>NC_044031.1:94189025-94854278 GCF_901765095.1 Microcaecilia unicolor
ATCTCACTTCAGTACGTTGGACTCTGGGTTGGTTTATTGAGAGATGACTAATTGCAGACACCTTTCTATGCTTTGGAGAGCAAGACTTCTCTATGGATATCCTCTGATCGACTTATTAGTGAAAGCCTAATTAAATTCAAAAGGCATCAGAAAACTACGATACTAAGAGTTCCTTTTTGGCTGAAGCAGATTTGCAGTACAGTTTGGAATAAGTAACCCCTAGGAAGCCAATTGGGTTTATTTATTAGGATTTACCTCACACCTTTTTCAATAGTAGCTTGAGTAGAGTTATACTCGAGTACAGTAGGTATTTCCCTGTCTCTGCAGGGTTTGCAATCGAAGTTTGGACCTGAGGCAATGGAGGGTTAAGTGACTTGCCAAGCCTCAGTGGGATTTGAACAAGGATTCCTTGGTTTGCAGTCCACTTCTCTAACCTTTTAGGCTGCTCTTCTATTTTACCTGTACAAAAACAAAGGGTCACTACTTGAGTACCAGATCTTAGCCCTCACAGCCCCGTGAGCTAAGGACCTCTCCTGCCTGAGTCACCCTGCAGTAGCAATTATTCACCAGGCACGGCTCTCCCATGCATGCTCAGACCTGAACTGAGTGTGCACAAGAGAGCTAACATTAGAGATGAAGTGCACATGTTGAATAAGTTTTGCTGCAGGTGGAACTCAGGCAGAAAAGGTCTTCGACTGGCAGGGCTTGGCATCCCCGGCAGCCAGGAAAGCAGAGAGTTCCTGAGCTGAAACTGAGGAGGCCCAGGCCCCTTAATTCCCCCCCCCCCCCCCCCCAATGGCTACATGCATTTTATATGCTGCTTAAGGGAGTATCAAACTTCCACCTTAATAAGCCTGCCAGTGTCCTTCCCTAGACACATGCACATAAACCTGTATCAGTTCCTAATACTTTGGGTTGCAAAAGAACTACTGCCTTGTATCTGGAGCAGACTCAAACCCTTTTTACAGGTTACTCAGTTTTATTTTATTTTATTTTATGAATATACTGCAGATCCAAACATAGTTACCAGCAAAACATTCCCAAAATTCAAGCACATCCAAACCTAATAAAGTCCATTTCACTACAAGGAATCTTAGGGAGAGCATTGCAAGGTGAAGTGCCCTTATCTAGAAAGCCCTCATCTGTTGTCCAACCCAGTGTTTCTCACCAGCTTAGCCAAGAACCCACTAAGCTGAACAAATTTCAACTGAGTACTCCCATACAGCATTGTCTCTGTCTCACCATCTCCCCCGTCTATAGCATATGTCTCCCTCTCTGTCTCCCCCTGCCAATAATATCTTTCTTGACCTCTCTCTCTCACCCACCCCTGCCATATAGCATCTCTCTCCCTCTCTCTCATTGTCTCCCCTGACATACAGCACCTGTCTCTCTCTTTCTCTCCCCTACCCTAGAGCATCTGTCTCCCCTTACCATGCAACATATCTCTCTCTCTCTCCCCTTCCATGCAGCATCTGTGTCTCTATCTCTTTCCCACACTACCATGCCACACTTTCTCTATCCTCTTGCTATACATTTCTCTCTCTCCTCCATCCAGCATCACCCCATTTCTTCTCCTCCTCCTCCCCTAATCCAGCACCTCTCTGTGTGTCTCTCTTTACTACCCCCAAAATTGCCCCCTTTCTTTCTGTCTGTCTTATCTCTCTTCCCCTCCCTCCCTCCCTCCCATTCACCCTTTTGTTGCCAATCCTGAATCAGTAGTGGAAATGGTAAAAGCAGCAGGTAGATGCATGGGACCATTTTGCTGCACACACCACTGTTAACTCTGCTGATCCTATCCCTCCAATGCAGGAAGTTTTCATCAGAAGTGTCAGACCTGTGAGTTCTTGTAACAGGTAGAGCGCTGCTGAGTCCACTACTCTGACTAGGTTCTGCTTGGCGCCGGACAACCCCAGGTTTCACCTGCGCTGACCGCCATTCCCCAGAGTTTGAGCCCCTAGTTTCGGGCGGCCTGCAGGGCTTATGAGATGGAGCAGGAAGTGGAGTGATGAATGTGATGGCCAGACAGGCAGCAGGCAAGAGAGTGATCCAGGTACAGGTAGAGTCAGTAGGCAGGCAGCAGACACGAGAGTAATCCAGGTACAGGCAAGGTCAAGAGGCAGGCAGCAGACACAAGAGTAATCCAGGTACAGGCAGAGTCAGTAGGCAGGCAGCAGACATGAGAGTAATCCAGGTACAGGCAAGGTCAAGAGGCAGGCAGCAGACACAAGAGTAATCCAGGTACAGGCAGAGTCAGTAACGAAGAACAAAGTAGAGGAGAAGCACACTACTGAGCAAGTAACACCTACCAAAGTAGAAGCCGAAGCAAGGAGTCTAGGGAGAGCTCAGCTGATAAAGTGCTGGCGTCTGACAGCAGGGAGAAGGGGCACAGCCATAGGACACGAGCAGGGGAAGGAGGAACCAGTAGACCAATAGGAGAGAAGCAAGGGAAGCCAGGCAGAGGAAGAGCAGACCCAGTGGGCAAACTAGAGCTTTCCACTTCCTGGTATTGTGATGGTGATGTTGTCACCAGGGGCATAATTTACCAGATATCGAAAGTGCTTTTCTGCAGGGAAGATTAATCCACTCAAAGAAGTGGCAAAAGCATCCTTTGAACTACCCACCCAGATAGCCACAGGCAGTGAATATGTGAATTTAGATCAGCAGATATGGGTGGTTTCAGAGTAGATCACTTTAATGATGTATGTTTTGGAACAGTAGTAAAGAAGATTGTATGTTCTTTGTTCTGAGGTGTAGAATTATCCCTGATGCAGGAGGAAGCCAAACAGGCATATTCGGTTTTATTCAACTCTTTTTTTTAATATATAAGTAAATTTGTGTCTTTGTGGTTTCATTTAATAAATGTTTTCTTCTTTTGCTTTTGGTGATGACATTGGTCCTACTTCTGCATCCCTCCTTTTCACAGTTTTCATCTTTATTTGATATAATGACCATCACATTGATATCTAAGCAGTTTACATATTTATATTTTATTAGGTTCTTTGATATACTGCCTTTTTGTGGTACAACCAAAATGGTTTACATATTAGATGCAGGTACTTCCTCTGTCGCTAATGGGTTCACATTCTAATGATCAAGGTAAAATACAGAATGAGTGTGTCATACAACAGGAAAGAAATACAAGGAAGGCCAAAGTTATAGAATGTCATTAATTATTTTACTACGTTTGGTACTTTTCCATGCCAAAATAGGACTGACCAGAAACATGAAAAGCAAAAAAAATAAAATAGAAAACCTAAGAGGCAACAAAGCTACTTTGTGGAATTCAAGGTGCCATTTTCTCCATATTTTGGCATAACCATGTCTGTGTGACATTACAACCTTGAAGAAACATGAGAGAGTTAAGATAAGTCGTGTGTTCTAAGCAAAAGAGATTTAGATTAGTAGAGTGTGTATGGACTTTCCTGTTAAAACAGTGGAGTTCTTCTCTAATTTCTTTTGTTTTTAGTCTGTACATTGCTCTACACTGCTTTGTCAGATAAGAGTGGTCCAGCAAGTTATATTAAACTATAAACTATGTCATTAACATGAGCTATTAATGTGAACTAATGCATGTTAATAACCCATGCTATCGTACATCAGTACCTGGCCCCCTGCCGGTTTATTTAGAGATGACTGACTACTTGCAGATGCCTTTCTATGCTTTGGAGAGCAGGTGTTTGGAATACATATCCTTAATAGCCCCATTAGCTTCTGTGATCAAGGATCCAATTGTTAAATTGTGTTTGTTTTGTAAGAATTATCTAGATTTCAGAGTGTCATAATGAATTGTGAATCCAAGGCAATGTCTTGCTGTGCAAAAGGCGTGCTCTTTATTTTGTAACTGTCATTGTTACTTGATAGCATTGTTTCATCCTATTTTTTTCAGACCAATGCATTGTTACAAACTTTAGTATTTCTTGTTTAGTAGCTTGTTTCTATCTTCTTTATCACACTGACAAAGTGTCCATTTTGAAAGGATTACAACCCTGTACATCAGTAAATGTCATCGTGGTAAGACATTGCTTAATGATCCGAGACTCTTATGGACGTTTATGGCTGTTTGTTACTGAAAATATGTGACAACGCTGCCATATTGGAGCCTTGGTTACAATTGGATTTTTCATCTCTTCTAATAGCTTTCTACTGTAACATTTGTGAAACATTTATTTTGCACATGTAACCCCCTTGTCTGCACACGTAGGAGGCTGCCTTGTGTAAGACCAGGAAGCTAGGTGGAAGGGGCACACATCAAATTTGTCGGTTTGCAAACAGGGACAGGACCAGTATTTATCTTCTGGGAGGCTGCAGCAAGTAGCACCAGACTTTGAATCAGTAATCCACTCCACACACAGTCTTTTCTGTCTGAACCAAACTTTACTGTGGGAAGAAGGAAGGGGGTGTCTGAGTTAGCGGCATTCTTTTCTGAGAGTGAAAAAAAATCTGTCTGACACCAGGGCTCTGGAGGAGGAGGAGGGTCTGGAGTCGCCTTTTTGCAGCACTGTACAGAAAAAGTTTAAAGAAGTCTGAAGGCTAAAAATGCCTATTTTGTGTTGCTGCACTTTTCAGAAAAAGGAGTTTAAAGTAGTGTGAAGGCTGAAAAATGCCTATTTTCTTTCCTGATGGAGAGAGAAAAAAAAGTTTGTTGTGCATGGTCCTCCTAGGCTTTAGAGGGCGTGACATCACTTCCTATCACGTGATCCTCATCTAAGATGGCGGTGAGTAGTGTGAAACACAAAGTGATGTGATGTGTGCAGTAGTCATCGCCATCATGGAAAAGGGGTGTGGCTATGATGTCAGTTCCTGTGATGACATCACCAAAAGGGGTGGGGTTATTCAAGTGACAGCGTTAAGAGTGGGGTTAAGGGTAGGATTAAGCAGAAGGGGCATAGGTGGTGCTATGATGACATATCCAGCGATGTCATCAAAGAGATTTGGGCGTGACCTGGGCAGATCCTCAATTATGATTGGCTGCCGTGACCAGAAGTGGGCATGGCCACCTGTCCAAATCAGTTAAAGATAATTAACGGTTGACGAATGCTAGTGAGGTTTACTACTGCTAAAGGTGACTTTTTCAACAGTCATAGCAACTGTCAAGCAACATTACAAGCTGAATAGTTTTCAATTGTTGGCATTTTCTGGGCAACCTGGGGCTACAGGTATATGAATGGACAATACAGTTTTAAGAAAGCAAAATTTTCACTAAGGGCGGGACAACAACATTTTCCCCCCGGCATCATCAACTGTTATCAGATCAAGACTTCCAGGTACTCCCAACAAAGAACCCAAGTAACAGGACAATATGCAAAACTGTGTTCAATGCCAGCTGAAAAGCAAACGTCTGCCATGAATATTAAAGAATGGCTCATGTTCTGCCACAAATACAAGCAATTGGGAGCTGAGCAAAGGCAGCATGTTATGTTTTCAGATGAAAGCACTTTTACTCAGTTCTGTAGCTTTTGTAGACATGTGAGGAGACTATCAACTAGACACACTACCTCAGCAATGTTATATCCACAAGATCATATTTTGGTGTGCAGTCTTGGGGTTGGTTGAGCAGGGTTATGGATTATGCCTAAGAATAAAACAAATTTCACGTACATTCAAAACAGTTCTCATTTTCAACAGGTTGGAACAAAAGTTGTGAAGGCATCGCTGCCTCAGGAATAAATATAGCTATTGGAACCCTGGCCATGAAATAACCTGATTTGAACATCATTGAAAATGTATGGACAGTGATGAAATTAAAGATGGTGATACACAATCCAGTGTATAAAGTAGACCTGACACATAGATTAAAGTTGTGTAAACCCAGGAAATAACACCAGTGTTATTCCAAAAACTGGCAAGATCAGTTCATACAAACAGTCATCAAGAACAGTGGTTATCATTGCAAATAATGACAGTCAGCCGAAAACTTTCGGTTCACAGTACTAAAAGCAGCATATAAGATTTGTTTATCGAAATGCGCTGCATTGTGTGCACTTCTTTGGCTATTTGTTATACAAATGAGAAAAAATGATGGTGGCAAACATTTGGCCCTGACTCTGAGTAAAAGGTGCACTCCTGGCTTTGTTCTAAAATAATGATACACGGCATCTTTCATCAACCCATGAGCTAAGTCATAAGGCTCTTTACATTTTCTTTGTTTTACTGTGAATAACTGTTGTTAATTCTAATCCAGGGTTTCTCATCTCTGGTCTTCAAGGTTGCAAATGGGCCTGTTTTTCAGGATGCCCACAAGAAGTAGCTACCAGGTGTGTTTACATACAAATGGTCCAAGATCTACTATAATTAGCATGATTTGGTTGCTTTAAAAATCAGACTTGCCTGTGGCCCTTCAGGACTGGCATAGAGACTGGTGGGGGGTCTAGTCCATATCCACAGCACTGTGTAGTTAGTGAGTAATGATAAAGAGTTGCTTTACACTGACATTGAGACTTCATAAGGCAACTAATATGAAAGATTAAAGGGTGCTGCCGGGCAGGGCCTGTAATAGCAGCAATGATAAACACAGAAGATGTGGGAAGGGAGCCACCAGCAAGGGACCTCAGACCCCATAGCAAAGAGTAAAGGGTGGAGTTTGATTATACCATTTTTCTTTGGTACAGTCAAAGTGGTTTACATTTATTATATTCAGGTACTTTCACTGTCCGTAGTGGGCTCACAATCTAAGTTTTTGTACCTGGGGCAATGGAGGATTAACTGACTTGCCCAGAGTCACAATGAGCTACAGTGGGAATTGAACCCAGTTTCTTCAGGTTTTCAGACCACTGCACTAACCATTAGGCTACTCCTTGACAGAGCAGTGCTGTGGAAGGTAGAGAAAGTAAGAAGATGATTGGGAATATAAAGGGAAAAGTGAAGTGCAGTGCCCCTTAGTAGATAATGTAGAAAAATTATTGAGGTGAAAAGAAGGAAAAACAGGGCGATAAGGATATTGAGTACTAGAGAAGGGATCAGCTATTGAATAGAATAAAATCTAGAGCATAGAGGGGGTCTTTTACTAAGCTGCGGTAGCGTTCTTAGCTCACAGTACAAATCAGCTGGCCGTAAACACCAAGATGCCCATAGGAATATAATAGGCGTCTCAGTGTTTACCGCCAGCTTTGTGCCGTGAGCTAAAAACGCTACCGCAGCTTAGTAAAAGACTTCCAGAGTGTGTTAGTTCAATCCATGGTTTTAACTCGATTTGATTACTACAGTTCCATCTATGCGGAATGTAAGGAGAATGTCCTAAAATGGCTGCAAGCTGCCCAAAATACAGCCGCTAGGCTTTGTCCTCAAGGTATCGCGTTTTGATAGAGCCACTCCATTATTATGCAAGCTGTACTAGTTGCCCATTAAAACCAGGATTATTTTTAATTTATGTGTTTTTGTCTTTTAAATATTATATGGCATGACACTTGATTACATACAGCCCTTAATAACTATTCCTCTATGCAATGTACCTTAGACTTCATCCTCCAGATTTCAAGAGAGTGCACTATAAGTCGGTTCACTCCACAGACTTTAGATACCAAGGTGCTAAGTGATGGAACGCGCTGCCAACGGCAATCAAGGGTCAGCCTGATTACTTGGTATTTCACAAAACACTTTCCTCTTTGAGAGGTTTCTATCCATTGATTGAGTATGTTAGATTGTCACTGGCCATCAATGGTTTATTATTTAGTTCTTATTTGAACATTATTTATGCTAAGGTGTTCGTACATGATATTTTATTTATGGTATTGTAAACCTTGTCTGTTGTTTTATTTATTGTAAGCCACATTGAACTCGAGTATGTTTGGGATAATGTAGGGTATAAATGTCAAAATAAATAAAGTAAAATAAATAAACTTACAATATATTTTCAGTGTACTGAGTTGTTTTTACTTTATGGCTTAGCAAGGATTATACTGAGAGAGTTTCACACGTTGGGTAGGGTTCATCTACATCTTTGATTCTCAGGTCATGTCTTCAGATCCTCCGGGCCTGTTGTTATGCAAATTAAGTTAATATGTAAACAGTTCCTTCACAATGCATGATAAGTACAATATATGTAAATTCATGGCATGCACATGCAGAATGAATGTAGCAAATCCTGGGCTGTTAGAAAAGACCCAAGGACAAGTTTGTGAACCAATCTTTTAGAACAGTTTATACCTGGAATGAAGGAGGTTGCTTGTTCCCTCTCTATGTTACATATAATTTAGATATCACTTGTACTTCCTGCTGAAGACTCTAAGGGTGTCTTTTACTAAAGCTTACCTCAAGTTATCTGCAGCAGGGCCCATAGGAATAAAATGGGCCCTGCTGCAGATAACATCAGCTAAGCTTTAGTAAAAGACCCCCTAAATTTTCACATAGTTGGATGCAGGGGCAACAGAAAATGTTTCTGTTAGAGGGGCCAGACAAACCAATCTCCAGCTCCCTCCACCCCAAGCTGTTTGGTTTAGGATTCTATGTTGGGCAAAATATTGGAGGCCCATAGCTCTTGGAGCCCACCCTATTCCACTGACTTTGATTGGATGCATTATACAAGACACCTACTTTACAAGTCAAAATGTTACTCCTGGGGAAATTCAGCGCATATGCGCATTCTAGAATTTAGATCTTGCTGCACAGAATTGTTCTTAAACCAATGTGAGGTGGAGCTGGTGTTGAAATTCATCTGGTGCCACAGTCTTCCTGAACCATGTGGCTCTTTCAGATGGCTTTCAGTGGTGTTGAAGTCCTGTGCTGTTCTCATGAGACTTTGAGAACAGCAAGGATTTTGAGTACCAAGCTGATTGCAGGCTACAAGAGCTGTGCATTGCAGTGCAGGACAGCCATGGCATCAGCTTAATTTTATCAACCTTTGCACTCTTGAGTGTCTGTGTGGCAGAGATAGTTCTGGGAGGTATGATGGAAAGATGGGGATAGGATGGATAATTGAATATGTACAGGATAGGAGACAAACTGGAGGTGATGAAAGTAGAGAGGATGTGTGTTGGGGAGAGGACAGAAAAGATCTGGGGAAACAGTAAAATGAGAGAAGATGAACTGGAGGAGACGTGTGTATGTGGGACATTCTGAGGACACTGGGATAAGGGGATGTGTACAGGATAGGAGATTAATTTGAAGGATTGGGGATGTGTGTGTGTGTGTGTGTTTGATGGGGCAACACTGAGGGCAAGGGAAGTAAGAGGACATCCACGAGAGGAGATGGGGAGGGGGCGCTGGAGACAACAGGGAGTAAAGGGACATTTATTGGAGGGGAGATGTCTTGTTGGAGTCAAAGCAACATGGGCATATAGTGGGGGGTGGGGAGCATTGGAGGGGAGATATCTTGTTGGAGTCAAAGCAACATGGGCATATAGTGGGGGGTGGGGAGCAAAGAACTAGGGGGGCAAGGGTAAGGGGATATGTATGGGGGAAGATGAGCTGGGATACAGAATGTTGAAGAGGATATTCCGAAAGAGGGAAGTGTGTTGAGGATGAGCTGAGAGATGAGGAGAGTATGCCCCCTAATTCTATAAACTTAGTTCCTAAACGTAAATGCCATTTGCACTATAGAATTCATGCTCAGCGCCCAAATTTGGACAACTATTATAGAATTTCCCCCCTTTGTGTGTGTGTTCAAAGGAGAGCGAGTGATCTACTGTCTTATAGTGAGGACTTTTGAATTTCACATATTTTCATTTGGCAGTCTGCAGAATCCAAGAGGAATTGCAAGTAGCGTTGATTTTTTTTCAACTACTGATAATTGTAACAACAACTATGAACACAGCTGTGTTGCCACAAGTATTGGCTGCTGCAAGAAGTCTGCACTGCCTGTAGCTCAGAGCTCCCCTTGGACTCAGTGGGTTGCTAAAATAAAAACTGCTGAAAGCCAGAAGCTCTACAGGAGCTATGCTGCACTATTAATGTACTACTGGAAAAAATTAGCATCAAAAATGTTAGTTAAATCCTGAGAACTTTTCTGTTTAAATGTTTAATTACTGCTGAGAGGCAGTAGTCATACTGTATTCATTTTGACAAGTATAGAATGAAGAATTTAACATTTTTTGTGCAAAGTTTATGTAGTAGTAATATGTAAACAAAATATTATATATTGATTAGTGTTTTGGAGGAGAAATAAAAAATAGCATACCTTTTTGAAAACATTGAAGCTTTTTGTATTTTTTTTTAAATGTACTATTATGATACCTCTCTTGGTCCAGGAGAAGACGTGGAGCTGCGTACGTTATACATCTTGTTGGACCAACAAAAAATATAGGGCCTTGTTTACTAAGCCGAGCTAGAGGCACATTAGCATTTCTAGTGCGCGCTAAGCATTAGCACGCACTAACTGTGTGGACACCCATAGTACTCCTATAGGCGTCTGCACGGTTAGTGCACACTAATTTTTAGCATGCACTAAAAATACTAGTGCACCTTATTTATTTAGATTTTTGCTCACACCTTTTTCAGTAGTAGCTCAAGGTGAATTACATTCAGGTACTCTGGATATTTCTCTGTCCCAGGAGGGCTCACAATCTAAGTTTGTACCTGAGACAATGGAGGGTTAAGTGACTTGCCCAAGATCATAAGGAGCAGCAGTGGGATTTGGCCACCTTTGGATTGCAGAACCAGTGCTCTAACCACTAGGCCACTTTTCCACTCCATGGTTTTTACTAAAAGAATTATGCAGAAAACATAGCAGCTAAGGAAATCAACAAGCTCTCCTTACTAGTTTTAATTTGCCCCTTAGTAAACAGGGCCTATAATATAAGAGTTTTCAAAACACACTCCCTTGGATTCTATATGTGGAGCCTAAATTTGGGCATGCTGCCAAAATACCGTGCAAATTAATTGGCTAATAAACGCTTAACCATCAATAATTGGGTGCCAACAACCAATTATTTATGTTACTTGGTATTCATTAAAATTTATGTGTACATCTGGCTGCACACTATTCTGTAAGGCAGGCATCTAACTCCCATAGTGTGTATCCCAAAAGGGGGTGTAGCCACAGGAAGGGCATGGGCGTGTCATGGGCATTCTGAAAAGTTATGTGGGTAGTTGTAGAATACTGATTAAGCACACTGGGCACCAGCATTTACACCAGGTTTCAGCAGGTGTCTGGAAGCCAATATTGGGTGTCAGAATCGGTGCTACATGCTATTCTAGAAAGAGGTGATTAGAACATGTCTTGTAACTCTACTGCCGTGGCTGATAGTTGCAGCTGTAGCGTTACAAGACGTGTTCTCATCATCTCTTGTTATTAAGTTTTGTTAGTTTGACTGAGGGTTGACTTCATGACACTGTGATATTGACTTGGTTTTTAAACCCTAGTGTGCTTTTGATGCTTTATATCATCATATTAGCCAGCGTCCTGTCATTCTGACTCCTGATGCATGCTGCCAAGCCAAATCATGATGCCCTTGTTGGGTCCTCTGAAGTTTGCACATCCTCTAGTGCATTTTTGACTCCACCCCTTTGTTGTTTGTGGTCCTTCCTTCGTGGAGTTCTGGACTTCTTTTCTTTGCTTATGGACTCTTTCTCCAGGGCCTTGCCCAAACCCCTTTTCAATCCAACTATCTTACATGCCTTGATTACATTTTCCAATAGCAAATTCCACAATGTGATTATGTGTTGAATGAAAAACTACTTGTTCCAATTTCTTTTAAATATGCTACTTGCCAATGTTATGGAATGTTGCCTAGTCTTTTTACTATTTGAAAAGGTAAATAATGTCCTTATTCATTATTACCACCCCACTAATGTTTTTTTTTTTAACCTCTGTCATATTCCCTTTCTGTCATCTCTTCTGCAAGCTGAAGAGCCTGTATCCCGCCTCTTAATTACTAGGGGTACAATGATTCTAAAATACACAATGTTCATGTCTTGAAAGAATTCATAGTAATTTGTCTTATATGAAAATACCCACTAAAAGAATATGTTATTGAGACAATCGTAAGTACTTTCTATTTAAATCTATTTTTAATCCTTGGGAAACTCAGCACAGAATATTTAAAATTCTGTATACTTTATTTGTAAGTTTTTGTGCAGAATTTCCCCATGTAAGGAGCTGGCACCTCTCTAGCTTTCTTTCTTCTCAGGCTTGACCCTCTTCAACTCTCTCCACAACTTTGGCTTGAATCCCATCTCAGGCTTCGTCTCCCTCCTTATTCAACCCCCAGCTTTCTACATTGCCTCTCACCTTTGCTTTCTCACTCTCTCTCTCTTTTTCTGCCTCTGGGTACATTGCTATTTACTTTCTTAAATAACTGAAGATTGCATCCAGCCTTCAATGCTTATTGCATAGAAGACTGACCTCGTTCTAATCCTTACTGTTTGCATTAAGGTATTCATTAATTTTACAACAGAGCATCTAAAAACATTTCCAAAAATAACTATCATCATCTTTCTTTCTAAGTACTTTAATAAAAAATTGTAAAGAACCTTCAAATTTGAGATACAACCAACTGAGTTTTGCACTACCACTGGTTTACAGTCACCATCATTGGTCTTTTGGTGTTTTTTTCTTCTTTCTCCTTTTTTTGATGCACACTAATTGAAAACTAGAACAATTTTAAATATAAAGTTGTGCATAATATATCAATCCACATTAGGGAAATAATATCATGCAATCACTTATCTTAAATTTCAAGAAGACGACTCAGAAAAAGAAACAGCAAGTACTTAAGTGAACTGGAGGAGGTGAAAGGTAAAGAGAAAAGGGGAGGATACGGGCATAAGACAAGGTAGAGAGGAAAGAAATAGAGAAAGAGGAGAAAAGGAAGAAAACAAAGGATTTGATTTATTGACTTAATATGCTGCTTAGCTCCATAGGGGTGCAAGTTCCACTCTAAAAATAACTTCCTTTTTCCTACTTAATTTTCAGACTCTGGTTTCTCACTACTGTCCAGCATCCCCCCCCCCCCCCCCAGCAGGTTCCAGTATCTACCCCCCCCCCCTGCTGCAGTCCTCCAATCTTCTGGACCATTAGTAGTATCAATGATGAAAGCATGCTGCCTATGACCAGCTTTGGAGGCCTTCCCTCTGCTACAACTTCCTGTTCCTGCATAGGCGGGATGCTGCAGAGGGAAGGCTTTTTTTGTGCTGGGTGCTTCATCACTGTTGCTGCCCACTGCTGTAGGTCCAAAACATTGGAAGACTACCGGGGGGGGGGGAGGGGAAGCAGGATGGAAGAGAGATACTGGGCTCGGGGGATGGAGAGAGAGAGAGAGAAATGCTGCACCCATGGATGGGGGGGGGGGGAGGGAAGGAAGGGAAGAAGGACAAGAAGATGGGATGAAGTGTGGGGAAAACTTGAGGCACTGTGTGAATGACCTGGAAGACTAGAAGGGGGTTGAAATGCAAAAGTGGGAAAAATAAGAAGATAATAAAAGTTCAGTGGCAGACAGATGTGGAGAAGGAAAGGAAGAAAAGAGAAGAAATAAGCAATGGAAAGGCATACAAGGAAAATAATTTAGAAAACTGACGCAAGGAAAGTGGAAAGAGACTGGAACCAGCCCAATCAGGGGAAAAAAATGCTCAGACAACAAAGGTAGAAAAGAAAAAATATATTTGTTTTTAATACTTTTTAAGGACTGAGATGTGTCTATTTTTGTATTTAGCAGATGAAATACATGTCCGTTTTTCTTATACCAGTATTTGAACTGCTTATAGTGTCTGACTTTCTTGGATGGGGGGAGGGGGCGGAATCTCCAGTTCAGTTTTTGTCTGCATGTTTTTTGTGGTTCTCTATTCTGTATCAGGTGAGAGCCCGTACGTGTTCCCTGTGTACGACTGAGGTAAAATATTCTGTTAGCATGTAGTATCTGTATATGAGTCTGTTAACAGCCCAGCTTGTGTCCAGTTTTCCAATACCCAGGTATACTGGTGCTTTAGGGCCCAGTGTAATATCTTTTCATTGGTGGGTTGGGTCTGTTATGGTGTGGTAAGTTTCCTTTATATGCTTTGAGTGTCTTTTTGCAAGGTTTTTATGTTATTCCACAAAGTGTTGGCCTGAAAGTATGCTCTGGGGCAAGGACCACTTTGACATCCTGAATAAAAATGCTCAGGACTAGTGTTCTCCACATGCTGTAGAGTCACCACACAAACAAAAATCTGTCTACAAGTGTCTTGAAGTAGAAAGAGCTATTCTTGAGGTGATGATCACAATTTGAATATGTTTGAATGGTGAAGGGGAATATGGAGTTTATGATACAGATCTGGAGCTTCAGGGTTTGTACTGAGATTCTGTCCAATCCTATAGAGAATCCAGACTTCACTCCCACACAAAAGAATTTGTTGTATAGTGGTATGAATTATAACTGCAGTTTTGTCATATTGCTGAATCAGGCTGGAGGGGGTTGGTTACTTTATGCATAGAAGGCATATATTGCTAATAAAACAGTTGAAGGGAAAAGGGCGTTGATGTACAGAAATATGATTTTGGCTTGCTCCCCTGTTGCCATCCCAGATATTTCTGCCTAGAGACACCACTGCTTAGCACAATAGTATTGAAACAGTTTATAAAAGGAAAGGGTAGAAAGGAAGTGAGGACAGTACATTGGCGTTTTTAAGCTGCATAGAATCTGTACGCAGTAACCCCCAGATTCTATATATGGTGCCAATCGATGCTGTTAATTAGCAACTAACAAGCAATTATTGGCACAAATTAGAATTTATGCTTGCATCTTTCTAAGCCTATTCTGTAGGAGACAGTAAGGCTCTGGCACTAACCGGGCAGCATGTGGTGCTGCCCGATTACTGTCGGGCACAGCCCCTGGTGCTAGAAAAAAAATGTATTTTCTAGCACTGAAAGTGGCACGCAGCAAAGGCAGGACTACCGCTGCGCTCCTGGGCAAGCCCTACTTGGACCTGATTTGCCACTTGCCAAGCTCGCACTACTCCTTCCACCCTTGGGCCCCTAAAGAATCTAAAACAGCATGTAGAATAGCTATAAACAACCTTACAGCTCTCACAGCCTACTTCAGAAATGCAGCCCATAATTTTGTTTCGTTATCTTTGTAGGTATTTTGAAAATGAAATAAAAATAAATAAATAAAGCAACGATAGCAAAAAAAAAAAAGCATGTTTGTAAATGGAATAATAGAAATAGTGTCTTAAACATATAAATAACATAAAAAGGAGTATTTACTGAGCTGCATTATCTGTTTAACACAGGAATTGCAGCCCACTAACAGCGGGGACCTTGTGAAGTTACCGCTGTGCCTTAACTGTTAGCATATGGTAGTTCCCACCTTAAACAGCTCTGACTCTGTTTACCAATGTGCAATAAGATTTTGCAGTTAACACGTATTAATTGCCAAAATAAATGTGTGGTAACTGTGTGGTCTGCATTAACTGTAGGGCACTGTCCCAATCTCTTCTCATTCTCTACCTTGCTCTACATTAGTTCTTAATGTGGCTGTTAAAGCATATTAACTGTTCAGATGCATTAGCTGTCAAATTAACAGCTAATGCAGCTTAGTAAATAGGTCCAGTAGTGTGGGGATTAGATCGTGGGATGTGTAATGGGCAAGGGCTGTGCCTTACAGTTAATGTGAAGATTATTAGGCATGTCACCTTTCACCATGGCAGTTTAGAGCAGGTAACGCTACCTTTATGCCATTCAATTAATGTACATTAGCTACTTTTCTCTGAGTTAACTGCATAGAATTTCTCTCAAAAATATTGAGTGTCCCCAACAGTTAATTACCGCATGTTAACATATTAACATAGTGGATGACAGCAGATAAAGACTGCACAGTCCATCCAGTCCGCCCAACAAGATAAGCTCATAGCATATGGTATGATATGATTTGATATATGCATGCTTGATCTTAATCTATCCTTGCCATTTTCAGGGCACAGACCTTAGCAGTCTGCCCAGTACTGATCTTATTCCCCAACCCATCCAAATCTGCCTAGCCATAATCGGGACACAAACCGTAGAAATCTGCCCAACACTGTTTGAGAGTTACCATTTAGTAACAGCAAAACCTTACCGTACATAAGTACATAAGTACATAAGTAGTGCCATACTGGGAAAGACCAAAGGTCCATCTAGCCCAGCATCCTGTCACCGACAGTGGCCAATCCAGGTCAAGGGCACCTGGCACGCTCCCCAAACGTAAAAACATTCCAGACAAGTTATACCTAAAAATGCGGAATTTTTCCAAGTCCATTTAATAGCGGTCTATGGACTTGTCCTTTAGGAATCTATCTAACCCCTTTTTAAACTCCGTCAAGCTAACCGCCCGTACCACGTTCTCCGGCAACGAATTCCAGAGTCTAATTACACGTTGGGTGAAGAAAAATTTTCTCCGATTCGTGCTTTAGTAAGTGGAGTGGAGGAGTGGCCTAGTGGTTAAAGCACTGGTCTTGCAATCCAGAGGTGGCCAGTTTAAATCCCACTGCTGCTCCTTGTGATCTTGGGCACGTCACTTAGCCCTTCATTGCCTCAGGTACAAACTTAGATTGTGAGCCCTCCTGGGACAGGAAAATATCCAGAGTACCTGAATGTAACTCACCTTGAGCTACTACTGAAAAAGGTGTGCGCAAAATCTAAATAAATAAATAGAGGTCAGAATGTTCATATCATTATTCATTCATCTGAACTTAAGTTTTTACTCAACAGATTGTGCTTTTTTGTCGTCCCCCCCCCCCCCCCCCCATCTGTTGGAGAAGCATAATTGTTATGTATTTCAAGTTAGGTTTCAGAGGTTTAGATATGTGATTAACCTGAGCAAGGATAGCTTTGGTTGGTCTTGATTTGAAATATTTGTTTACCAGGCTTCTTTTCCCCGCAAGTTTAAAAGTTCTAATGTTTAGCAGAAAGAGAGAGAAGAGCTGACGGATGGCAATCAGATTACAGCAGTGGCAAGAGCTGGTTTTCATCAAAACAGCAGTTTTCCTGTTCTGTGTGTTTTGCTTAAGAGCTTCCACTTTTTGTAAGATTTATTTTATTTTAGATATTTTCATAGTTAAAGCAAAAAAGTATGTAAAGTATTTAGCTGATATTGAGGGGCATAATCGAACGCGAACGCCTATCTCCATGGGCGTCTATGTCCGAAAATGGGTACGTGAAGAGGCGGGACAGAACATATTTTCGAAAAAATGGACGTTTTTCAGGTGGGCGTTTGGTTTTTTTTAGCGATAATGGAAACTAAAAACGCCCAGCTCAAAAACGTCCTAATCCGAGCCATTTGGTTGTGGGAGGGGCCACGATTCGTAGTACACTCGCCCCCCTGACATGCCAGGACACCAACTGGGCACCCTAGAGGTCAGTTCGGTGGACTTCAGACAACGCTCCCACATGCATAGCTCCCTTACCACGGGTGCTGAGCACCCAACCCCCCTCCCACCAAACCCACTACCCACAAATGTACAACACTACCATAGCTCTTAGGGGTGAAGGGGGCACCTACATGTGGGTACAGTGGGTTTTGGATGCCTCCCATTTACCAGCACAAGTGTTACAGGTAGGGGGGGATGGGCCTGGATCCACCTGGCTGAAGTGCACTGCGGTACCCACTAAAAGTGCTCCAGGGACCTGCATACACGCAGGCCTCTAGGACTTGTTGCTGCTATATAACATTGGCACACCAGTTGACACCTGAAGACTAATCTCTCCAAAAATGTCCTTTATTGGAATAAGCACGCTTACTCACAGTTAACTGCAGATCAGAGGTTGTGCCCCACTGGCAACGAGTCTCCCTGGTATTGAGATGAGCAGTAGGTCTGAGCTGGCAGAATGGTGTACAATGCCCTCTTTCAGCCACATTCAAGGTAAGAACTAAGTTCTGTAACGTGGCTAACACGTGAAAGGGATCTAAAACTGGCTTACAAAAATGGCCACTACCTCATGGACTACCGGAAACAAAACAGGGCACATTCTGACCCAGTAAGCAGGGGGAAAAGCACCATGGGAGTAGAGCCTACCAACTACCAACATCGTGAGCATTTGCCACAAGCTAGTGGAATCACGGAGCCCACCACAATGCATTGCTGATGTGACTCTGCAGTGCGCATAACAGAAAAGGTGTCACACTCACCCAAGAGCCACATCAGAACCAGGGAAAGGCTGTCACAGGATAGAACACATTCTGCTGTCATGGAGGTGGGTACGGCATTTGAGGCTAGCATACAGGCTGGGAAAAAAGTTTTTAAAGTGGGGTCTTTTTGGTGGGAGGGGGTTAGTGACCACTGGGGGAGTCCGGGGAGGTCATCCCTGATTACCTCCAGTGGTCATCTGGTCAGTTGGGGCACTTTTTTGGGACCTGTTCATGAAAAAAAAGGGTCCAAAAAAAGTGACCCAAAATCGCAGTAAAAACCCCTTTTTTTTCGATTATCAGCTAAAGACACCCATCTCTCCTCGGCCGATAACCACGCCCCAGTTCCACCTTCACCACGCCTCCAACACGCCCCCGTCAACTTTACCCGTTTCCGAGAAGGATTGCAGATTGGAAGCGCCCAAAATCGGCTTTTGATTATACCGATTTGGGCGCCCACGGGAGAAAGACGCCCATCTCCCGATTTGGGTCGCAATATAGGCGTTTTTCTCTTTCGAATATAAGGTGGATTGGGTTATATCATTTGCATGAAATGTAGTCAGATGGCCAAAACCAAAGTACAGTTATCTCATCATGGCAAATAGTATATTTAGAAAATGGAGCATAAATGCATACTTTTAAAATTATGAGTAGTCTCCTTTTTAATTTAACATAGACATTTATAATCCACTTACCATTAGCAGTTCAAAGTGGATTACAATAAAGACTTTAAGAACTTGAAAGACAGTACTTATGGGCAACAATGTTATAAAAGTTGCTTCAATTTTGGCACTAAACTGAAGGTCTCTGAGCATGAACTCTATAATGTCACCTTGGCACCCAGATTCTGATATTGAATAGAGTGTAAGTCAGCGTTTGCACATAAGCATTTAGGTGCTATCACTTACCTCGTGTAAAATGCAGGTGTAAATGTTAGCTCACAAATGTTGCACTATAGTGAGTAACTTAGGAATCCAGTCATGCTCTGTCCACCATGTACCCCCCCCCCCCCCCTTACAATTGCACACTAAGCTCATATTTAGCACCCATCCAGCACTTATGCACGTGAATGCTTACATTCACATGTGTAAAAGTTAGTATTTTATGATCTTAGCATGCAAATGCCAATTATATGTAGGCATTAAGATTATAGAATTAGGGTGATGTACAAAATTGCTTTCAATATACAAATTATTATAGAATACAAGTAGCAAGGTATTTACAACAGAACCATATTTTTATATGGCATCTAAAAGACTGCTAGTAATTATTTTTAATTCAAGTGGTAGGGAGTTCCAAGCCTCAGGGGCCTTTCAACAATGGTCCTATTCCATGCCATTGTCAAACAGGATTTCTTCTTATTTGGCATTGTAAGTCAGAAATCATAAGTAGACTATAAACCTGATGATGGAGTATACAAAGAAATAAAAGACTTAAAATACTCAGGACTACAACCATATAATATCTTAAAAATAAAAATTTACATTTTGAACTCTATTCTCTCTTCCACTGGAAGCCAGTGGAATTTAATTAAATAAGGGGTTGCATGTTCTGTAGCTTTTCTCCCCAATACTAACTTGCTATTGCATTTTACAAAACTCGGATCCTATGTAAGTGCCTATCTGAGAGATCCAGCAATACAATATTGCAATAATCCATATGAGACAAAACAGCTGCTTGAGTTGTCATCTGCAAATACTGGGTCTCCAGCAAAGACCTAATGTGGTTGATCATTTTTCAGATCTTCTTTATTAATATATTCACATTCATCTCCATGGTCTATAAATACTGAGTGGAGTGGAATAGATAGATGTAAATCCTTTGTTTACTCTTTCCAAAAATACAAGGACTAGAGGGCACGCAATGAAGCTACTAAGTAAATTTAAAACAAACCGGAAAAAATATTTCTTCACTCAACATGTAATTAAAATCTGGAATTTGTTGCCAGAGAATGTGGTAAAAGCAGTTAGGTTAGCAGGGTTTTAAAAAGGTTTGGATATCTTCATAAAAGAAAAGTCCATAAACTATTATTAAGATGGACTTGGGAAAATCCACTGCTTATTTCTAGGACAAGCAGCAAAAAATTGATTTTACTCTTTGGGATTTTACCAGGTACTTGTGATCTGGATTGACCACTGTTGGAAACAGGATACTGGGCTTTATGAACCTTCGTTCTCTCCCAGTACGGCAACACTTATGTTCTTACGTCAATCTAGAGTGAAAAAAAAAACATTTTTTACATTTTTATCACAATTCACAAAGGAATCTTAATTCCATTTGATACAGGGATACACCAGGGAATCTCATAAGTTTGTCCACAAACCCATAAAATCTTGGGTTTGGCTGGATCTATTTTCAAGCCATTCTCGTGCATCCATTCAGGTGGTTTATCAAAAAACGTCCCCCTTAATATTTACATATCTCTAAAAGAAACAATACGATTTCTATCAGTCTTCCTCATTCTTTTTTTTCGTTGGGGGAGGTGCTATTTTATAAAGTAATGTTCACACATATAAACCAATATACCCACACAGAATGCATTTTATATGCAGGTGTAAATGTATGCTTTCGTATTTTTTAGCCACAATTTCTTCAGGATTTGCGCTAGTATTTTATAAATACACTTTGAAGCTCATTTTCAAAGCGCATAGATTTACAAAGTTACATTGGTTACTATAGAGCTCATTTTCAAAGGAGCCCGTCAGAAGTGCATTCAGATTGCAAGGGGGGCGTGTCAGGGATGTGTAAAGGGCGGGATCTGAGCGTTTTTCAGCCATAATGGAACAAAATAAAACCATCCATGACTAAAACTAAGATGCTTTGAGCTAGACCTGTTTTTATAACGAATAAGGCACAAAAAGGTGCCCTAAATGACCCCATGACCACAGGAGGGAATTAGGGACCACTGGGAGAGTAAAGGGAGGTCATCTCTAACCCCTTCCCACCCCCACCCCCAAAAAATGTGATTAAAAACATTACTTACCATCCTTTATGTCAGCCTCAGATGTTATATTCATGTCCATTAGAACAGCATGAAGGTCCCTGGTTTTAGTCTAGTGGTGGGTGCAGTGCACTGCAGACAGGTGGGCCTAGGCCCACACCTCCCCTACCTATTACACATGTGGAGGAAACTGTGAGCCCTCCAAAACTAACCAGAAACCCCCTATACTCACATATAGGTGCCCCCTTCACCCCTAAGGGCTATGGTAGTGGTGTAGAGTTGAGGGGAAGTGGGTTTTGTGGGGCTCAGCAGACAAGATAAGGGAGCAATTGTGAGATGTGTACCTGGGAGCATTTTATGAAGTCCACTTCAGTGCCCCCTAGCATGCCTTATTTCTTTCCTGGGATGTCTGAGGAACCAGTCTACTAAAAATGCAGGTGCCTCCTACATCCCAATGGCTTGATTTTGTACGTTATGCACTTGGATGTTTGGGGGGGGGGGGGGGGGGTTGAAAATGGACCAAAAAACACAAAACATCCAAATCACAAAATCTTGTTCAAAACAGTATTAAAAAAAAAAAAAGAAGACATTTTTTTTTTTTGAAAATGACCACCTTTCCTATAACCTTAGATGTTACTTTAAGCTGTAGTCCAGCAGTTTTCAAAAATTTGGTCACCGGAACAGTAAACGTTAGATCTGTTCATTGCGGGGGTCTTTTACATAGATGCACTTGCAGTTTTAATGTGCGCTGAACGCTAGAGATGCCCATAGTAATATATGGGTGTCTCAAACATTTAGCATGTGCTTATTTTTAGCTCGCCTTTGTAAAAGGACCCCTGTATTTGTGTTAACTTACAGGTGTACTGTTATCATAGCACTTCTGTTTCAACAAACATTTGTTGCTAATATGTTTTGTAGATTGTATGATGTTCTGACGGGCATTTTCAAAAAGACATCCCGGTCAGAATGTCCCAAATGGGTGTCTGTCTCACATGTTTTTTTGAACAGGATGGAGCCTGTTATAAAATAGATTGAGATGGACATCCATGTGCTGGAAATGCCCAACATGAACATTCATTTTACAAACTGAAACATCTACATTTTGAATGGAGGAAAACGAGGAACATGGTTATCTATAGCATCATTCTTTAAAAAATGTCCACGCAGAAAACGTCTTTGCAGAGCAGAGGGTCAGCCTAGTAGTTAGTGCAGTAGACTGTAACCCAAGAGACCCATGTTCAAATCCCATTTTAACTCTTTGTTTTTGTAATTGTGTGCCCTCCAAGAACAGAACAATACCTGCTGTTCCTGAATGTATATAGACTTCTGGCATGCAAGTGTCTTATATATTTAGGTACAGTAGGTATTTTTCTGTGTCTGGAGCAGTGGCGTAGCCATGGGTGGGCCAGGGCCCACCCACTTAGGGCTCAGGCCCACCCAACAGTAGCACATGTTTAGCAGTAGCTGATGGGGATTCCAAGCTCTACCTGCTGAAGACTTCCCCGTGATGGTAATGAATATGGTGTGCTCCACGTTACTGGCACCTGTGAATGCTCAGTTTTCGGCGCCTACCTGCTGCAAACTGCCAAGGTGGAGAGAACAATTGGTGCCCACCCACTTCTTGCCTAGACCCACCCAAAATCTGCTGTCTGGCTACGCCTCTGGTCTGGAGGGCTCACAATTAAAAAAAATTGAGGGATTTGAACCCGGTTCCCTTGGTATACAGTCCACTGCACTAACCACTAGGCTACTCCTTAGACCTGCTTCCTTCTCTGTTCAGAATGCCCATTATACGTAAAGCTGTCATAGAGCCTGGTATTGCCTTCTGGTTTCACTTTCAGGAGAGAGGGAGGGGGCAGCAACCACTGGGAGATGGGTCATGCCTTAATCCTTGAAGTGGGCAGCTGTTCAATCAGATCACCTTCCTGTAACCTGGATGTTCCTGAAACGGTTCTAAATAAGGACCTCCTTTTTAGACAAGGCTGTTTCTTCCCCCTTCGGTAATTGCTACTGGACATCCAGATTTCAGGCCCTCCCTACTCCCACCCAAAACACACCACCTTGTTATTTGGACATATTACAGTGTTGAATGTCCCTGTCCAACCTTTGAAAATTTGGAATTTGGACGTTTCAAGCACATTGATGTCCATTCAGGTCTTTTGAGACTTCCATATGCTTAAAAAAAAAAAATGAGCACCTCTACCTCATAGAATCCTAGATGATGAAGCATTGTTATCTTTTGTTCATTCTGCACTGAACACAGAAAGGGGATATTAGCTCTTAAAAGCTAGTAAAAAATGCTTTGTTAGTCCAATTTAAATGTATCATCTTATATTTTTCATTTTTGTTTAATTTATTAACCTTTATTTCTGAACATTTAAATGGCCTGACATACAACAATGTCATTTTATCCTAGACATATTAATATATGAATGGTAGTCACTTAGATCCCATCATTAAACATGATGATCGTAATGAGAGACATTCAGTAAACAGTGAAAATGGTTGAAATTTGATTGTAACAGGTTATATTCATTGTTTCCCTTGGATAAAGAATTCATACAGTGGCTGTAATGTCAAATCTGCCCATCTATATGTCTTGGTATATAAGAAAAGATAATAACTAGTTACAGTCAGTGTTGATGTTCATGGCTAGTTACAGTAGTAGAAATTAGAACCAGAAAGCAGAAATTAATTTAAATTTTTGAACGCAAAACATTGCATGTATACTAGTGACAGCGTGTTTTCAAATCTGATAGAATAGCTATCCTGTAATTTTAAGGGGAAAAATAAGCTTGGAAAGCAGCTTTGGCAGAAAGGTAGTAATTAGCACGTTCATTCATCTGTCTACTTGGTAGCACCAGTGTAAGGAGCATAATAATTGGCTTATTTGTTTGGCGTGTTATCTAGCTGAAATGAAGAAGGGAGCTCCACCATGGGATAATGTTAATGGAAATGAAATTCTAGAGCAAGGGTGGAAAGGCTAGGCTCAACAGTAATGTAATAAATTAGTTCATTACAGACTGCATGGTGCATGCATAGAACAGATTTTATGATGGAAATAAATGCTGTATCAGATATCAAGGTAGAAAAACACCTCCTGATTGCAAGTTCCATATCCAGTAATATTTGGAAATTATATTGTGTGTGTGTGTAGATCTGTAGATATGGATGTATGCTTGATGTCATGGCATAGATTTTCAGTAGCAGTGGGCGCTGCACTAATTGAAACAGGTGCCAGCTTTTAAATGAATACATATTTTATTTATTAGGATTTATTTGCCACCTTTTTGAAGGCATTCACTCAAGGAGATGTACAGCAAGAATAAGTCAAACATTAGCGATAGACAATTATAGCAGTAAAAATATTCAGACAACAATGCGAAGTACAGCATGCTATGCTACAATGTCAACACAATACACAATAAAACATTTTAATAGACAGCATAGGGTGCAAGCAAAGATGGAACATACAGATAGATAAGCTAGAGTAACAGGAGTAAGAAAATAAGGGGGTATTTTACTAAGGCACACGCTAAAATTGAAGGCTAGCTAAATGTTAGAGATGCCAATGCATTCCTATGGGCGTCTCTAACGTTTAGCGTGTGCTAAAAACGTGAGCGTGCCTTAGTAAAAGATGCCCTAAGGGACTAGTTAAAAAAGAGTTAAAGAGAGTTCAGAAAGGTGCTTGAACATTATCTTGCCTAGGGTAGGAGTGGATAAGCCTGTCCTGCTATAATATGTGCAGCTGGTGTCATTTACTTCTTCCATTGAAGTCCTGGTTGAAGAGCCAAGCTTTAACCTGCTTCCTGAAATATAGGTAGTCTTGTGTTAAGCAAAGCCTTTCAGCGAGTGCATTCCAGTGTGGGGGCTACTCCGGAGAAGGCTCACTTGCGGATATCAGATCATGTTTTGTCCTTTGGAGAGGGTGTGATTGGGGAATCTCCTTGCGGGAGGACCTTAGTGATCTTGAAGGTGTGTAGAGGGCGATCCTGTTCTTCAAGTACTCAGGATCATTTCCTTTAAGGGCCTTGAAGGTCAAACAGAGAGTTTTAAATTTGGCTCTGTATTATACTGGTAGCCAGTGAAGTTTGTACAAAAATGGTGTGATGTGGTCACGTCGCTTACAACCTTAGTTTTGCTGCAGCATTCTGAATCAATTGGAGATGATGCAGACCCTTTGTAGTCAGACCAGTGTAGAGTGCATTACATTAATCCAGTCGATGTTATTATGGCATGCAGAACTGAGACAAGGCTTTGCCTTCTCAATGTAAGGAGACATGCAGCAGCAGCTTGGGAACATTGCCTCTAGCTGCAGAGCTACAGTTCTGGCTGCTGGCTGGAGAAGGTCTTCAGCTGGTGGGACTTCGGAATGGGGAATCCCCACCAGCTCCAGTATTAATATTTTCCATTTGGGCTCAGAGCCGGGGGGGGGGGGGGGCACATATATTCAGAGTTGCTAAATATGTATCCAGATGGCTATTTTTTTTTGAGAGGGGGGACTGAACCCTAGGTGGGCGGGCCCTCCTACCCTTCCATCCCAGCCCCCCCCCCCCAATTGCCCTGAGCCCAAATGGAAAATATAAATACCTGAGCTAGTGGGGATTCCCAAGTCCTACCAGCTGAAGACCTCCTCCTCCAGTCTGGCAGCCAGAACTGTTCAAGCTCCACAGCAGGTGGCAGTGTTCCCAAGCTGCTGCTAGCCCTCACCCTAGCTCAATTTTCTTGCATGCACAGGGAGGGCCAACAGTGGTGGCACAGCGGCAGCAGCAACTTAAGGGCACTGCTACTGGCTGTAGAGATTGGAGAGTTCTAGCTACCAGACTGGAGGAGGAGGAGGAGGTCTGCAGCTGGTAGGGTTGGGTATCCCTATAAGCCACAGCAAAGGAGATGACTAATTTTGGAAGGGCCTAAACCCAAAGTGGAGGGGCCCAGGCCCCCCTGTGGCTACACTTCCGTAGTCAAACCACCTTTGCTGTCTATTAGATACAACAGGCCTCTATGTTAAATCACTGTTGTACAGAGAATTTTTTAGTGTTACCCTTGCTCTGCTGCTCCACTGCCTTTCCACTATGTGGTTATTAGAGGAGCGGTTAGACATATTTTTAGTCCCCACTATTTATATAGTGGCAAAAAATACACACATAACAGAGTTATACATTTCCCCCTGGATTCTATATTTGGGCCCGCTGCTGAGATGTACATGCAAATTAATTGGTTAATGAGCTGTTAGTCATCAATAACTGGGCGCCAACTACAAATTATTGATGTTAATTGGCACTCATTAAAATTTGTGCTTACATCTGGCTGCTTGCTATTCTGTAAGACAGGGTGTCTAACTCCCATAGCGCACACCTTTAAAAGGGGCATGGTTATGGGAGGGGCATGGGCATGTCGGGGACATTCTGAGAAGTTATGAATATAGGGGCTGATGATCAAATTCCCCACGCTGTTCCGAACAGTTCTGAAAAATTAGTGCAGGAACAGCGTGTGAAATTAAAGCATGCAAATTTATATACGCTATTAGTTTTGATCATAGGGGTACTTTTGTGGGAGGATTGTGCCTTCAGTCCCATAACCCCCCCCCCCCCCTCCACCGGACAAGTTTCCCTGGTGGCCCAGTGGCCTTCTCCTTTCCCCTGACACAAGGGGGCAGGAAGTCCGGTAGACCTGTAGCCCCCTTAATATGCCCAGACACCAAAAAACTGTACCTGGTGGCCCAGTGGGCAACCCTACCCCCACCTGCCTGCGTGGCCTAGTGGCCGCCAACCCCCCCCCCCCCCCAATACCTTTAGAATGGAGGAGGGAGTAGCAGTTCCTCCTGGGCTGCTGCTTTGAAAATTGTGGCGTCCTGCCTGGTGCATACCATATATTTATTTTATTTATTTATTTAGATTTTGCTCACACCTTTTTCAGTGGTAGCTCAAGGTGAGTTACATTCAGGTACTCTGGATATTTCTCTGTCCCAGGAGGGCTCACAATCTAAGTTTGTACCTAAGGGAGTTCTTTGTTTTTCCGGGGGGGCTGTAAGAATGCAAATGCATTTTGGATAGGGCTCCCAATTCCTCTCCAATGCTCTGCAAACCCTAATGCCAGGTCCAAGCTGGTGTAGGGTTTGTCATGGGAGCAGCGCCAATGTTTGGCACACTGCCAGCTGAGCATTGGGGAGGAATAGGTAATGCCCTATTTTGCATGCATTTGCATGCTACTTGTGGTCAGAGCCAGCAGATTTGTTTCACCCGCTCGCCGGCTCTGATCATGGGGTAGGAACAAATGCAGGTGCTAGTACGGTGCTAATAGCCTCTAGCACCCGCGTTTGCTTCTGATCATTAGGGCAATAATTATAAAATACTGACTAACTTGGACACAAGCACTTATGCCAGCTTTCAGCAGGCATAAGTCTGGCACCCAAAGTAAGGCACGGGAACCGATGCTGGGCGTACTCTAGAAAGGGCACACACCCATTATAGAATAGAGCTTAGCACTGATTTTTTTTTGGCACCCATTTTTGAGTGCTATTGCCAAAACTTCCCCCTTATTGTATGGCAATGAAAGTTTATTGTAACTCAATTTGTAAATTGATCATATTATACTGTATCTACTCATTGCTATTTTATTTGTACTGCGATAATATAATACATAAGAGAGAGCTTCTTATTTTGGATATATGTTCCTTCTCAATATTTATAAATAATTTAAACAAGTTAAAATGAGGATCTTACAGCTCTGCACTGCAGCTTGTGATCAAAATTCCCCAAGCCTGGATACATCTTGAAGTTGGTATACTCAGGTCCAGGAAAGATAGAAAAACAGTTGACACTATTACTTCAGCCCTGATGGCTAGTGAGCGGTACTGAGATTTTCTCAGCTGAGCAGAAAAGTGTGGGAAGAAAAAAAAAAGGAGGTCTGTTAAAGCTTCTGTTTAATTTTATGAATGAGTTGTTCTTCATAGATGGTGATATATGGGTCTTATATTTCATTTTACTGGTGCTATGGTGAGAAGATCCCTAGATCAAATGAAGACCATTCTGAATGACTTATGAAGAATGTCATCCCTTGGAATTTCTAATGGCTTTCCCTGTGCAATGTAGTGGTCCTGGGAGCTAACTTAAAATTCCTTTCAAACAAATATAACAGAGTGTGCACATGTGTGTAAATTGTAAATGTTTCCTGACACAGACTATATTGACTAATGTTGCAAGAAATGAATGTGTGCTATTTCCATCGTTTTTTTCATAAGGCAGTCAATAGGAACTTATTAAGCAGTTCCTTTCCTCATACGGCTTCTGCACCTGATGTAAATTGTAATAACTTCTATTAAGGTTGAAGAATTGTTTTGACTCCTGGTTTTGTTCTTTAGTATGTGTAGTAAATAACTGTAAGATGGACCTCTTTTTTGTGGATCAATATAGAATCTATTATAATCTTATTTAACAAAGCTAAAACTGGATGTGCAAAATATCAATTTCACATTTAATTCTCAGGTCAGGTATTTCTATGCATATTTTGCCACTTTTTATACCTGTGGAAAAAAAAGTGATGTCAAGCTGTTTATAAATTTACCACATTTATTTGTATTTTGTGTTTATTAAAAAATGGTAGATTAAAAGGTTGCAAACATGATGGAGCTGACAATTTCATTCTGGACTTTGCATGCATTTAGGATATAATAGGTAATACTTAAGTCGTGCCTGGTTTTCTGAAACATAAAATTTGTTCTAGACTACCTGTGTACAGCAAAAATGGTTAAGTTTTCATATACTAGAGACTGATTTCATTTCTCTACTATGTTGATAATTTGCTGTAGCTTATTTCACAGGAATAATACAAATTTAAATTCTAATGTATTAAAGATATAAAGGGGCTCATTTTCAAGGCACTTAGGGGCCCTTTTACTAAGCCACAGAGGTGCCTACATGTGCCCAATGCGTGTCAATTTTGAGCTACCGCGTGACCCTTGTGGTAATTTTATTTTTGACACGTGTCTGCTCCGTGCGCCGGAAAATAATTTTTATTTTCTGGTGCATGGCAAAAACCTGGTGGTAATCGTCATTCTACGCTTATAGGTCCCTGAAGTAGCCTAGAGATCAGTGCAGTACACTGAAGAGAAGGGGACCCAGGCCCATGACCCACTCTGTTACACTTGTGGTGGAAAGTGTGAGCACCCCAAAACTCACCAAAATCATACTGCACCCACGTATAGGTGACACCTGCAACCATAAGTTCTATTGTAGTGGAGGGCTCCTCATATAATATAAGGGGGTAATGGTGAGATGTCTATCTGGGATCGTTATGTGAAGTCCATTGTAGCACCCCATAGGTGCCCCACAGCTCTACTGGGATGTCTGTGTACGTAAAGAGAAAGTACAAAACAGTAGATCCCACAATAAAGAAAAATCACAATAGGTGACTAACCCAGTCTTTGGCATTCTTCCCGCCTCTTCATTTCCAGCGAATACTAGTTAAACTTAACCCATAATCAAACCTGGCAAAGAAGTGGAAGGAACAGAGATCAACTTATTAAAAAAAAAAAGTCAGCTGCTGAAGCTCAAAAGATTATATATTGATCCTTGATATCTTATAAGACATTTGCATGGAAACTTAAGCCAAAATTGTACCCCCAACTGTACTACCCTGGGTGGTGTTTTAGCAATATCTGGAAAAACCTTAGAGTTGAGAAATAAAACATCCCTTTTCTTCATGATAATCTCAGAACCCAGTCTTTATCAAGTCCAATATGAAGTCCACAATAAAGATAGTTGCACCAATTCCATCCCTAATGACAAATCCACCAGTGGAGAGAGAGAGATACTTTTGGAAAGTTCATAAACTGCAGAGCTCACCTTCTCAACACATTCTCCAGCTTCTCCATTTTATCATGCAAAATTATGTTAAAGATTTTTCACATTGTTTTTGTTTTGTTTTTTTGTTGTTGTTCTTTTGGGGGGGACAGTTGGAATTAAGAGATGTGTGGTCTGGAGTAAAAGTTGGCGTTCTGCCTGTGTATACGTTGTTATTAATAAAATTTATTGAAAATCAGAAAAAAAAGTTTTGTTCACATTGTTGACCTTCATCCGCCTTTGGTTCCAAAGTATTTAATAATTTTTTATAGTCCTTTACTTCTCAGTCTCCTTAGTCTTCCCTTAAAGGATGATGAAAATGATAAAGGGGATGGGATGACTTCCCTATGAGGAAAGGCTGAAGTGACTAGGGCTCTTCAGCTTGGAGAAAAGACAGCTGAGGGGAGATATGATAGAGGTCTATAAAATAATGAGTGGCGTGGAATGGGTAGAAGTGAATCGTTTGTTTACTCTTTCCAAAAATACTTGAACTAGGGGGGCATGTGATGAAGCTACAAAATAGTAAATTTAAAACGAATTGTAGAAAATGTTTCCTTACTCAGCATGTAATTAAACTCTGGAATTCATTGCCAGAGAATGTGATAAAGGTGGTTAGCTTAGCGAGGTTTAAAAAAAGGTTTGGACAGCTTCCTAAAGGAAAGGTCCATAGACCATTATTAAAATGACTTGGGGAAAATCCACTGCTTATTTCTGGGATAAGCAGCATAACATGTATTGAACTTGTTTGGGATCTTGTCAGGTATTTGTGACCTGGATTGGCCACTGTTGGAAACAGGATGCTGGGCTTGATGGACCTTTGGTTTGTCCCAGTGTGGTAATACTTATGTACTTACCTTGTAATTGGTGTAAAATCTCATTATTTTGAATTAATCACGTTCACTCCAATCCTGCTATAGCCTCACAAATACCCTCCATATTGAAGACCTTAGGTGTTGCCATGTGTAGTTGAGGAGTTGGTTCTTGATCTTCCATCTGTAGAAAATTATCCTCAAGAATTCTAGCTTCTTTAATAGGCAAAAAACCACCCTGCCACACTTCTAAGCCTGCATCAACCATCCTCTCAACTTGAAAAGAAACACTTCCACCCACACTCAGCCTTGCTAAGGAGGCAATTTGCTTATATGGAAGACTGATCCCTAGTGGTAATACTACAAGACTGTCACTAGGGGTCGTGGTGGTCATTTTGAGAGACCCATCAGGATGCGTGGGAGCAGAGGGGGACTGCTTCGGTGTAGCCTATGGTACCACCAACAATCACCTCCGAATAAGCCCCAGCTTGATGGAGGCCGGGGGAGCTTTGCATGGGGGAGTGTTCAGACAGCAACAAGTGGGTAGGGCTTTGGCTCAGAGGAGGACACACTTGAGTCAGTGAGGGGATCAGAGAGACAAGAAAGAAATGCATATGGGAGTCAATATTGTAATCAAGGGGATGTTGGGGATTAAGAACTTCAACAGGGCAAGTGTTTGGGGTGGGGAAATGGATGCTGGAAGGGAGATTGGATGGGGGTGAATGTGGGGGCCACAGCATTTGGCTTCTCTCAAAGGCAATTTATTTGATTTATTTATTATATTGCATTTTCGGAATGGAACGCATTATCAGAGTCATACAGGGGCAGTAAGTAGGAGATACACCTATATCTTGCCCATACTTCTTCCATGTGAATGCCCCTCCCTTGCATTTACTCAGTATCCACTTATACAGTGGTGGAAATAAGTATTTGATCCCTTGCTGATTTTGTAAGTTTGCCTACTGACAAAGACATGAGCAGCCCATAATTGAAGGGTAGGTTATTGGTAACAGTGAGAGATAGCACATCACAAATTAAATCCGGAAAATCACATTGTGGAAAGTATATGAATTTATTTGCATTCTGCAGAGGGGAATAAGTATTTGATCCCCCACCAACCAGTAAGAGATCTGGCCCCTACAGACCAGGTAGATGCTCCAAATCAACTCGTTACCTGCATGACAGACAGCTGTCGGCAATGGTCACCTGTATGAAAGACACCTGTCCACAGACTCAGTGAATCAGTCAGACTCTAACCTCTACAAAATGGCCAAGAGCAAGGAGCTGTCTAAGGATGTCAGGGACAAGATCATACACCTGCACAAGGCTGGAATGGGCTACAAAACCATCAGTAAGACGCTGGGCGAGAAGGAGACAACTGTTGGTGCCATAGTAAGAAAATGGAAGAAGTACAAAATGACTGTCAATCGACAAAGATCTGGGGCTCCACGCAAAATCTCACCTCGTGGGGTATCCTTGATCATGAGGAAGGTTAGAAATCAGCCTACAACTACAAGGGGGGAACTTGTCAATGATCTCAAGGCAGCTGGGACCACTGTCACCACGAAAACCATTGGTAACACATTACGACATAACGGATTGCAATCCTGCAGTGCCCGCAAGGTCCCCCTGCTCCGGAAGGCACATGTGACGGCCCGTCTGAAGTTTGCCAGTGAACACCTGGATGATGCCGAGAGTGATTGGGAGAAGGTGCTGTGGTCAGATGAGACAAAAATTGAGCTCTTTGGCATGAACTCAACTCGCCGTGTTTGGAGGAAGAGAAATGCTGCCTATGACCCAAAGAACACCGTCCCCACTGTCAAGCATGGAGGTGGAAATGTTATGTTTTGGGGGTGTTTCTCTGCTAAGGGCACAGGACTACTTCACCGCATCAATGGGAGAATGGATGGGGCCATGTACCGTACAATTCTGAGTGACAACCTCCTTCCCTCCGCCAGGGCCTTAAAAATGGGTCGTGGCTGGGTCTTCCAGCACGACAATGACCCAAAACATACAGCCAAGGCAACAAAGGAGTGGCTCAGGAAGAAGCACATTAGGGTCATGGAGTGGCCTAGCCAGTCACCAGACCTTAATCCCATTGAAAACTTATGGAGGGAGCTGAAGCTGCGAGTTGCCAAGCGACAGCCCAGAACTCTTAATGATTTAGAGATGATCTGCAAAGAGGAGTGGACCAAAATTCCTCCTGACATGTGTGCAAACCTCATCATCAACTACAGAAGACGTCTGACCGCTGTGCTTGCCAACAAGGGTTTTGCCACCAAGTATTAGGTCTTGTTTGCCAGAGGGATTAAATACTTATTTCCCTCTGCAGAATGCAAATAAATTCATATACTTTCCACAATGTGATTTTCCGGATTTAATTTGTGATGTGCTATCTCTCACTGTTACCAATAACCTACCCTTCAATTATGGGCTGCTCATGTCTTTGTCAGTGGGCAAACTTACAAAATCAGCAAGGGATCAAATACTTATTTCCACCACTGTATGTCCTGTTACAGAATAGCACTTAGGCACCCTGCTGGCATTTACACAATGTAAGTGTGCACTTACCCATGAAAAGTGCTGGTATTCTGAAAATGAAGATGTGCAAGGGCACCTACATGTGGGCACCCAGTTTATAGGCATGCCCTTTATCTGAATTCCTCCTACTGAGTGACTGTGAACAATTGCTCAACAGCATCCTCTGCCCACTTTGATCTAGGACCAGAAATTATTCCTGCTTGTATTTACAATTATAATAAAAAGCAAAGGGCAATTTAACCGGCCAGGAGCCATTTCTGAACGGTTAAATCACGTTTAATATTGACCGAAATTGTTTGCGCCAAATACTTGAAATATGCTGCTATATTGCATTTTTTGTAAAGATTTTTTTAAATTGTGCATATAGTGAAGAGAGCTTTATTTTATTTATTTAATTAAATTATTTAATCCATTTAAACAAAACAGTCTTTGGGCTATAGCACCATATTTCTTTTTAATAGTTATCCTGACTCCCTGAAACATGTTGCAACCACAAACAGTTGAACTTGAGCAGATGTTTTTTTTTTAATCTTGTTCCCATGTCATGATCAAATCAAACTACTGTTACTTACATAAGAAAAATGAATCAGCTCTTAGATAAAAAGCCAACTTTGAATGGTGTCTGCTACTGTTCACAAAGTGATCTCTCAGTGTTAAATATAAGGGTGGAACATGGCCACGGTGTTCAGAGGAGAGATTATTAAAGCAAGCATGATGTACAGTTGAAAGGTGTACTTTTCCAGCAGTTTCCAGGGATCTCCTTGATCATGCTGTACTACCAAAATGAGATTGTGGGAGTGCGACATTTGAGTTGCTTTAATTGCCTGTAGGCTGTGACTTAGTGATGACAAATGGAACGTCGTTAACTCCATCAGCAAATGAATTCAGAAGAGATGAAAAAGACATTTGCACCTGCTTATCATATTACTTAAATGCATTTTTTTAACTGATCAAGATATATTAACTTAAACGGGTTTGTTTTTTTACTGAAAGGTAATGTTGCTGTTAAATGTTATTTATGGCTTAGTTGTCTTAGACAAAATGAGTATAAAGTATCTTAAAGTCTTTTTCTTACATTTCAAACATCAAAGTAAACTCATTAATTTACAATGTGAACAGGGTTGCTTTAGAGATTGAACACATTTTGTTTCACAGTTAAATGCTGTTTTCAGTTGCTGCAGCATTGTTCTCATTTTTACTGGTGGGAAATTTTACTGGAGCAGTTTTTTAAATGTTTCTTTTTTAAGTTGCTTATTGTTTATGTGTCCAGGTTATAGCGACAGACGACCATAGGTGAATTTTTTGAAAAAGATGGTAAATAAATCCTAAGAAATAAATGTGCTTTTGGGGCCACATTAGTCCATACTTCAGATGTGGTCTAGTTGCCATTCTGCCCAGAAAACCCAAATTCATAGTCTCTGCATCAGTTTTGGTTAGTTCATTAAAGATCTGTGCTGTGGATCAGCTCTATCCTTCATCATACATTAATTGTTGAAGCTGATACTGAGATGAGTGGGTGGACAGACTTTCTGTAGAATGCCTCATTATTTCATGTTTGTATCTTGTTCTTTCTGAAGGGAGTAAATAAATATATCAAACTCTTCCTGGCAACAGTTTCCCAACTACTCTATTTCTCATTCTAGTATTTTATTAAAGTCCTAGGACAGTGTTTCCCAAGTCCAGTCCTAGACTATCCCTTGCCAGTCAGGTTTTCAGGACATCCACAATAAATATGCATGAAAGAGATTTGCATATAATAGAGGCAATGTATGCAAATCACGTTTATGCATATTCATTGTGGATATCCTGAAAACCTGACTGGCAAGGGGTACCCCAGGGCTGGAATTGGGAAACACTGTCCTAGGGCTTTCTCTTTTATAAGGACCTACTATTGCTGTCTGCCAAGGACTATAACAACAGGATTTGACCATCTGTTTATTTTCTTTGCTCTAGCTAAACTGTGAGAGCCCGCAACACCATGTCATAGAAACATAAAATGTAGAGGTCATTTTAGAAGGCTTGTGCGGCATTTGCATGTGTAACAAACTTTCTTACACATATAAATGGCCTATTTACTTTATGTGGTAAATAAGAATGCAGGAAAAAATGAGTGCCATTTGATTGGGTGCATGTGACAGTCTCATTTTTGAATAGCTTGTGCAGATGCAGAATGGTTGCTAAGCATGGAGCTTGTCTGAGGAAGGCAACTTTTTCTCCTTGGGTTGAGCTGCTGGTGAAGGAAATCAGAAAACATTACAAAGTTCTTTAAGAACCCATCTCTACAAAAGTTACTTCTTATCACAAGCAGAAAGCCTGCATGGCAGTATGTCACAAATTAAATGCCCTGAACATTCCCCTTTTGTAGGAATGTACAACAGGATGGAGTCAGTCCAGAGGGCGGCTACTAAAATGGTCACTGGCCTTTGTCATAAAGCATAAGGGGACAGACTTATGTGTATTATAAAACGTAATATATGGTCTGGCTTTACACAGATCACGGCGGTTTACAAAAATAGCAATAATTGTTTTTAAAAGAAAGGAACTCCAAAGTAATGAAAGGACAGACTTGACTTCAGTCTCTCAAGGCATTTATTCACATTATTAAAAATATGTATTAAAAGTATTGTCTTTGCATCACAGATATCCTAGTATATCTTTATATCCTCTTTATCCATATAATCAAATGCCTGCCGAAAATAAAAAGTTTTAAGCTTAATCTTAAATTGTTTAAATTCATTTCTACACGTAAATCCTTTGGTATACTGCATTATTTATTTATTTGTTACATTTGTATCCCACATTTTCCCACCTATTTGCAGGCTCAATGTGGCTTACATAGTACTGTAACGGCGTTAGCCAGTTCCGGTATGAACAAATACAGTGGTGTTGTGGTAGAATAAGGTTCGAGTGTACAGACACATTCCAGAGAGAGGTGCTAGAAAGGAGAAACTGCTTTCCCTCGTCCAGACTCAATGTGTATACTTTGGAAGAAAGGTGAGAGAGGGGAGATATGATAGAGACATTTAATTACCTATATGGCATAAATGCACAGGAGGTGAGTCTCTTTCAATTGAAAGGAAGCTCTGGAATGAGGGGGAATAGGGTGAAGGTGAAAGGGATTAGACTCAGAAGTAACCTGAGGAAATACTTCTTCATGGAAAAGTTGATGAATTCTTGGAATGACCTCCTGGTGGAAGTGGTGGAGATGAAAACAGTATCTGAATTTAAGAGAGCTTGGGACAAGTACATAGGAACTCAAAGGGAGTAATAGGGAGAGTAGATGATATGGATGGGCAGACTGGATAGGCCATGGGATCTTTATCTGCCTACATTTTTTTCATGCTTCTATCTCAGTGTCATGTCCTATATACCTGCATGTTACCCCCATTTATAAAATCATGCAAATGCAGAAACTCTGATATGCACATGTGTGCCCTTTTACATGTGCACATGGCACATACACTTCATAAATAACCCCCTTAGTGTACGTCATCTAAATTCACTGCGGAAAAGAATCTGAATGGAGACTGACCTTGAAGCAGTCGCATGGTGAAACATGAATTCATGTTGGTTTGATGGGTCTTCTGCTCTGAATTTTTATATATAAATACAAAAAAGATATAATTGAAGAAGAATAAAATAAAAAGATAAGTACATCTTATGTCTTTATAAGCACTTTGGATTATAATTGGTGCTTTTGGATCAATGACGATTACATATTCACCCTGTTGCTACATAACTATTTGAGAGTTGAATTATTCTGCTGTGACAGATCCAACAATGTTTAATTGCAGTTTAGTATATGCTGTAAAATGCAGGGAGCAAGGTTATTCTGAGTTACTAGATAGGACCCGAAGTGGTGAACTGGATTAGGAACTGGTTGACGGGCAGACGCCAGAGGGTGGTAGTAAATGGAGTTCGCTCAGAGGAGAGAAAGGTGAGCAGTGGAGTGCCTCAGGGATCGGTGCTGGGGCCGATTCTATTCAATATATTTGTGAGTGATATCGCCAAAGGCTTACAAGATAAAGTTTGCCTTTTTGCAGATGACACTAAGATTTGCAACAGAGTGGACACCCCGGAGGGAGTGGAAAGCATGAAAAAAGATCTGCGGAAGCTAGAAGAATGGTCTAACGTTTGGCAATTAAAATTCAATGTGAAGAAATGCAAAGTGATGCACTTAGGGAGTAGAAATCCACGGGAGACGTATGTGTTAGGCGGGGAGAGTCTGATAGGTACGGACGGGGAGAGTGATCTTGGAGTGATAGTATCTGAGGACCTGAAGGCGACGAAACAGTGTGACAAGGCGGTGGCCGTAGCTAGAAGATTGCTAGGCTGTACAGAGAGAGGTGTGACCAGCAGAAGAAAAGAGGTTTTAATACCCCTGTATAAGACGTTGGTGAGGCCCCACCTGGAGTATTGTGTTCAGTTTTGGAGGCCATAGCTTGTGAAGGATGTGAAAAAAATGGAAGGGGTGCAAAGAAAAGCTACGAGAATGGTATGGGATTTGCGTTACAAGACGTATGAGGAGAGACTTGCTGACCTGAACATGTATACCCTGGAGGAAAGGAGAAACAGGGGTGATATGATACAGACGTTCAAATATTTGAAAGGTATTAATCTGCAAATGAACCTTTTCCGGAGAGGGGAAGGCGGTAGAACGAGAGGACATGAAATGAGACTGAAGGGGGGCAGACTCAAGAAAAATGTCAGGAAGTATTTTTTCACGGAGAGAGTGGTGGATGCTTGGAATGCCCTCCCGCGGGAGGTGGTGGAGAGGAAAACGGTAACAGAACAAAGGAATCCTCCTCAGAAGGAAGGGATCCTCAGAAGCTTAGCCGGCAGTGGGAGGCAGGGCTGGTGGTTGGGAGGTGGGGATAGTGCTGGGCAGACTTATACGGTCTGTGCCAGAGCCGGTGGTGGGAGGCGGGGCTGGTGGTTGGGAGGCAGGGATAGTGCTGGGCAGACTTATACGGTCTGTGCCCTGAAAAAGACAGGTACAAATCAAGGTAAGGTATACACAAAAAATGACACGTGAGTTTATCTTGTTGAGCAGACTGGGTGGACCGTGCAGGTCTTTTTCTGCTGTCATCTACTATGTTACTATGTTAGATATAAATGTTGTGTGCATTTATACACTAAGATGTATTGCATGGGCCTCGTAATGTGTCTTTTTTTTTAGCATGCTACATCATAATATGTACATTCTTTTTGTGGTAGTATGAAATGAGGCAAAAAAAAGCACTAAACCGAACCCTCCCTCTCCCCACCCCCTTCCCTAAACTGTAAGCACAGGAAGACAAAAGTTAAAAACTCCTGCAATATAATGTGAGCCACAAGTGGGCACTCAGCTACCTTCCAGACTAGAGGGATCTGCTTAGGGATGGGACATGGAAATTGATGATTTTTTTCTGATGGGTAGGGATGGTTTTACTAAGATGCGATTAAAATCTGGTTGTAATGCAGGTTAACGCAGGACTTTCCCACACGCTAAGCCAAGATTGAATGCAACATTTTTTAGGGCTTTGTCTTTTGTCTTAATTGCAGGTCATGCGCTGATACTCCCTTTACCACCCAGTACTTGCAAAGAATTAGCATGGGATCACTTATCCATCTCCTATTTAGTTGGCACTAAATGCTTCCTTGTTAACAATGTGATATCCGGTTAGTGCACTTTAATCATAATGCACTAGCCGGATAATGTAGGAACACCCACTCTTCATCCAAGACATGCAAACAGGCAAAATACTGCAAAATGCTTTAACTCATTTCTATGGTAGCCTGTTAGTAAAATGACCCCTTAGATAGTAAAGATATATATCCACACTGCGATACATACTGGGGAGACTGAGAATGTAGCTGGAATGCATTCGCTGGGAAGGCAGACTCTCACCCCCAACCAAAAGGGATAGGAGTAAAGCCCTAAGTCAACTTGGTTTTACACCGAGAGAGCTATTTTCTTCCCTGACTCTTGGCATTTTGACTGAGAGAGAAGGGGTCCCTGGTAATAGAAACCTCTCCCAAGGAGGAAAGCTCTGCAAGATTTTAGGCTACTAAGAAGCAAATGCAGATGGCTGGAGCCAGGGAAGAGTTCAGCAGCTGACACAGCAGGCAGTGCTTAGGTCCTAGCCAGAGCGGGCTCCAGTGGCTGAGATGGCATATAGCCCCAGACATAGCAGGGCCAGGAACTGAGATGCATCAGTGCAATGGACAGCCTCCAGCAGCTCAGGTGAAGCCACAGGGTCCAGTGTCTGAGAGGTAGTCAAGTGATGGACAGCCCCAGACAGCTCAGGCAGAGCAACAGGGTCCAGTGGCTGAAATTCATTGGAGTGGAAGGGGTCCAGCATCTGAGAGGTGCCAGAGCAGATGACTCCCAGGCAGATTTGAAACCAGAGAGCAATGCAGCACAGCCAGGCAGAACAGAACAGATCCTTCAGCCACCAGTCCAGTCGCAATCCTGCATATGGATGAAACTTGGAGTACAGTGGGAAGGAAAAGGAAGGGAGGGTAACTGGTAATGGAACATGAGGGAGACAAATTGGTAATAACTGTGTGGAGATCAGTACATCAAATTATCTAAATGGTTATCTGTTATTCTGAGGGAACATATAAGGGAATCGGGACTTGATATACCGACTTTTTGTGGTTTTTGCAACTACATTCAAAGCGGTTTACATAGTATATACAGGTACTTATTTGTACCTGGGGCAATGGAAGGTTAAGTGACTTGCCCAAAGTCATGAAATCACCATGCATATCTTGCACCTGCTACTTTTTTTGCTCAGTATCCGTACCAGCATATTTTGAAAGGGAAGCTCCACAGGACGTTTTCATTTAAAAATGGACAAAATACTCATAGGCCATAAATCTTAATGAGTTTGAAAGTTACTCTCAAAATATTCATTCATTTTCCGTAAATATTTATAATTCTGTCCCCTGTTTTGAATATATATAGATATAGATATAAATATATATATATATTTATATAGATGGATATTCTTCAGAGTTCAGTATTCAGTGGGGACAGCCAGAATATACCTTTAAACAGGTGAGTTATCTGTTTAAAGTTATGTGAATATTGAGTGCAGCTATGTAATTTTGAACGGGTAGCTTTCCTGTTTAAAGTTATTCTCCTTGTTTCTGCATTCAGACTTGAATGCATAAACTTAATGGAGAGCAGCTGAATTTTGCTTTCAGTATAACTTCTAGCCTCGGAGAGCTCCAAATCCCACCCCAGTTTAAAACTGAGAACAGTATATACAGTTGCCTATAAAAATGTCAATGATTAAAAAAAAAAGAAAGAAAGAAAGAAATTTGGAATCAGGTCTCCATTGTTCATTCATCTTGAGGTCCTTTTACCAAACTGCGGGAAAAAGGGCCCTGTGCTGGCAACAGGGGCTGTTTTTCTCACGCACCAGGGTAAAAACACCCCAGGCACACATGTCCATGCAATAAGAGAACTCTTACAACATGGCTGGGTTACCGCCGCAGAAGCCATTTCCGGGGGGGTTTCATTTTCCCATGGAAATGGTGCGTGCTTGGGGCGGGACTAACGCTGGCAGCCATGTTGGGCTGGCAGTAGTCCCAAAAGAATGAGTGGGCATACCTCCACTCTATAAAAGGGCCCCCTTATGCTTACAAGGGAAATATGTGTATGTGTACTTTTTTTCAGGAAGTAAAGCCAATAGACTAAAGGCTAAATCAAGATGAGTTTTAAGTGCTCATATGGCATATTCAAGAAGAATATTTCCCTTATTTAAGTAAAGTTATTACAATGTTTTATAGCACAATTGCAGAGAAACTCATGAAAATGGAAGAGAACACTATTAAAACTAGCACAAGTATTACAACAAGAATTATGTTCTGATGAAAAATGTTCTACTAAAATGGACATGAGTGAGGCCTTTGAATAGTGGCTATTGCTATTACTGTAACCCATGAGGGGTTAAATTATTTTAGTACCTGAGGCTCTCCAAGGGTGTTCGCCATCGCGTTGGAGGGTTGTGGAGCTCGGGTTGTTTTTTGGCGCGTCGGCGCTATAACAATTGTGGCGAAGTCGCGCCAGAGAGAGAGTGAGGCGCTCCGGCAGCGTGAGTCAGCTGTTCGGCGATGGGCGGGGCGAAGGCGAAGAAGGGGAAGCCCGGGGAAAGCTTGGGAAGTGTTCTGGGCTCTGATTGGCCCTGCGTCGGCGTCTGACGTCGACGTAATGACGTCAGACGCACGTTTTTGACGCAGGGCCCGGGATTCTTTAAGCTTAAAGGGAACCGGCTCTTTTAAAAGTGCAGAGCCGGTTCCGAAGAGAAGATAAGGTCGGCGTGGGACCGGAGGAAGAGTGAGGGAGTGCTCCGGTGCACTCTCCCAGCATTTATTTCTATTTTAATGAAGTGGCCGGTCGCATGGTGGCTGCGCGCACTGGGAGGAGGTGGAGAAGAGTCGGGTGCAGAGGGAGGCACGCGGACGATGCTGGCTCGCGACGGAGTGAGGAAGGACGCTCGTGCCAGGACAAAATGAGGAATTTGCAGGTTACAAGAGCTTTCAGGTAACAATTATACATGTCAGTTTTAATAGAAATTAAATATATATGTCTAGAAGGTGTTTAATAGTGTTTAAAAATGCTGTTTTGTTGCTGTGGGGACTTTTAGAAGGTTGGGCTCGTGCGTGAGGCTCGAGCTCCTTGGGGAAGGTAAGAAGGGTTCTAAACTGCCTTCAGTGGTCAGTTGGGTGGGTATTAGATGACTGGACGGATGTGTGTGAGAGGGTCCGTCCAGAACTGTGTAAAATTTACTTAAAAGTTACAAAAGATTGTAAACAGTGAATTGACTTGATACATTTGTGTAAAGACTGGTTTAGTTAATTTAAAAGAGCCCCGCGGTCGTTTGGCTCTGAGATGTGTGAGTGAAAGTCTGAGCTTCGAGTAAACTGCTGACCCTGTAGTATTAAACACAGTATTGAGAAGCTCAAATAAGGAAAATATTTATTCAAATTTGGTGTGACTTTAAAGGTTATAGCACCCATTCTGAGAATGACTAGAGTACAGAGATGTTCTGAATGGGCAGCTGGCCCTGTTTATTAACGTGACAGTCTGCTGAACTGCTCTCTGGTTACTTAATTTAAAAGTAATTCCAATGCAGCGCATGTATGGATAATGTGTATGTTTAGTGCCAGGTTATTTTTAAGTTTGGTACTGGCATAAAATAAATATATATACACATAAAGATAACCAATACTGGATTAAAGAGTTGGTTTCTGGTACTTATTTAATTATTATAATACCAACTGTGAGGTTTCCATAATTTATTCTGGGAGAATTAATTGAGGGTGGGATCTAGTATAGGGATTCATGATTATATTTTTATTTAATTGGGTAGCTAGAAAAATAATAACAATTTTAAACTATTGGAGCATTTGCATAGGGAATAGGTTTTTTTCCTTTGAGTTTGTAAAGATTAGAGTAGTAGGTATTCCTTCGCCAGCTTCCAGCTTCAGTCTCCAGTAAAAGTACGGTACCCAACGTTAAAGAAAGAAGAAGAGCAGAAGATATACAAGAAAGCAGGAAAACAAAAGCTAAGTGCATTGACGTTAGCATACAGAACAGCACAAAAACTGATTTATAAAAGGCTAACAAAAGGAAGAGAGAGAGAGAAAACACAAACTATACTTACCTGCTTGACGGATGAGAGAGCTGAAAAAAAATATAATAACAAAGAATCAATTCTTATAGAAAAAAGGAATGTTTAGTCAAAATTTTGAGATGAAATACATATTTAGTTAATAAGTTTTGCTAAGATTTAATTTATACTTATCTGATAAGACGTAGGAGAAGTGGGTCTGTCAGATTGTTGATGTACTAAATAAAAAAAAAAATATTGAATTTGTTAAATGGGTATGAACTTTACTCATATCCATAATATAAATAAAAATAATAAGTTCTTGAATTATTAAGGTGAATGTTCTTTGTGTTCCTGAATTATTACATTAAAATATATACCCAATTTAGTTGCATTCCTTTCCCCGTTTTAGAAACAGGGAGACGTGGCTAGTGTTAATGTCTGTATCTTAACCCTGTCCGATACACGATATTTTGCCTGAGGTATTCTAAGGGTATTGTAGGGTGAAGTATCGTGCCCAGGGTGAGGTCACAGGTACATTTATGGCGTCACGGTGACAGGATTTATTGTTTATTAAAGAACTTTGGTGTGGGGAATAGAATTGTTTAAGTGAGAGATAAGAATTTGAATAAAATTTTTGAGGTGACTACTGTTTTGAAATTTTATCTGCAAAAAATTTGAAGCCTTGTTTTTTAGCCACGACCCAGTCTCCGGTGAATATGGAGGATATGAGAAGTGAGCTGGAGGAACTGAAACAGACGGTAAAAGCTCTGAGAGATGCACGCCAGGCGCCTGTAGTGACGAACACCATTGTTCTGAGGAAGGACAAAGAGATCCCGAATTTCTTTGGATTTCCTAGGAATGCTGGGGACCTGTCTGTGGAGGAATGGGTAGAAAGTACCAAGTCGGCGGTGAAGATTTTGAGAATTCCTCCAGAGGATCAATTGGAGACCATTAAGGATCACATCAAGGGGCAAGCAAGGGAGACGGTTAAATATTCTGCTCCAAGAAGACACTGCACAGTAGATATGATTTTTGAACTACTTCTGCATGTCTACGGAGATAAAGTTCCGTTAGGTATCCGTGTAAAAGAATTCTACGACCAAAGACAGAAAGTAGGAGAGACCATAAGGGAGTTCTCTTATAAACTGCAGGAGAAGTTGGAGGCAATCCGAATAAGAGATGCCGATCGAGTGGGTAACCCGGAAGTCGTCCTTAAGGAACAGCTGATTCTGGGATTGCGTGATGATGTGCTCAGGAGAGAGATGAGCCGAAGACTGGAATTGAATCCGGAGCTGACTTTCGAGGATTTGATGCAGGCAGCCATAAATTGGGCAGAAGAAGAACGTAGACCCATTCGGTATTCTGACATGCCGGTTAAAATACTGCAGCGAGAACCAGTGGAATTGCCTAGGGGTGGATCAGGAGCAGCAGTGTTAGGGTCTGGCCTGGAAAGGGATCCTATGTCGGATGTCATCAGGAGGCTTGAGAGAATGGAGAAGAGGCAAGAAGAGTTCATGTACCAACAAAGAAGGAAAGAATTATCTCTAGCCGCGCGAGGGGAGTCAGCACCCCGCCCAAGAGATTTCTCCAACATTACTTGCTACAATTGTGGAGAACCAGGACATCTGGCTAGGTATTGTCACAGTGAGAAAATAGTCAAGAGACCGCAGAGATGTGAGGAAGAACAACCGAGTACTAGCATGCAAGGAAAAGTAGCAGAAAAAGGTCAAGGTGATGTTACTGTACCCAGAGCAAAATTACAAAGTCTAGAGTCTGAAATACTTCAGCAAGATTGGGGTGTTCTTCAAGAAAAGGCTATGGGAACGAGCCCGGTCCTTGTTTTGCGGATTGGAGATGTGGAGACCAAGTGCACAGTGGACACAGGATCCAATGTATCCACCATCCTCGCTAGTTATTTTTACAAACATTTTAATCATTGTGAGGATCTCCAGGATGCAAGCTGGATAAATGTGTCCGTGGCTAATGGGACGGCTCTCCCGGTTATTGGCTGTATTGCGGCGGAGGTGCAATGCTTGGGTCAAAAGATCCCAGAACGGTGCATTTTTGTGGTTCGGGACACCAAAGCGATGTCAGAGGATGAAGAGAAAATTCCAGGCATAGTGGGAATGAACGTCCTAAAATATCTGGATGGCTTATTTAAGGATCTGACAATTTTGACTAAAGATCTGAATAACAAAGAATTGAGAATGATTTCGGCAGCCATAGAAAGGAAGAAAACGTTTGACAGGACGAATGTGGAACACCTGGGTTTTGTGAAAACGGTAGGGAGAGAACCGTTAGTGATTCCACCCAGATCGGAGAAGATTCTGCAGGGAAAGTGTCAAAAAGTTCAAGGGATGAGGGCATGTTCAATGATGGTGACTGCCACCAAGAATGGACACTCTCCGGGTAATCTTTTAGTAGCAAATACCTTAGTAACACCTGAGCAAGGTAATATTTTTGTGAGGGTTATGAACGTGGGCGATAAAGAACTGATGATTCCTCCAAGAGCCCGAGTTGCGGAAGTGGTGAAACCAGATGCCATCTTGTGTCCGGAAGAGGTTGCAAATTTTAATCAAACTGTTGAGGGAGATCTGGATAATAGTATGGAGGAGATTCCGAAAATAAAAGTTGATTGGGAATCACTTACGGAAGAGCAGGCCCTGAAATTGAAACAGCTTCTGCTTAAACACAAGAAAGTATTTTCAGTGGATAACCAGGATATCGGTTTTACTTCCCTGGTAACTCATGCAGTGGAAACCGGAGATACAAGTCCTATAAAGCAGCCTTATAGACGAGTGTCCCCCCACTTATACAATGATTTCAAGCAGCATGTGTTCGAGCTTGTCAACCAAGGGATTTTGAAAAGGAGCAATAGCCCTTGGTCATCTCCGGCCGTAGTTATCAGAAAAAAAGATGGCTCGTTAAGATTTTGCTGCGACTACCGGAGATTAAACACAGTGACCATTAAGGACGCGTATCCATTACCCAGAATAGACGAGTCACTGGATGCACTGGGTAATGCGGTTTGGTTTTCGTCCTTGGATCTTACATCGGGGTATTTTCAAATGGGAATGGAACCTAAATCTATACAGAAAACAGCAGTAACTACCCCATTTGGTCTATTTGAATGGACTAGAATGCCTTTTGGGTTGTGCAATGCTCCAGCGAGCTTTCAACGACTAATGGAGCTGGTGTTGCAAGATTATGTTTTTCAGATACTGTTACTGTATTTGGATGACATCCTGGTGTATGCATCCAGTTTCCAGGAGCACCTGCAAAGGCTAGATTTGGTGTTCACCCGATTACATCAATGTGGTCTAAAACTAAAGCCAGCAAAATGCAAGCTATTGTGCCGTGAAGTAAAGTTCTTAGGATATATTGTTTCAGAGAGAGGAGTAGCTACAGACTCCGAGAAGACCAGTGCATTGAAGAACTGGGTTCCACCAAGAACTAAAACCGAATTAAGAAGCTTCTTGGGGTTCGCCAGCTTCTATAGAAGATTTGTTGAGAATTTTGCACAAGTGGCGGCTCCATTACATCGATTAACGGGAAAAACAAAGAAACACCAGAAAGAAGTACCGTTTGTCTGGGATGAGGGGTGTCAGGTAGCGTTCGAAAACCTGAAAGAGAAGCTTGTCTCCGCTCCAATATTGACATTCCCAGTGTTCGATCTTCCTTTTATATTGACCACCGATGCCAGTTTTAAGGGACTAGGCGCTGTCCTGAGCCAAGTACAGAATGGAGTGGAGAGAGTAATCGCATACGCCAGTAGGGGACTTAGAAAGTCGGAGAGAAATGACAAAAACTACTCCGCTTTCAAACTTGAGTTGTTGGCATTGAAGTGGGCTGCCACAGATAAGTTTAGGGAATACCTGCTGTATAAGAAGTTCATTGTCAGATCAGATCATAACCCGTTAAAATACCTAAGTACAGCAAAAGTGCAAGCAGTGGAACAAAGGTGGCTAGCTCAACTGGCCGAGCTAGATTTCGAGGTGGAGTATAAACCGGGTAAAATTAATCAAAACGTGGATGCCTTGTCACGCTTACCTCAAGGTGAGGAAAAGGAAAATTTGGAAGAAGACCATGGAAAGGATTTTTGGGTTTTCCCAGTAAAGAGTTTGCTGACTATAGCAAAACAAAAAAAAAATAAACGGGTCACGAAATCGGCAGCAGTGCGCATTATGTACACTGAATTGGAGATTATTGAAACACAACGGAGAGAAAAAGTCCTGAAAGATATAATTGATGTTCTAGAACAGAGAACTACACCTAATTTGTCTAAAAGATCGCCAGAGTTTAAGAAGTTGTGGGCTCAAAGGAAACGCTTAATTTTGAGAGAGAAAATTTTGTATAGACAGATAGAAGACCCTAGGACTAGGGAGCAGATTTTTCAATTAGTGGTCCCGGTTGAACACCAACAAGAATTATTGCAATTCCATCATGATCGCTCCGGACATTTCAGTACGGACAGTATGCTGAGAGCTTTAAGGAAAAAGTATTTTTGGTTAAAAATGGCATCAGATGTGGAAAACTGGGTCAAGAATTGTACCAAGTGCATCCTTGCCAGAGAAGTGTGTCCAAGAGAGAATGCGCCCATGACTTGTTTTACCATCACGCAACCTTTGGAAGTGGTAGCTGTGGATTACACTCTCCTAGATCGTGATTCAAAAGGGTTTGAAAACGTCCTGGTGATGTGTGATATGTTTTCACGTTTTACTATAGCGGTCCCCACCAGGAATCAATCCGCTAAAACCACAGCGAAGATGCTGATCAAAAACTGGATCACAGTTTACGGAATACCCAAACGAATTCATTCAGACCAGGGAAGAAATTTCGAGGCATTGGTCATAAAAGAACTTTGTTCCTGGTACAACATAAAGAAATCTAGGACTACGCCGTATCACCCTAGAGGAAATGCTAGGTGCGAACGTTTCAATAGGACGTTGTGTCATCTAATCAAAACTTTGGCAGAAGAGAAGAGGAAGACTTGGTCTGATTATTTGTGTGAGGTAAATCAAATCTACAATAGTAGAATACACAGTTCTACCGGCTACAGTCCAGCATATTTATTTTTAGGGAGAGATTCTTTAATGCCTTTACATAGCTCTTCGACAGAAGTAAATGAAGGAAACCAATTGAGTGTGGATGAATGGATCCTTGAAAGGCAAGAAAAACTGGAAGAGGCTCGAAGAATAGCAAATTTTGTCTCGGAGAAATCTGGCCTTAAAAATAAGGAACAATACGATCATAAATGTAGAGGAGAAACACTGGAAACAGGAGACTGGGTGGTGGTAAGAAATCAGGGATTCAAAAGAAGGCATAAATTGGAGAACATTTGGAACTCCACACCATTTCAAGTAGTCACTGTCTTGGGGCCTAATGTGTATAAAATACAAAATAGGGGGGGTATCGAGAGAGTTCTACATAGAGATCAACTTCGGAAAATTTCAGAGTCGCAAGTTAAAAATATTGATGAGTTTCAAGAACCGGAGATAATTCAGGAAACAAATGATCATTTGGAAAGTCCACTAAATGATGTACCAGTCAAAAACAATGAGTGGTACATTATCCAAACTGTTACGAATGTACAATCAGATATTGATTTATTAAATGATTTGGTAAATGATTCAGGTGATGATGTAACTGTTCCCCTTAGTTGCTCAGAGGGAGTCAGAACTTCCACTAGAGTAACTAAGGGAAAGAGACCTCCGTTCCTTACGGAACATTACTGTATTTAATGACATGATTTCAGTACAGATGAAAGTAAAATGTTAACGTGTGGAAAAAGGGGAAATGTTAACGTGTGGGAAAAAAAAGGGGGAAGGATGTGATGTTAAAATAGTAAATGGAAAATTTAATAGTAAATTTTACAGAAAAAAATTTGTTATAGTTAACAATTTTTATTTTTGGTCCGCACGAATGTAACCCATGAGGGGTTAAATTATTTTAGTACCTGAGGCTCTCCAAGGGTGTTCGCCATCGCGTTGGAGGGTTGTGGAGCTCGGGTTGTTTTTTGGCGCGTCGGCGCTATAACAATTGTGGCGAAGTCGCGCCAGAGAGAGAGTGAGGCGCTCCGGCAGCGTGAGTCAGCTGTTCGGCGATGGGCGGGGCGAAGGCGAAGAAGGGGAAGCCCGGGGAAAGCTTGGGAAGTGTTCTGGGCTCTGATTGGCCCTGCGTCGGCGTCTGACGTCGACGTAATGACGTCAGACGCACGTTTTTGACGCAGGGCCCGGGATTCTTTAAGCTTAAAGGGAACCGGCTCTTTTAAAAGTGCAGAGCCGGTTCCGAAGAGAAGATAAGGTCGGCGTGGGACCGGAGGAAGAGTGAGGGAGTGCTCCGGTGCACTCTCCCAGCATTTATTTCTATTTTAATGAAGTGGCCGGTCGCGTGGTGGCTGCGCGCACTGGGAGGAGGTGGAGAAGAGTCGGGTGCAGAGGGAGGCACGCGGACGATGCTGGCTCGCGACGGAGTGAGGAAGGACGCTCGTGCCAGGACAAAATGAGGAATTTGCAGGTTACAAGAGCTTTCAGGTAACAATTAGACATGTCAGTTTTAATAGAAATTAAATATATATGTCTAGAAGGTGTTTAATAGTGTTTAAAAATGCTGTTTTGTTGCTGTGGGGACTTTTAGAAGGTTGGGCTCGTGCGTGAGGCTCGAGCTCCTTGGGGAAGGTAAGAAGGGTTCTAAACTGCCTTCAGTGGTCAGTTGGGTGGGTATTAGATGACTGGACGGATGTGTGTGAGAGGGTCCGTCCAGAACTGTGTAAAATTTACTTAAAAGTTACAAAAGATTGTAAACAGTGAATTGACTTGATACATTTGTGTAAAGACTGGTTTAGTTAATTTAAAAGAGCCCCGCGGTCGTTTGGCTCTGAGATGTGTGAGTGAAAGTCTGAGCTTCGAGTAAACTGCTGACCCTGTAGTATTAAACACAGTATTGAGAAGCTCAAATAAGGAAAATATTTATTCAAATTTGGTGTGACTTTAAAGGTTATAGCACCCATTCTGAGAATGACTAGAGTACAGAGATGTTCTGAATGGGCAGCTGGCCCTGTTTATTAACGTGACAGTCTGCTGAACTGCTCTCTGGTTACTTAATTTAAAAGTAATTCCAATGCAGCGCATGTATGGATAATGTGTATGTTTAGTGCCAGGTTATTTTTAAGTTTGGTACTGGCATAAAATAAATATATATACACATAAAGATAACCAATACTGGATTAAAGAGTTGGTTTCTGGTACTTATTTAATTATTATAATACCAACTGTGAGGTTTCCATAATTTATTCTGGGAGAATTAATTGAGGGTGGGATCTAGTATAGGGATTCATGATTATATTTTTATTTAATTGGGTAGCTAGAAAAATAATAACAATTTTAAACTATTGGAGCATTTGCATAGGGAATAGGTTTTTTTCCTTTGAGTTTGTAAAGATTAGAGTAGTAGGTATTCCTTCGCCAGCTTCCAGCTTCAGTCTCCAGTAAAAGTACGGTACCCAACGTTAAAGAAAGAAGAAGAGCAGAAGATATACAAGAAAGCAGGAAAACAAAAGCTAAGTGCATTGACGTTAGCATACAGAACAGCACAAAAACTGATTTATAAAAGGCTAACAAAAGGAAGAGAGAGAGAGAAAACACAAACTATACTTACCTGCTTGACGGATGAGAGAGCTGAAAAAAAATATAATAACAAAGAATCAATTCTTATAGAAAAAAGGAATGTTTAGTCAAAATTTTGAGATGAAATACATATTTAGTTAATAAGTTTTGCTAAGATTTAATTTATACTTATCTGATAAGACGTAGGAGAAGTGGGTCTGTCAGATTGTTGATGTACTAAATAAAAAAAAAAATATTGAATTTGTTAAATGGGTATGAACTTTACTCATATCCATAATATAAATAAAAATAATAAGTTCTTGAATTATTAAGGTGAATGTTCTTTGTGTTCCTGAATTATTACATTAAAATATATACCCAATTTAGTTGCATTCCTTTCCCCGTTTTAGAAACAGGGAGACGTGGCTAGTGTTAATGTCTGTATCTTAACCCTGTCCGATACACGATATTTTGCCTGAGGTATTCTAAGGGTATTGTAGGGTGAAGTATCGTGCCCAGGGTGAGGTCACAGGTACATTACCATGCTCTCTCTGCACTTCCTACATAAATGCTTAAGTACGGTATAATGTTTAAAAAGTAGTCCTTCCTGCATTCTTGTTCTGGCACTTAGACAAAGAAAAGTTTGATTGGAAGGACATTAACATAAAATAAATTACTACAGGAACCCTAGTATATCCAAAGTCTTCACATTCTGTATATGTCTCACATTTTGCTGTCTAAACATTATAATTCACTTTACATCAATGTAGGAGTTTATTTCACTGATAACCACCTCTATGAAGAGATTCACCAAGGCAGTGTACAGCAGGTACAGCTTGACATAAAACTATCAATTTTGTTAACAACATTAATAATGAAATGATCAAACACAAGCATAAATACAATCAATGAGATAAACTTGGAGACTAGGAGATGGCAAATTGAATCATAGATACAGGAGAAACATGATACAGTACCAGAAATATACACAATTAAACAGCATAGTAAAAAAAAAAATGATAACAGAGAACAAATGATACATCATAATAGGATGGAAAGCATTTGCATATAACATAGATGTGATGCAACGTCAGCACAATAGAAGTAAAAAACTTTAATAAGCACTCAGAACATTCAAATAACATAGATATGATAAATACCATGTCTGCGCAGTACAAATGGCACACCTGAATAGGCCCGCATTAAAGCAATCAAATAAATGCTCACAATGTCAGTTTGATTCATTAAAACATCTTAATAGGCAACTGAGGGGCCATATAGACATACAGAGGGGCATTTTCACTATGATGAAGTCCAAATTGAGATGTTTCGCCAAAAAGTCCAGCTCAGAGCCATAATTGAACCAGAAAAGTGTCTAAATTTCTGATTTGATTATGGCTTTGAGCTAGATGTTTTTATGCTCAACACGTTCATCTGTAAGCAGGGGCGTAGCCAGACTTCGGTGGGAGGGGGGTCCAGAACCCGAGGTGAGGGGGCACATTTTAGCCCCCCTCTGGCACCACCAACCCCCCGATACTTTTGACCCCATCCCCGGCGCCACCGCCCCCCCCCCATCTTGACTCCCCTTCCTGCCGCTTCCAGGTACCTTTGCTGGCGGGGGTCCCCAACCCCCGCCAGCCGAAGTCCCCTTCAGCACCAGTCTCCGAGTCCTGATCTGGATTCTGTTTCTGTGAGTCCTGACGTTCTGCACGTTCCTACGTGCAGGACGTCAGGACTCACAGAAACAGAATCCAGATCAGCAACGCGCCGGAGACTGGCGCTGAAGAGGACTTCGGCTGGCGGGGGTTGGGGACCTCTGCCAGCAAAGGTACCTGGCGGCAGCAGGAAGGGGGGGCAAATGTGGCGGGGAGAGTCAGCGGTGGGGGGGGGCGAAAGCAGGGGGCAGGGCTAAATCTGTTGGGGCCCATGCCTCCACCTAACTACGCCCCTGTCTGTAAGTACCATTTAAAAAAAAAAAAGTTCCAGGAAAAGTATAGAAAAACAAGCCATAAGGACGTCTGTCTGACAGCATTCCTAGTAAACTGGCCACACAGATATCTCAGCAATGCAGAGAGGCAGCCAAATGGTCAGTGCAGCGGACTTCGCATAAAGGGACCCAAGTACAAATCACACCTAAACCCCTTTATATTGTACAGTGAACTCTCCAGAAGCAGAGAAAACCTACTGTGCCTAAACATCCACCACTACAGTTGCCCTCAGACTTGCAGTTCACTTATATATTTAGGTACAGGAAGTATTTCTATATTCCAGGAGGGCTCACATATTTGTGCTGAAATTAAAGTGGGAATTGAACCTGGGTCCCATTGTTCACTGTCCACTGTCCTGACAACTAGGCTACTCCATCCACTTGCTGTTTCTTTTAGGAATGGCCATAATATGTGGAGTTGACATAGAGCCTGGTATCTACCTTCACTGTTGCATCTTTGGGGGTGGGAGGGGGTCATTGACCACTGGGGGATGAAAGGGGGAGTCATTCCTTAATCTCTTCCAGTGGTCAGCTAGTCAGTTAGGGCACCTTTTTCTGTCATAACTGAAACAGGTCTACATAAAATGTACTTCTTTTTTGCTCTGGACCTTTTTTCTGTTCCATTGTCGCTGAAAAATGTCCAGATTTTACGCCCACCCAAGTCCTGCCCAAAACATGCCTCCAGCACGCCCGCTTGCGATTTAGATGAACCTGCAGAGTAATACGTCCCAATTCTGAGTTTCAAAAATCGTGACAGACATTTTTGCGAGAAAAAGTCCATCTTAGTCATTGGGATAAAAAGATGGTGGCAAATTTGAAGGCAAACTATATGTACAGTTGAATAAGGTATTAGAAACTGGTCTTAGTTACAGGGTATGCAGCAAGCTAGATCAAATACAGAGCAACTGGATAGTCAGTCAGCACATGTATTAAAGGCTTGCAAGAAGAGCCATCTTGACATCCTTTGTCATAGCAAATCCAAATTAGCTGCATTTACAAAAATTAGCTTAACATGGCCCATAATAAATTAAATAGAGAACGTATGTGTTCAGTCACATTAGTTGAACAAATTTCAGTACTCCTGGATAAATACTTTGTGTTCTATGAAGTGAATTTGAATGAAAGGTCCAAAACACGGAGCAGACCAGCAGTTGTAGACGTAGATTGTATATTAAAACACATACCTGACATGGCTACTTTTCACCCAAAAGGCTGTATCCGGAGTAAGGCTGTAGTCCAGACACTTAAATTAATTAAATACATATGAATAAATATTAAATCATATCAAAAATAATTCTATTAAACATACAGATAAAATTAAATAAAGCATAAAATACAAATAATGTAACAGTGAGGTCATAAAGTGTAACATAAATAAGGCAACCACAACTATGCAGCATTGAAAAGATCAGGCCACATCAAACAGTGTACAGTGAGTGTATAAATTGACTATAATTGCAACAAAGCAAGCTAGTGTGAAATGCAATCATCAGTTCTAGGAATGCAGATAGAGTGAAGCATATAGGGTTTTCAGGCATATCTTTATAGACAAGCAAAAGTAGCACCAACAAGGACACCCACCTAAAGGGAAACTAGAACAAACTTTCCCCCACTAGCAAAATTCTATCCAAAATGGAAGTTTTAAAAGAACTCTAACTTTAAAGGCATAAATAGCTTAAAACAGTGTTTAAAAAAAACACTGACAGTTTGTTGGCTTAAAAAGTACTCACAAATACAGCAATCTCTCTTCAGAGCAGCAGCATTTCTACTCCACAGGCAGAAATCAAGAATCTGCCGCCATGCTGTTGAATAGTGCTAGCTTATATGTCTCCTGCTGAGGTGAAAGATCACAATGTAAAGATTCTTAAAAACTTACAAACCAATAATAATCTATCACAATGATATGGATTCTCAGAATAAATATGAGAAATTCTACCTAAAATATCAAATTACATGATCTTTTTAAAAAGTTCAAAACTTAAAACCAATGATAGAACTATATACAGCTGGGTATGCTGACCTAAATTCAATTTTTTGCCAAAAAATGCTGGAAAAAACACCTAAAAAATGTTTAAAAATCTTATGTATTCCAGCGGGCATCTTGAATGTGTTCCAATGCAAATGATGTCATATGAACCCGGAAGTGCTGTGCACTATGAGGAATCACATAATAATGAAGTACAAGACCAGGAATCACTTCAACTAAAAATGCCAAGATAAACTGCATGAAAATGGTGAGGAGTGACTACACAAATAAATGCATCAATAAATAAAAACATGCTGCACTAAAATTATAAATATCAGCCACATATATTATGTTACTAAAACATCAATAAATAAAGAAAAAAAACAACAATAAACAGCCAAATAAAAACATTGTAGTGGTAAAACAATATTTTAAACCACAGCAATCAGATAAAGTCATTAAATGGTGTTCACTACTTTAGAACCAGTGTCCTGTTTGGTGACTACAAAAATACAGAAAGATCTGATTCCTGTCAAGCCTTTTGGTGCAACAGTATCAAATATAAATATGAACTTGTATTCTGCCTGCAATAACAGTCTATCAATACCTCCACCTCTCCAATGTGGATTTATCTCTATATAATAATTGGTCAATCTGCCTCCCTGGCTGGCTGGCTGGGTTCGTAACCATATGCTAATGAGCTTACATCAGCTCGTCTCCAGCGTTCCCTTCCCTCTCAGTGTCCCCTCCTTGCAGAAAGACGAAATGATGTCAGAGGAGGGCGGGACACTGAGAGGGAAGGCAAGGGAAGGCTGGAGGCAACACGAGCCTAGCCTGCCGCCACTGCAACCTGAGGTATGGATGGGAGGGGAGAATCGCTGGACATGGATGACATGGGATGGGAGGGCAGGGGAGGGGAGAATCGTTGGACATGGATGGGATGGGAGGGGATAATCGCTGGACATGGAGGGGAGGGCAGGGGAGAGAGAAGAGAAAACGCTTAAACGATAGCCTTCCTAGAACCCATTTCATTTGTTCCGAAACGGGCGTTTTTGATTGTTTTATATAATACAATGAACCTTAAATCATAAAATTTATGTTGCTTAGGGCCTCTTTTACCAAACCGCACTAGTGATTCCTGCACAACAATGCTGGTGAAGCCCATTCTTTGTTAGCATTGCCACGCCTGGAATCGCTACCACAGTTTGGTAAAAGAGGCCCTTAGTTTGCATATGCTCCACAAGTGGTTTCTCAGGTGCATTTTTTTATAGCACTTGTGTGTTCAATAATGCATTTGTTTAAAGCTCTCATAGTCTTGCCAATGTATAATAGTTTACAAGGGCAAATGCCTACATATCGTTCTCTCATACGATTGGAATAATATCTTAATGTGTACTTATCACCAGAAACTAGATGTACAAAAACTTTGATTTTTAAATTAATGTGACAGAACAATTGTGACAGGAAAATGTCGCCAAACATATCTTTTTTCAGAGGTAGTGGAAGCACTAATGTTCCAAGAATATCGTTCAGATTTCTTTGTCTTTTGAAGGCTACCAATATATCTTTATCAGCAAAGTATGTAATAGACTGAACAAGGGCCAGTATTTTCGGAGTATGTAACTGATTTAATTATTTTAAAATCTTATAAACCACCTAAATCTAGTTGGTTTCAATAAAAACATTCATAATGATGTCATGGGAGAGGTGGTCCTAAAATAAAGTACAGACTATTTTATCCTGAGGTTTTTTTCAGATGAACAGACAAAAGAGAACGCCTATCTTGTCCTGCTCTAACGAGACCTTCCTTAATGTATTTGGTTGGGTAGCCTCTGTCAAAAAAACTAGCAGTCATCACTCCAGCCTGATATTCTGCATAGTGGCACCTTTTGGGTGAACCGTGGCCACGACAGGTACATGTTTTAATAAACCATCTAATTCTACATCTGCTGGTCTGCTCTATGTTTTGCTGCCTTGCCTGCTTGCAGATCATCGCCTTCCGAATCAAAGGTCTAAATATGGCAAAAGAATGTAGCGGCTGAAGGAAATATTTTAATAGAAGAAGCAAATAACTAGCTAGTCACATACAACAGGTCTAACAGCAGCTGTACATACTATAGCAGTATTTGCTTATCGACTCCTACTCTAGCAAAGATCATTTTCCTGCCCCTTTTCTGACTTCCGTTGCATTTTTCTTCATGTTAATCTTTTTTTCCATCTAATGCTGTCTTATCTACCTATATGTTCCAGTTCGGCTTACAACCTGTGCTTTCTATTAAGATGTTTTAATTTGTTGACATTGTAAGTAGCATACTATGGGGCTCATTTTCAAAAGAGAAAAATGTCTAAAAAGTGGCTTAAATCTGCAAGACATTTTTCTATGAAGTCTGTTTTCTACAGCGGGGGCATTCCCAGCAGTAATCGGCAGTTGGCGCACGCTGGACGGTTACCGCGTGGGTAACACACAAGCGTTTACTGCTAAGTCAATGGGTGGTATTAGGGTTTCAGGCCATAAATAGACACGTGTTGGTTTTAATGTTGACGCACGTCCATTTACCGGAACCCCGTAAAAGACCCCTTTTTTCCAGACGTGCTGGAGCCCGCACCCAATACATGCGCCCACACTACCGCAGGCCACTTTTTGGCATGCCTTTGTAAAAGGGCGCCCCAATGACAGCAAGGGCTGCCCAGATTGTATCATTTGCCTGTAACCAAAAATGATGGGACTACAAAATTGAAACCATGGTAGAAAATGAACAAACCAGAATTCTCTAGGACTTCTGGACATAGACTGTCAAGCGTTTGCCACACAGTAGACCCAATTTTAAAAGAAGCAGGTGTGGATCACCGATGTGGGAATACCAGGAGACTGCTGTGTTGAAGACGAACAGTTACATAGTAACATAGTAGATGACGGCAGAAAAAGACCTGCGTGGTCCATCCAGTCTGCCCAAGACAAACTCATGTGTATACCTTACCTTGATTTGCACTGTCTCTCCCAGGGCCCAGACTGTACAAGTCTGCCCAGCAGTTTTTCCCGCCTCCCAACCACCTGTCCCGCCTCCCATCACCGGCTCTGGCACAGACCATACAAGTCTGCCCTCCCCTATTCTCGCCTCCGAACCACCAACCCCTCTTCCCCCCACCTGCTCCGCCACCCAATTTTAGCTAAGCTTCTGAGGATTCATTCCTTTTGCACAGGATTCCTTTATGCATATTCCAAGCATGTTTGAATTCCGTTACCGTTTTCATCTCCACCACCTCCCGCAGGAGGGCATTCCAAGCATCCACCACCCTCTCCATGAAAAAATACTTCCTGACATCTTTCCTGAGTCTGCCCCCCTTCAATCTCATTTCATGTCCTCTCGTTCTACCACCTTCCCATCTCTGGAAAAGATTCGTTTGCGGATTAATGTTCCAGGCTGCCACGTTTCTGGAACTATGGATAAGGTTCACCTTTCAGCAGGACAGTGATCCTAAGCACATTTCAAGAAGATCATGAAAGATCAAGACTTGAAGATGGAAGTTGGGTATTAAAAACCTGCAGCTGTGGTCCCTGTAGTAACTGGTGCCCTTTGAGCAATATCGAAAGACCTGGAACAACATCTGAACACTGGGGATTGACAGAAACACCATCTACCAAATAAAGAAGACTGTGCTGCTTGGAATTGCTCACACCCTTCATCAATACATTTGAATATTCTAGGTTTTTTGGAGGAAGAACACAATATTTAGAGTGCCAAATCCAACCAAGAGCTTTGGGCAGGCTGTGAAAAATCATGATAATTGGTACAGGCTGGAACAAGGCTACAACAAAATTTTAATGTGTTTTGAATATCCCTTGGGACACTACTAAGCCCATCATTGTGAAGTGGAAACAGGTTGGCACCAGCAAAATGCTGTCTCAGTTAGGCTGTCACTCCAAATTCAGTATCTGTGAGTTAAGGAAACTGCTGAGGAAGGTCATTGTGAGGCCTAAGACTACCTTACAAGAACTACAGGGGTCTCCGACAGGGAGAAATACTGATCATTTAGCAATCTCAAGATTACTCTACAAACATTGCCTTTATAGGAGAGTGGCAAGAAGAAAGCCAGTACTGAAGAAAAGCAATATGGGAGAAGTTTTGTAGTCTGATGTAGAAAAGGTTTTGTGGTCTAATGAGACCGAAGTGGTACTTTTCAGCCTCAGTGCTATGTGTAGCTAAAACTATCATCCAGCTAAAACCATTTCTATAGTAAATCATAGTGATAGCAGTATTATGTTGCAGTAATGGGGGCAAGGAGGCTTGTGAACATGGAGGAAAGGTGGATTGTGCAAAGTCTAGGCAGATACAATTACATAAAAAACCAAAAACATTTTTGTTTGATAGATTTTAGGTTGTATTTTGCTATTACATATATTTTTGTAATTCCTTATACTGTTTGAGTTATCTTATTTTTGTTATCCGCCTTGATCCTTACACTGGGATTAGTGCAGTCTATAAATTTCAGATTGGATTGGATTAGAAGAAAACTAGTTCCAGGCTGCCACATTTCTGGAACTATGGATAAGGTTCACCTTTCAGCAGCACAGTTCAAAAGCAGCAATGGAGCAAAGGCAGCAAGATGAAATTAATGATCTTGAGTGGCCCTATCAAAGACCTGAATCCAATAGAAAATTTATGGCAAGACTTGAAGACTGCAGTCCACAAATGATCCCCAGCTAACTTAAAAGAGCTTGGGCTATTCTGCCTAAAATAATGGGCAACAAATGCTGTATCTCACTGTACAAGGTTCGTAGTGCTCTTATTTCAGCACAAAGGGCTTCCAACAGGCATTAAGTCAAGGGCTGTGAAAATTTACACAATCATAACTTTTTGGTTTCTTATTCATAATTACTTTTCAATATGTTTGTAATTGTTCTTTCACGTTGGAAGCATACAGTATGTTGTGTAGATCAGGGAATCAAACTCCTGCTTTAATGCTTTTTGAATTGTATTTTTTAGACACAGAGTATGAAAAAATATACAAGGGTGTGAAGACCATTGCAATGCACTGTTATAGGAATATGAATAATATTTTTATTATCTTTTGTATAGCATATACCAGATATACTCAGTGCTTTACAGTCACTTGCTGTGTCACAGGAAAGGCTGTTTTTAGCCCTCCCACTATGCTACGGCTGGTTTGTTGAGCTACCAGCCCCTTCCCTATAGAATAAGATGCCTGCAGAACTGGGGTTAATGACAAATGTGTGCCATTTTTAGACAGCAGCTTAAAGCCTGGCTATTTGGGTAATGCATATTAATTTATTTCAAAACGACTCTAGTAATATTTCAAAAAACTTTTAATTGTTATAATTATATTAAAACATATTTCTCTACTCGTTATCACTGACTTCTTGCCCTATGCTGTTCTAAACAATATTTACAACAGTATTGAAAACAGCATTGAAAGCAGCATTCATTTGGAATCATATACGTTTTTTTCATTATACAACCGTTGTAATTAATATCAGATTACTTAATCTCTATACGATACTTGATGAGCGCCACGCCTTCCACGTGGCCAGTATGTGGTAATCAGTCAGTTGTATAGGTCCCAAATGTGCCGCTACTCCATTAACCATTCATGTTTATGCGTTTCATTGTACTGCATTATGTAGGGCTTGAAGGAACCAGTGAAAAACTCCTTTTCAACTTTCAACTTCTAGTATTTGCCAATATTTACTGTTGTAAATATTGTTTAGAACAGCATAGGGCAAGAAGTCAGTGATAACGAGTAGAGAAATATGTTTTAATATAATTATAACAATTAAAAGTTTTTTGAAATATTACTAGAGTCGTTTTGAAATAAATTGTGAATTTTGGCTCTGGGACTTGCAGTACATTCCCTATTTTGGATATAATGCATATTAATACCAAAGGATTTTGAAAAGGAAACTGTTCCCATTTCAGAAATCATCATCAAGCTGGTGCTGCAGGGAGTTTTTTTCCCCAGGTATGAAGCATGAAGGAGTCAGGCATGGGGATTTAAAAACGACATCCCTGTGCATGCTTTTAGTGGCCTGGCACTGCTTATTTTGCTGTAGGGAAAATGTATAAATGGGGGCAGGGGAGGTCTGTGAGCATTCTTTCATTTACCCACAGAAATCCCTTTGAAAATTATCCTCTGTAGATTCTTGGAACTTGCAACCTAGTCGAGATAAGCAGACAAACACTACAGATAAGAGACTTTGACAGCACAGCTGTGATCCAAAGTAGGTAGTTAGGGGGGGGGGGGGTTAAATTGAAGATTATAATACAATCAATAATATGCTAGTAAGAGATCTGGTTATGTATGTTGTTACTGATATGTATATTCTAATTAGGTAGACAGGCTTCAAATCTATGGCATTTCTGTTTGAAATATATTTTTCTCCCTTCCCCCCACACACACACTCCCCTAGTGTTAAAGGCAGTTCCTGGCATACCTATTTAGGAAGAATATTCCAGATACTCTGTAATGTATACACTTCTCTGAGATTATCTCCTAATACTATATTGATTATTTATGAACTGTATCCAGTGTAAACTGAATTGTACATGACAATTTATTTGGTTACAAGATTCCTCTTTAGCAAGCATGCGAAGTGCATTTGAGTGCAGAGAAGTTACTCTCATGCTCAACATCACACACTAAGTGGTGAAATTGGAGAATTTAATTGGGGTCTTCAGGTCTCACGATTCTGTCCTCTAACTAGTAGGCTACACTGCCAGCCCATTTTATCCACCACTTAAAAATATGAGGAGTTTGTTTACAGAAGAGCTAAACAGAACTATATTACCATGCCATAATGAACTCATGAAGCTGCTGTATAGCATGACTAGATTGCATATATACCTTATTCCCACAGAACACCAGTTGCTAAAAATGTCATAATTGTTAGTTTTAAGTAATCTTTTCACATAAGCTTCCATGGGTCTACACAGTAAAGCATTCGTAGGCCACTGAGAGTGCATTCAGAATACCCCACTTAGGGGCAATTCTATAAGGAGTCACCTAGTTTTCAGTGACAGACAGAGTTAAATAGCAATATGCTAATCACTTATATGCATAACTGCCTCTTATAGAAAACTATCAGAAATGTATGTGCACTGATTTGATGGAGGTAACGTTTTTAACTGGTTCAGAGGATTCCTGACCACAAGATCATACCAAGTAATAGCGAACGCGGATATATCAGCCCCATGGACACCTGAATGTGGAGTCCCCCAAGGATTCCCCCTCTCACCAACCCTCTTCAACCTAATGATGGATACCCTTAGCCAAGCTACTAGCCAATCAAAACCTCAACCCCTACATATATGCAGACAATGTCATGATTTATATCCCGTTCAAACACAATCTAAAGGAAATCACCAATGAGATCAATCAAAGCCTCCAAATCATGTACTCCTGGGCTGATACATTCCAGCTAAAACTCAACGCAGAAAAAACACAATGCCTTATCCTCACCTCACAACATAACACAAGTAACTTCACCACCATAACCACACCAACCTTTTCTCTTCCCATCTCAAACAATCTGAAAATTCTTGGAGTTACCATTGATAGAAATCTCACAATCGAAACCCACGTGAAGAATACAACGAAAAAGATGTTCCACTCCATGTGGCAACTCAAAAGAGTAAAACCTTTCTTCCCGAGATTCATTTTCTGTAACCTGGTACAGTCAATGGTGCTAAGTTACCTGGACTACTGCAACGCACTGTACGCAGGCTGCAAAGAACAGACTATCAAGAAACTTCAAACAGCCCAAAGTACCGCAGCCAGACTCATATTTAGAAAAACAAAATATGAAAGCGCAAAACCACTAAGAGAGAAACTTCATTGGCTCCCACTTAAAGAACGTATCGCATTCAAGATCTGCACGATTGTTCACAAAATCATCCACGGAGATGCCCCGACCTACATGCTAGACCTCGTGGACCTGCCTCCCAGAAATGCTAAAAGATCAGCCCGCAAATTCCTTAATCTACATTTCCCCAACTGTAAAGGATTAAAATACAAGCTAACACATGCGAATAGCTTCTCTTACATGAGCACGCAGCTGTGGAATGCACTACCAACTGACTTGAAAACAATTACCGAAATAACTAACTTTCGCAAATCTCTGAAAACCTATCTCTTCAACAAGGCCTACAACGAGAATCCATAGCTTAATTATAACACTTCACCACTTCACATTATTCGGAAAGACATCTTTCTATAATTGACCGCTTAGATCTTTTTTCTCATCCTTGATCTTGTTGTAACACCAATTGTATCTGTTACCTTGGAATGGCGATGCCATAACAGGTCTTTGTAAACCACATTGAGCCTGCAAATAGGTGGGAAAATGTGGGATATAAATGCAATAAATAATAATAATGTCACATACTTTGCCAGTGGTGTGTGCATGGGTGGAGCTGAGTGAAGCGCATAGGTATGTGCATAAAGTTTTGCTAACAACTAGGTGCAGGCATTTATACCAGATCACAAGGAGTGTAAGTGGGAGTTTAGCCCTGGCTTCCCTGGTTCTCAGGCAGCTGCTCTAAACATTAGGTTACGTCTCCACCTCTTCAGAAGGGGGGGGGGGTGAAGTGCCACAGTGGGCCAAGAAGACCGGGCCCTGCAACATGAAGATGCAGAGGAATAGTGGCTACTAGTGGCAGGAGCAGTGGAGTGATTGAGAGGTCAGACCCACCACTTAAAGATTTGGGGAGCAGTGACTGGCAGCATAAAGAGCAACAGTGACAAGAAACTCAGACCCCACCTGAAAAAAATGGCACAGTAGTACCTGAAAACCTCCACATGTCTGGCAGAGACCCCAGGATTAGCACAGCCTTCAGATCTGACCTAGCAGCACTTCTTGGCCCAGGTTAATTCTCTTCAGTGCTGCTGGGCTGGTGAGAAGAGGAAAGAGCAAGTGGTGAGGAGCTATGAGAGAAAAAGGAGAAGGGAAAGCCAGGATAGAAGGGGTATAGAAAATCTGTGCCCCCCCCCCAACATACCCTTGTGCATACACACCTATAGCCTTCCCTCACATATAAACACACACATATACAAAGACATACCCTAAACACCTAAGCCACACATCCACTTCTCCTCACCTCACACACCTGCCCCAGTCCATGCACCCATGCATACACATATGCACAGAGACCACCACCCCCACATACCCCACTTACAGTGGGGGAAATAAGTATTTGATCCCTTGCTGATTTTGTAAGTTTGCCCACTGACAAAGACATGAGCAGCCCATAATTGAAGGGTAGGTTATTGGTAACAGTGAGAGACAGCACATCACAAATTAAATCCGGAAAATCACATTGTGGAAAGTATATGAATTTATTTGCATTCTGCAGAGGGAAATAAGTATTTGATCCCTCTGGCAAACAAGACCTAATACTTGGTGGCAAAACCCTTGTTGGCAAGCACAGCGGTCAGACGTCTTCTGTAGTTGATGATGAGGTTTGCACATATGTCAGGAGGAATTTTGGTCCACTCCTCTTTGCAGATCATCTCTAAATCATTAAGAGTTCTGGGCTGTCGCTTGGCAACTCGCAGCTTCAGCTCCCTCCATAAGTTTTCAATGGGATTAAGGTCTGGTGACTGGCTAGGCCACTCCATGACCCTAATGTGCTTCTTCCTGAGCCACTCCTTGTTGCCTTGGCTGTATGTTTTGGGTCATTGTCGTGCTGGAAGACCCAGCCACGACCCATTTTTAAGGCCCTGGCGGAGGGAAGGAGGTTGTCACTCAGAATTGTACGGTACATGGCCCCATCCATTCTCCCATTGATGCGGTGAAGTAGTCCTGTGCCCTTAGCAGAGAAACACCCCCAAAACATAACATTTCCACCTCCATGCTTGACAGTGGGGACGGTGTTCTTTGGGTCATAGGCAGCATTTCTCTTCCTCCAAACACGGCGAGTTGAGTTCATGCCAAAGAGCTCAATTTTTGTCTCATCTGACCACAGCACCTTCTCCCAATCACTCTCGGCATCATCCAGGTGTTCACTGGCAAACTTCAGACGGGCCGTCACATGTGCCTTCCGGAGCAGGGGGACCTTGCGGGCACTGCAGGATTGCAATCCGTTATGTCGTAATGTGTTACCAATGGTTTTCGTGGTGACAGTGGTCCCAGCTGCCTTGAGATCATTGACAAGTTCCCCCCTTGTAGTTGTAGGCTGATTTCTAACCTTCCTCATGATCAAGGATACCCCACGAGGTGAGATTTTGCGTGGAGCCCCAGATCTTTGTCGATTGACAGTCATTTTGTACTTCTTCCATTTTCTTACTATGGCACCAACAGTTGTCTCCTTCTTGCCCAGCGTCTTACTGATGGTTTTGTAGCCCATTCCAGCCTTGTGCAGGTGTATGATCTTGTCCCTGACATCCTTAGACAGCTCCTTGCTCTTGGCCATTTTGTAGAGGTTAGAGTCTGACTGATTCACTGAGTCTGTGGACAGGTGTCTTTCATACAGGTGACCATTGTCGACAGCTGTCTGTCATGCAGGTAACGAGTTGATTTGGAGCATCTACCTGGTCTGTAGGGGCCAGATCTCTTACTGGTTGGTGGGGGATCAAATACTTATTTCCCTCTGCAGAATGCAAATAAATTCATATACTTTCCACAATGTGATTTTCCGGATTTAATTTGTGATGTGCTATCTCTCACTGTTACCAATAACCTACCCTTCAATTATGGGCTGCTCATGTCTTTGTCAGTGGGCAAACTTACAAAATCAGCAAGGGATCAAATACTTATTTCCCCCACTGTATATATCCAATGCATTCTCCTACACCTGCACCCTCTCAATCACACACACACACACACACACATATATATATATATATACTAGTAAAAAAGGCCCATTTCGAAATGCAATGAAATGGGTTCTAGCAAGGGAAATTCCCACCCATCCTCCCTCCCTGCTGAGCTCCATACCCTCCCTCCCTCCCTCCTGAGTTGCAGACCCCCTCCCTCCCAGTTCAAGGCCCGTTCACGCCCCTCCCATGGAGTTGAATCCCCCCCTTGGCGTTACTGCCTGCCCCCCCCCCCCCGTGGCGCGACCCTCTGGACACCACCCTTTCCTCTGGAAAACCTCCCCCGAAGCCTCTGCGTACCTCTGCTGATGGAGGCAAACTTCTCTTCTCGGCTGCGGGGCGTTCCTTGTTGAATGAGCATTTGTTGAAGTTTCTGTGTGTGCGTCTGATGTCAGACGCATGCACATAGACTTGGACAGATACTCCTTTATCAAGCCACGCCCCGCAGGCGAGAAGAGAAGTTCATCTCCGTCAGCAGAGGTAGGCGAAGGCTACTTTTGCTGTTTTGCTTTGATTCTCCGTGGAGGCTCCTCCTGTTTTCTTGGATTTGAATGTCTCCAATTTACACATGCAACATAGAATGCTATACGTTATGCACATTGAATGGCACCCATTTATACCTACCATTGACCTGGTGTAAATAGTCGTGTTTAAATTTAGGTGCACCAATGCTAACTTATACTAATATTCTATAACAGCACCTTGATGCTCAGCATGTGACATTGAGGCACCTAACTTGAGACACTAAGAGAATTGCCCTTTTATATCATGCTTAAAAATTGGCTCTGCAAAAAATATGGATAGGCATATTCTATAAAGTATGCCTAAATTTCCACATAGTTTATAGAATTTGCTGAGCATCTGTCCGTGTGACTAAATTTAGTCGCGAATAGCTATGCCAAGTAAAACTTGGTGTAAATGCTGACGCCTAAATTAGGCACGGATCAGGTGTACGCTATAACAATGTGCATAGATTTTAGAAACACCTAAGACACACTCATGGTCACACCCCCCTTTTCAACTGTGCGACTTAAAATTTAGATGCATCACATTACAGAATACACTTAGACAATTGTGCATGTAAATTCTAATTAATGTCAATAATTGCTTGTTGGCAATTATCAGTGCTGATTGGCTTGTTAACTAATTGTTAAGTGCACAAATCCAGAATACAACTGGATTTGCCCATGCAACTTAAGTTGTGCTATATAGAATCCGGGGGTTAATGCTTAGATATGTATAGCATACAATCCCTGTTGAGGTAAATTATTAGTGCATGCTCTGAAAAATGAAGGTATTGCAAGTGACTGATGTTTTAGTGTGCATATTAAACAGAACAGAGGGTCTAAAGCACAATCCACAATCCAAAACACAAAAAAAAGTACCAAGAGCCTTCAAAAATGGGACAAGTCCTTTTATTCCACAGCGTAGATTGATCTTGTATGCCAAAAACTCAGTCTTGTACATCAATGACCCGATGTGTGCGTTTTCCACAGTCTTCAATTGAAACACTATTCTGACAATGGAATTGAATTGAAGACTGTGGAAAACGCACCATTCTGTTCACCTATGAAGCAATGGACAAGGCCCTACTTCTTTCCTTTAATTCGGATGCTGGGTATGTTAACATTGGATTTTTGATATCTTACGACCCCTGATGCAGGCGCTGTGCTCCGAAACACGGCCCATGTCAGGTCACTGAAGTACAAGATTGAGTTTTTGACCTACAAGGTCAATTACACTGTGGAATAAAAGAACTTGTCTTTTTTTTTTTTAAGGCTCTTGGTACTTCTTTTAGTGTGCACATTAACATTTGTTTTTTTAGTCTGGGCCTTAGTGTGTATACCTCCCTCTTTCCTGCCTTATAATCTAGCTATGAGTCAAGAGCTGCAAATTTAGGGTGTTAAAGCACTACAGAGTTTTCAAGTATAAATTACCTATTTTTAGGTCAATATTCAGCTGCTACACTCAGCTTTTTAAACGCCAGTTGCAGTGGTCAAAGCAAATTTGGAGATTCCATGCAACTATTCGGATAGCGGCCAGTGCTGGACATTCAGATAGGGTGATCAGTGCCAGAACTTATCCGGATGGTAGCAATATTCAGTCTTCTATCCGTATAACGTAGATCAGACTTTTATCTATCCTAAATTATCCAGATTAGTTCCAGGACTGCCCTGGCTCTGTCCACATTTCACCCCAGTGGTCTCTAAGGTACTACCAGATAGTGCTGCTGAATGTTCTTGATATACTATCTTTCTATGGTACAGCCAAAGTGGTTTACATACTATATAGAGGTACTGTATTTTCTCTGACCCTAGTGGGCTCATAATTTAAATTCTGTACCTGGACAATGGAGGGTTAAATGACTTTGCCAGGGTCACAAGGAGCCGCAGTGGGAATCGAACCCACTTTTCCCAGTTGTCAGCCCACTACACTAACCATTAAGCTACACTTCTACTCCATCCTGGTCAGGAGCATTTATCCATATAACTGGTACTGCTGTTCAAATAAGTGGTTTTGAATACTGAACAGTTTGTATTTATGTTTATCTTGATATACTGTATATCACAGAGATATGTGTGAGGTTTATAATACACAGAGCAAATAAGGAAATAAAAGCATCATTACATTAAAAATTAAACCACAGGGTAAACATTAAAAGAAAGGGGTAGATAACCAGGCCCAAACCATCAACTGGCTACTCAAGAGACTTGCAGTATTACCAAGGTTCCCAACAACAACAGTTGGAGGCATAGAGGAAATTAATTCATTGGTCAAAAGCAGACTTAAAGTATAAAGTATTATGGCCTGTTTAAAATTTTTTTAAAAGAAAACTCCATTCTGAAAGCGTTAGGTAGGGAGTTCCAAAGGAACGGAGCCATTACTCTGAATGATGTACGTCTCATGCTTTGAAAAGGAATTATGTTGTGAGACAGGATTACCATCAAGAGGATTACCATAAGGAGTATAGAAAATAAGCAGATGATTTAGAAAAGATGCAGTGCTCCAAAATGTAGCATAACTCATGTTATTGGCCTCTCTTAAGTGTAAATCTATCTACACTTGACTTTTTATTTATCTTAAAAGAGTAAAGGCTTTGAATAAATATGTGGTTTATTTACAAACAGTCTACTGATTTTTGCCAATACTACATATGTTGTCCTTGAGGCTTTTTTAGTACATGCATTGATCGTTGTTACTAATTGAAAAAGTAATTGAAACACGGCCTGCCCCTTGTGTTTTACAGCTATGTGCTACCATTAACAAAAGTCCTGCTCCTTTGACCTGAGCTGGTCTCAGAGGGAAGGATGTAGTGTTATACTGGAGCATGTTCTTTCATAATAAAGGTCAAAACATGACAGTTGTAGCCAGAGATTTTAATGAAAAGGATCACAGATCAAGGAAAATGCATGACCTGCAGCCTACATTTTTTCATATACTTTCTGTAATTGCTGGCAAAATACAGTGTCCTAAGAGGTGCTTGGTAAATATTTTATGAAGGAAGCCTCTTTAGAAGGGATGTTAATAATTTAAAGTATGATGTACTACATACGGAAGGCTATACACAGTCATTTAGTAATAAATTTGTATTTTGAATGAAAGCCTAGTAAATTACTCCCTTGTCACACATTTTGTGCAGAAATTGGGTGTCCATGCTTTTCTCCTAAATTGTGCCCACATCAGACTCTCCAAAATGAAATCTAATTTTAAAAAATATAGAGGCAGATGCATCAAGCAAACGTAAAAAAATCTAAATCGTTAAAGTCCCTAACGATTTTTAAAAAACGAAGAATGCACCAAAACAACAAATCACACATGCTCGGATCGGTATTGAAAAGTACAATGTATCAAAGAATCACAATACACGTCGGTAATCGGCCCCTAAAGCATGCGCAGAGCAGCCAATCGTTATGTTAGCTGCTCTGCGCATGCTACAAACAGCCAAAACACAAGCACATGGCTCCCAAATCAAAACAAAAATAAAAAAAGGGTGGGGGGGGCAAAGGCGCTCGTGAGGAGCGTCCTGTATGGCCATCCTTGCCCCCCCCCCGCCTGAGGTCGCCGTCCCCCCCCCCCCCCCCCCCGCACGAAAAAAACTCAAATTTTAGCAGCCCCCCCCCCCCCCCCCGATTTGTTTTTTTCTTTTGGTGCTGAGGGAGAGGGGAGCAGCAGCGACCGGGGGCGTCAGTAAAGGACGCCCCTGACACGCGTTTTCGCCCCCCTAGTTATTTTTTAAATACATTTCACTTTTAAACTTGTAGCTGACAGCCCTAATGAGAGGTACAGACCTCTCGTTAGATTTCCTGCCTTTTTCCTGCGTAAAGGAAATCGGAAAAGGTTAGTGCATCTCGTTTCAATGGGGTTTTTACACTAATTGCTCATCTCCATTCCGTTTTCGTTAGCTGCTAGCTTCCTCAGTAAAAGCCCTTTGATGCATGCAACGGATCAAAATTTCCTCGTTGGAGGGTCATTAAAGGCTCATTAAGCTTTAGTGCATCTGCCTCATAGTCACCATATAAAATTGTTGCTAACTTAAGTAGAATATTTAAAAAACAAATTAAATGCGTTTAAAATGCTATGTAAAACATGTAAATTTAATAGATGCAAACTACTTCAAACTAGTTTGTCGATCTTACATTTGAACCTGAATGTTTCAGAACAAACTATTGGGCTCATTTTCAAAAGAGAAGGGCGTCCATCTTTCGACACAAATCGGAAGATGGAAGTCCTTCTCACAGGGTCGTCCAAATCGGTATAATCGAAAGCTGATTTTTGGACGTCCCCAACTGCATGCACAACTTAATTCTTTAGCAAGCCAATCAGCATTGATAATTGATACTTAACTAATTAATTGTACTAATTGGCTTTAATTAAAATGTATGCACACAACTTTCTAGGCATATTCTACAACACAGTGCATGTAAATTCTAATGCGCACAGTCAAAAAGTAGGTATGACCATGAAATGGGTGGGTTGTGGACATCAGAGAACAAAACGGGATACCTGTACGACAAGAAACCACAGCAGACAAAAGTAGAGGCTGAACAAGGATGAGTCCAATACTGGAGATGTAATCCAACAATCTTTAACTGATGCAAATGAGAAGGGACCTCTGCTGTGGGTTGTGGACATTTCAGAAAACTATGCGCACTATAATGGAATACACCCGATCTGTGCCTAACTTAGGCGCAGGTGTTTAAGCCTGGTTTTAGGTGACCTAAATGAGTGCGCTTAAATTTTAGCTGCAAGAATGGCATGTGAGCATATTCTATAAGCTACCTCTAACTTTAGGCATAGTTTGTAGAATCACGCTAACCGTGTGGTTTTGGGGCACCAATTTTTAAGGCGCCATTTATAGAATTTGGCCCTAAGCCCATTTCTTAGTGCAGCTTAGTAAAAGGATCCATTAATGATTATAACCGTAATGATTGCAGGGGATATGTAGAAGTGCCTCTTAGGATCTTGTATACATTTTATAAATGATTGTATGATTAGAGGACTGGATCATTGGTTCAGTAGCAGTGCTGTGTGGCGGGTACTCTGCTTGACTACTAGATCAGGTGTTCCATTTCCTAGACCATGGAGGCAATGTTCCCAGCTTCTGTGGATGAGGGAAGGAGATGTAATTATCCAGAGTGACAGTGGCTGGATTTAGAGCCCATGATCTAGATGTCTGGAAAAAGTCCTGGTGCATTGCTATCAAACTGGCGACCGCAGCTGCAATGACAGTGGGAACAACCCCTAGGTATTACAATGGAAGGTTGGTGGCCCAGAATCCCAGCCAACTGAGCAGAAAAGGTTAAAAAAATGAAAAGAAAAAGAAAGGGTAATGTGCACCAGAAGATGAATGAGAAGAGCCAAAGACCGGAAAAAAGAGTCAGGGGTGATATGATAAGATATTTCAATACTTGAAAGATATTAATGAGCAAACAAATGTTCTTCAAAGATGGGGGAAGTATAGAACTAGAGAACATATAATGAAACTGCAAGGAGTTAAGCTTAACAGCAACATCAGGAAATTGTGAAGAAGGGGATAAGGGGACAGAGAGGGGGGGTACCGGCAGAGGAGAAGATAAGGCCCAGAGGAGGGGACAGCCCAGATTCTTAGCTCAGGGAGTTCCACATGTCAGGAGAAAGCATAGATTATTTTCCCCATAGGGCTGGAGGCAGGGTAAAAACTACGATTCCCAGCAGCCCTTGAGGAAGTCTTACAACAGAATCAAAGACTTCCTATCCCAGCTGCCCCCAGTGGAGCCCAAGGGAAAGGCAGGTAAAGGTGAAACCCAAGACATGGAGGGGAGGCCAGGAATGGAGGGGGAGCCTCTAAGCAGAGCTAATCAGGGGGAGGAGGATCAGCTGGGGAATGGGTGGGGCGAGGAGCCCATGGAATGGAAGGGGGAAGAAAAGGAGGAAGAAGTGAGGCAAGAGGAGCCGATGGAGATTGCAGCTCTGGCAAGATCCAAAAGTAAAAGGTTCAGACAGCAGGTAACCACTTGGTGCGGGGTCTTGGTAAACAAGGGAAGGCAGTGGCTATCGTGGAGGAGCCAGGGAGCGATGGGGTCAAGTGGGAGGAAGCCAGAAGATAGAGCTGGCCAGAGGAGGGAGGGGACCCCTGGGAGCTCTCTGCCTCTGAACTGCTGATAGGATTTCTAAACTGCTTGTTTGAACTGCCTGTTTGGAAGTGCTTGTTTTATTTGAACTTCTTGTTTTTCTTTGTGGAACGTTTTTTTGCTTTTGGGATTACTTATTTTGAATTGCATCATTGGGACTGCTGAGATTCATGTCCTGTTGGTTTATGAACTGCATTTTTGAAGCTGTGGATATTCCTGAACTGCTTTGCTTTTGGAACTGCATTATTAAAAACTACTTTTTCTAAACTGTTTGTTTTGGGGATTGCATTCTTGAAACTGCTGGGATAATTTCCCTGGCGGATATCTCAAGAGCTGTGCTGGAATAGTACTGCTGACGTACTTCAGGTCGGAGGGTACATCTGGAGGAGTACAGAAGTTGTACATAAGTGGAATATCATATAGAAAACTTGGGCTGGAGGTCAGAGTTTTCCTGAGAGGAGCGGAGGGATCCTTCACAAAATACAGAATTCAAAAAGGAATGGGATAAATACAGAGCACCTTATCTAGCAAGATGATGGAATCAAAGTAAAACTAATAAGACACAGGTGAACAGCAGGCACCATCCTAATCAAAGAGCACCCTGATGGACTACTCTGAAACAAGATATCCCCTATATGTGCATGCCCAGAGCATGAGAGGAGCAGTATGAGTCTGTGCTGCCATCACTGTTCATCATCTCTGAATTTGTGCAGTTTTGGGGTTGGGAGGGAGAACATAGTGAGAAAGAGAAGCACATTCACACACAAAGGTAGGAAAGGTACTCACTTTCTAGGAGTGAAGAGGCAGCTCCTTCTCCGAGAGACATGCTTCCTACAGCTGCTCAGAACCATAGCCAACATCCACTTCCTCCTTCTCCCTCTTCTGTCAATGCACTCTTATTGCTAACTGCGAAACAGTTATAAAGGTCTACAAAATCCTACATGGAGTAGAATGGGTAAATGTGAATCAAGTGTTTACTATATCGGTAAGAAGAAAGACTAGTGGACATGACATGAAGTTACATGGTAATACTTAATGAATAGTCAAGCTCTGGAACTCACTGCCAGAGGATGTGGTAACAGCAGTTAGTGAGACTGGATTTTAAAAACTTTTGGACAAGTTCCTGGAGAAAAAGTGCATAATCTATTAAAATAGGCATGGGGAAGGCCATTACTTATCCCTGGGATTGGTAACACGGAATCTTGTTGCTCTTTGGAATTCTGCCAGATACTTGTGACCTGGATTGGCCACAGTTGGAAGCAAGATACTGGGCTAGAATTACCATCAGTCTGATCTAGTATGGCTGTTATTATGTTGTTACGTTCTTATAGTCAGCCACATAGTTCTGGATCCTGCACTGTAACCCTTTCCCCCTTCACTCTGGCCATTGCCAGATCACAGCAAAGACTGAAAGAGGAGGCCTCAGAGACTGGCAAAGCTCATGCCACCAGCACCCAAAGACTGACAAGGAGAGAAGGCCAGCTGAGAAGCAGCTCATGAGTGGGAGAGAGGAGAAAAGATCAGGAAGTAAATTGAAAAGCACTCTATGGAGACATCTTCATCCAGTGGGAATCTAGCCATTGCCACTTGGACCCCTTCAGCACCTGCTGTCATGGGGCAAGGGGGTGGGGAGGATGGAGGAAATTTTTTACTGCTTATGGATACCCACATACAACCATAAAACAGAGGGAAAACTACTGGGAATATTTGTGTCATTTTAGAGGGGTAGTGGGAGTCACAGAAGGAGCTCATGCTACTGCTCCTCATGTTGGACATTATGGAACTTGTAAGGGGAGGGGGCCTCCATGCATGGAGTCGTGCTAGTGTGCAATACTTGAAGCATGCACTTTTCATCTTGTTCAGAATTAGTTTTGAAAATGCCTTTCTAATACTTAGTTAACTGAAAATTCTAAACTTATCAGTCCTATGTTTTTAACAAGTCTTATTGTGAAAAGCTACAATGAGATAGATGAATATTTTTTTTTCCAAAAAATATAAATGAAACTGAATTTGGTGGCCTTTGGGCACTTAAAACCAAGATTATCAGAGAGACTCGTTAACACCGTCCTTTCACTTCTTGGACAATAACAGCCTGCTATGAAAGGTCATGACTTACAAACTGGCAGTGGATGCCATTGTTCTCCCACTTGCCTTTCCCGTTGAGAAGTAATTGCTTAGAACACCAAAAATGATTACAGAAGATTATACCTTTGAAGGCAATCTTAGCATCTTATTCAATGGAAGTACACAGTCGGTAAAATGCAGCAAGACTTGCAGAGCAATTACTTACCTTGTTATAACTAATTTCAGAATGCCTAAATTGCCCATTATTCCTCCACACTCTTTACAGGCCTATCGCAAATGGTGAAAATGGCTGCTTGCTAGATTTTAATCCTGGTTGTTCATTTTCAATAAAATGGGATAACATGTTTTCCCCATCATAAGCATTGTTACCTTTTCATTTCAATTGGAAAATTCCATTTAGATTTTGTGGCTAATTTCTAGCCCCCTACAAAGTTGACTGAAACCTTACAAAGGAAAGCAGATTTTGGAACAGCGTTCTTCTGACTGAGAAGCATTATTGTAATGAAAGTACTTGTACCTATTCAGCACCTTTAGGCATAGTCTCATTTTTCCAAGCAAGAAAATTATAGGTATTTGTGGTGTTTCATATCTACTTTTAGTGGAAGGTTAATCTGTAAAAATCAATTAGGTAACCTAAAACTAGGTAGGGGGCTGATTGAAAAGAAAATGGCAGGCTGTCTAACAAATGCTTTCATGGCTTACTTCTAAGACATTAGATGCAGTATGCCCTTCTTATAAATTATTTAAAATGTGGTTGACGTTCGAGTATAAATAATAAAACATTATTGAATGTTGGTATGAAGCTTTGTTTCATTACTGTATGTTGCAGCCAACATGAGAATAGTTGCCCCAATTTTATAAAATGTTCTCATCAAAACTAATATGAATTGTCTAGTGTTTCATTCTTTGTTATATATTACCTGTCAACAGTAAAAGAGAGAAAAACACATAGGGGTTCTTTTACTAAGCTACAGTAAGACGTGGCTTTTGCGTTCCCTTACCTTTCCCGCACACTAAGGCCAATTTCCATTTTCCCAATTAGTGGCACATTGGGATTTTACCACAGGACACCTTAGTGCGTCCTGTGGTAAGCTCTTTTAAGCTGCGGTAAGCATAGAAAATATTTTACTATTGTGCCTGGCTCCATGGCCCTGAATGGTGTGCTCTTGCTATAGAGGCTGAGGTAGTGTGAGAGGGAAGAATCGGCTGCAGTTGTTTCTGCAATTGCTAGATATTTTCCTCTCTACACTCCATAAATGCAAAAAGACTGGTTAAGTGAAAGGGGTTTGTTCTCATCCAGTGGAAATGGAAAAAAGAAATACACTTTGGTAGCTGCAGCCATAGTCCTCCAAATTAAAGTTCAGACCTGTGCTAAGTTCCTGCATGGATGCACCAGTCTATCGCCTCAACCTGACGCAGGAAATTCATGAGCAGTTTCCCCTGTATAGCTTAGAAAGAATGTAGATCAGAATTTATATCTTATTGATTTTACATATATGTGTTTTTACTAAAATGAATAATGTAGTAAGAAGCTTGCAAGCTATGCAGTACTCGGACTCTTGTGTGCTGTTTTATGGAACCCATTACGCTTGACAAGTATGTTTGTCTGAAAGCTCTAATTGCTTTATGGGTGAGCTCAGTAAGCTGCAATAAATTTATATACCCTGCTAGTTTTGTCTCCTAATATATTTGTATATTGCTTTACTATCACCAAAAACAAAATTCACACTTAGGGGCCATTTTACTAAGGCGCGTAGGCGTCTACGCGCGTCCAACGTGCATAAATTTGGAACTGCCGCCCAGCTATCACGAGCCCCAGGCAGTAATTCCATTTTTATGTGCATCCAATGTGCACGGCAGAAAATATTTTTTAAATTTTCTACCGTGTGGCGCTAACCAGGCGGTAATCGGCAGTGTACACGCACTGATGATTACCGTATGGTTAACACGTGAGACCTTACCGCTAAGTCAGTGGTTGGCGGTAAGGTTTCAGGCCCAAGTGGTCGCACGCCAATTTTTATTTTACCGCACGTCCATTTTCAGCCCCCAAAAAAGGCCTTTTTTGCAGGTGCGCTGAAAAATGGACCTGCGCCCGTCCAATACATGCATCTACACCAGTGCAGGCCACTTTTTGGCGCACCTTGGTAAAAGGACCCCTTAAATAGGCCAACTGTAGCATAACTTAATTGGTTCAGTGGCGCTAGTGAGAGCTGGGTATGGAAAAGGGACCTAGCTGGAGATGGACAAAAGTATGAAACATTGTAGCAGACTCTTAAGAGGCAGAGACTGACACCATCATTTTTGTTATAAAACAGCAGTGTTTGATATAGACCTATATCTTGCAGTATGAAATACAATTTATTATATATATGACATATCAGCAAAAGTCCATATCTTTTAATGGTACTATCACTAATCTCTATTTGCAGTAATGGTTCTCTCAAGGTTTATAAGTACTATTAGTTTCAACTTATATGGTAAATCATTGTTTTGAATTCTCTAAGTTGTACCATAAGGATAAAGCTGTCAATCAGGGAGATGTGGTATACACTGCCCAGCTGGATTTTAGTAAGACCTTTTACACTGCTTTGCACTGATGACAGAAGGGAGTAGACTAAAAACCTGTAATTTGGGTAAGACTGAGTGACCAGACACGACGGAGGTAACTCTATAAAGAGGGAGCCAATACTTAGGGGCCAAGAACATGCCTAAATGCCAATATTGCAGATATAGACTATTCTATAAAATTGTGCCTAAATGTGATGATGCGTTTGAAGATGGGCATGCAAATGGATGAAGACCAGGCAGAGATAGATTGATAGATGTAGATATAGATAGACACACACACACATCTATCTATCTACCTACCTACATATCTATATATCAAATCAAACTTTGGTTCATTAAAAAAAAAAAATGTCCTTGTAGTACTGAATGTTTACTACATCTCAGAGCAGAAAATAATATTCTAGAGTGGAGAGATTTATGTCTGCAGGTGTCTAGGAATGGGGGATGTAATAGTTTTGGGAGGAGTCCGGTGATAATTGATCTTTTCACCTACACCTTCAAGTTGGCATTTGTGCGTGCCTCGAGGCAAGTATAAAAGCCAATATTGAAATCTTTTGGTCTTACCGTGTATTCCTCTTGTAAAATGAGGAATACATGTCTAGATTTTGGGCCCACCCAAGTCACCTTGCAATCAAGATGTGGTGCAGTTCTCCATGTGTAAATAGCAGCTGTCGAAAATTGCTATTTACATGTACAGGTGATGTACACGTTACATTACATTACACTACACACTACTGTCTCCAGGTTCTAAGCGGTTTACATCAAAAAGACCAAAACAAATTCTTAAGAAACTTAAGGGCCTTTTTACTAAGGTGCGCCAAAAACTGGCCTGTGCTGGTGTAGATGCGTGTATTGGGCGCACACTGGTCCATTTTTCAGCACACCTGCAAAAAAGGTATTTTTGTTTGGCCGAAAATTGGTGCATTTCTATTTTGGGCCTGAGACCTTACTGCCACCCATTGACCTAGCGGTAAGGTCCACACGTTAACCAGGCAGTAATCATCAGCATGTATACAGTTAACGCCACGTGTGGGAAAAAAAATATATTTTCCAGCTCACATGACAGACGTGTGTCAAAATTGAAATTACCGGCAGGGCCACGCGGTAGCCAGGCAGTATTCAAAATTGACGTGCGTATGTGCCTACATGGCTTTGTAAAAAGGCCCCTTAGTGAGACAAATCTACTAAGAATAGTTTTTAAATTTTTCTTGAAAAGATGAAAATCTAACAAAAAATTAATGCAAGGATACATCTCATTCCATAATTTTGGTGCTTGCATGGCCAAACGAGTGTTATTTATTTATTTTTTTTATTTTTGTTACATTTGTACCCCACGCTTTCCCACTCATGACAGGCTCAATGCGGCTTACATGGGGCAATGGAGGGTTAAGTGACTTGCCCAGAGTCACAAGGAGCTGCCTGTGCCTGAAGTGGGAATCGAACTCAGTTCCTCAGGACCAAAGTCCACCACCCTAACCACTAGGCCATTGTTAAATACACTGAATCTTTTTACACCTTTAATGGAGGGCGAAACAAAAAGTGAATTACAACAAGATCTTCTGACTCTAGAATTTGAAATTCAGAATGAGATATCATATATGAAGGTCATTCTCTATTTAAAATCTTGTAAGTTAAACATGAAATCTTAAACTTAATCCTGGCCTCTACAGGCAACCAATGTAACTCATGAAAACCAGAGGTGATACTCTAAATTAATTAATTAGGATTTATTTACTATCTTTTTGAAGGAATTCACTCAAGGCAGTGTACAGTAAGAATAAATCAAGCATGAGAAATAGGCAATTACAGCTTCGTCAGAGAAAAAAAATCAGTCTCACTGCTGTATTCTGTACAGTTTGAAGTTTACGGAAGTTTTTTTGGTGGCGCCCAGATATATTAGATTACCATAATCTAACTTTGATAACAGCAACGACTGTACTAGCAGTCTGAACTGTTCAAATTCAAATGAATGTCACTATCTACAAGTGGAGATGCTTCTAAAATATGATCCTTAAGGTCCTAAATATATAAACGAAGGCAAGGGAGGAACATAATAGAAAGTTGTAAGAAATAAATATACAGGAATTAGTCCTTTTCAAAGGAAAGAAAAGGAATTTGTTGCCAGAGAATGTGGAAAACTTGGTTAGCTTAGCGGGGTTTAAAAAGGGTCTGGACGGCTTCCTAAAGGAAAAGTCCATAGACCATTATTAAATTGACTTGGTGAAAATCCACTGCTTAGGATAAGCAGCATAAAATGTATTGAAACTTTTTGGGATCTTGCCTGGATTAGCCACTGTTAGAAACAGGATGCTGGTCTTGATGGGCCTTTGGTCTGTCCCAGTGTGGCAATTCTTATGTACTTATATAGGATCAGATTTAGGAGCAATCCGAGAAAGTGTTACTTCCTGGTGTAGAGGAGCTGCCTGATTGTTAAAACAACCTGCCCAGAACCATGGAAGCCAGGATTCAGATCCCATTGACACTCCATGTGGCTCTGGGCAAGTCACTTAACCCCCCACTGCCTCAGGTGCAAATGTAGATTGTAAATTCTATGGGAACATCCTGTAACTGAATGTAACTTTATCTTGAACTACTACTATAAAGGCATAAGTGAACATAAGTGTTGTCATACTGGGACAGACCGAAAGGCCATCAAGCCCAGTATCCAGTTTCCATCAGTGGCCAATCCAGGTCACAAGCAACTGGAAAGATCTGAGAAGCGTAAAACAGATTTTATTCTGCTTATCCTAGAAATAAGCAGTGGGGACTGTTGCAGGGGATGTCTGAATGTGGATGAAAATGTCAAGAACTAATTGGAATCTGTGATAAGTAGGGTGGAGGATGGTGATGGGTCTTATGATCTTTATCTGCTGAAATGTTCTTTGTTTCTATTTTTGCAAAGGTGTTGACAGACTACTTTTCAGAGCATTTCACATGTTATGATAGTACAAAGTGCAGGCAGATATCATGCAGTTGTATTTATTATGGAAGTCTGTGAATTGGGCATTTGTACCTTTTATGTGGTGTTAGGTGACAAGGTTTCTATTTTTATTTTTCCAAAGAAGGTGCAAACTTGCCACAAAGCACACTGTGCTCTGAAGTAAAATTATCATATGTTGCACAGAAAGCTAGAGTTTATGTAATAGGCACCAGTAGCAGAAATGAAGGGAAAAAAATCCTTTATATTAACACTTGTCTTTAACAATTTTCATTGGGAAATAAAGCTCACATGTATATGATGTAAACCGTTCTGTTTTGCGAATGCAATAAGAAACGGTATAGTAAATAAATAAATGATAAACGATATTATACTGGCTTTGAGCAAATGGTATCAGACTGACCAAGGTCTGTTTAATAGACCTGTCAGAAAACAAACAACGAAGAATGATGTGATTTTTATTGATTGGAAAAGTAATCAAAATGTATCTATCGACAGGACACGCAAATGTTTCTAATGAAATAGGCAGCCATGAGTTTCTGTGCTTCATATAGTACAGCAATACTGGGGTACATCAGCCCCCTAATTTTATAAAAAGTGCTAAAAATCCACATACAAATTTGGGCACGTGCATTTTAATTGAATAACGAGGTAACTAGTGCTAATTGGCTTTTTAACAAGCAATTTTGGCACTAATTATATTCAATTAATGTGTGTAAATTTAGGTGCAAGTTGGAAAATGGGGTGCGAAATGGGAGGGCTATTGCCGGATTTGGGGCATGGTTTTTAGTTACACACATAATTATAGAATAAGGGGACATTTGCACCAAGTTTTTGTTGGTGCAAATAGCTGCGCCTAAAGTTAGGCACGATCCCTGGACTTAAGTTCTATTCTATAAACTGCACCTAACATTATGCACAGTTTATAGAATACCATTATGCACTTTTTCTGCTCCGATTTTTAGGTGTCATTTATAGAATTCCCCCCCCCCCCCCCCCCAAGATGTTTGAGATGGCTTGATCCCATTGTTTTCCTTCGTCGGTTCTTTGTAATATTTGTTGTTATTTTTTTTTTTATGTTTATATGGCATGCAACTTACTGTTACTTTATCCTAGGTTATGTGGATCCATGTATATATATATATATATATATATAACATTCATGATATAGAAAAATGTTTAATGCTAGGTAGAAAATTATCAGAAGGAAATTACACTACTATACATATAATATACTCTCCTCCCATGTCTCCCCCCCCCCCCTTAAACACCCACCCACAGCCGCTATCTCCTGGCCTTCTGGGTTTCCAGCTCAGTTGTAATCCACTTCAACTGGGGCTAAGGATTTAATAGGGTGTCCACTGTATTGCTCTTATTTATGTTTATTGTAGTTTGCATTTTGTGTAATTGATTTACTTTATAACCTTTATCTGCTTTAGGACTTTAAAATAGATGAAAAATTCCAGATGGATTACCAGAGGTCAGGTGAAAAGCAAGAATATTATTTTCTGTTGTTGAATATTCATGTAAGGGGAGTGAGGAATATCTCTTTCTAGTACTTCTCTTAAAAATTCATGTGAACCCAGACGGTGACAAAAACAAAATAGCACCCCCCCCCCCCCCCCCCCCCCCCATCCAAAGCATGAAGACAGCAGTGGTGACAACTGTAGCAGCAGTCAGCACAGGGCCAAGTGTTTCAGTAAATGTATTTATAGACCCCAGTACACAGACTGAGTAAACAGGAAACTCACACAAGAGGAGAGGAGAAGACAGGGCCTGTGAATGTTTGTCATTGAGTATGGGGGCCACACTTGATAAACAAGGAAGGATTCCCTATGGAGAAAAACGCCAAACAGCAAAGTAGGGAAGGGACATAGGTCAACCACAAAACAAGTGGGACCCCAGATATCAAACAAAGTCTTTAATTCCAGAGGGCAAATACAATAAGCACAATCAAAGTCTTTATTTCCAAAGAGAAGAGATACAATGGACTCTCCAAAGAGAACAGATAAAATGGACTCGACATGGTCCCGTGTTTCAGCAAGACCATTACCTGCTTCTGGAGTCTAGTATCTGGTCACAAAGCAGATAGAGTATAAAACCATCTGCTACAATAGTTTGTCTTTAACTCCACGAGAAAACATGAACACTGTCGCTGCAAATGCACGGCAAAACCAATTTGCAGTGATGGTTTTTGTGTTTTCTTGTAGAGTTAAAGATCAACTATTATAGCAGCTGGTTTTATGCTCTGTCTGCTTTGTGAGTATACGTTGAGACAGTTTATCAGATACTAAACTCCTGAAGCAGACGGGACTGTGTCAAGTCCATTGTATCTGTTCTCTTGTGCTTATTGTATTTACCTTCTGGGATTAAAGACTTTGATCTCTGGAGTGCTTGTTTTCTGATTAACCTACGCCCCTTCCCTACTTTGCTGTTTGACAGAGTGTGGGGGAACAGCTCTTTATCTATAATTGTATATGCTAATGATGTGACCCCCATTTGGAATCCTCACCAGCTGTTTGAGAACCCCAGCTTTATTTTTTTTTGTTACATTTGTACCCCGCGCTTTCCCACTCATGGCAGGCTCAATGCGGCTTACATATTATAAACAGGTCCTTATTTGTTCCTGGGGCAATGGAGGGTTAAGTGACTTGCCCAGAGCTACAAGGAGCTGCCTGTGCCTGAAGTGGGAATCAAACTCAGTTCCTCAGGACTAAAGTCCACCACCCTAACCACTAGGCCACTCCTCCACTCCACTATGGCATCCTTAATTAACGTAACTTCAGTAGTTATACCTTTCCGTGCAAGCAAGGAAGACATAGGTATCCATGTAAAATGTGTTCCATATTGGGAGTGTATTGGGAGAAGACAGTCCAATGGGATGATATCTTTTTGAGCATAAAACCTCTAGAGTGGAAGGAATGTGTTTTCTTTCTTTCTTTCGTTCGGGTCATTCTACTCTTCAAATAGAGTGATAGGGATTGTAGGTCTGAGCAATTGCAAGTCTGTGGAAGTGGGTTCTTAGACTAAGACGGTCTTTGTATAAAGGAAAGTAATCCTTTCTACTTCCAGTCTTCCTTAGTAGTGTTGGGACTAAAGGCCAAGGTGGCCAGACTAGTGGTGGGAGGAGGAGGTTAATTATGCAATCATTGATCTCTAAACTGGAAGAAGACCCAATTTTTGGAGTTTATTCCCATGTCATCATCCAATGGCTCTGTGGGCCTATTTTGGTGGTATGCACTGATTCCCTAGTGGCTCCATGAGCCTGAAGGAGTAAGAAGTGATTCAATTAGTTTGGAGTTTGGATAGTGGCTATCATTGGAGAATTATTGCTGGAGGTCCAAATAATCTGAAAGGAATGAATCAAAGATTTTAGCCCAGCAAAGAGAAGAAATGAAGTCTGGAGGAATTCAAGGCTTCCATCCACGGAGAAGAAAAATAGTTTACTTTAAAGAAAAAGATCTAACAAAACTGTTTGTTTGTGTCTGTTCCAATTGTTTCTTATTGCCTATTTCAAGCACTGTTGCTTGCACCAATGTTTTGCTCAATTTCTGCCTATTCTTCAGTGTAGAAATAACCCAACGGTTCATATAAGAACTTAAGAACATAAGCGTTTTCATACTGGGACAGACTGAAAGTCCATCAAGCCCAGTAGCCTGTTTCTAACAGTGACCAATCCAGGTTAGTGGATGGCAAGATCCAGGTCACTTTTGGCAAGATCCTAAAAGAATAAAACAGATTTTATGTTGCCTTTCCTAGAAACAAGCAGTGAAATTTCTCAAGTCCATCTTAATAATGGTTTATGAACTTTTCTTTTGGGAAATTATCCAAACCCTTTTTAAACCCTTCTAAGCTAACTGCTTTTACCACATTCTCTGGGAGTGAATTCCAGAGTTTAATTACATGTTGAGTGAAGAAATATTTTCTCCAGTTTCCTTTAAATTTACTACTTAGTAGCTTCATTTTGTGCCTCCTAATCCTAGTATTTTTTGGAAAGAGTAAACATGCAGTTCACATCTACCTGTTCCACTCCACTCAGTATTTTATAGACCTCTCATATCTCCCTCAGCTGTCTCTTCTCCAAGCTGAAGAGCCCTAGCCTCTGTAGCTTTTCCTCATAGGGAAGTCGTCCCATCCCCTTCATCATTTTCATCTCCCTTCTCTGTACCATTTCTAATTCCGCTATATCTTTTTTGAGATGTGGTGGCCAGAACTGCACACAGTATTTGAGGTGCAGTCACACCATGGAGCAATACAGAGGCATTGTAACATTTTTATTTTTGTTTTCTATTCCTTTCCTAATAATTCCTAACATTCTATTTGCTTTCTTAGCTGCCGCTGCGTACTGAGCAGAGGATTTCAACATATTATCAATGATAACACCTAGATCCTTTTCCTGGTTTCTCTTTTGAAATCAAACACAATTTTGCACTCGCTTGGTTGTTTGGTTGTGAGGTCTCTCATAGTTCACCTTAGTAGCCCATGAAGTTTGTAGCGACTGGACTAGCCACAGCGCAGTACTTACAATGATTCACAAGGCTTTGCACAAACTTTGTGACAGTTCTTTAATGTTTTAATTCTTTACTGATTTTAAAATTGGAGTTCTTTTCTAAACTTCACTTGATTTTAGCCTATTGTTGAATACAGCTTTGATTTGTTCCTCAATAAGAGCGGTATAGCAAACAGGAATAAATAATAAACAATAAAAGATTTTTGAGCCATTTTCTAAAGGGAAACCCAGACAGTTTTCCTGTTTGAAAATGGCTGTAAGAAGGGTGGGGGGGTTTTGGACATAATGAGAAAAACATCTCAGTTCAGACTTGGATGATTTGCCCCTCCATGTGTCCTATTCCCAACTGAACATTACCAGATCTAACCTGTTATGACTTGTACTAGCATGTCTACTGATAAACTGATTGACACATATAAATCTGCTTTTTATACATGTAAAGCATACCTAAGCATTCAAACTTTTAATCAATCGTGATGTAATCACTGTGGTTTCTGAATATAAATTATTGTAGTTTTTGTCCACTACACTGCTCTATGGTATGGAGTAATTTTGTAAATCATTTTCCACATGGAAAGCCAGAGCTTAATATCTGGGGAAATGACCTGGGTCGCAGCTCTGCCACTGTTTTTCAGAGTCCAGAGCAGTAGGGGTGGTCTGCTTTAGCCCTTCTCAGACAGTCTGCAGGGAAGAGAAAGAGAGGGATGAGCCCTGGAGCAGATCAGTGAACATTCACGCTACTTGCTAATCCAGCCTTCTCCCGTTACACCTTCCCTTGCCCACAGTTCCACTTCCTTTTTACCTTCAAAATAAGCATTTGTACATGTTGAAAATGGTTCTTCTAAAAAATGCGCAGGGGTACCTATGCACCAAAATCTGCATTTATGCTTTGGGGTAGATGTATATAGTGCCTGAAAAATCCATGCAGTAAAAAAATACACCTAGGCATATTCTCTAAAGTATGCCTACATTTTATAGAACAGGCTTAAGTTTCAACGTGGTATATAGAATAATGTCAAGCGCCTCTCCAAATAGCCAAATTTGGTCCTGTCCATTTAGGCCATGTTTTACTTGGCGTAAATCGTGACACCTATATTAGGCGCAGAGAGGGTGTATTCTATAATAATGCAGACAGATTTTAGAAACACCCATTCCACACCCATAACCACACCCCCTTTTCAACTGTGTGACTTGGTATTTATGCACACCACATTAGCGAGTTGTGCGTGTAAATCGTAATTAATGTCAATTAGTCCTGATAACTGCTTGTTAACATCCAATTGACAGCGCTCATTAGCTGGTTTACCAGTGAAGTTACATGCATTGTTATAGAATACGCTTTGATTTCCGCGCAGAAATTAAGGTGTGATATATAGAATTTGGTGGTATATATCTGTATTTATCTGTTTGTTTGTATTCTTAGGGGTGTAATTCAGATGTAGAAAGGGTAGAGTTCCAGTATATCCACATCATTTGTAAAATACACTTGTGCATTAGTACTCCATCTTTGTAGGCAGATATACATTTATGCAAGAGCATTTCTGTGCTACTCGGAGTCATTGTAAGAGATTTTTTATGAGGGCAGATATCATAAAATAGACACAATTCACTAAGCTTGTTGAAAGCATATTTTCTTTTTACATTTGTACTATATAATATATACAGTTATTAATTACAGTGATAACGGAAGCCACGAGCAAATTTGTGAGAGCATCTCTTGCTTAGACAGCTCCACTGGCTTCCATTTTCCTCTCATATAGGTCTTAAGATTGCATGTTTTGTTTTTACATCCCTTGCTAGCCAAAATGCAGTTGGAATAACAAATCATTATCTTTTAGTGAGATCTAGCATAGGTTTGGCTCAAGCTTTCACTATGTCATATCCAAGCTACAGAGGGGTTAAGCTAAAAAAAAATGTTTGGCTTCTTCTTTCAAATATTTAGCCACTAAGGTTCGGAATGGGCTGCCAAATTTTGTAAGATCGACTTTGTCTTATCTCTTATTTAGGAAATGCCTGGAAGCTCATGTTTTCTGCCGTTGGTATTGATTAATTTAGGATTGATGGGTTTTTTTTGTCTGCTAGTTTAGATCTGATTTCTGTTTGCTATGTTTTTCTGTGTTTTTTTATGTAATGTAATTCCATCTGACTAGAATGCTGCTTTTCCTTGATTGTAATCCTCAGTGAATCCAAATGGAGATATTACGGAACAAAAGTCACCCATAGTATAGCATAGAAGCCATATCAACATTGGCGTAGGAAGGGGAGGCGGTGGGGCGGTCCGCCCCGGGTGCACGCCGCTGGGGGGGTGTCATCTCTGTTGGTTCCTTGCTCTCTCTGCCCCGGAACAGGTTACTTCTTGTTCCGGGGCAGAGAGAGCAAGGAACCAATGGAGCCGACGCAGCTCCCAGCGACGTGGGCTCGGGGGGCGGATCGGCCCTCCCGCTCGCCCCTCACTGCCAAAGTAAGGTACAATGCGCTCCGGGGGGGAGGGTACGCGCCGGAGGAGGGGGCGCCGCGGCGACCCGCCCCAGGTGCCAGCCGCCCCTGCTACAGCACTGCATATCAAGATATTGTTTCAAACTACATCCAAAAGGTCTTCTGGTTCTGTTGTCAATCTGCTATTGATCTGCTAAACGGAATGCACCATGAATGACAAATGTTAAAGTATCAGAACTAGTTACTGAAGGGGTTTCAAAATATTAGCTTGACTTTTGCTTATTCCTGCATGTCATTTTTGTTCAGATTTTTGCCTGTTCTTTTTTTTTTTTAATCTATATTCACACCTTTAATTCATTGCTTTCCCTATGTTTATGCATTGTGAGGTGTAATCTAGGGAACTTTGTAAGTCCAAATGCTTTGAAAATGATCCCCTGTGTGTATCAGTATGATGCTTGTGTAAGGTTTTGATGAGAATCCATCAGGCAGCAGTCCCTTATGGTGAAAGAGGCAAGGAGATTTCCTAAAGTTCACATACTAAAATTTCTCTGGATTTAAATATTGGAATTAAAAAATAGAGGTTGTCATAATTTTTGTTTCTATTTTGTGACAGTTATCTAAAAGATTTTTGATAATAGTACTGCTTTGAAGTTAACCAACAGCTTTGGGGTTTTCTTTTTCTTTTTCTGTTAGCAACAGATCAACACCCAGCAACCACGATCGGATACAGCGTCTCCGACAAGAATTTCAGCAAGCAAAGCAAGAGGAAGATGTGGATGACCGGAGACGTACCTACAGTTTTGAACAGCCATGGGTGAGTGTTTACATTGCCTCAGAGCTTTCACTAAGAACAACCACTTCCAATGTGGACTTTAGCCCTTCATGCAACATTGAGCCAAGTTCCTGTGACCCTTGAACCCTTGGCTTTTTCTTATCTCCATCTGCAATCTGTCCTTGCTAATTAAATTTCATATCGTTCCTAGCCATCTGCCCTTCACTTTAAGGGCTATCAGTTGCTCTGTTACTTGTTAGAGTGTAGTATCTTTACTCTATCTAAAGTATCATATTCTTTAGTTTGTGCCTCAGGGGCAATTGTGTAGATATAAATTTGAATGTATTTGAGTCCTCATTCTTCAAAACTATAATGATAAAAAAGCTTGAAATTATCAATGATATCCATCTTGGAATGCACTGGAAGACTGTATAAACAATAGAAATCATTTGCTTTAGTTTAAAAGAAATCTTTTTTTGTATATATGAAAGAGTGCTTGCATGTGTGCAGTTATATTTTGAATTTTATTTTTGTGCAATTATCTTCATTATCTGGTTTCCCAAGTGCTAAAGAAGTAAACCTTTTTATAGACCAAAGACTTCCTGATCATTCTTCTAAAGCAGTATTTGTGAAAAATATGCAAACCTGCCGAACCCCCTGTTCTTTATTTTAAATCAAATTTGCCATATTCCTAAATCAATAGTCAGCTCAACAGTATGTGAGATTCCAGCCATAGAATATCAAATATATATCCAAGTCAGTAATATACTTTTTAACAGTGGGAGAATTTTCTTATAAGAAACAGACGATAGTAGCATGAACATATTCAACGATCAGAGATGGAAATCAACATAGGTAAATTAAATTTCCGCCGTTTTCTAGAATGCACAATTTTGGGCCCTAATTACTAAGCCACAGCTTAGTAAACAAGACCCTTTGTGTTTGTGATTGCTGTCATTGGTTAATTTTGATGAATATAGAAGACACAACACAGTCCAACCTTTCAGCCCTTGTCATCTGTCTAAATAATGAGGTTTCTTATATGTACAGGAGGAAAAAGAATGGTCACTGTACCTTTTAAAATAAGCAAAACTGCAAATTATACTTCTAGGCAAATATTCTACTTTTTAGTTTCACGTGACAATATAGTAATTGTTAAGTGAAAGTAAAATGTGCTGTGCACCTTTTTCTAGTGCCAAAAAATATAATTTAACATTATGAAGAATTTTCTTTTGGCGTCTGCATTAGTTTTTACTGCGATAATTATTTTTGGCATGTTAACATCAACTGTTGAGTATGCTGCTTGTTTTCAAAGTGAGAGATTGTGTCATTTTCTTGGGCAAACTATCTGTGAGAAAACTGCGCACTCTGAGAGACTGGGGATGGACCAAACTCTTGTGTATCTTAATGCCATGGCAACCAGTAGCAGGCAACTGGACCTGACTTATAGTTTCCTGTAATGATTGAGCAGGAAGTTATATGGAGGACAGACTGATTACCTTAGGACTAGAATTCCTGAACTGTGGGGCAGAACATTGACCTTTCTTTTTTTTTTTTTTTAAATTCTACTCTAGTTATTGGGAATTCTCCCCTAAGTTAAGTGATTATGTGCAAGAGCTTCAAGTGATAGAAGTCCTACTGGCTTAGGAGCCAATATATAAAGGGCCACTGAGCAGCTAAGGTAGCCAATAAACATAGCTTGGCCGAAAATGGGCTTAAATATAACTGAGTGTTTTTAGCCAACTAAATTGAAATTGGAAGCTAAGAAATAGCAAGATAATGCCCCAAAATAAATAAATAAAAAGATTCAGTGCTAGCCAGCAATGTTGTTGCCCTTACCAATCTTCATCCTTCACTTCTGCTTTCCCTCATCCTCCTAAGATCTTGCTGTCTACCTTCATAGTTTCACTAGATACAGCCATTCAGCAGGAGAAAGTTTTCAACAAATGGGATCTAACCAGCTAAGGGGTCCTTTTACTAAAGTGTGCTGAAAAATGGCCTGGTCTAGTGTAGGCACGTGTTCTGAATGCATGCAGGTCCACTTTCAGCGTGCCTGCAAAAAAGGCCTTTTTTTTTTTAGCCGAAAATGAACGTGCAGCAAAATAAAAATTGACATTGATCCACTTTGGGTCTGAGACCTTACCTCCACCTATTGATTTAGCGGTAAGGTCTCGTGCGTTAACCAGGCAGTAATTGTCAGTGCATGTACGCTGCTGATTACCGCCTGGTTAGAGCTGCATGCCAGAAAATAAAAAATATTTTCCAGCAAGAGTAAAAATTAGAATTATCGCCTGGGGTACGCGGTAGCTGAGTGGTAGTTCTAATTTGACATGCGTTGTACATGTGTAGGTGCCTACGCGCCTTAGTAAAATGGCTTCTAGGCCTGTTTTAAGGTCAACCACTTAATTTCCATTTCAATCTGTAGGAGGGAAAAAGCAGAATCTACTATATATATATTGTACTTTATCTTAAAACTGTGCATGGAAACCAAAGTGTCATTTAAAGATGTTAAGGTGCTGTTTTTGAGTTCCTTTAAGATGCTTTGTAATTTTCTTAGAATCTTGGAAGTAACCATGCTTTCAACAGTGCAACAAATTACTTCACACACTGAATCTGATTAGTTAATATTCATATTTTCAAAGCACTTAGCCTTCCAAAGTTCCATAGATTTCTATGGAACTTTGGAAGGCTTAGTGCTTTGGAAAAATGCCTCATTGGCTATGTCTTAGATAGTATAGTACACGCAATGTGACTCGATTGGATACAAGTGTGTGAAGCCATTTTTGACACATTTAATAAATATTAGAGATATGTGTTTCATGCTGTTTTTAACCCAACAAGACAGACACAAATCCATAATTTTGCTTTTTTTTTTCAGGTATTGTCAATAGCGCGCACTACTGCGCACTTTCTCAGCAGGTACCCACCCTAGTGTGCAATATAGCACACTATGCAGTAGTATGCACAAAAACCCAAATGAAATTAAAAATCTAGTAAAAAGCATGAAATACTAAAGAAAACAAAAATTTGTGATCTGCCCATTGTTAATAGATATTGTTGATCTGGGAAGCTGTAGAGAGCATTTCCTTCCTTCCTTCCTTTACTTAAATTTATGAATCTCATTTGCTATAGAAACAAGCCAGTTTGTGATATAATACAGTTTTCCATTAAATATAAATCATTCATAAATACTGCAAGAACAAATATTAAAATCATCAAAAATAAACACAGCAAAAGGAGTCTCAAGTACTAATGTTGAATTGTTTGCCATGTGACTTCTGAAATCTGGTCCAACATTCTGTTCACTGAGGGGCCCTTTTACTAAGGCGGGTAGGTACCTATGAGCATCCAATGCGCATCAATTTGGAACTACCGTGAACCCTAGGCAGTAATTCCATTTTTTATGTGCGTTTGATACATGCGGCAGAAAATATATTTTTTATTTTCTACCACATGGCACTAACTAGGCGGTAATTGGCAGTGGATGCGCGCTGACGATTACCGCCCAGTTAACGCATGAGACCTTACCTCTAAGTCAGTGGGTGGCAGAATTCTTTCAAAAAGGCGGTAAATAAATCCTAATAATAAATAATAATAAAGGTCTCAGGCCCAAAATGGATGCGTGCCAATTTTTACTTTGCTGCACAACCATTTTCTTTAAAAAAAGGCCTTTTTTGCAGGCGCGCTGAAAAATGGACCTGTGCGCATCCAATACACATGCCTACAATAGCGCAGGCTATTTTTCAGCACTCCTTAGTAAAAAGACCCCTGATCATTGAAATAGAAATGTATATATATATAAAAAGAATAATTGTACAACCATTGTGGAGCATCATCTGAAATGAGAGTCTTCAGCTCCTGCCTAACACCACGATACTAAAAAGCACATTCGAGCACTAAAGGCCATTAGTGCTGAACTAGCACATAATGCTCAGACACTCTGGCACGGGAAACAGTGAGCGCACCAGAGACTAGCGCAAATAGCATGCTAATATAGTCAAATGCATATTAATGAGGTCATTTCCTATTCCCTCCCAATACAAAACAAAGCCACCTTACCACTGTAAAAAAATAACGCCAGTTTGGAGCATGTGTTAGCTTGTTAGAATCATGAGAAATCCTCTCTTCATTCTTTAAATTCTGCCGGTTTTTATACAATTTGGAAGCCCGTGCAAGTCCCTAAGCACCAATAATGAGAAACAAATGTGCAAGAGTCCAAGCAAGTCTGAAAGTGAAAGCACACATTGGTGCCTGTTTCCTGCGTTTAAATATAAGCCTTCCAATTTGAAAAGCTTATATTTAAAGGCACAAAAACCAGATGCCAGTTGTGCTTCACGTTTGGGTTTTGCCTGGTGCAACCACACGGGAGCTAGGCTTACTGTGAAGCTCTTCTGTTACATGCACCAAGGACGTCCCCCTCCTTGTTTTCGCTTTAACAGTGCACATATAATTTGCTTACCATTTCCTTTGAGCATGGGCAAGCTAATTTTCTGCACTGTTCTAGTGGTATTTTTTTCTGCGCTCTTGGCTTACTGTGGCAGTTCTGAGCATCCGGCTATCAGTGCAGTATTATTAGCATTCAGTGACTCTAAATATGCAAGGACTTAAAAGAGATTTTTTTTTAACTCATTACTAGAAATTCTTCTACTGTTTCTCTGTCACCTTCTTATCACTCCAACACATTCACCCCCACCTTTTCCCCTAACACTCCTATTGTAAAGTAATCTTTAATCCACTTGTATTTTCTGGTAGTGTTCTTTTATTCTGACCTTCTTCTGTTTTGTTCAAACCAGCGGAAGAACATAAGAACTGCCTTACTAGCTCAGCCCAAAGGTCCAACGAGTCCAGTATTCTGTTTCCCACAATGGATCCCAAAAAGTAGAGAACATGCTGCCTACCCCTAGGGATAAACCATGGCTTTACCAAGTCCAGCTTAATAATGGTTTATGGCTCCTTCCTCCAAGAACCCGCCCATGATTTTTAAACCACAGGAAGTGTGTCAGCCAGTCAGGGAAGTATTAGGTTAGTCAAATAAAAAGGTATTACCTTACATTTTTTTCTCTTTCAAACACACACATATATATATATTTTTTTATATATACAACAATTATATAGCATTTCAAAGAAATTTAATATATTCCCACCCACCATGCAATAAGCAGAAAATAAACTTTAAAGCATTAAATACAAATGGGGGCTTGAAACTATGCAAATGTTCACAGAAATGTTTGCAGAGTGAAAAGTTTACTCTTGTTAAAATGTCTCACTTCTCAACTTTTGGCTTCAAAACATAGTTCTGAAATGTACACCTGCACTGTAGCTAGTAACAAGATTTGGCTTTAGGAAATGTTTGTTGGCAGAAATGAGATTTAGATAGACCAAAGGCCTTAATAGCATGGCTGCAGGTCCTGTTTGGATTTGAAATGAATTGACTAAATGAAGGATAATCACTCCCCCACCCACCATCTGCAGAGACAGCTAGTGTTGCTTGAAGTGTTAAGCCCTGATGTGGTAAATAGTTTGCATCTTGCTTGGCAATAGTAATGCTGGGTGTGGGGACTCAGGAATTTTTATGATCTTGCAGTAATATGTGGAAGCCAATTAAGAAGGGGTAAGGTGGTATAACTATTAGAACTCTTGCAGTTAGGAGAGCATGAAGTACAAATATATAGCAAAATCAATGATTACATATAGAATTATAAAATTGAAATGAAAACATGAAGAAAGAAACTGCATTATATACAAAGTTTTCAGCATCACTAGCATTAATGGCACAAGTCTTCATGAACCATCAGACATTCAGGTGGTTTACAGGTCTGCGAGACTTTGACGATCTGCTTTCCCATTTTGGGTCACTTCATGGGGAGTAATATGAGCTGCTGGAGATGACTGCAATAACATGACCAAGTGTTGGAGAAGGTAAGGGATTACTCAAGGTAACACGCCAGGGAGGTATCAAGACCCCTCAATAGGAGAAGGGTCCCCAGCACTCAATTCCATTATTGCAGCTACAGCAGTATTAGTAACACTTCTCAGCATGAATTTGGCCACGTCATTTGAGGAGGACTCATCTGGCCAGTGCCATCACCAGAGTACCCCGCTCCCACAGTTAGAACCAGCAGTAGGGGCTGAGGCCAAATCTTAGACCACCTAGGGCGGCAGTAGGCTGGGCAAGAGAACTGATGAGCATGGCCATGGTAATGGTAGCATGTTCCACATGTCACTATTTTATGCACAGAGAGAGTATTGAATCTCTCTCTCTCTCATCATCCTGCCTCTAGCAGTCTCCCTCTCATACCCCTAGCCTGTCTCAAGTCTCTGTTTCTCAACCCTCCTCTTTCCCACCATTTCAACCCATTATTTCAAAACCATTATTTTCCACCCAGCAAGCCATTTCTCCTTCCACCTCCTAGTCAACCATCTCACCCAACTAGGTAACCCTCCCACAGGCACAGCTCATCACTTCAGCCAGCCAGGGATTTGATAGATCTCTTCTCCTGCCTATGGTTTGCTAATATTGCTGGTCAAAAGAAAAAAGGAGGGTTCATACAGCTTCCACAGGTAACCAAAGCATGGAATGGGGTGAAAGGGAAGGATGGTTCCGGCAAACAAGGCAAACTAGATGTAGGGCTACTAAAAGTTTATTTGCCAAACTGAGGGGTCCTTTTACTAAGCTGTGGGGAAAAGGGCCCTGCTGTAGTTAACAGGAGCCATTGTTCCCATTCGCCAGGGCCCTTTTTACTGCAGCAGGTAAAATGCCCCAAAAAATGGCCACGTGGCGGGGAACACTTTGAGGTGGTGGTAATGGCTCTCGCGGTAACCTGGCAGCAAGCTGCAATGCCTGATTACAGCCACATCCATATCATATGAAGTGTATGGTGTGTCCTGTGCATAGATGACTGTAATAGGTGCAAAAAAATCTGGATTAAGAACGGAGATAAAGAACCATATCTTTAATCAAAAGTGCTCCAATGCAGTGTTGGCTAGTGTTTGCTCAGCAAAACTCAAGATGGTGGAAAAAGCACCAAAAATAAATGGTCAGAGTATGATGTCATAAAACATGTCATATATTTAAATGAGATCAATGTATATTAAAAGGATCATTTATATTAAAATGCGTGCTGACGTACTGTGACATATGCTGTTCGTACTAAGTTTTTAAAGAACCTAGCAAGTGACCAATATGTAGTACATGACTACAAAGAAAACTGAAGCCGAGGTAGTCTGGTAATAATAAAGATAAAAATAATTAGTAAGTGAGTGACAAAAGTTCTATTCAAGAATGAACTGGTGTGCACAAAAGTAAATCTTCGATATACATTCAAGCTGTAATTAAAGATATAGTTGAGTCTAACTGTACCACTCAGGCTTGGTACAAGTCCTTTGATATCTAAATGATAAAGAAAAGACCGATGAATAGTGGTCACATAATGGGGCACTTTATGGAAATGTGTTAGTTAATTATATTACATTATGTTCCATATCTATTTATGTTCTAGACCCCTGAGGAAGACTCTTCTAGCTGAAACACAGCCCATGTTGGGTCACCTCTTTTTTTTCAATATCACTCAGTTTGGCAAATAAATGTTTTAGTAGCTCTACTTCTGGTTTGCCTGGTTTGACAAAACCACCTTCCCTTCCACCCCTGTTCCGTGCTTTGCTAATAGGAACATAAGTACATAAGTATTGCCATACTGGGACAGACCAAAAGTCCATCAAGACCAGAATCCTGTTTCCAACAGTGGCCAATCCAGGTTACAAGTACCTAGCAAGATCTCAAAACAGTACAATACATTTTATGCTGCTCATCCCAGAAATAAGCGGTGGATTTTCCCCAACTACATTTTAATAATGGCTTATGGACTTTTCTTTTAGGAAGCTATCCAAACCTTTTTTAAAACCCTGCTAAGCTAACTGCTTTTACTACATTCTCTGGCAACGAATTCCAGAGTTTAATTACACATTGGATGAAGAAATATGTTCTCTGATTTGTTTTAAATTTACTACTTTGTAGCTTCATTGTGTGCCTTCTAGTCTTAGGATTTTTGAAAAGAGTAAACAAGCAATTTATGTTTACCCATTCCACTCCACTCATTATTTTATAGACCTCTATCATATCTCCCCTTACTGCCATCCAAGAATCAGGAGCTATCCTGCAGTCTATACCATACAACTCTCAGTGAGCTTGAGCCATGCAGTGTAAATATGTTTGTGCTGATCTTGTATCTGTGGAGGGGCTTTTTCAAATGGGTAGGACCATCTCCAAGGGTGCACAACTCTAAGGACGGTGCCGCGAAGGGGCGGGGCAACGCGTATTATTGAAACAAGATGGACGTCCATCTTTCGTTTCGATAATACGGTGGGGGACGCCCAAATTTTGACATTTAGGTCGATCTTAGAGATGGTCGCCCTCAGTATTCGGCGATAATGGAAACCAAAAACGTCTATCTTAAAAACGTCCAAATCCAAGCCCTTTGGTCGTGGGAGGAGTCAGCATTTGTAGTGCACTGGTCCCCCTCACATGCCAGAACACCAACTGGGCACCCTAGGGGGCACTGCAGTGGACTTCACAAATTGCTCCCAGGTGCATAGCTCCCTTACCTTGGGTGTTGAGCCCCCCCAACACCCCCCCCCCCCCCAGGTCTGCCTGCCTGAAGTACACTGCACCCACTACAACTGCTCCAGGGACCTGTATACTGCTGCAGTGGACCTGAGTATGGCATTTGAGGCTGGCAAAGTATTTTTAAACTTGTTTTTTTATGGTGGGAGGGGGTTAGTAACCACTGGGGGAGTAAGGGGAGGTCATTCCCAATTCCCTCCGGTGGTCATATGGTCAGTTCGGGCACCTTTTTGAGGCTTGGTCGTGAAAAGAAATGGACCAAGTAAAGTCAGCCAAGTGCTCGTCAGGGACGCCCTTCATTTTTCTATTATCAGCCAAGGACGACCATCTCCTAATCACGCCCCAGTCCCACCTTCGCTAACCTGCCGACACCCCCCCCCCCCCCCCCCCTCCTGAACTTTGGTCGTCCCCGCAACAGAAAGCAGTCGAGGATGTCAAAAAATTGTCTTTCGATTATGCCGATTTGGAAGACCTTGCGAGAAGGACACTCATCTCCCGATTTGTGTCGAAAGATGGGCGTCCTTCTCTTTCGAAAATAAGCGTGAAAGTCTCACAAAACTTGACACTGCAGGATTAGCCGGCAAGTTCCTGTACTGCATGGCTCAAACAACTCAGAGTGCTGTGTGATGCAGACTGAAAGAGAGCTGTTTCTTCACTGGCTGCTCCCAATGTAGAATAAAAAACCTTGGGAAGGATGAAGTCCTAGATACCTCAGCACAATTCATAAGCACCATGACGGGCTAGAAGTTATTTTTTAAATAGTTCAAAAATAAGTCACCAATTTGGGAGAATTTTTTGAAAAAGATGTTATATAAATCCTAATAAATAGGGGGCCCTTTTACAGAGTGGTGGTAAGCCCAATGCAGGCTATTCCAGGACTACCGCCAGGTCAACACGGCCGCTGGTGGTAGTTCTGAGTTGAGCGCATGCCATTTCTGGGGGGAAAAATCCTGAAAATGGTTACCACAGTGGTAACCCGGCGGTAATTGGGCATTGCCGCGTGCTGTCCGGTTACTGCCAGATTACCACGGGAGCCCTTACCACCACTTCAGTGGTGGTGGTAAGGCCTCCCCACCGCATGGCCACTCAGTAAAAGTTTTCTTACCACATGGCCATTTTGTTTTGGGGGATTTTTATTCAGGGGGCCTTTTACTAAGACATGTAGGTGCCTATGTGCGTACAATGCTCGTCAAATTAGAAATACCTTCTGGCTACCGTGTGCCCCGGATGGTAAGTCTAGTTTTGATGCATGTCCAAAACGTGCAGCAGAAAATAATGTCTATTTTTAACCGCGTGGTGCTAACCGGGCGGTAATCAGCAGTGTATGCATGCTGACAATTACCGCCCAGTTAACGCATGAGACCTTACCACTTAGTCAATGAGTGGTGGTAAGGTCTCAGGCCCAAAATGGACATGGGCTGATTTTTATTTAGCCATACGTCCATTTTCGGCAGAAAAAGACCTTTTTGCATGTGCGCTGAAAAATGGACCTGCGTACGTTCAATATACGCGCCTACACCAGCGCAGGCCATTTTTCAGTATTCCTTAGTAAAAGCGCCCCTCACTGCGGTACAAAGGGCCCTGGTGCGCGGGAAAAACAGCCCCCGTCGCTACTACAGGGCCCTTTTCCTCACGGCTTGGTTAAAGGACCCTTAAGTCAAACAGTTCAGCCAACATAGGTTTTTTTCCCCTATGTGCATATCTAACATGGAAGAGTATTTCAGTTTTTCAAAATTTTGTAAATAAAGCCAAAATGGCATTACATACTCAGCCCTGCAAAATGCTACTTTTTATGATTTTCTGTGAAATAACTGCAGGGAAGACTAATAACAATTTAAACAGGTATGTTTATTTAAGTATTTTAGTGAACTGAGTATTTCCACATGTAGCTCTGTCTCAGAGGCACCTTTACCCACTACCTCCCAATTGTTTTTTCTAACCAGCTAAGGGTTTTCAGTTGGGGGAGGAGGAGATGAGATTGTGTTTTTTCTGCTAATCCCTTGTGCTGACTTTGCAGTAGTAGCAGCAGATTCATTGAGACCAGAACCAGGCAAATTCAAAAATGACTTTTCAACATAACCCAATCATGTATAGTAAGAGTCTGGATCACAAACACCTGAGGTAGCCAAGCTTAAGATCCCTGTCCACAATCCTTGTATTTATTTTCTCCCCAAGCCCAAATTCAACAAGTTTTTATGAGCCTTTCCCTAAACTTCTCCATCTGCAGAAGTGGAAGATCTCCTCCTTGTGAGATTCCATTTTTCCATATGTTGCATCCTTTGCTTGCTCCTCGTGATTCTGCTCATACATTGCCGAATCCCTTTCTTCTACACATGGGCACCTTATGGATGTGTCTCTATACTTCTCCTCTGGTCAAGCTCCTTTTATAAACAGCTCTTTGCTTCCTCCTTCATGTAAGGAATCTGTAAACACATCTTTTACGCTTAGGCCCCATTTACTGAAGAGTGCCAAGGTTTTGCGGTTATGACACATTTCCAAATTTAATACAGGTAACTACAGAGGCTCTGCAGGGCATTTCCAGCATTTTTCCATTTGGTTAACACAGGTGAAATTTCTATAGCTTGAGTTAACTGACTGCAAATAGCACAAGTGTGGTGTTTACTGCTCCCTTTTGCTGGTTAAGTATCCATGCATTAACTGAGAGGTGCATCCCCTTGCTGCTGCACCCGCCGCCCCTTTTCATGTTAGCTGATTTACCTTATGGACGTCCTTCACTGCCTAGCCACGTCCAAGTGCTCATCAGGGCCGTCCTTCTAAAGTGCCTAACATGGATGTCTTTCATTGAAACATTAAAAAAAAGGATGCCCTGATGAGCACTTGGACGTTTTTTCCCAGATTTTTTTCTTGTGATGGTCTTCTGCGAGGACATCCAAATCAAAAAACTATTTGGACGTCTCTTTCGATTATGCCCCTCCTCCAGGTCTCTCTCAACCAATCACAGCGCGTTTAGCTGTCACCGGTGTCAGCTAAACGCACTGTGATTGGCTGAGAGAGACCTGGAGGGGGGCATAATCGAAAGGGACGTCCAAATAGGTTTTTTTTTTATGTCCTCGCACGTCCCGATGCCAGCAGTGGTCATTTAGGGCAACTCTCACCCCCCATCGCCCACAGAGCCACGCGTTCCCGGGGAGGAGGATCTGCACGGTCAGCCACAATCCACCCCCTTCTTCCACTCTGGCCCGCGGCTCTGACAAGTGCTCATCAGGGACATCCTTTTTGGATGTCTTTGGCATGCGCAGAGCAGCCAGCATAACGCTTGGCTGCTCTGCGCATGCTCGACTGGCTGACTGATTTCCGAGGGAATAGAGAATGCAAGTGAGCTACAACGAGCAACTCATTTTCATTCCCTTTCCTTGATGCATGGCCGTTCCCTACCGATTCGCTATGGAATCAGTAAGGGAACGGCTCTTCTGAGGACCTTAGTGCATCTACCCCTAGGTTTTTTTCAACTAGGAGGATAGTTTCATAGATTTCCAAGGTTGTTGAGAGATTTTAATGTTTTAATGGCGTAGCCTGCCCTAGCACATCTCATGTTTTGTCTTTCCTGAAAGATCTAGAATGTTCATTTTTTTTTGTTACATTTGTACCCCGCACTTTCCCACTCATGGCAGGCTCAATGCTGCTTACATGGGGCAATGGAGGGTTAAATGACTTGCCCAGAGTCACAAGGAGCTGCCTGTGCCTGAAGTGGGAATCGAACTCAGTTCCTCAGTTCCCCAGGACCAAAGTCCACCACCCTAACCACTAGGCCACTCCTCCACTCCACTTCCCTACCCATTTGATGAGTCAAACCCTTGATCTAGTTCTGTCTCCTTCTTTATCTTCTGTTACACTTAAATCTTTCTCTAGTTTACCTGTCTCGTACTTTAATCATGTGTTAATTTTATTTGTTATCTCTATTCCTTAGTCTTTACCAGTTCCCACAACATTCATTAGCCAGACTAAGCAGTTCAATAAAGTAGATCCCATGACCTATCCAACCCTTTTTTCCCAATAATTTTGACATTCTTCCCTTGCAAGATCAAGAATTCTGGGCAGGGTTCTGAATAAGACTGTAGATACCTCTCAAAAGCAACCCTAGTTCCATAGTGATCTGCACCTGCTTGGGTAGCAGAGTGACTTTTGGGTTAAGCAAAAACATCTGGACTACTACTACTGGCTTGTAGAGTGTGGGAACATTGTTATGCTTACCATTTAAAACTGGCCACAAGTCTTAACTTTACTAATTTAATACCTCTAATCCTTTTAGGAAGCTTTTCTCTTTATTGTTGGATCTCTGCTATGTGGCTTGTCACTTCCAGTCTAAGATTAGGGGGCCCTTTTACTAAGCCGCATAGGCACCTACGCGCACTCAACGAACTGTGTGGCCTTTGCAGTAATTTCAATTTTGGTACGCGTCTGCAAAATATTTTTTATTTTCTGACGCGCGGCAGCTACAACGCGCCAAGTGAAATTTGACACACGTAGACCATTACAGCCCAGTTACCGGGTGAGATCTTACCGCTAGGTCAATGGCTTGCGGTAAGGTCTCAGACCCAAAATGGACGAGCGGCAATTTTCATTTTGCTGCACGTCCATTTTCAGCAAAAATTTTAAAAAGGCATTTTTTTGTATGTGCGCTGAAAAATAATTCTGCACGCACCCAAAACACGTGTCTACACTACCGCAGGCCATTTTTCAGCACACCTTAGTAAAAGGACCCCTAAATGTTTATGTGCTTTCTTCATTTTCCAGCCTTCATCTGTGCTTTCTCCACACACACCCCTCTCCCCACTCGCTAGCAAGGATGCACTCTCAGTCCATTTTCTTTCTTCATCTTCAAATTTTTCTGCTGTTACCTAATCTTCATTAGGTAACATCTTTTGCCCTTGTTCTCTAGCGACCACCTGCCCTCTTGATCCAATACCGTCCTCCTGACTCCAGCAACCATCCCATGGGCTTCTGTCTGTGGCCCTGATGTTAATTAACCAGAGTCTTTCTAGAGGGCTCATTCCTTCTTCAAAATAAGCATTCTTCCATCTTATCTTTAAAAAAAAATCATCTTTGAACCCTGTTGATCCTGCAAATTATAGGCCAGTTTCTAATCTCTTTTACTCTCAAAACTGAGATTGTTTTCAATCAACTTTCTCCTCTTGTGGAAGACGGTTCTTCATCCTAGACCTAGACAGTCAGACTTCAGACCCAAACATAGCACTGAAACTGTTATTACCACCCCTCCCCCATAATGAAATTCATTCAGTGTTGAATGATGGCCACGTGGCTTTGGCTAGAGTGGAAGAGTGGCCTCATGGTTAGTGCAGCGAACTTTGATCCCAGCATCCTGGGTTCAATTCCCACTGCAGCTTCTTGTGACCCTGGACAAGTCACTTAACCCTCCATTGCCTTAGGTACAAACATCAAGATTGTGAGCCCTCTGGGGACAGAGATAGTACCTGCTTATAATTGGATTGTAAACCACATTGAACTTGAACTCTGTTTGGGATAATGCGGGATACAAATGTCATAATAAATATTTTGCTTCACCTCTCAGCAGTGTGTAATTTAGTAGATCACTCACTGTTTTTGGAACAGTTAGCTAAGATAGGATCAGATGGCTTAGTGTATAACTGGTTTGTTTCTTTTCTTCTGTGTTGTCACCTTTTCATCCTCCTCCTCTTCTTCCTCTCCACACTTTCTCCATTTCTTCCTACAAGGGTCTATTCTCCTCTCCTGTATAACATTTTTCTTATCTCTCTCGCTTTACTTATTTGGGATCTTGGAATTAGTACTTTTTATACAGATTTCATCCTGTTAGTTTTTTACCCTTCTTCCAGTGTCATAGATCTATCACCACTGCAGAAGTGTATAAAGGCATTCCTTATAAAAACAGGACTCTGGTGTGGTTCAGAAGGGACTCTTTGCTTTATGGCAGCTTCACTGTATCCATAGCTATTTTGATTTTCCTTCTCTGAAGATTCTTGTCCATACTGCAATACAATTTATGTGGGTGTCCCAAACTTCCTTCTTAAAAACCTTCAAGCGCTCCATAATACAGCAGCTTGTTTCTTATTTCATGCTTGTAGATTTGTACCAGCTGTGGCAACGAACAGTTCACAAGTTCCACTAGCGTAATAACTTCCTAGTAAACTGAAGAAGCTTGCATCTGAGGTATTTGTTCTAAAAAAAATTTTGAGTGTTTGAGGACCTCAGCAGAGATTTCAGATGGGCCCACTATTTCCTGACCACTCTGAAAAAGAATACATAAGTGCATAAGTATTGCCATACTGGGAAAGACCAAAGGTCCATCAAGCCCAGCATCCTGTTTCCAACAGTGGCCAATCCAGGTCACAAATACCTGGCAAGATCCCAAAAAAGTACAAAACATTTTATACTGCTTATCCCAGGAATAGTGGATTTTCCCCAAGTCCATTTAATAATGGTCTATGGCCTTTTCCTTTAGGAAGTCGTCCAAACCTTTTTTTAAACTCCGCTAAGCCACATTCTATGGCAGCGAATTCCAGAGTTTAATTACACGTTGAGTGAAGAAACATTTTCTCCGATTCATTCTAAATTTACTACATTGTAGCTTCATTGAATGCCCCCTAGTCCTAATATTTTTGGAAAGCATAAACACGCTTCACATCTACCCATTCAACTCCACTCATTATTTTATAGACCTCTATCATATCTCCCCTCAGCCACCTTTTCTCCAAGCTTTAGCCTTTCCTCATAGGGAAGTCATCCCATCCCCTTTATCATTTTCGTCACCCTTCTCTGCACCTTTTCTAATTCCACTATATCTTTTTTGAGATGTGGCAACCAGAATCCTGATCTTATCACTGGTCCAAATATAATTTTTTTGTTATTTTTTAGATTGTGTACAAATGTGTTGCAGTTCCTATATATATCACTCCAAATTTCTTCCTTCATCTTTAAATGCCCCTATAGTGCATATGTATATCAAGCATTACTTAGCTAAAAAGATGTCGGCAATGGAGGGTTATCTAGTCAGACATGAGTCATGTTTCACCGTCAAGCGGCTGTATCAAGGATCAACCCCTCTATAAAACAAAAGAAAAACAGTTTGAAACATGGTACTCTTATTCAATTGAAACTGGTCTTATATCAGGCAGTAAGAAGAATGTAAATTAATTTAGGTTTTAAAGTAGAAACAATAAGATTACTTCAGAATCAGTGTATGAAATAGTAATCAATCCCTAGTTTCTTTAGCATAATTAATTTGCTAATTAGAGTCAGGTGCTTAAATAGTTGAATAACAATTAAACCACCCAGCAAAGTAAAGCTGCACAAGTAAATCTGGGCAGCCTATCCTTTATGAATGTCACTAAGGGCTCCTTTTACAAAGGCGCACCAGCTTTTTTAATGCGCGCTAAAATTAAATGTGCACTAAATACTAGCAACGCCCATATATTCCTTTGTGGAATATTCAGATGAGCAGGTCCAAAACGTTTTATATATATTCCTTTGGGCATCCCTAGTGTTTAGCACACTAAAAACGCTAGCATGCCATTTTAAAAGACCCATCTAAGCTTGTGAATCCCTCTTGTGACTTTGATCCATTATGAGATTTTCTGGTATTGTTACATTGTGTGGACTGCCTATTGTGGTGAGTGCATGGTGCTTAATGCAAACTAACTTTCAGTTGTGCAGTTAGAGCAGCTTAATTTAGCACCTGCTCAATGGGAAACACTATCAGGCTCATTTTTGAAAGAGAAGGACGTGCATCTTTTGACGTAAATCGGAACATAGACGTTCATCTCCCAGAGACGTCCAAATCATTATAATTGAAACCCGATTTTGGACGTCTCCAACTGCAGTCCGTCGCAAGGACATCCAAATTTCAAGGGGACGTGTCAGAGGCGGGACTTGGACATGCCTAACACTTGGATGTCTTTGACCCATAATCGAAAAAAGCAGAGACGTCCATGACAAACACTTGAACGTTTTCACCCGGACGTGTTTTCTTTTTTACGAATAAGGCACAAAAGGGTGCCCGAAATGACCAGATGACCACCGGAGGGAATTGGGGATGACCTCCCATTACTCCTCCAGTGGTAACTAACCCCCTCCCACCCTCAAAAAACATTTGTTTTTGCAGAACACGAGGCTAAAACAGGTGGTTTCTGTTAAATCGCGGCTGCATAGATTCTCTCCATTCAATCTTGGAGGCATTGGATACATAAACAATTCACATAATTCATGCCCAAACTCTGACCCCTGAGGCAGGCATTGTTTTACGCCGAAACACGGCCCGTGTCAGGTCATTCACTAATAAACACTCCTGTTGTCTCAGTCTTGAAGGCCCAGTGTTCCTTTTTTTGTTTGTACCAGCCTCAGATGTCATACTCAGGTCCATGACAGCACAGGAAGATCCCAGGAGCAGTTTTAGTGGGTACTGCAGTGCATTTCAAACAGGCGGACCCAGGCCCATACCCCCCTCCCTGTTACATTTCTCGAGAAAACAGCGAGCTCTCCAAAACCCACCACAAACCCACTGTACCCACATATAGGTGTCCCCCTTCACCCGTAAGGGCTATGGTAGTGGTGTACAGTTGTGGGTAGTGGGTTTTGGGGGGATAAGGGAGCTATGTTCCTGGGAACATTTTATGAAGTCCACTGCAGTGCCCCCTAGGGTGCCCTGGCATGTCAGGGGGACCAGTGCACTAGAAATGCTGGCTCCACCCACGTCCAAATGGCTTGCATTTGGACGTTTTTAACTTGGACATCTTTGGTTTCGAAAATCGCCGAAAGTCATAGACGTCCAAATTTAAGGACGTCCTTGGATTTGGACGTCTCTGACAGTATGTTCGAAAGGAAAGATGGACGTCCATCTTGTTTCGAAAATACGGTTTTCCCCGTCCCCAGATTTGGATGTTTTACAAAGACGTCCAAATAGCAACTTGGACGTTTCTTTCAAAAATGCCCCTCTATGTGTACTTGCGCTAATTGTGACCAGATTTTACACATAGTAATGCACAAGTCCATATGTTAATTTCAGAGGACATGCTTGGCACATCCCCATCAATCAGCGTGCAGCCTTTGCATTTAACGCGCGCTGATTTCTGCTGTTAAGCATTCCAAGTGCAGAAACTTAACATATTTTAGTTAATGACCCCTTTAATGAATTATATTCCTTTTGGTTCATAAAATCCATTAAGAACTGCTACTTTTTCTGAACTTTTAACAAGCCACTGTTAGTTTCCAGTATGTGGTGATCATTATTTTTTTTTTTTTATCAACTGTCATGCATAAAATGAAAGCGTTAATGTACTTCAGTGTATGCCTTTAAGTTTTCTAATTGTACACTACACAGCAGGTATACAAAACAATGGAAGACCTTATTATGTAGTTTGAATTAATACATCTGCTAATTATATTTTTAAAGGACTAGCACTTTTTTTTTCCCCATAGCAACCAGAAATAAAAGACAAAGTTAAAATCCTATCAAGGACATCTTTGGTCCTGTTCAACTTATTATGCTGTAATTTTCATCCATAATGGTGAGGATTGAATTTCATGTGCAGTCTTCACATTTTGCACAAAGAAAGGGGGTCATATTACCTTATATAATCCCAATTAATTCTGAATCCAATTATATAGAGTGCTTTTCCATGTATTTAGGTCATTCTGTCACTTTCAGTGGTTGCCTCCACATTTTTGCTGCACCTTTTGCATTAATCATTATCTTCTTTTCTTAAAGTTAGCTCAAGAAACCATGAGTGAGCTGATAATTAACACAGTAATTTTTACATTGGAGGGTATCTGCAGAATAATTGCCTCCAGAGCAATCCGCTTGCATTGTGCAAGCAAGCAAGTTTGTGGCTCTCTCATAGAGTCCCGTTTTGGATTGCTACCAAGCGTTTAGAGTTGGACATTGTTTATAGAATAGATTTTGAAGCTGAGATCTGCGCCTAGATTTGGGTGCAAAGATTTACACCAACTGAAATCTGTTCTAAATTTTTTCGCCTAAATTAGGTGCAGATCTCCCATATTCTGTAACACTGTATACATATTGCAGGAATGCCCCTGATCCTCCATGTTCCTTCCATGGCTGTGCCCCCTGTTCAGATCCGCACATAAATTTTACACATGGGATCCCGGATCCTAAACATACATGCATAAATTTAAATTAATGCTAATTTCCACCGGTAATTGATTGTTAGCGCCCAGTTATCGGCGCTAATTGGCTGGTTTGGCGTTTAAATTGGGCATGCACCCAAATTTGTGCGTGAAAGTTTGAGCACTATATATATATATATGTATATATATATATATATATATATATATATATATATATATATAATTAGGGTGTATATGTCTAGTCATGCTGTGATGCCAAGTAAACCACAATGAGAAAAGGTAAGTGCAGAACACTCTGCCTCGCTTCGGATTCCGATATTTTTTTAAAGGTAGGGAGCTGGTTGGACGGAAGAGGGTGGGCACTGGGTCGGGGGGGGGTCGATGCGCCGAGGGGGGGTATGTCATCATGCTGTACCCGGGAGAGGGGGATGCAACGGCGAACCGCCTCGCCCCGGGTGGCAGCCCCCCTCGCTACGCCACTGCCTTCCATGACTGCTTGAACATTATTACTTTACAGGCAACTTACACCCCATGTAACTATCCCCTCCAATCCGATAGGCTCATCCTCTTTCTGATGGGAATTTTCTGTGTTAGGATTGGCTGGGGATCACTCAAATTTGCTTTGCAACCAAGAACCCATTTCTCCCATGTCATATCATGTCCCTGCCCTTGCTCCCCCCGTCCCCACCCCCCTTTAACCTTATTCTTACCAACATTTCCTGATGCTGGTCTCCTCTCACCCCCCTACATTCCCATCCCCTTCATGGTGCCCTATTTTGCTGCCTCATCCAGTTTGTGTGCAGACCACTCTAAACAGATCATTCTTTGTCTACGTTAACAACTTGCAGATCCAAAACCTGGATTTGCAGAACCTCCATAGACAATACCATGTATGCTTGCATTTTTCTACAGTGTTATAGACATGAAGAAACCTTACAAAGGCAGAGAGCGAGAGAGAAGGGCCCAGAGACTGAATGAGACCTCTGATAGTAGAATAGGCAGGCACAGATGGGCAGATTGGGTACAGGGCTGCCGAGAGGGGGGGCAGGGGCGAACAAAATTCCCCGGGCCCAGACCTCCAAGGGGGGCCTGGCACCGCAGTCCCCGGTCTCACCTGCCCGCCCTTGGCACTGTTGACAGCCCCCCTCCGTCCACCACCGGGCCCCCTGCATTCAAATCGGCAGCGCCTCACCTCCATGTGAATGCGCAGCAGCAGATCGCCTCCTTTCGGGCCTTCCCTCCCTGTGTCCCACCTTTGTCTGAAGTAACTTCCTGTTTCCGCGAGGGCGGGACACAGGGAGGGAAGGCCCGAAGGAAGACGATCTGCTGCTGCGCTTTCACACGGAGGTAAGGCGCTGCCGATTTGAATGCAGGGGGCCCGGTAGGAGACGGAGGGGAGCTGTTGACGGGTCTGGGGGTGGGCTGGTGGAGACTGGGGACTGCGGCACCAGTGGCCTGAGTAGCAATTGGTGGGGGCGGCCTTGCCCCGGGCCTGGCTCAGTGTCTTAGCGGCCCTGATTGGGTGGACCAAATGGTCCATTTCTACTAACAACTTCTCTGCTTCTATGTGAGAATAAAATACATTAATCATCACTTACATTCTTGATGCAACCCATGGCATAAACTATTTATAATTATCCGGCCTTCGTTGTCATTATTGTGTTGACCCTTTCTTGTTTTTGAAGGCAAGCACAAATCATTTATCCCATCAAAATCAAGACTAGCGCTCAGGGAAGTGTTACAGTGAAGTTAATTGCACATGTTGGCATGTTTGACAACTGCAAATACTTTTTGTAATTATATCTTCTTTTGTGCTGCAGTGTGTGAACAGGTGGTTGCATTTATTTTATATTTTTTTCTAAACTGCATGATCTCCTTTGAGATACAAAAGTGGCTTAAACTGTTCACCATATCTGTTTATAATTTTCTTCCGTAACTTCAATCGTAAAAGAATTAAATCTATATATAAAATAGGTGTAGAATGTAAAAAGAAGCTGTTAGCATTAGCTGGTAAAGTCTAAGGTTGAGTTTTATGGCTTTGAAGTATAGAGTTCAAAGTACAGGTGATGACAGCATGGACTCTGTTAACGTCTGTCAAAAGGAGAGTCAACAATGCTTGCGGGGCAGCATCTTTTTCTTTTTTCTTTTTTTTTAACTTTTGTTAGCCTTGCAAGTTCTTGGTTTTGTTGTACTTAATTTTATTCAATTAAGTTGAAATGCATAACTGGTTGCTTATTGTAGCATCAGTAGGCTCAACATACTTGCCCTTGCTTATGGTTGTTTCTTCAGCAGTGCTCCAGAAATAATGCTTGTACAGTAGTGTTGAACTGTGATGCAGATGGTGTACTAGTAACTTCCTCCTGCCGTCTATAAAGCAGTTTAGTTAAGATTATTCTCCAATTATTGAAAGACTGAGGCCCTCCAGTAAAATTAGATTTATTCCTATTGAAGAGAAAGGGATTTATCATAGATATTTGGTATAATAAGGGATGTGATGTGGAGATTAAATTCAGGAAATTAAAGAGTGCATATCTTGAATCTAAGAAAAGTTGTTTACAAAGGAGGAAAAAGCTTAAAAGTGGGGTACCAGGAAATTCAGTTGGTGACAGCTATGGCATGTTAAGTATTGTATCAGAAGGAAAGAGTGACTGATAGAGCATCTTGACTAGACTTGCTAGGATTCTGGAAAAATTGTGTTTACATAAGTACTTATTCTGGCAGCCCAACAATCAGTTTCAGGAAGCAGCATATTCTTTAAATATCAGCAGGGAGAAAGCACAAAAATATTTAGAGATGGAGGCTAAGCATTATTAGTCGAAACTGAAATATGAAACTATATATTATTTTTATTTCTGTTACTGGAGGATTGGAAAATAACTATTCACAACTAAAACAACCCTCAATGCAGTGTGCTAACAAATAATGATAAATATAATATAGTCCAAAATAAACAGTGCCAGTTCAAAATACAGTCGTAATAGTGACTGCAGTGAAATCTTAGATACAAGTGCCCGGGTGATATCCATGTGCTTTTATTGTAACTCCCCTTATTGCTCGATTCTGCAGGTTTCATTGCCACAAACTGTTTGAGGGATTCGAGTGAGGATAAACTTAAACTTGAATGCAGATAGCTACATGCACTGCCAGCTGTGATTCAAAATGGTATAATGGCGTTCATGCCCCAAGTGGAAATGAGAACTTGCTGAATGATGTCATAAACAATAAAAGCAAAACTTTATTGACACCAGCGATCCTCTTCAAAACTAAACATTCACAGCCATCTATGACAAATGTGCATAAATGAAAACTAAGCTGAAGAAATGCATTCATGTGAAAATGGATAAAAGTTGCTTTAAATGGCCCTCCACACATGCCACAATATGTAACCATAATGCTTATAATGATATTACATAATGCTAATAAGGGGGAAAGTTATTAATGTGGGGTACTGTGGTTAATGTGGTTAATTTATCACAAGTTGAGTAATTTTGCCACAGGGTCTCGTTGCATAAAAAGATCCAGAAAGTGTACCAATCAAAGCATGAGTTTTCATTCACAGGTTGTAACTACCTTATGTTAAATCTGAAAAACAATAAGGGGTTCATTTACCAAGCTGTGGGAGAAAGGGCCCTGCGCTAGTGGCGGGCGAGGGGTGACATTTTTCCTGCGCGCCAGGGCCCTTTTTACCACAGTGGATAAAATGCCCCCAGACAAACATGGCCATGTGGTAAGAGAACTCTTACCGCTTGGCCACGTGACGGGGAGCCCTTACCACCACCCGTTGAGTTGGCGATAAGGGCTCCTGCACTAACCTGGCAGTAACCGGGCAGCACGTGGCAATGTCTGATTACCGCCGGGTTATCACCATGTAAGCTATTTCTAGGGGTTTTCTTTTTTCCCCGGAAATTTATTTATTTATTGCATTTGTATCCCACATTTTCCCACCTATTTGCGGGTTCAGTGTGGCTTACAATACATAGTGAATGATGGAAGTACAATGTGTTACAGTACAATTATGGGTTACCTTATGAGGAGTTATGGGAAGACAAAGTCAAGTCAAAATCATTTGGTGCGTAGAAACCATGGAATGTTACAATGGGGAAAAGATAGGGCGATAGAACAATAGTAAGAGAACATAGGGTATAACATTTTTATCTGTGGGTGGAGTTTTAAGTGTTGTGAAAATATGGGGTAAGAGAATTCAGAAGAGAGTGTATTGATGCATTTCTATTAGTGTGTTTGGACTTCATGTGTTTTGATCCTTGCAATAAATTTTTTCAAAGAGATAAGTCTTCAATCGTTTGCGGAAGTCGGTTAATTCGTAGGTCATTTTCAGGTTGCGTGGTAATGTATTCCAGAATTGCGTGCTCATATAGGAGAAGGTTGATGCATGCAGTACTTTGTATTTTATGCCTTTGCACTTAGGGAAGTGGAGATTGAGGAAAGTTCGGGATGATCTTTTAGCGTTTCTGGTTGGCAGGTCTATTAAATCAGACATGTATGCAGGGGCTTCACCGTGAATGATTTTGTGGACTAAGGTGCATACTTTAAAGGTGATACGTTCTTTGAGTGGGAGCCAGTGTAGTTTCTCACGTAAGGGTTTTGCACTTTCGTATTTTGGTTTTCCGAAGATGAGTCTGGCTGCTGTATTCTGGGCTGTTTGAAGCTTCCTCAGTATTTGTTCTTTGCAGCCTGCGTATAGTGAGTTACAGTAGTCCAGATGGCTGAGTACGAGTGATTGCACTAGGCTGCGGAAGACAGATCTTGGAAAGAATGGTCTTATTCTTTTCAGTTTCCACATGGAGTAGAACATCTTTTTGGTTGTGTTATTCGCGTGAGTCTCAAGCGTTAGGTGGCGGTCAATAGTGACACCAAGGATTTTTAAAGTTTCAGAGATTGGCAGATTTAGTTTAGGTGTGTTGATAGCGGTAAATTTATTTGTGTTGTATTGGAACACACTCGGGGCGGGACTACTGTCAGTGGCTGCATTGGGCTGGTGGTAGTCCCGAAAGAGTAGGAAAAGGAGTACTATTTCAATAGAGGGGGTTTCATGTATATATCTCATATATTACCCAGCTCTCACATCAATTCAGCACACTTTTCAATACTAAAGGATATTTTTATATTGTATAGGATCCATCAGATACCTCTGTCACCACCACACAGGCTAATAACGTGAGCCAGGCACTTTTATGGTGGGTAGATATTCTTCATTTGATCCACCTAATTTTTTAATCACTCTTTAATATAAACTCTTCATCTTTTTATACTTTTTTACTTTTTTTAAATATATATTCAAACTGAAGCACTTAGCTTTTAAAATGTAGCATCATTATACACTCCTTCTTCTTCACATTTCAAACTGCTTTAACAGACCGATCACTCATCTCGGAGATCACATTACCGACATGAATTCTTGTTTCGCAACTAGTGCTGTATCAAGGTATATCTCCTCAATCGAGCTTGGAAACAATTCCATGGAAACATGGAAAAGAAAGCAGAGAATTGTACTAGAAAGGAAAACCATTCCCACATCCCTACAGTACTGCACACAAACTGTACTCTCTGTCCTCATGTCCGCCTCAATGACATCACCTGTACCAATGTAATGCCCCCCCCCCACCCCAATCAGTGTTGTGCGTCTCTCCTATTTGATTTCCAAGTGAATTTGTGTGCTGAAGGCAAGAAGGGCCATCCCCTGACTCCTGGTGTACAAACTTATATCTTGCAGAAGATTTGGCATTCGGAGGGACCTCGATGTGTACTGGTGTAGTTCTCCTCTGACCCTGTTTGTGGGTGCACTATGGGGGTCATGAGCCAACTTCACTGTGGGTAGCCTCTATCACCTTTGGGGAGAAGCAGGATGAGAGAGTTGAGTGTGTATTGTTTGGAGCGAGTACCTTATGAAGGTGGGGGGGGGGGGGGGGGGAATAGTGGGTTGTGGAGTAAGCTGGAGGGAGACAGTGCTGAGGATTGCCCGGTGGAGGAGGTATAGTTTGGGCAGATCCATGCTGCACTTACCTAGGAGGCATCCGCCGCTGGTCTCCCCTCGCTCAAACCTGCAGAAGATTCCTGAGTGCTGCAATATATAGGCGTCATGGGTGAAACCTGGGTATCGGGCATACACGTCTAGAATTTCCCCCTGGGCGTCACACACAACTTGCATATTGAGTGAGTGGAATGCTTTCCTGTTCCTATAAGCGGCTTCTCGTGCCCTGGGGGGGTGGGGGGTCTGAGTGTGACGTGTGCAGTCAATGGTGCCTATGACCGAGAGGAAGCGAGCTATAGCATAGAAGTCAGCCATGTTGTTCTGCAGGGCCTGGGGGGGGGGGGGGGGGGGGGGATGAGGTACTCAGAGGTGTGGGTAAGGAAGGCATCAAGGAACTGGGTGAGGCAATTAGAAATGGAAGCCTGGGTAGATCAGTGTTCACAGATAGGACAGACTGGAAACTCCCAGTGGCCAGAAAAGATAGAGAAGCAGTGATCTTTAGGTGCACAGGGATGGGGTTGTTCCTACGGGTCCTGGGATGCAGGAGGGGTTGGAGCTGGCCACAAAGGTGCTGAATGGTAGCCCTATCAGAGCGGTACCTAGTGAGGCACTGCAGGTCAGTGAGGTCTGGGAAACTGCTACAGGACCTGAAAACTCTGGGGCGTAAGTACCTCCTGCGGTGCCTCCAACATGTAAGCCACCTGTGCATTTAGTGCCTCCATTTCCCCACGCTACAGGTGCAATGCAGTGCCACCAGTGCTCACCTCTCCCTACCAACTTGATGAAACACAGCAGCAACAAACAGAAGCTGACACTCACTCTCCCACCACCGACAAAAACAGCAGAGACACACTGCAAGCACTCTCTGACCCACTACAAACTCTCCTGCCACACCCTCTAACCACTCTCTCTCCAAGCAGCAAACGACGGTCTTCACAAACATGCTGCAGCAGTACATGGGACAAAGAGAGAGATAGAGACTACAAACAGGTAAGGGAATGAAATATGAACTTGGGGACAGTGAATGGAGAGGGAGAGGGGATGGGGGAGATAGAGGAAGGAGTAGTGGTGTCTGTGTTTGGGGGCTAGAAGGGGTAGGGAAAACTGAAAAGGTAAAACACAAATGAGGCAGTTGAGGGTGAAAACGTTCCGACTACAGCACACAGACAAAGCTCTCAGCTTTCTCTGCAAACAACGATTCAGCTTTCTCTCCTAACAATGCTGTCGCCACTCTCCAACTGCACAAAATCGCTAATGGGTCTAAAGACGACTTCCTCCTTACCCTGGTCGCTTTTATTTAACTAAGAATGCCCATGTTCCCACCCATGAGAAAGTATTTAGCTAGCCGTTATACGCTGGGGGCGCCCATCGCGTAATGCCACCCATAACACGCCCCTAACTCGCCCCCTGTGGGGATGACCATAGATAGGCGTCCTCGCGCTGAGGGCGTTCTTACGGCCCTGTTTTGATTATTGGATTTGGGCGACCTTCTTTCACGGGGACACCCATGTGCCTTTTGTATCGCTTTTTGGACGCCCATTTCTTTCGAAAATGTGTCAGTGCAAATAAAATTCATTCTGCCCAATGTTCAAAGCAATTCAAGCGGGCAGGAGCTAGCTAACTGCCAATATCCAGCAACACTTAACCAGTACCTCTGAACATCAGTACTAACTGGCCATTTTGGAGCCAGGCTACACAGGGGAGTTATGGGGGTGGAGTCATGGAGGAGCCAGGAGTTTTGTGGGTGCAGGCAGTATTCAGTGTTGACACCTGCAGAGCTAACCAAGCATGTAGGGGCTGCATAAAAACAGTCCTAAATTTGCCCAGTTAGTGATGCAAGTGCTGGCACTGAATATTGGTCAGCACCTGCATAGCTTCTGGTACTGGCCAGTTCATTTCCTTTGTCCTCTTCTTCATCCCACTGTAGCATGATGCATTAATTGTAACACCACTATCCACTGTCCAGTAAGATCTAGATCCCCTCCCAAACGTCCCACCCCCCCACCCCCAACAAGGCAACCTTGCTTGAGGTTACAGCAGCCATTTTGCCATGGAACCACTAGGTGGCAGGAGAGAGTGGGGTTCATTCTTGCTCTCATTGCCCTGTTGGACCATGTATCCAGAAAACACCACCATGCAAACAAGATGCAAATACAAAGGTTAATTGTATTGCTTATATAAATGATCACATCTTACGTTGATTTACATACTGCACAGCATTCATAACCAAGTATAAAAGAAAAACTATTAATTTGGCTGTCTTAAAAATCATCATTACCAAGCTGATATCATATCAAACAATACCATCAGGGAACTGTAAAAGAAACCTCCATGTCATGTGTCATCTGATAAAATTCATTAGTAATTTTTATCAGGCCTAAAGACTGTATGGTCAAAATTAGAAAACAGGAATTAAATATTTAAATAGGATTTAATCAAAAACCAGGCAGCCTCATTATGTACAAGCTCATCATTTATATTGGATGTAGGTATGTGCCCTTCTACCTCATCAATAAAAGCCAAATGAAGACCACCAATGGAGGAAATGTGGGGTGGACCATAGGAAAGGAGGTGGGATAGGGAAAAAGAGGGGTAAGGGAGAACTGGGTGGAGGAACACCAAATAGAGGAAAAGAAGGGGAGGGGGATAAAGGGAGGGAAGAGTGGAAGGGGGCAAGGAAGGGAAAAAAGGGAGGATAAATTAATGTGCATGTTTATCCCCCATTATCTCATAGATGTTGACATCAGTGCATATTAAACTTACTCATTAGATGAATCAACTTTTTTAATATGCTAATATATTGATGCTCTATAGTAAACAGACCTCATTGTCACTGATAAATTGCTCAAATTGTTTACATGGATACTTGAATCACATCGATGAAATACTCAGAGTTCTGTGTGGGTCACTACTTAACTGAAGATCTGAAATGTGTTCTAGTGCCATTGCCAAAATTATTCATAATTATTATTTTTGAAAGAGTGCCATTAAACAGCACTGTGTACTAGAGAAAGGAGATAAAAGTAGCTAATATACACAAACATAAGTTATATCAGGAGAAAAAAATTAAAAACTAGCCAATGCAGTGAAATAAGGTAGGCTTTACACACATTATCTCAACTTTAGCACATAATTTTGTAGGTGCCCAATGTAAAAATGTGTTTTGCTTATGAGCAAAGCTTTGGCTAGACATCAGCACACTACACATTTAAATCCCAAGATAATAAAGACATTTAGCGATTCAGCGCAGATGCAAAGAAGTGCACAGAAACCAGAAGGTTCAGCGCAACGCTGGGGTTTTAATGCAAGATCTGAGGAAGTGTAGTTCATTCTTCTGTGGTCAGCGCTAGTGCTATATACCCTGAGCATCCATGCCCTGCAACATAAGTACATATAAGTACATAAGTGTTGCCATACTGGGACAGACAAAAGGTCCATCAAGCCCAGTAGCCTCTTTCCAACAGTGGCCAATCCAGTCACAAGTATCTGGCAAGATCCCAAAATAGTACAATACATTTTATTTATGCTGCTTATCCCAGAAATAACTAAGAAAATAATTGAGACCGTCACTCTGTCTCATAAAATAACAAACAAAATACACAGAGTGTATATATTCCAATGCGATAGTCTTAAATACTGTTTGGACTAAAGTGAAGGGGAGTCTCATAAAGGATATGTCTGTTGATAGTAATATTATTTTCACTCAATAGGTGAATATATTACATATATTCATGTCATAATCATTGACTCCACCTCCACCATCCCTTTTATAATGACAAAAAGCAACTTGCTCTGTTCTCTTTATATTGAATCTCAGTAAATATGTATTTATCGAAAAGCAACACACTGCACTCATCTTAGGCAAATTGGTGCCCTCTTAAAACCCCGACAGGTTCCCGTTTCGTATAGACTTTGTCAAGGGGGAGTGGCTATAATTCTGTCGAAGAGAAGGAAAAAACCAGAGAAAACAGACGTCAAGTCTCCTATATTTTTCTTATATTTATATCTTAACATACTGTTAAACTCATCTACATAATCGCAAGGTCTTTCTTAAAAGCGGTTCGAGGCTTACCCGATTCATGCCCCAGGCTTCAATGTGTGCTGATTTGTATCCTTTGAAATGGACAAAATGGCGATAGCGTTTTATCTAATCTCAACTGAACAGCTGGTAACGTTACGTCAAACGTCAATGCGTGAGGATCGTCAGAAGCTCTTAAAGGTCTGACGAATCAGGCAAAGGATTTAAATCCCGTGTCTGCAGCTTGTGTAAGAAAACATGAAAATGTTTTATACAATGTTTGAAAAATTTAGTTAAAGAATTTTTAGAAAAACAAAACAAAAAAAGTGCTTAAAGACAAACTAAATAGAACAATAAAACATATTGAAGCTAAATAACAATTCAGATAATGTGAGAAAGTTTTTTTAGATTTAGAAAAAACTGCCCCATTGGATGTACGTGTTTAATCCTGCTGGTTCTATTGTATCTAATGTGAAAATCCAATAAGTCTCACGCTGAAGAATTCTTCTGTTGAGATCACCTCCTCTTTTGGAGGGAAGTATCTGCTCGATTACCATGCATTTTAAGTCTTCTAAAGTGTGTTTAAGAGACACCCAATGCTGAACGAGAGGCGCTCCAAAATTTTGAGCGTTAATGCGTGAGCGGTGTTCTATCAATCTTTCATGTAAAGATCTAGTTGATTTGCCGATATAATATTTACCACACGGACAAACTATATAATAAATGATGCCTATTGAACGGCAAGAGGTATAACTTTTCAATGTAATTGTTCTATCTTTGAAGGTAAAATAGGTACCTTCAATAGTGGCCGGACATGTTTTGCATCGTGGTTTCATACATTTATAATGTCCTGTGGGTAGCGACTGCTCTTTGTCCTTTGATAAAATCGGCAAAACAGCTGGACTCAGGATCTCTTTGAGATTTTTGGAGCGTGAGAATGCAGTCCTAATATTGTAGTCTGCAAACACTGGATGAGATCTAATAATGTCCCAATGCTTTCTAATTATCCCTGCTGTTGATTCCCCGCCAGGGGTATATCTGGTAACAAATGTCATGACACCATCATCTTGCTGGTGTCGTTGTGGTTCCCGTAGTAGTAGATCTCTGTTGTTAAATTTTGCCCTGGTATATGCACGCTTGATGACTTTGCGTGGGTAATTTCTTTGTAACAGATTAGTGCCAAATTCCTCAGAATGTGCTTTGTAATCGTCCTCCATAGTGCAGATACGCTTAAACCTCAAAAACTGAGAGAAATAAGCAACCGCTTTTACCACATTCTCTGGTAATGAATTCCAGAGTTTAATTACATGCTGAGTGAAGAAATATTTTCTCCGATTCGTTTTAAATATACTACTTTGTAGCTTCATCGCATGCCCCCTAGTCCTAGTATTTTTGGAAAGAATAAACAAGTGATTCACGTCTACCTGTTCCCTCCACTCAGTATTTTATATACCTCTATCATATCTCCCCTCAGCCGTCTTTTCTCCAAGCTGAAGATCCCAAGCCATTTCAGCCTTTCCTAAAAAGCCCAAGCTGTTTCATCCTTTCCGAAAGAGCCCAAACTGTTTCAGCCTTCACTGAAGAGAAGTTGAAGGGGAGGTGTAGTGGAACAAAGAAATGCTGAACTGTTGACAAAACTGGTATTCAAAATGTTGGGTGTCTGCACATAATAACTGCTGGCTGTGGTGCAAATAAAGAATAGTATTGGAAAACTGTATGCACAGAATACCATTCCAGCATATGTTCAGATGTATGCACATGCAACTCTTGGTGTGGACATAATTTTCTTGTATACCAAATATAGCTGCATCTATCACAGACCTATATGTACATAGGTCTGACATAATCTCTCCCTGTTAGCCCATGTTTTTTGTGCACAGCCCATTGATATTCTCTTTGCTTACTGTATCTGGGAGTAATATTTTTTCTGTTACGTGTGCATTAGGAAACCCTGTACTCAGCTTTAGTGGAGCGTCCTAATGCCCACTTTATGTATTTATTTATTTATTTAGATTTTGCTCACACCTTTTTCAGTAGTAGCTCAAGGTGAGTTACATTCAAGTTCACTGGATATTTCTCTGTCCCAGGAGGGCTCACAATCTAAGTTTGTACCTGAGGCAATGGAGGGTTAAGTGACTTGCCCAAGAACACAAGGAGCAGCAGTGGGATTTGAACTGGCCACCTCTGGATTCAAGACCGGTGCTCTAACCACTAGGCCACTCCTCCACATTGTTCTCTAGGTATGGTTTTGGCAGCATTTTAAGCATCTAAATTTAGTTGCCTAGTGAAAATAGGCCCCTAGATGTAGGTGTTTTGACTTGGTGGATCATGATGCCATGTTATTTAAGTTATCTGAATTCGGTAACTCGAGAAAGATGATTAATTGGTATGCCGAGTTTTTGAAAGAAAGATCTTGTAAGTTTAAGTGGTGGTAGATTTGTTCGACAGAATGGTTATTGGAATGCAGGATTCTTCAAAGGCCCCTCCCCTCCCATCCTCTTCTTTTTAATGTCTATATGCTCTCTCCTGGCCAGGTAATAGATAATCTTCTGTTAGTTCATTACTTATCTGCAGATGATTTCCAGATTATTGTTCCTGTGAACGAAGCTTGGGGTTTGAGACCATTGGCCACTTTATAACTGTGTAGATGATTGATAATTTGTTAAAGAGTAACCATGAAAACTAGAATTTTATGAGTTGGAGATGTTAAGGCACAAAAGGCCATTGATAAGTGGAACTAGGCTCCATTGTTTTCTAACATATGGCGTTTGGAGTAATTATTGACTTCTAAAGTATAGAACTTTTTACCACTCAACTATGAACATTAATCCTAATCTGAAGTGGTTTTGCTTAACAATGATGTGTTACTCCACTTATGAAATGCTTTCTAGATAATATTCTGAATTAATTATTATTGTCTTGCAAAACTTAATTCTTATCCAAGTTCTAGAGATGGGATTTTAAAGAGATGAGATTTTTTTAAAGTGGGAAAATACCTCTGAACATCAGCGGTCTGAATGTTTTTGTCTTGACAGATTCACTGAACCACCACTCTTCATTGGCAAAAAAAAACAAAACAGTTTTCTTATAGCTCTTTCTCTTTAGAATGTTTCTTAATATGTTATTAGAAGCGAGTATAGCTGAATATGAATATTTTAACCTAAATTTTCCACTTATCTTTAGGTCTTTGCCCATCTGTAGTGTCAACCAGCCACCAATGGGGTCCTCTTTCACCCTTTTAGGCTTCGTCGGGGAGATCTTTGTTGTGATTTACAGTCACTCAGACATGTGTCGTTCAGACTATACTTTCAATGTTATTTGTATATAGGTGCTCTTTCTTCAGTCCCCTGTTGTTTTGTGGAACAGTGGACTGAAGAAGGATAAGTGGAAGATTTAGGTTAAAATATTCATATTCAGCTATACTCGCTTCTAATAACATATATTAAGAAACATTCTAAAGAGAAAGATATATAAGAAAACTGGGGTTTTTTTCCCCAATGAAGAGTGATGGTTCAGCGAATCTGTCAAGACAAAAACATTCAGACCGCTGACGTTCAGAGGCATTTTCCCACTTAAAAAAAATCTCATCTCTTTAAAATCCCATCTCTAGATAACTTGCAGAAGATTTAAGTTTTGCAAGACAATAATAATTAATTCAGAATATTATCTAGAAAGCATTTCATAAGTAGAGAGTTACACGTAATTATTGACTTCTCCATGACATTGGCACTACGGGTGACTGCAGTAGTTTAAGAACATTTTTGCTAAAGTTGCACTTGTTAAGACAAATCCACCCTTATTGAGGGGAATGAGCATTGAAACAGGTGATTCAGGTGGCTCAAATTGCGAATTTGGTTTATTGCAATTTGGCTTCCTATTCATGCGTGTTGTTTATTTAAACTATGCTCAATTGTTTTTAGGCTAATTCATGGTGAAGCTCCAGCTTATTTTCCTCATCTGTCATTCCCTAAAAGCACACAAGCTAGGAGACGTGTCTTGTTGCTTTACCCTTCTGTAAATCAAGTACATTAAAAATGTTATTTTACTGCTTCTTTCCATTAGACAAATAAATCTTGAAATTCTCTACCTTTGATCATACGACAAGAATCTTATTTAAGATTTTAGAAGTTATTAAAGACCCACTTGTTTGGGACATTTTTAAATGTTTAGATTGGTTTTATTATGATCGTCTTTTTACTATGTATATTTAGCTGCTATTCAGAGATGTATGTTCTCTCTACTAGATACCTATTGTAATCCACACTAAGCCATTTGGTAAATTGCAGAATAAAAGTTCCAAATATTGTATTGTATTATTTTATTGGCTTACTGTGTAATGGCAAAATAGCAGCCAGGTTGCAATTGGTGTTTAGCACTGTAGCTGAAATGGTGTGCATGTTTGCTGCAATGAAAGAGTGATGTACATAGAGGTTTTCAGCTTCATTTTGGATAGATCATAGAAGTAGGAATTGAGACATACAGGTCAGGGCAGGGGCAGACTGACAGTATTCTGGGCCCTCGGGCAATAAGGGCCATTGGCCCCTAACTACCTATCTAGTGATTAAACTAGATAGAAACTAGGGGAGAGTGAGCTCCCTATATTGTGGGCCCTCGGGCACTGCCCTTATTGTTCCAATGGTCAGTCCGCCCAAGGGTCTGGAACTCGCTGCCTGAGGATGTGGTAATAGCGGTTAGAATATCTGGCTATAAGGCTCTATATAGATGTAGGCAGCAAGTATTGTGGAGGAGTATCCTAGTGGTTAGTGCAGCAGACTTTGATCCTGAGAAACTGGGTTTGATTCCCACTGCAGCTCCTTGTCACTCTGGGCAAGTCACTTAACTCTCCATTGCCCCAGGTACAAATAAGTACCTGTATATGCTATGTAAACCGCTTTGAATGTAGTTGCAAGAACTGCAGAATAAGGTATATCAAATCCTAATCCCGTTCCCTTTCACATAAATGCCAATATTGTAGTCATTTACAGCAATGTGAAAAAGTTTTCCCCTCCTAATTTCCCCTATTATTGCATATGTGTCACACTGAATGGTTTCTGATCTGTAAACAAAATATAAATATACTAGTAAAAAAGGCCCGTTTCAGAAACCAATGAAACGGGCGCTAGCATGTGGTTTTTTGTGTGTGTGTGTGTATGTGTCACAGAGTTATTTTGTGTGTGTGTGTGTGAATGTGTGAGTGTGTGAGGGTGCGGTGTGTGTGCAGGTTGATGATGTGTGTCTTTTTTTGTTTTATTTTGTTTTTTGCTTGGGGGTTGGGGGATGTGCTGTGCTGTGCTGGCAAAGTGGGTTGGATTGGTGTGTGGCTTTGAGGGTGTGTTTCTGTTGTATTGTGTGTGTGTAGTTTTGTCTGTCAAGGAGGTTTGTGGAGGGTGGTCTTTCTGTTGGTGAAATGTAAATGTGGTTGTAGGGGGGGTCAGCCTTTGTTGAGTGTTTTTTTTTTCCCATGTTTTTTTTTTTTGTGTTGTGCTGAGGCAGCAGTGTTGTTTTAGATGGGCGGAAGGTAGCACATTCTTTGTCTGTCGGTATTTTTTGGCCGTTTCAGGGCTGCTGTAGGGGAATGCTGGAAGAGAAATGTAGTTGCAAGAACTGCAGAATGGCGGTATATCAAATCCTAATCCCGTTCCCTTTCACATAAATGCCAATATTGTAGTCATTTACAGCAATGTGAAAAAGTTTCCCCCTCCTAATTTCCCCTATTATTGCATATGTGTCACACTGAATGGTTTCTGATCTGTAAACAAAATATAAATATATGACAAAGGGAACCTGAGTAGCCACACAAATGGAGCAGGCAGCACCTTGACACTCTCCTTTCATTCCACACACTACACTCTCAATATCAGCACTTGACAAATCCTCCGAGAAGTGAATTTATTATGGCCACAGCATTCTACTACTTATGTAAATGCATTTACAATATCATGCAAATTACAGAATCATGCAGTTACGTTCATGCATGCAGCTAACAATACCAAGCAATTAAATACATGGATTGATCTTCTGTCTAGAGCATTTCAGAGCAGAATATGTAGCCTTTGAGTCACATAGATGTTCTGTCTGAGCATATACCGCAGAAATGCCGAGGTACTACTATCAATTCTTTCATCAGGGTTGCTGTAAAAGCACATTCCCCTTCTTAACCGTTGATTCTGTTTCTTAATACCTTCAGCCATCCTATTCCATCCCAGTCTGAGACAGGCACTGCTGGCTTTCTTATTCTGGCACTGGCCCTCTCCATAGAAGAAGGGGACTGCCACTGCAGTTGACAACATCCATGCCACTGCTAGCATGCTCCTAAAACAACCACTGATACTGATTGATTTGGTCTAAACATACTGCTGTGTGCTTGATCAGGCTAGAACCCACCACTAGAGACCAAGACCATGACAACAACACCTCGCTTGTCGTGGTCTCCCCACTTGCCCTACCCCTAGCTGTAGCCATTCTTTAACTTGGATACTCATAAACTCTGTAGATAGGCAGACTTACCCTGACTCTGTTGGGAATGGCATCAAATGGACTCCCTCATGCAGCAGCTATCAAGTCCTCAGAGGTGACTGGAACATTCTCTGTCAGCTATCAGCAACCCTGGCTATGTGTCCCACTGTAAATAAAACTCTTCTTCAGTGCCGGGCGTAGTTACTCTGTCTAACCTTTGGAGGAGGGGGGAGTGGGGATTCCAACAGGTGGTGGTATATTGAAGAATATAGTTGTATATAGTTTGCCAATCGGCTGCTCATTATGCGGAATTACTGAGGAATTACACAATTTAATAAACCAGGCAAGTTAGGCTGCAATGGTTGTTAATCTGTTCACTCATAATCAGTAGTCAATCCATAAGAATTCAGTAGAGGAGAAAGAAGAGAACCAGGTCTGAACTGCAGTCTGCCACACACTCATTTTTTCTTTATCCTATGGAAGCTAAGTCAGGACTGCTTGATAACCAGCCACCACCATGTTTGATGACTGGCATAGGAGCGGACTCTGTGGGTGCTGTAGGTGCTTGAGCACCCCCAGTATTGAGAAAATTCATTGTGTGTATCCAAGGAAGGGTTATTTCCACTGGGCTTAGCACCCCCAATAATTTTGAAAAGTTGGCTCCTATGATGACTGGTATGATCTTCTTACTGTGGAATGCTATATTTATTTTGAACCAGACATAATGGGACCTGTGTTATCCAGAGAGTCCCACTTTTGACTTATCTGCCTATAGAACATTATTTCAAAAGTCTTGGGAATCATCCCCTGTGTATTTTTGCAAAAATGAAACAAGCATTGATGTTACCCTTGGATGTAGCAGTTTCTGCCTTGCTATTCTCCCAGGAATCCCATTTTTACCCAGTCTATCTCTTATTTTGGAGTCATGAACACTGACTACAGCTGAGACTAGAAAGTCCTGAAGATCTTTGGATATTCTTCTGGGCAGAAGCATAGCCAGGTTGAGGGCGCGGGAGGAGTGGAAAGTGGACTGCCGATGGCACGTATTTTAAACGCGACTGATCATGTGAAAAATAGGTGCCAGCGCCATCGGAAGTCCATTTGGGGGGAGCAGCCACTCTCCTGGCAACCCACCTAGGAATGCCTCTGCTTCTGGAATGTTCTGTGAATTTCCAGATAAGATATCACTACACCCTTGGAGTAATTTTGTCAGGCCAGCCACACCTGGGAAGATTCAACACTGTTCAAGTCTTCTCCATTTGGAGATAATGGTTCTTGTTGTACTGTAGTTTGGTGGGGTCCCAGAGCTTTAGAAATGGCTTTGTAACCCTTTCTAGACTGATATATTTCAATAATTTTTTCTTATCTCTCTGAATTTTTTTTTTTTTTGATCATGGCATAATGTTCTTGTAGAAACTCTCTGGCGACTACTTCACTTTCTTGATAACATTCAGTATACAATGAGTATACAATGTTTTAGATTCAACAGGGCTGGCTGCAATCAAGCCTGGCTGTGCTCAATCAGCTGAATCTAATTATCAATTAAATTGGGTCAATAGGTTGACGGAGTAACTAAGGAGACAGTTATTTTTTCACTTAGGTGATATGGGTGTCGGATAACTTTGTTCCTTAAAAAATGACATCATAGTGTAAAAACTGTGTTATGTTTTTACTCAGGTTCCCTTTGTCTAATATTATATTTTGTTTAAGATCAGAAACCATTCAGTGTGACATATATGCAGTAATAGAGGAAAGCTAGAGAGGCAAAAACGTTTTCACATCACTGTATGCACATATGTTGAACAAATGACAATAATCTGGCTTTGTAGTATTCTGTAAATATGGACTTTTCTTCAACGACAGATACTTTGCAGGTGAGCTCACACACATGTAAATGATCAAAAACTATACACAGGTATATCCCCATATAGGTGTGAACATTTACAGCAGTCTATGACTGGTATAACTTAAATGCATACACACCCTATTTTTCATTATAGGATAGGCCCCAAATTGGTGCCCCTATATAGAATTAACTCCTACAAGTTTAAGAGCATAAGGAGGTCATTTTGCAAAGCTTTGTTCATATCAATAGTCTCTTTAATACATAACAAAGGGGCTTTTCTAAAACTCTGCGGCTGTATACACACAAGCAGACCATAATGTTCATTTCTTATCCTTTAGTAAATGATTTAGAATTTTGTGGCCATAATCTTAAACATCTTATTATGGTACTAGAAGGGCAAAATCTGTTCAGGCGTGCATTCTGCTAAACAAGAAATTGATTTCTTTAAAATATTTTCTCCTATTATAAGCTTAGTTAAATACCTTGCTGCAAATGTACTATTTTGAAAGACGTCTTCAGTAATTTATTGAACAATATATTTCTTCTATGAGAGCTATTTAGTTCTCTAAAATGCAACCAGATGTTTGTAGCAGATATTACAATATTTGAAAGCTATTAATGATGATAGAGAAAAAAAACCAACATGTTTGATTCGCTTTCTAATACTCTAGCCTAGATAAAGTTCTTGTAAAGATAAGATGGGCGATGTTCTAGTCTTCTTTACAAAGATAATCCTGTGACTTAATGCACCTTAGATGGCAGTGGGTTGTGCTTTATACATTTTTCTTTTTCAGTTTCATAGATAACATATTTCTGGGTTCCACTGAAACACAAATGTCAGTTTGTGGGCCATATATATTCCAACTAAATGCTTCATGTCTCTTTTGATGCATAAAATATTTAAAGCTAAGAGGTTACTGAGCTGCGGAAGCATCTTGCATTGTGACTTCCGCTGACTACTTCAAATTCTATTTGACTATCTATACTAAGATAAAGGTAGTCACTAATAACAAGTAATATATTGGATTCTGCAGGATTTTTTCATACAGGCACATTTTATCCAAATATCCACCCATGCAGGCTGAAGTAGTAGAGCCGAGGTCCTGTGCCCCACAGAATTAAGTTACATCATGAATCCTCCCTTTAGTCCTCTCTGCCACCAGCAAGGAATAGAAATGAGCCACACTCTTATGGGAGAGTGGGAAGCACTAGGAACACCCTGGGGTAGGGAGGAGAGAGAAAAGATAGTGGGGGAGACAGAAGAGCACTCTTCCAGTCTGGCGTCCTGTTCATGGTGCTGTGCTGGTGAGGGTCGGTTTCCCTAGGTGCACACATGCACTGAAGTGCCTCTTTTATAGTGGTGTCAGCCAGAGATTGTCATCCAAGAGGGGCTATGTAAGCTCTCCTGGACTTTTCTTCCTTGCCTTCGCAATGAGGTCACTTTGCCTTGTCTCAGCTGCCTTATCTCAGGCCCTGTCTTGCTTGCTTGCTTGTCTCCAGCTCCAGCCTGCTTAGTCTTCATCCAAGCCTTGCCTGTCTTGTCTCCAGCTCAGCCTTGCCTGCCTGCCTAGTCCTTTGCCTACTGCTTTGCCTAGCCTGAGTGACTTGCCTGCCACTAGCCAGTCTCCAACGGTGGCCCAAGGGCTCACCTTCCCTACATTTGTGACACAGGGGATGAGTCTGAGGTAGGCTCTGAAAGTTCAGGGCCCTGTGCTGTCACTTCACTTTTCCCCTCCTTCCCAAGAATGTCCCTGCATCTGAGTACTTGCACCTTTTCTTAGGGAAAAAGGAGTATAAATTCTATTTATAAGTTTTTCAATAGTTTACAAGTTCTCTGTTTGGATTTCTTCTTTAGCTGTAACATTGCAGTAGAACACGTGCATATCAGAAATATGTTGTACTGTGGAAATGTGCTTCATATCATGCTCAGTGGTATAGCCAGACCTATCATTTTGGGTGGGCCCTCCTTGTCCTGCATCTTTCTCCCTCTCCTCTGACTCCGGATCCAGCATTAGCCCCCCCCCCCCCCCCCCCCCCCGATGTACCTGGCATTGTCACCAGTGCAGCAGCGACGTAGCTCTGTTGTTTGCACTGACCTTGCAAACTTCCCTCTGCCACCTCCAGGAAACTGGAAGTGATGTCAGTGAGGGTTAGATATGGCAGATGGAAGCCTGTGGAGCCGATGCAGATGGTGGAGGTGCATCACTGTTGCGCCAATGAAGATGTTGAGGTAGATCAGAGAAGGAGAGGGAGAGTGGCTGGACCACAGGAGGAGAATGCCAGATCTGGGGGAGGGAGAGAAGAGAGCAAGATGGCTGCCACTGAACTTTTTTGGTAGGCCTGAGCTAAGAATGGATGGGCCTGTGCCAACCCAGACCCACCCTTAGCTATGCCACTGGTTCATGCTAAGAAGATAGTTTTACTATTTCAGAAGGATGAGCCCTTAGGTTGCAGCCAAATTGGCTCTACCCGGCAAACCTGAGGGTTAACTGGGCCTTGACTGGCCATAGGCACAAGACAGACTGAACTAGGCACAAGACTCAGCTGGACTGGAACTGAAGACTCAACAGGAGCTGAGGCAATGCTGGACTGGAACTGAAGACTCAGCAGGAGCTGAGACAAGGTTGCACTGGAACTAAAGACTCGGCAGGAGCTAAAGCAAGGCTGCAGTAGACCTGAAGATTTGGCAGGAGCTGAAGGCTTGGCTGGAGCTGGAGACCAGGCTAGGCCAGGCTGGTTGGAAAGAAGGCAAGAATGGTTGAAGACAAGGCAAGGCAACTCCAGAGACCTGTTGCAAAGGCACTTGATGGAAGTAAGGGGCTCTTTTAAAAATCAGAACATAGTAACATACATAGTAGATGACGGCAGAAAAAGACCTGCACTGTCCATCCAGTCTGCCCAACAAGATAAACTCATATGTGCTACTTTTTGTGTATACCCTACTTTGATTTGTACCTGTCCTCTTCAGGGCACAGACCATATAAGTCTGCCCAGCACTATCCCCGCCTCCCAACCACAGAACGTATGCAGTATTGCTAGAGCAAAAAAACCTAACCTAATACCAAACCAAAAATTCTAGCAGGAGTGCTTAATTGGTAAAGTGGAGAAAAAGCCCTCAGAAACCACAGGTAAACTACCTGAGGTTTAGTATGTGGTTATGAACTATTCGCTTCTGCAGCCATCCTGGATTTCCTGCTGCTGGCTCTTTCAGTGTATGTCCTACATGCGCATGCATGCCTAAAGAGGCCCGGCGTCAGCCGGCACAACACAGGGAAAGGAGCCATGGACCACAGGGGCACAGGAGACTGCCTTGCCGGAGGCTTGACATGGTGGGGAGGTCCACCAGCAGCCCTGCCATCGGAGGACAAGGTGAGTTGGCATGTGGGGCCATGGCCATGACAGTGGGACTTTCATGGTTAAGCATAATATGTATGAAGATAATGAGAGACTAGCAGTCTGTACTTTCCTTTATAATGTCCTTGAAAAATGTCCTTCCTTTAAACTAATTTCAAAAAGCGAAACTCAATATTCAAACCTAATGCTGGATTTTGACTTAAATCCCAAGATGTATTGCAGAACTCATGAATTGCTGTGAACTTGATAATCCATTCCCACTAAAATCTAATTTAGTTAATTGTATTGCTTTCCTTGCTGTAGTGGCCAGGATTGTGAAAGGACTTGACCCTCTGTAATTTAGAATGGAAGTGCATTTGAACGCAGTGTTGTAACAAATAGAGTTTCCTAATCAAATTTTGGAACCAAGCGTCCATTCCCTTGGATTTATGCTGTCCTCTTGTTCGGTAGCAATAATAGTAGAAGGTACATTAATATATCTATTTTTGCAATTGACGCCTCAGTCTTAGCATCAAATTAATGTAACTAGGATGACATAAATAACATTGAACTTTCTGAATGACTTTCTATAAGAAATGTTTTTCTTTTTCTCCACTTTTGAGTTTGGGGGAGAGTTTCCACATGTACCTACAAAAGAGCTCCTGGGGAGGAGCTGGGAGAAGGCAGTCCAAGTCATTACACAGGAGCAGCATCAACTGCTGGGGCTGAGGTTGCTCCAGCAGAGAGGAGAGATAGCAGTGGCGTTCCTAGGGGGGCTGACACCCGGGGCGGATTGCCAATGCGCCCCGCCCCCTGGGTGCAGCGCCCCCCTCCCGGATGCAGCGTGACCCCCCCCCCCATGAAAGAAACCCCCCTCGGGTGCACGCCGCTGGGGGGGGTGCCGTGCGCGCCTGTCCTTCATTCGTTCCATGCTCCCTCTGCCCCGGAACAGTTCCAGGGCAGAGGGAGCATGGAACGAACAAACGACAGGCGCATGTGGCACCCTCCCCAGAGGCATGCACCCCGGGCGGACCGCACCCACCGCCCCCCCCCCCCCCTAGGAACGCCACTGAGAGGCAGTCTGTGGCCCGACTGTGGATAATCACTGTGATGGCTGGGTTAGATGTTAGAGAGGAAAGGGTTAAAAATGATGGTAAACCATTGCTGACACAGCATTTCTTTTTGCTTGGTTCTCATTGGACTTAATCACACTCTAAGCTTTGTTGATGTTTTTAACCACGCTACGCGCATATTTACCATTCATTAGTCTTTTTAAAGGCTTGATTTGGTTTTCTTGCTCTTTGGCAGCATCTACAAGTGATCACCATACACAGACTACTGAGGCAGGCGGTGTTCGCCGAAACACGGTGCTATGTCGAGTCTTATCTACTGTTAAAGAATATTTTGCCATCTCTCGTCTCCTTGGTTCTGCTTGGAAGTGTCCTGTTGATCACGCTACTCCCTTGTCGCTGCAAACCCTTGGTAGTAACAGATTGCACATAAAGAACTAGATTCAGTAAGTGGTGCTCAAATCACCACCAAAAATAAAAATCCAAGCAGAGCGCTATTCTATAAACAGCGCTCTGAGGTGGGTGCCATTTATAGAATAGCGCTTAGAGTCGATTTGTGCGCCAAACTTTGGGCACAAGGGTTTACACCAGCTGAAACCTGGAGTAAATCCTGGTGTGTAATTTAATGTGCAGATCCCCGGTGTTCAGTAATACTGCGCTCATCCTTAGTGAACATCCCTGACTTGCCCATGCCCCTCCCTTAGCTACATCCCTTTTGAGTTGTGCACTATAAGATTTGTGCACAGATCTTTATAGAATAGGACTTAACAAGATGCACGTGCAAATCTAAATTGTTACCAATTCCAATTATAGCACTCAATTATTGATGCTATGGTTCATTAGCCAATTTAGTTGCACACACATCTCAGGATAGCACACAGTTTTGCACATAGAAATTTGATGCCATTTATAGAATCGAAGGAAAACCCTGTAGTGACTAGTTCCAGCTGAGCTGGAAGCCCAAATGATCAGGAGGGTTTCCAGTTCAGTCAGCTTCTGGGCAAACTAAAAAAGAAACTTAGATATATGTATGTATAGTCATTCCATGATTCAGTACAGTGCATCTTGTGATTTCTTTTCTGAATTTCAATCATCACTTTGCAGTGTGATGTGAATTACTGACTACATGATCAACTGTTTATGATAACGAAGTCCCCTTCTTGGGAAGGAGACATATTTCTTGGTCATGAGAAAATAGATTATATAATTGAGAAGTCACATGCTCCTCCTCAGATCATGATTTGTGAACCGCTCGGCTCATTTCCATGGACACGGGTAACATATATTTTTGTGTGTTTTGTATTACTTTTTTTTAATAGATGTCAAAATAGCTTATATTACTGTTTCTGTCTGTTTTTCTTTTTCTTGTAGCTGTCTCCGAACTGGCTTTATCAAATCATTTATCTTGTGATATCAAGCAGGTAGCAGGCTTATTAAGTGGGCTGTCACTTAATGGACTAAAAACCAAATAAAGGACTCTTCAGACCATTTCCTATTTTGTACTTCTGGAGCTTTTTAATTGACTGCCCAAATTAAATATTCCGTGCTATGCCTATAACCACAAAATGATATGTATTCATTTTCATCTGGCTTAAAACGCATAGGTATCTGACGGCAATATCATTATTCGTTTTACATGTATGCATGCCAAAGAAGTTAAAAATATTCCGCTTCATCAGCAGGATGGATCACTGAGAGATAACTTGCATATCCGATGTGGATTAGTGGCAGGAGAAGAGCTGCCATAATATCTGTTCAGATCATCTATTCTGCATTCAAAGTGTATCTGTTAAGCTAAAAGAAGCCTTGCAACAATTGTTACTTTCCTTTTACCTTTAAAGAAACTGTTTATAACATGAAATGATTAGTTGTTGTTGTACCTTTTCACTGTGATTGGATAAAGCTGTTGCATTATAGATCTTCTATCTAACTACACGCTCCAGCTTCGCTTCTGTATGCTTTACATGGAAAATCTATATCATGATTCTTCTTACCCACAGAGAGCAGAAGTTAAGATCTAATAGAGATTGCCAGTTTCACTGGTTACATGCTATATAATTGATCTGTGTGGATGTTTCTTATCTGTATCTTTAATTAAAGTGGCTGTCTTATTTGCTTTCGTGTTTTAGCCAAATTCCAATACCTACGCACAAAGTGGCAGGCACTCTGTATCTGTAGAGGTTCAGATGCAGCGGCAAAGGCAAGAAGAGCGAGAGAACTTTCAACAAGCCCAGCGCCAGTACAGTTCATTACCCAGGTAAGATCATTTTGTTAATGTTTATTTGCCATTCACACACATCTGTCATAGTTTCATCATAGGTAGTGATAATTTACAGGGCTTCACCAAAAGTTATAGAAATAAGTGAAGGGCTATCAGAGAAGGCAGGAAGATGTAAAGCATATCCCATTTTTTTGACACTAGTCCAAACAAATGATGCCAACTCCTAGCTTCCACATTAAGGATATGTACAAGCCTCTTTGATCTATTTTTCTATATTTGGAATGCCTTATAATTCAAATAATTGTGTCAAGATCTGTATTATGTAAATGGTGCAGCTGCATTGTCTGTAAAATGTTGTTAACAGGCTAAATAGATTGAAAGAACAATGGACAAAGAGGGTCTACAGTAACTTTCTTCAGGAGAACTGGAATACCTTTGGATGTTGAGAATTAAAGGGACCTTTTACTAAGCTGGAGTGGAGGAGTAGCTTAATGGTTAATGCAGTGAGCTGAGATCCTGGGGAACTGAGTTTGATTCCCACTGCAAGTCACTTAACCTTCCATTGCCCAGGTACAAAAAACACCTTAGATTGGGAGCCCACTAGGGACAGAGAAAATACACCTAGTAGCACTATAGAAATGATCATTAGGAGTGCTTAGCACATCCTAATGCAGGACTTTCCTGTGCATTAAACTCATTTCTAGCACAGCTGTAAATTTAGCTTTTTTCAGTTAAGAGTTAGGCAAACCCAATAAGGGGAGGCCGCCCACTCTTGTGTAGTAGTATTTAATAAAAGGAAGGCATGTCTGAGTATGTGCCGAGTGGCTGAGTTGTATCTTTTTCTGACTCTGTGCTAATGTTAGCATTAGCACACGACCACTGAAAAAAAAATAATATTTGAACTCTTAACTGCCTCCTATTTAGGAGGTGCTAAAGGCTCCCATGTTAAGTCTGCATTATTCAGTTAGTGCTAGATTCTATTTATGGTGCCTAAAAAATTCAGCGCTGAAAAGAACCTGCGTAAATGGTATTCTATAAGCCGCACCTAAAATTTGTCGCAGTTTAATAGAATTAAAGCTTAGTGGAGAGGTTGAGCATCAATTTAGGTGCAGCCATTTGCACCAATGAAAACATGGTGCAAATACCATTTCTAAATTTACACACAGAGCACCCATATATCCTAATTACACACGTAACTCGAAACCACACCCCTAATCCAACCCAAAATGCCCAGGACGCTCTCATTTCTATGCCCCCTTTTTTGGACCACACGTAAATTTTAGATGCAGATCCCCCACCTAACTTTACGTGCATTAGTCCCAATTAAATCTAATTAATGCTGATAATTACTTGTTAAAAAGCCAATTATTGGCACACTATTCTATTAAATTGCACACACAAATTGGGAATGCGCTAAATTTACACACACAGTTTTTGGTGACCTTTGCAGAATCAGGTGGTTAGTGTGCATTGCGCAATGCAGATTAGTCAAAGGGCCCCTAAGATAACTTTGCTCAGACAAATCAATACATGTGTAGGACGGAAAAAAGTTAACCTGCTGAGCTAAAACAGTAAAGACAACTGATATTTAATTAAAAGTTATAATTTAAAAAATTGTCTTTGAGCTTGCTAAGAAGCATAAAATTATGTATGAATGTGTACAAATTTAAATAGAAATTTGAAATCTGTGCCACAGGATATTCTGACCTTAGCTATTGATCCTGTTCTTGAGCTACCACAGAAAATCAGGGTACTTGGGGGATTTTAGTTAAACTTTGTTACCAAGGCTGCAGGGTTTGAAGGGATAAGTCATTTCTTTCATATTATTTTGCTTCAAACATGCAGTAGGAAAAGTCTCAGTATAACAGAACACGTAATAAGATATATTGTTAAATGCTGCACAGGCATGATTAATGACACGTAATTATCGGTGACAGCACTTATACATCCTTTATTTTTTTTAATTTTGTTCTTTTCTATTTCAAGATAAGTCATAAGCAAACAGTGCTCAACAGAAATACAGGGTAAGCTTTATAAAATATACATCAAGAAAAAAATCTTTATGAAGAAAATATTACTGAAGCAATCCCTGAGTCAGTTCACAATATTAAACGTGGAGACATCTTCTGAGGAAATAACCAAGAAATAAAATAAACTAAGAACCATAAAGCTAAATGCTAGCAATCAAGGTGACGTGCCACTAAGTAATGGGAGCCAAAGGACTTGCTTTTGATTGAGCAGTAGATGAAGTAATGGTGGGAACAGAGTTAGCTGAAGAGCTGAAAAGAACACATATCTAACCCCTTTAAAGGTTGTACATCATTTACAAGCGTACAGGAGAGTGAAAGGGGCTCCCCATTTGCTGCACCTCAGGTCTTAAAAATAAGAACTGCATCATTTTCCTCGGGGTGTCATTAGAAACACATGGCAACATCTGGACTTTACAATTCAGAAACTCAGCTTCTTGTACGTTAAAATACAGTGTCAGAAACCATTCTCTATTTGACTGTACAGCTAATTGCACAAAGTGGCAGGTGAGATGGTGTCATGTCCCAATTGTTCCAAAATGTCAGTGAAAGCAGAGAGTCCAGTGGCTGCTCAGAAAACTGATGCTGCACCTGCAAACACAGAAATAGGCAGTTTTAAAATTGTGTGTCTACCATATGACTAAAGTTACACGCACCACGTTTCAGTCTCTCCTCTCCAGACTGTCCAAAATTCTGCGGCACGACTTATTTTCCGCCAAAATCGTTTTACCCACACTAGCCCACTCCTCAAGTCACTTCACTGGCTCCCTGTCCGCTTCCGCGTACAGTTCAAACTTATCTTACTGACCTTTAAATGCATCCATTCTGCAGCCCCCATTACCTCTCCTCTCTCCCTACATTCCTCCCCGTAATCTCTGCTCGCTGGACAAATCTCTCTTGTCGCCCCCCTTCTCCTCCACTGCTAATTCCAGGCTTTGTTCCTTTTCCCTTGCGGCACCTTTTGCCTGGAATGGTCTTCCTGAGCCTGTACGCCTAGCTCCATCTCTACCTGTTTTCAAATCTATGCTGAAAACCCACCTTTTCACCACTGCTTTTGGCTTCTAACCACTACTCAATTCCCCTATCCTTGTTCCTTCTCATCCAGTACTTTCCTTGCCCTTAATTGTCTTGTCTGTCTGTATTTTTAGAGTGTAAGCTCTATCGAGCAGGGACTGTCTCTCTGTGTCAGGTGTTCAGCGCTGCGTGCGTCTGGTAGCGCTATACAAATGTTAATAATAATATGCCTATGCCAAAAGTTAGTTGCAATTCCAGGGCATAAGTGCTATCCTATAATCCGTGCCTAACTTCATGCACGGTTTATAGAATAGTGCTTTTTTGGGTGCTATATATAGAATTCATCCCATGGCCTGTACACCTGTACATATACCTGTGAATTGAGCAGAGACATTGTGCAGGGCTAGGGAGGGGGTTTGAAAATATGCATATGCCTTATAGATAAGATAGGAGCTACTCCTAAAATTAAATATCCCCAAGAGGAGGACTTAATACACTGCTACGAGAAAATCTCCTCTTAAAATCAATTCAGCACTATGAATTACAAATAGGCATTTCTCTATATTCATCTATTAATTGCGGTTAATGTGAAATAAGTTAAAAGGATGGGAAATTCCCACTTCAGGCACAGGCAGCTGCTTGTGACTCTGGGCAAGTCACCTAACCCTCCATTGCCCCATATAAGCCGCATTGAGCCTGCCATGAGTGGGAAAGCGCGGGGTACAAATGTAACAAAAAAAAAACATCAGTAATATAGAATCATAAAAGCAGAACCATAAATTGCTTAATTACTACTGCTCTAGTGAAACCACTCAACATTACGAGCACTATTTGGCATCAGTAAACATCATCAGTCTACATCCTCACGCAAAATCCAATGTCCAGAATGAGTAAATATGTGCTGTATCAAAAACCTTCCGATAGATAGGACAAAAAACTCAGTGTTCAGGGATCACTAATCATAACACAAAAATATCCCAGCGACCATAACTGAAAGGGAAATTGCATTACATGTCTCGGGCCTGTACCCTGAGGAAGTAATCAAAACCTGGCCATGTTGGCAGAGGCTTTGGGGGTTTTTTTTTTTTTAAAGCTATGATATTTTTCATATAAAATTATAATATGTCAAAAAATAGTAAAAATGGTTAAAAAATTGGATCAATGATGATTGGGCATTACTGCATAAAATGTTTTTGAATTGCAGTATACTCGCCGTGACATCTAAAGATCCTTCTACATAACAATTGAAATAATTAAGATGAAGGTGTTTTGCTAGTGGTGACAAGTAAAATAGTTATGGCTGCTGGGATATTTTTGTGGTATCAAAAACCTTAACGGTGCTGTTCAAAATAAATCCAGCATTACTGTGCTAACAAAAGGAGTTAAATATAAATAAGTGTATAAAAAAACAAACACCATAATAGGCACTTATCTCAACAACTTGACGTAATGGCTTAAGCCTGGCACAGGCCCAAAGTGCCCAGTTTTGATAACTTCTTCAGGGACCCAGTGTGGTTTGCATACCACTGTTGTTGCTGCAGAATTCAGCTGGCTTGCATATATGTCATTACTTGGAGGTTTTAGAGCAATGCTTCTGAATATTGGCCCATAAGGATGTGCCAGTAGCTAGGAGCTCCCCAATGCAACAAATGTATGACAGTGAAAATTTGGCAAGAGCAGAGGCTATAATCCCTATCCCCCACCCATTAAAAATGCAATAGTACATTACAGGCAAAGTGTATTAAACACCAGACTCAACCTCTAATGAAAGAAAGCTGTTTAATGAAAAATTCCGCAAATGGGCCTGTATGCCTTGCTTGGATACCAATGAAGCCAAAAAGGACAGGAAAGTATGCATTCGCCCTTCTTTACCAACTCACAGAAAGAAATTTCCAGCCATGTTTCAAACCATGCAGGGGCAGTTAGCCCAGCTTATGTCTCCGCCCCCACCTGAACAACCTGCATAGTAGTGGTAGCCAAAGGAAGGGCTAGGCACCATGCTGTCTCTTCCAACCTTAAACCTGGCCTAGTTGCTCTTCCGCAACCAGCAGCTGCAGACAACTGTGTGATTTATAGTTTTTTTGTTTGTTTGAGATTTTCCTAACCTTATGGACCTCTCCAATCCTTATGGCTCTTTCAATAGAAGAAAACTTTAAAACCTTTGCTATAGCTTTCTTCATAGATAAGCTACTTTGCACATTTCTGCAGTGAGTTGTTTGAGAAAACCACAGAGACCTGGTCCTGGTGGTTGTATGTTGAAATACTGTTAATAATTTATATAACGCAACAAAATGTATTCAGCACAGTATAGACAGTTAAGAGAGAATACTCCTCCATGGATTTGCCAGTCATGTCGAGAGACACTGACAGGACACAAAAAGAACCTTTTTGGAAAATAGTTAAAATCAAGAAACCCTGGTCAGGGAAAGAGTGTAATGTTTAAAAGCAGCCTTCTAAAGAAAGGAAAGAGCTGGGGAGAATGGGGAATGAAGAGTCTTTGAGTGCAGACAGGTTGGTTCAAAATGGAGCAAATGTTCCAAACAGAATATTTCAGAAAAGAAGAGAAAAAAGAATGGGATTGGGATGAAATTGAAATGGGACCTGTGTTCCTGTTTACTCGTAGTCCCTGCTGTGCTCTTAACTTCATCAAAATTCAGTTCCCCACAAGAAAGTATTTCTGACACTGCACAGTTAGATTCTTCTCAGGCTGCCAAAAAGGGGCATGGAATGGGTGGGTCAAGGTGTAAAAGGACGCACCTAGAGTTAGGCACAGGCATGGTCGCTAAACATATTCTATAATCACCTAGGCTTATTCCATAAACCACACCTAGGTTTAGGCACTATTTATAGAATACGCCTAGGCGAAAATGTTTTCACTGCCACCTTTTGAGGCTCCATATATAGAATCGAGTCCATAATTTATATATGACTAGTAAAAAAAGGCCCGTTTCTGTCAGAAATGAAACGAGCACTAGCAAGGTTTTCCTCGGAGCATATGTTTGAGAGAGACTGTGTGTGAGAGATGGAGAGTGTGATAGAGAGTGTGTCAGAGAGAGTGTATGTGAGAGACAGAGAGTGAGTGAGTGTGTGCCCCCTCCCCCTCCCTTTATGGTCTGAGGCCCCCTTCCACCCCCACCTCTCTGGTCTGAGGACCCCCCTCACCCCCTCCCTCCAGCCACCCATGTCCAGCGACCCTCCTCTCCCCCTGCCCCTCCTGCAGCCACCCATGTCCAGCGACCCTCCTCTCCCCTGCCTTCCCTCCAGCCACCCATGTCCAGCGACCCTCCTCTCCCCTGCCCCCCCTCCAGCCACCCAGGCTGACGTCACTCTCAGCTGATTCCTAGGCAGGGGGAGGAGTAGGGAAACACGCAGAGCAAGTGGCAGGGAGCGGCGCATCAAACAACGACCCTCCTCTCCCCTGCCCCTCTGTAGCCACCCATGTCCTGCGACCCTCCTCTCCCCCTGCCCCCCTGGTGTACAGTTTTGGGTAGTGGGTTTTGGGGGGCTCAGCACACAAGGTTAAGGGAGTTATGTACCTGAGAGCAATTTATGAAGTCCACTGCAGTGCCCCCTAGGGTGCCCGGTTGGTGTTCTGGCTTGTGAGGGGGACCAGTGCACTATGAATGCTGGCTCCTCCCATGGCTAAAGGGCTTGCATTTGGTCTTTTCTGAGATGGGCGTGCTTGGTTTCTATTATTGCCGACAATCAGAAACAACCAGGTCTAGGGACAACCATCTCTAAGGACGACCTAAATTTCAAGATTTGGACATCCCCGACCGTATTATCGAAACGAAAGATGGAAATCCATCTTGCTTCAATAATACGGGTTTCCCCGCCCACCCATTGGGACGTTTTGCAAGGACATCCTCTGCAAAACTTGGGCAGCCCTTTCGATTATGCCCCTCCATGACATTTAGGGGTCCTTTTACTAAGGTGCGCTGAAAATCGCCTGCGCTGTTGTAAACGCGTATATTGGACGCACACAGGTCCATTTTTCAGCATACCTGCAAAAAGGCCTTTTTTTTGGCCAAAAAAGACGTGTGGCAAAATGAAAATTGGCGCATGTCCATTTTGGGCCCGAGACCTTACCGCCACCCATTGACTTAGAGGTAAGGTGTCACGCGATAACTGGGTGGTAGTTGTCAGCACGCATACAATGCCGATTACAGCCCGGTTAGTGCTGAGCACCAGAAAACAAATTATATATTTCCTGGTACGCATACTGGACTTGTGTAAAAAATGAAATTACTGCCCGTGCCACGCAGTAACTGGGCGGTAGTTATGAAATGGTGCACGTAGGTGCCTATGCGGTTTAGTAAAAAGGCCCCTCAGACACTACCTTCTAGAAAAGCGCTTAGTGCACATAGGTGTCTGTCAGTTAAAAGCCCTGTGATGCATGTGTTCGGCACGTGCCTGTAGAATTGCCTTCTAAATCATCAAACAATGACCTGACTTTTAAGACTGAAGAAATTGCAACAGAATTTCATTCATCACAAAGTCAGACATTTTCAAAGCAGGGGCGTAGCTACGTTGGGCCATGGGGCATGAGCCCCCATAGATTTGGTCGGACGTCAGATTCACAGAAACAGAAGCCTTGCAGATCAGCAACACAGCGCTGGAGAAGAGAACTTCGGCTGGCGGAGGTTGGGGACCCCCGCCAGCAAAGGTACCCGATGGCGGGGGTGGGGGTGGGGTCAAAAATGGCAGAGGGATCCCGCGGCACCAAGACACGGCTAAAATGTGCTCCCTCACCTCGGGCTCTGGACCCCCTCCCTCCGAAGTTTGGCTACACCCCTGTTTCAAAGTATAAGGAGAGACCGTAATTCTGAGAAACACGACAGAAACTAACAAACAGTACAGACTAAAGATTGATAAGAAATATTAAGTTAGCCAGCATCCTCTTTGTGAATAGTTCTTGAATGCACTTTAATCACATGACATGTTGTTACAAGCCTCACACTCAAGATGCAAACATTACATCTGCCAGGCATCCTTTTTCAGTAATTGTTCAGGATTTCATGACTAACACATGAAGAGGGCTCACTGTTACTGATATAACATCTGGGCTAAGATCATTGTTTCAATTAAAACTTTTTCAGATCAATGACAATGTATTAGAATTATACATATGCTTTCTGTTACTATTTATCTTTAAATTAAGACAGATTACTTTTATGACTTTTAAAATGAAAATTAAAGGGCTCTAGGCAAAGATGCAAAAGCATGCAATTAGATTTAAGAGTTTTCTTCAGGACAGCTACTTTTAAGACAAGATCCTTTGACACAGTGCCAGAAACCTGTAATTGGAAAGAATGTTCTGGCTATGGTTCCTGACCATTGTCTTTAGTACAGTTTTAGGATATTTGGCTCCAGATACATTATTAGTGCTTCAGAAAACTTGGTCGCAGAAAACAAACAGGCATACAATCTACAAGATCCAGAATAAACGACAAAACAGCGGATCGTAGAGGCTGAAAAATAAAACTATCCAAAATGTATTCACCACATATAAAACAATAAATATGTAGATAATTAAAAGCCCAGCACGGCTGTGTTTGACCTTATCAAAGGCTTTGTCAAGCGCTGTTAAAATACTTTTATACCACTATCATATTTTAAGTATATATTCAATCATAAATAAATAAACTAAAATAACTATAAATAATATAACTACTAGCAATGATGCAAATCATACATAAATACACTAAGGTTCCTTTTACTAAGGTGCGCTAATGATTAGTATGCACTAAATGATAAGACATCCATAGGAATATAATGGATGTCTTATCATTTAGTGCTTGCTAATCATTAGCATGTGTTAAATCTGTTTGTATGCTTTATTAAAAGGATCCCTAAAAGAACTGGCAATTATAGACCACAGACTTCAACCAGAAACATGAATATTAAAATATACACTGAGCCGAAATGTGATGTTCAAATGTTACATGTCTTTTCTTCTAATAATAAAGATATTTTCAAAAAAAAAAAAAAAAATATACACTGACTCCATGTAAAAAACATGCATAAAACTATTGAATGCAATTAAAAGAATTCACATACAGCAGAGGTGTAAAGTATATCACCTTTACTTTGGGGCCCTTTTACTAAGGTGCGCTAAAAAATGGGCTGCGCTAGTGTAGGCACCTGTTTTGGGTGTACACAGATCCATTTTTCAGCTCGCCTGTAAAAGGGCCTTTTTATAAAACCTTTGCCGAAAATGGGCATGTGGCAAAATAAAAGTTGGCACGTGTTCATTTTGCGTCTGACACCTTACCGCCAGCGATTGACTTAGCGGTAAGGTCTCGCGAGTTAACCGTACAGTAATCATCTATACGCGTAGAATGACAATTACTGCCCATTTTTTGCTGCACGCCAGAAAATAAAAATTATTTTCAGTTCATCGTTGAACCATGGTGTCCAGTTATGCTTGCGTAGGGTTCTTGTTCATAAGGGCACAATTTCATCTAGTATGCTTTTGCATGTTTTGTCCCATTCTATGAGGTACTATATGGAGTCTGTTTGTGTTGCCCATTCATTATTGTACATTAGTTGCCAGAATGTTTTCTTGTCTACTTGACCTCTTGTGCTGTAGGATGTGTGTTCTAGTATTCGTTGTATACCCTTCTTCCGCCAGTGTAGGAATAAGTTTAGTTTGTAGTGGTCGGTCCAGGGTGTCTCTGTCCATTTCGTATTTGTTATTGTTAGGTTCTGGTCTGTTGAGAGTTTGTGTTAGATGAGATCAAGTGTGTGCCCTTTGACGTGGGTTGCTTGCATTTGTGGCCATTTGAGATTGCATAAACGGAAAAATTCCTTACATTCTTGTGCATTGAGTTCGGGTCTTCTAAGTGAAGGTTGATGTCTCCTAGTACTAGTGTATTGGAGTTGGTTACACATGTGTTTGAAATGAAGTCCATGAAGTTGGTCTGGCCTTCGTTCCAATTACCTGGAGGTCTGTAAAACAAGACACAATTCAAATGATCGCGTAGGGTTTTTTTGTGGATTCTGATTGAGCAATTTCAAGTTGAGGTGTTATGGACTCGGCAGTGGTTTTGGTGGTAAAGTGGGACCGATAGATTAGTGCTATGCCTCTGCCTCTCTTCTCTTTTCTGGTCCAGTGTGTGATTTTGTATCCTGGAGGGCACAGGTCTAGGATTTAAAGGGTCCTTTTGGTCATGGATCCAAGTTTCAGTGAGGAAGGGTAGGTCGACGTTTTCTGACATAATCCAGTCCAAAGTTGCCAGGTGGGCGGGTTTTCGCCAGCGGCGGCGGGAAAATTTCGCCGGCTGCGGGATGCGGTTTTTTGGGCGGTTTTCCCGTCACCGCTGTGCGAGTTCAGCGTTTTTTTCCGGGGCTTCTATTGGTCCAATTCAGTCCAATAGAAGCTTTTCCGGGGCTTCTTTTGGTCCAATAGAAGCTTTTCCGGGGCTTCTGTTGGTCCAAATTGGACCAATAGAAGCCTTTCAGGGGCGGGGTTGACATCAGGGATGATGTAGGGGGCGGGGCTAGTGACATGGGGGCGGGTTGGTGATGCAGGGGCGGGGTTCGGTGACGCGGGAGACAGGGATTGGCTACGGGCGGTTTTTGGGCGGGTTTACGGCTCGTTTTGGGCTGGGGAAAATTTTTTCCAGCTGGCAACTTTGATCCAGTCTGTTAGTATTGCTGTTTTATTTACTGCGGATCTGGCGTTGACGTAGCCCACTTGGATTGTTTTGAATGGGTCTTCTGTATTTGGTGTTAAGTGCACTTTTGTTAGTTGTCGTTTCTTTGTTGAGGTGAATTTGTTTGGGCCCTTCTTTCCCTTCTGTTGTGGTTGTTCGCATGTAAGTGTTCTTTCTTTATTTAGGTTATTATCAGTTTGGTGAGGTGTGGTGTATTTGATCAATGATGATTGTGTAGTACGGATATGATGTTGTTTTCTGCAATAGGGTGGTTAGTGTTAAGGAGTAGATTATTAGGAGTAGTTTGAGGGTATTCATTATGGTATATATTTCCTGTGGTTACTATTAAGACCGTGTTGCCCCAATCTGCTCTCCTCACGAGCCTGCCTTCTCCGGTTGATCAAATGCAGTGCAAAAGGCTCCATCTCAGGCAAGCCCGTCCTGCTGAAGGTGTCTTCAGTTCACTAGCAATTATTCAGTTTTTACTTTGGTTTTTACTGTCAGGCCTTTCAAGCCTTGTCAGTCTCAATATCTTGAAATATAATAGGCATTTTACTCACGGTCTGGTGATAGGTATATCCCACCTATCAAACAAATCTAATCAGGTTACAGTATTACACACATAATAAAAAATAAAAGTATATTGTACATATATTAAACATGAGAAGCTATGCAGCATTTTAAAGCTTAGTTGGTTATTTTAGAAACCCTGTTTGCAATTTGGATGGAGAACCGGCATTTAGACAATATATATCACGTACACACCTAAATCCAGATTTCAGAAAGCTATGCATTTCCTATTTTAGATGGCGAATGCACGTTTGTATCCATGAGATCAACCTTGGGATTTACAGCTGCTCCCAGGGATGTCTAGGTTGTAAAAAGGTTCTTGTTTTGTGCAGTGCTATACTGGAGGGATTAGGGAAGGTTGCGCTTCAATCTCCCAGTGTTTCACACTCCCCCAAAAAGTGCAATACTGGCAAATGATATTGGGCCCTGTGACAGCTTGGGACAAGAAAAATGTATAGCTTTCTAAAGTGGCAGACCCCCGTGATATTTTAAATGCTGACATTTGTAAATGGATGCTGCCAAGGCACATAGCTGGCACATGCACATCTGTTCTTGCATTGATTTTAGAAAATGCTCTGTGTTGGCAAATACTTTTCTAAAATACTACCAGAACTTGATACATCCCAACCTGGATGACTCAGTTCTGATTTGTTCTTTCTAAAATCTGCTTTCATTTGATGAAGCTGGAGTTCAACAGACAGAATGGCTTCAGTGACTTGCGTATATTACATATGAATCAGGGGCATAGCCAGCCCTCTGATTTGGGGGTAAGGGGCCCAGGGGTGGATTAGAGGGGGCAACACTTTCCCTCTCCCCTACTCCGGCACATTAAAAATACCTTTGCTGGCAGGGATGCCAAAGACATTAGCTCCCCTTCTCCTCTTGCTCCTGCAGGAAACAGGAAATCAGCGGGATGCCTCCAGTCACTGACTCCAGGACTCCCCAAGCATGCACAGTTCTTGCATGAACTGAGCATGCACAAGGAGTCCCAGTATATATACACAGTTCAAAAAAATGTTTCAGTTTAAATTAATCTACCTCTCAAAGTGGTGTTATAGAAAATTAAGAGACTATAGCTACACATTTTAATGCTTTTTTGAAACGTGTTATGCTTACGTGAAAGCAATAATCTGGCCTTTTCTTTTTGGCTGTGACTGTATGACTCCTAGCTGACCTTCTGTGACTTGGTCTGAGCTGTAAGCGAATTCTGTGGAAATCGCCTTGAGATGTAATAGAAATTATCTTGATGAAACTTGAAAGAACACATGGTATGCTCCACACGGTGAGACAAACAGGTTGTGGAAGCCTTTGTAATTGGAAGAAATTCAATACTCTCCACTGAAGATCTACAGCTTTACTGTAAGCTGAGAAAGCTGCTCTGGTGGTTATAGCCCCACTGTTAGAAACTGCAGTTTTAGTACATGGCACTCAGTCATTTGATGAAAAAGTAAGGCAAGCCATTTGTTTTATTATTATTATTCTTTATTGCACTTGTATCCCACATTTTCCCACCTATTTGCAGGCTCAATGTGGCTTACAAAGATCTGTTACGGCATCGCCATGGCAGGGAAGAAACGCAATTGGTGTTGCAAAAAAATAAAAGAAGACAAGAGGATCTGGTTATGCAGCTGTACATTGAGACATTCTAAATAAAGGAGTGTAAGGGTTGTGTTCAAGTAATTATGGGTTCTCATGGTAGGCTTTGTTAAAGAGATAGGTTTTCAAAGCTTTGCGGAAGCTATTTAATTCGTTGATCATTTTCAAGTGAGTTGGTAGTGCATTCCACATCTTTGTACTCATGTAGGAAACGCTGGACGCATGTGTTGGTTTGTATTTGATCCCTTTTCAAAGATTTATTTAGGATTTAGGACATGTCAACAGAAAACTAGAGTTTTGTGCATTACTCAGCCCTGTGTGTTCACTGTATGCTTTCAGCTTCCTAAAGATAGGGGCAGAATTTCATTATTTGCATAGATTTGTCCACACAAAACATGGGTGTGCTAAAGATTTGCATGTATAACCCAAAGTTACAAAAGTTATTTGCATAAACTGCTTGCTGTTTAAATGTGTCACTTTTGTGCTTCATTCTGCAGTAGGTAAAGTTTCACACATGTATTGTGCTGGAAAGTTGCACTGATTTTGTATGCGCATGAAATCATGCACATAACTTTACAGTTAGGCACACTACTAGACATTTAGGAGGTAATTTTATAGCAGGTTGCCTATATGTGAAGGCTATGTAAGTGCCTACTTTTATCCTATTTTATAAAACCACATATGTGCCATGGAGAAGCATTTTTGAAAGAACGTCCAAGTCAGAATTGGGACATCCTGCTCATAATGTCCAAAAACCCCCCCATCAATCTCACATCCATCTACAGCTCTCTCTCTCTCTCTCTCTCTCTCTCTCTCTCTCTGACTGCTCCTATTACCTCTCGTTCAATCGTGAGACTACCCAGTACCTCCTGCTTTATTCTGGTGTCCCTCAAGGCTCCATACTTGCACTTGCTGTGCTCAACATCTTCGTGCCCCCCTCCAGAATCATGCCTGCAACTCTTTCTGCTATGCAGATGATATTCAGATTTTATGTAGGGTTAACGATGCATTCTCTGCCACCACCCTCAATAACTGCCTCTCTAGGGTTTCCGTCTGGATGAAATCCAACCTCCTTTTTCTTAACACTACCAAATATGAAGTAATTCTTTACCAGTCTTTACACTTCCCTCCCTGCCCTCACCTTGGATGTCAAAGTCTTGCTGTTCAAAGACTCTAGGTGTCACGTTTGACTTCAACCTGACCTTCAAACCTCACGTAGATTCTGTTCTCCGTGCATCCTTCTTTGCCCTCCACCAATTCCTCTCCATCTGTTCCCTTCTCCCAGCTTCACTATTACGCCTCTTCCTTCATGCTCTGGTCATATCACGCTTGGATTATTGTAACTCTCTTTTTGCCAGGCTTCCTTTACATAGCCTTAAACAATTATAGTTAATACAATCTACTTCAGTCAAACTTCTCCATTATGTTCATCACTTTGACCATGTCAGTCTTCTTCTCCAGTTCAAGCACTGGCTTCTGTTTTCCGCCTGAATCAAATTTAAAATACTTCTATTACTTTATAAATCCAGATGCCCTTCCGCCTTTATCTATCTCAACAGACTGCTCATACCCTATTCTTCCCTCCACTGCCTCAAATCCACTAAAAACAATCTTCTCACATTAGCTCTGCCATCCATCATCCACCTCAACTCTCATGACACTGCTTTTAGTCACATGGGACCACAGCTCTGGAACAACCTCCCTCGCCATATCCGTGACCAATCTACCAATTCCACCTGAAACACTGAAAATGCATCTCTTCACTGCCTCCTATTTCCCTGTGCTGTAATCTCCCTGTGAACTCCGTACTTCCTAGCACTTTTTTTCCAGTTTCCTTTCCTTTTCACAAGATATCCTTTCTTCCTGTCTTTCTTTTTTTTTTTTTAAGCATTTGTAAACCGCTTTGAAGCCTATGTCAGGCCCTCTGCAATATATCAAGCCTATGGAATAAATAAATAAATAAATTAAATAAATTTTCAAACAAGAAAGAGGTTGGGATACTCCTGTATGAAATATGTGAGAAGGATGTTCTTCAGATGAAAACGTCCAAAATATGAACAGCGAAAAAAGCATGCACAAAACAACCGTGTGGCATCATTACTAATGATACCTTCAGCCATATAAAGTCTCTTGTATCCCAGAGACTAAGCAATACTATGATCATAGTCAGCTGCAGTAGGAAGAGACATTTTCATCGGATTGCACTTTTTCATATTGTTAAAAGTGATAACCATTGTAGATCTGTTGATGTTTTGAGATCTGAGTCCTCTTTGATTCCCACATGGTCAATATATAACACAGGGGCAGTGGGAACATCTTTGGGGTTTGAGCGGCCAAACAAACCCATCTCTAGATCTATTCCCAAGCCCTCTGTTTGCTTAGAGAGCCTTTCACTAAGCTGCACTAGTAAATGGACTTAGGGCTAGGTCCTATATATGGCGCCTAAAAAATCAGTACTATTAAGCTGTGCCTAAAATTCAGTGCAGTTTATAGAATTAACACTTAAGCAGAAAGGCCATGTGTAAATTTAAGTGCGGCCATTTGCACCAATGAAAATGGCCTAAATTTACATGCAAAGCACCATTATTCTACAATTACACACGTAACTGAAAGCCACGCCTTGATCCACCTATAAACACCCATTTCCATGCCCCTTTCTTTGGACCGCATGTAAATTTTAGACGCAGATCCTGTGCCTAACTTTACATGGGTAAGCAGCAATTAAATCTAATTAGTGTCAATATTTGGCACTACATTCCCCTTACGTTCCTACCCGTAACCTCCGTTCTCAAGACAAATCCCTCCTGTCAGTACCCTTCTCCACCACCGCCAACTCCAGGCTCCGCCCTTTCTGCCTCGCCTCACCCCATGCCTGGAATAAACTCCCTGAGCCCATACGCCAGGCCCCCTCCCTGCCCATCTTCAAAGCCTTGCTCAAAGCCCACCTCTTTGATGTCGCCTTCGGCACCTAACCATCATACCTCTATTCAGGAAACCTGGACTGCCCCTACTTGACATTTCGCCCTTTAGATTGAAAGCTCCTTGGAGCAGGGACTGTCCTTTATGTCAATTTATGTTAATCTGTACAGCGCTGCGTAACCCTAGTAGCGCTCTAGAAATGTTAAGTAGTAGTAGTAGTGCCAATATTTGCTTGTTAAAAAGCCTTTGGCTCTTTTTTCTATTAAATTACGCATGCAATTCAGGAACGTGCCTAAATTTATGCATGCAATTTTTTGTGACCTTTGTAGAATCCAGGGGGTTAGTGTGTCCTTATGTTAGCATTAGTGTAGACACTTAAAAAAACTTAAAGCAGGAACACTTACCACTTTCTATTTAGGAGACACTAAGGACTCCCACATTATAGATCTGCTACAGCACACTAGCTGATTAGAACATCCACACCCATTCTTCGCCCCTAACACACACCCCTCAAAAAAAAAAAAAAGAAATACCACATGCTTAGCATGTGCAGATAACAAAATGAATGCAGGAACATTTTACCATATCCTGCGTTAGACCATTTTTCCTGCATTAGCAGTTTAGTTAAACGAGCCTCTTAATACTGTGTTGGGCAAAATATGGATTGAGCCATGACCACAGAGGCCCACCCCATTCCACTGCTTATGCTAGAACCTTCAGATTTTCAGATGAACCCAGGAGCATAACCTTTTTATGAAGGGGCTATAGAGAGAAAGGAAGGATTAGAGGGTTCTGTGTATCAGATGGGCTTGCCAAAATGTCAAAGTATAAACCCACTTGGATCCACTTCACTAGTTCTAAGAGACAACTCAAAATTCAAACGTGAAGACTCAATAACACTCTTTGGCAAAGGGAAGAAACCCTTTGCCAAAGAGTGTGGTTGACTCTTCACATTTGAATTTTGACTTGCCAAAATGTCATACTACTCTCATGCCTGACTCCAGACATCAGGTGTGAACCTGTGTGATCAATATACCTGGTAGGGTAGCCAGGTGGGTGTGAATGTCTTTGATGCATGATTTTTATGTAGTGACTGAGTTGTGCCCTAAGCTGCCATCCTACAAGCGTACACAGCTACATAGCCCTGAACCTTTTCTTTGCTAAAGTTAAGGACTGATGCAGCTTAGTCTTTCAATTCCTCTTTTCCCATAGCAGATCAAATAGATATACTTTGATACCAGGTCTTGTTTGAGATTCCTAAAGTAATCTGCTGGGATGAGTGCAAATTAAAAAAAATATGTAAAAATTTAGATTTAGAGAATTTATATTATTTCTGCTGTAGGAGATGAGGATTAATACCTCTTACGTGCATTTGAATGTATTTGCCTACTCTGTGCAAATTTAAAATGAGTGAAGTACTGTGGATTATCACCTGCCATGTGTCTGCAAATTTGCTATTTTCTGGGTGATTATTCTAATAGTACACAAATCCCTAATTTTGGAATGCTGACTGTGATGAAAGAATTTAATCAAAACTGACTTGCACAGCTTGCGAGCGAGTGTTTAAAGGGTCTGTCAGTTACAGTTTTAATTAAATAGGAGTCTAAACCTAACTCTTTCATCAACATTATACAATAATCCATATTTTGTACTTATGCTATCATTATAGTGACAGCTTAATGAAAGAGTTGCTCTACAGTTTCAGGACTGCAGTTTTATTTGAGATTTCTTTTTTGATAATCTAAAATGACCATGACATTTGTAACTTTCCTACTACATTTTACAAAAATGCACCTATAACACTCAGCAGAGCTAGTAAAATATCAGATCTATTAAAGATAGAGGCAACTGGTACAAGGGGAGAGAATTAAAATCACCTCTCAACTGCTGAACTGCAAAACTAATGGGTATGTTTACTAAGGAGTGTTGGCATTTTTAACATGCCTTTAAAGTTAATGCACACTAAATGCCAACGCGCCTATACATTTTTATAGGCGCATTAGCATTTAACGCGAGTTAACCATTAACAAGCGTTAACAATTCTAACGCACCTAGTAAATGCACCTTAGTAAACATAGGCGGAAGAATGATGTCCCTATTCCATTAATTCTTATAATTACTTTTCTAGGCAAAGCAGAAAGAATGCCAGCTCCATATCTCAAGATTCCTGGGACCAGAGTTATTCTCCTGGTGAAGGCTTCCAAAGCGCAAAGGAAAACCCCCGGTACTCCAGCTACCAAGGATCAAGAAACGGTTACATGGGAGGACATGGCTTCAATGCCAGAGTAATGCTAGAGGCACAGGAACTGCTCCGTCAAGAGCAGAGGCGGAAAGAGCAGCTGAAAAAAAAGACATCTCTGGAGGGATCTAATAAATATGACTCATACAAAAAAATTCAGGATCCCAATTGCACCCTTCCGAAAGGTCCTGTAAGGCAAGATGTGCCACCCTCTCCATCTCAGGTAGCCAGGTTGAACAGATTACAAACACCAGAAAAAGGAAGACCGTTTTATTCCTGAGTTGAAAGAATGGATGAACAAAGATGGCGATCAAAGTAAAGGCAATAAAGAACATTTTCTTATAAAGACTTGTATTTTAAAAACATTTTTTTAAAAATTGATGGTACTATGGCATATGTCTGTTGTCTGTTTTCAGTGCCTTTAGCAAAGCATTAGTGGCCCTTAATATGTCATGCCGCGTACCTTTCAACTCTTTTGTTCACGGGAGGATTTTCCACCATTTGACAATCATAAGTAAACCGAATATTTCCCCTAAAAATCATGTTGTCAAGCACTGTAGCCTGTAGGTCCTGCCAGTAAGCTGTTAGGTTTTCTGTTCTGTGTTTGGCTTTGCAGTGTGCTGTTTTACCCATGTTCAGCTTCATGTATGACACTGAGAGTCTGGAAACCTACGTTCTTCCATCTTACATATTGTTCTCCACTGGATGAAAAAGTCTCTTGTCTGCTAAAGATTGCGGCTATAAGATATGTTATCATGGAATCAGTGACAATATTTTTAATCAATATTTATCCATCAGGATACCAAGAAATAGTTTATTTATTCTCTCACATTTTCTCTAGATTTTTTTTTTATTTGATATATAAGGAGAAACAAAAAAAAGCTTTCACTTTTCATGGTTATAACTGCCTTTCATCTCCGAATACAATGGTGGATAAAATAGAGAAGATATTTTTTATGTCTGAAATACATTTTTGAATCATATTTTTGGAAATTATTCTTTTACTCTCATTAAATCTAAGAGGGAAGTATAGAGGGAGAAGGTGGCTATGTAGCCAGTAAGGAAGGCTGTTTCTCCTCTAGAATGCCTTTTATTATATAAACTTTGTACCTGAGGATGTGTCTGTCTTTTCTCACAACCCAGTATATCTCAGCAATTTCTTTAATTGGCTTTTATTTTGGCAGGTGGGGTGGGGGATTAGGATGAAAGAGTTGAAAAGTAAGACCAAGTTGTAAGACTGCATTGCAACTGTACTTTTAAACGTGGAAGATTTTGTGAGATCTTTTATGTGGAGCTTCCCACCTTGCACTTCCTTTTGCAGCGTATAGAGGTGTGCTGCGACCCCAAACTGAAGAAAACGTGGCAGTGGATTGAAACGTAAATGGAAGGAAACTGTTACGCAAAGTAATGAATCATGACATCAAGCAAAAAACAAAAAAGGACTTCTTGAACAGTGATGTTTTTAATGCATATCTGTGATATTGAGAATTTCTATCTCCACGTTTACCCATTTGTTATTCCGAACTTTGTATGTTGTCAGATCTAGCTGGGTTGCTAAAGTGCCTGTGATTCCTGATGTGAAAATGATTGAGAAAGAGGCTCAATTCACAATAAAACCTTCCCAGTTGTCAAGTACAATAAAACTATACAGAAAAAAAAATATTTTTTGACTATCAACGTCAGGGCTTTTCAGCCAAATACAAAAGCTTATGGCTTGCCCATAATATGTTTCATAATTGGTTATTCAAATGTATAACAAGAAAATGAAATGAAATAAAACTTATCTTAGTGAAAAAAAGGAAGTACCAACGCAATCATGTGTCGACCGCTGGCTGTGCTTCAGGGTGCACTTTCTTTCACCATCACTACAAAATAGTGAGTTAGTGATCAATGCAAAACAGCAATCATCCTTAAGCAGTGGTGTTTTTAATGCATATCTGGAATATTGAAATTTTCTGTTGACACACTTGCATTTACCTATTTGTTGTTCTGAATTAAGCTCAGCATATCCTGTGATTTTTGGGGGGGAGGAGGGGAGAAAATCATGTAATATGTGATTTTTAAAAGATGCCTATTTTGTTTACTGGCACATTTTTATTTTTTGCGTTAAGCTGTTTTTAAAATATATGCGAAACTTCTACATACGTATCTGTGTCTTTTAATCCAGTTTTTTTTGTTAATGTACTACAGTGTTTAAAACTTGTTACTAAAGTAAGCACAGTGGCATTGGATGACAATGGCTCTTTTACACAGTTTACAGTACAACATAGAGCAGCTTTTTTGTCCCCCTGTATATAAATGATAGAATAAAAGCTGTTTTCATCCTGGTATTTGTATTGCCTCTTATATTTCTCTGGAGCCTTCTGGAAACAATAGAGGATATTAAAGGGAAAAAAAGCAGGTGTTGACATATATGTTATTTTATAGACCTTTGGAAAGAAACATCATCTTTTCTTCCTGTGTTATAAATACCAAGGGAAAGGATACATCTAGCAGCCTAGAGTCAGGGCTGGAAAAAAATAATAGTTAAAAATGCCACTCATATTTCCAAGAGATGTGGGTCTGTGTCTGAGACGTTTTCAACAACAACAAATTTCTTGCATTCTGCTGCATAATAAGGAATGGATCGGGATTAGAAATGTTTCATGAAAGAGTCTGGTATTCTGAAACTCAAGTTGCATTTTCTCTTGATATTTCATTTTTTTATTGAAATGTTTTTCTTTGCACATTGATCTGCCTTCTGACTTTGGGTATCTCTTTCCCAAAATTAACTTTCACAAGTCATAAAGGAGCTGCTTAGGCTCAGTCACCAAGAACATATGTGATGATGGCACTTAAAACATTTACATGCTTAAGTAGGTAACTTACATGGTAAATAGCCTCTTATTAAATACAACCAGCATAAACGTGTGTGCATTGATTGCATGGTACACGCTTTCACTGTGGTACACATGGGTAGTGTTACAGATATGTGCGTTGATTATAACATTTGATAATTTAAGTGCGTACTTGCATGTAGGCACAGTCATTTACACCAGCACTGAGGCTGGTATAAATGATCACATCTTAAATTAAGGCTTGTTTTTGGCCACTTTGGCTAGTAATTTATAATAAAAAGTTGCACCTACTTTTTCTTTATAAAATAAGCTTAAAAGAGGCCAATTTTGGTTGCTTGAAACTAGGTGCCCATTTATAAAATTATCCTTAAAGTATGATCATAGGAAAGACATCTCAGCAGCTGAGTTTTTCTGTCTATGAATGTTTTGGTCAAGAAAAAACTGTGAGCAATCTCGGGGTCCCTTTTACTAAAGTATATAAAATAGCATGTGCTGTTAGCAATGAGTACGGTAGCCACTACCATACATAACAGTGTGCATTAATTTATTCACTAACCCCCAGATTCTATATATGGTCCCCAAAATTGTGCCCTGATCCAAGATGTGCACCCGACTAAATTGGCTAACAAGCCAATTAGTGCCAATTTGAACTTGTTTGCACATCTTTCTATGTGCTATTCTATGACAACGTGCACCTAAATCCCATAGTATGCAACCCAAAAGGGGACGTAGCCATGGGAGGTGTATGGGCAGCTCAGGGGCATTCCTAAAGTTTGATGATAGTGTTATAGAATACCGGGAATGTGCACTTAAATTGGACACTAGGAATTACACCTGGTTTCAGCAGACATAAGTCCTGGCATTTGATACTATTCTATAATGGACACACATTTCAGTAAGGACACAGTACTTTACCACATGCTGTGACTATTGCAGTTAGCTTGAATGCACTGGTGCAGTGATTCCCAAACCTGGTCCTGGAAGCACCCCAGCCAATCAGGTTTTCAGGATATCCACCATGAAAATTCATAAAAGAGATTTGCATACCAAGGAAGCAGTGCATGCTTATTCTATATCTAAACCAACCACCTACTAATCCCTCTAAAATGATTATATTAGCCATATTATCTTTTTTCTTTTTCATTATGTGTTATGTAAATTATTCCACAGACATATCTTCCTTAATTCTTACATAGTAATATGTTAATTTAGAACAAACCTCTTACTCTGTTCATAACTATATCTTTTGCAATATAATGTAAGCCACATTGAGCCTGCAAATAGGTGGGAAAATGTGGGGTACAAATGTAGCAAATAAATAAATGCAAATCTCTCTCATGAATATTCATTGTGGATATCCTGAAAACCTTAATGGCTGGGGTGCCTCCAGGATCAGGTTTAGGAACCATTGCACTAGTATATCTGCACTAAGTTTGATAACATAGGAGGGAATGTTATAAAGTCATTCCCATATGTATATGGCCACATAACATATGTAAATGATTTCTTATAAAATATTGACTGGCATATAAGTACACATCTTGACATGGTGACAGGTACTTTGACAGGGACAGAGTTTGAGCAGAGCATGAGTGGTTAGCATGTACACACATGGAAGGGCACTTTCAAAAGGATATCCAATCAGAATAGGGACGTCCACATCAGGACATCCCAAATGGACGTCTAGCTCACATTTTCTTGAACAGGAACTACTTCAAGATTTCTTGTTCGAAAATACGTTAGATGAACATCCATGCACTGGAGATGTCCAGTATGAGCAGCCATTTTACAAACTTCAATGTCAAATTTATGAACAGAGGAAAACAAGGGACATGGACGTCTGTATGGCAGCATTCTTAGAAAATGACCACACAAGACATCCATGGGGAGCAGAGTGGCAGCCTAGTGGTTAATGCAGTTGACTGTAAACCAAGGGACCCAAGTTCAAATCCCACTTTTAACTCTTTTTTTTTTTTTTTTTTTTTTTGTAATTGTTGAAACTATTATAAAGAATAGAATCACTGAACATATAGACAAATGTGGTTTATGGTTTAATGAGACAGAGTCGACATGCATTCAGCCAGAGGAAGTCTTACCTCACCAATTTCCTTCATTTCTTTGAATGCATGAATAAACATGCGGATAAAGGTAAGCTGGTTGATGTAGGGTATCTAGATTTTCAAAAAGCTTTTCACAAAGCTCCTTATGAGAGACTCCTGAAAAAACTAAAAACCCATGAGATAGGAGGCAATGTTCTGTTGTGGATTAGGAATTGATTGATGGATAGAAAACAGAGGGTAGGGTTAGATGGCAAACTCTTTCAGTGGAGGAGGGTGGCTGGGCCAAATAATAGAAACTATTATAAAGAATAAAATCACTGAACACGTAGACAAACATGGTTTAATTTGATAGAGTCAACATGGATTCAGCCAAAGGAAGTCTTGCCTCACCAGTTTGCTTCATTTCTTTGAATGTGTGAATAAATACATGGATAAAGGTGAGCCGGTGGATGTAGTTTATCCAGTGGCGTACCAAGGTGGGGGCGATCCGCCCCGGATGCACCTGTCTGCTCCCAGTTCGCTACACTCGCTAAATTCTCTCGTTCGCTGCAGCTCCCTCCTTCTGCCCCAGAACAGGTTACTTCCTGTTCCGGGGCAGAGGGAGGGAGCTGCAGTGAACGAGAGAATTTAGCAAGCGTAGCGAACTGGGAGCAGACAGGCGCGTGCTGCGGCACCCCCCCCAGCGGCGTGCACCTGGGGGGGCGTCATTTCGCGGGGGGGGGGGGGGCGCGCTGCACCTGGGGGGGCATCGGCGATCCGCCCCGGGTTCCGTCGAGGGTAGGAACGCCACTGAGTTTATCTAGATTTTCAGAAAGCATTTGGCAAAGTACCTCATGAAAGACTCCTGAGGAAATAAATCATGGGATAGGATGTAATGTCCTATTGTGGATTAAAAACTGGCTAAAACATAGGAAACAAAGAGTAAGGTTAAATAATCAGTATCCTCAATAGAGAAGGGTAGATAGTGGAATCCCCCAGAGGTCTGTGCTGAGACTGCTGTTTATTTATTTATTATGATTTTTTTAAGACATTCACTCAAAGCGGTGTACAGCAAGAGTAAGTCAAACATAAGCAATAGACAAATACAAAGTATGGCATAGTAGAACTGTTACGGCTCTGCCATGACTCCTGTCCTGATGGACTTACTGCTCCAGCGGTGATCTGCTGGATGGCACAGTCTCTTCCTCTACTGTTGTGCGACACCCTTTAGGGCACAAGTGTGCCGCAGCCCACTTTTTTAAGGCTAGTGGCAGGAATTCTGAGGGGTGCATCAGAAGTGACATCATGGGCCTGAGCGCTTTTAAGGGAAGCCCAGAACCTTCTCGAGTGCCTTTGCAGTGGTTCCGCTTGGGCCTTGCTATGAGGTCTTCTTCCAGCCTTGTGTGTCTTGTCCTGTCAAGTTCCTAACATGCCTTGAAATTCCTGCCTTGTCTCTGAGTTCCTGCCTTACCAAACTCCATCCCTGCCAAGCTCCTGCTCTGTCTTGTCTCCAAATCCCTACCAAGCTCCATCCCTGCCTTGTCTCCAAGTCTCTGCCAAGCTCCAGCCCTGCCTTGTCTCTGAGCTCCTGCCAAGAACCGGCCCTGTCTTGTCTCCGAGTTCCTGCCAATCTCTAGCCCTCCCTTGTCTCTGAGTTCCTGCCAAGCTCCAGCCTGCCTTGTCTCCAAGTTCCTGCCAATCTGTAGCCTTGCCTTGCCTCCAGTTCCCTGCCTAGCTCCACCCTGCTTTCTGAGTTCCTGCCCAGCTCCAGTCCTGTTGTGTCTGTTTTGCCTTGCCTTGTCTTGTGTAGTGCTTTGTCGTGTCTGGACCCAGTTCTAGCCTTGTTCCCTTGTCTTGCCTTGTCCTGTGTGGGTCCAGTTCTAGCCTTGTTTCCATGCTTTACCTTGCCTCGTCTGGATCTGGTTCCTGTCTTGCCTGTTTTGCCTTGCCTTGTCCTGCCTAGTCCTGTCTGTTTTGTCCTGCCTTTCTCTTGCCTTGTCCTGCCTAGTCTGTCTGTCTTGTCTGTTCTGTTTCCTGTCTTGCCTTGCCAAATCCAGTTCTTGTCCTGTTGTCCTGTTTAGTCATGTCTGCCTTGTCCTGTCTATTTCTGTGTCTGGCCTAGTCTTATCCCTGCCATGGTTCAAGCCTTGCTTCAGTTTCTGCCGTGGTTCTTGCCTAGCCTCAGTTCCAGTCCGGCTTCAGTTCCTGCCAAGGTTCACCTTGCCTTGACTCCTGCCTTATGCCAGCCTGGGTACTTATCTGCCACTGCTCCAGCTGCAGTCCAAGAGCTCACTGACTTGTGTCTGTGACAAGAACTTTGTTATAAGGGACTTCTGGGGACTGATAAAAATCATCCCTTATATCCAAATTGTATATTAACATTTTTACTCAATCACAGCTCAGAGCCAACTGTTGTTTTATCCTTGGTTTTTTGTTAACAACAAAATATATAATATATGTAAATGCAAAGAAGTTTAACAACACTTACATTTCAGTTAAAATAGTTCAATAGAGATGTTTGTTTAAGACAATGCTCGTGCATATTTAGAAATAAGTCAATGTTGAAAGTGTGCTACAAAGCCACTTTGCTGGCCATGACCATGTAATGATAGTGCTGTAATGTCTCCAAGGCTGATACAGCATCCAGAAAAGTGGGAACGGCTTCCGCTTCACCGCCAGTAGTTTCAGCCATATCATCATTTAATTTGTCCTTCACTTACACAATGTCAGCTACGATGTCACCTTCAGCTAGCTGTTCACAAGTCTCGGTGCTGTCGTCCATGGTGATGAAATTCATGAATGTTCTGTTCTCAGACAAGAAATGGGATAGAGGTAAGTCATCTTCATCATCGTCAATATCTTCTGCACTACTCATATCTTCAGTGTGCAGTGCATTGTGAGTGGTACACAAAGTCTTATGAAAGCAAGTTTTACTAAAGCAGTTTGTAATCATCTGCTGAGCAACAGAGTTCCAAGCTGAATGTAGAATTTGCATTGCATCAAGAATATTGATTTCAAAGTTAAGTTTTGTTTTCAACACTCTAAATTAAATGCTTTGCCACCAATCACCTATACTTCACCTTGAAATTCTTTATTAGTCCCTTATCACATAGTTGTAAGAGTGATGTAGCATTTGGTGGCAGAAATGCTAGTGTTAGAGAGTCCATATTCTTTACAATTGGATGCAAAAGTCATCTAGGCCTTTTCATGAGCCAATCGGTGAAAATCAAAGTAATCCAATCCTTTGATGAAAGTGTACTCGGTCAGTAGTGTTTTAGAGTTCTTAATGCAGTGAAGTCACTCAAACTCGCCAATGATTAACAGTGGCAGTTTTTCACTGCCGTCCATATTTGTACAAACCATTGCAGTCAGGCGTTCTTTACCTTGTTTGCCACTGTGTCATGCATCACATTTTTGAAGCACATGGTCTTATCAAGAAGTATGATGACAAAAGGTTTGGGAGACTTGGAGAGGCATTTTCGAACGGGGACGATCATCTCTAAGGGCATCCAACTCTAAGAACATTGCCGCGAAGGGGCGGGGCAACGTGTATTATCGAAACAAGATGGACGTCCATCTTTCGTTTTGATAATATGGTCGGTGATGCCCAAATCTTGACATTTAGGTCGACTTTAAAGATGGTCGTCCTCGGTTTTCGTCGATAATGTAAATCAAAGACGTCTATTTCAAAAACGTCCAAATCCAAGCCCTTTGGTCATGGGAGGAGCCAGCATTTGTAGTGCACTGGTCCTCCTCACATGCCACGACACCAACCGGGCACCCTAGGGGGCACTGCAGTGGACTTCACAAATTGCTCCCAGGTGCATAGCTCCCTTACCTTGGGTGCTGAGCTCCCCAACCCCCTCCCCCCCCAGGTCCACCTGCCTGAAGTACACTGCACCCACTACAACTGCTCTAGGGACCTGTATATTGCTGCAATGGACCTGAGTATGGCATTTCAGACTGGCAAAAAAGTATTTTTAAACTTGTTTTTTTATGGTGGGAGGGGGTTAGTGACCACTGGAGGAGTAAGGGGAGGTCATCCTCGATTCCCTCCGGTGGCTATCTGGTCAGTTGGGCCACCTTTTTGAGGCTTGATCGTGAAAAAAAATGGACTAAGTAAAGTCGGCCAAGTGCTCGTCAGGGACGCCCTTCTTTTTTCTATTATTGGCCGAGGATGACCATCTCCTAATCACGCCCAAGTCCCGCCTTCACTACCCTGCCGACACGCCCCCTGTGAACTTTGGTCGTCCCCATGACAGAACGCAGTCGAGGGTGTCAAAAAATAGGCTTTAGATTATGCCAATTTGGACGACCTTGCGAGAAGGACGCCCATCGCCTGATTTGTATCGAAAGATGGGCGTCCTTCTCTTTCGAAAATAAGCATGTTGATGTCATCCATTTGCTGATGATGTCCTCGTCCACTGCTGCCTCTTCACCACACATCTCACGAAACACAGTTCCATGCCTGTCTTTGAATCTGTCAAGCCATCCTACGCAGCATTGAAATGCGTCATGCATTAATTTCTTGGTGAAAATGTCCGCTTTTTCATACAGCAGTGGGCCAATAACTGAAACTCTGTGATCATGCTAAATGAATCCACTTCAATAGCACTGATTCAATGTCATGGAATGCTACCGTTTGTAAATGCTTTCTACTTACAGTTGCTGATGATTCATATGCTTGCTTTAGTTTTTCTCTTTCCTGCCATATTTGATTTACTGTTTCTTTTGCAAGATTAAGAGGCTTATTTTCAAAAGAGAAGGGCGCCCATCTTTCGACACAAATTGGGAGATGTGCGTCCTCTCAGGGTTGCCCAAATCGGCATAATCGAAAGCCGATTTTGGCCATCCCCATCTGCTTCCCGTTGCAGGGACGACCAAAGTTCCCGGGGGCGTGTCGTAGGCATAGCAAAGGCGGGACTGGGGCGTGCCTAACAGATGGGCGTCCTCGAGCCATAATGGAAAAAAGAAGGGCGTCCCTGACGAGCACTTGGGCGACTTTACTTGGTTCATTTTTTCTTACGACCAAGCCTCAAAAAGGTGCCCGAACTGACCAGATGACCACCGGAGGGAATTGGGGATGACCTCCCCTTACTCCCCCAGTGGTGACTAACCCCCTCCCACCCTGAAACAAACAACTTTAAAAACTTTTTTTGCCAGCCTCAAATATCATACTCAGGTCCATCACAGCAGTATGGACATGCTGGGAATACAATGAACAACTAGCACACAGGCTTTGCTCTTGCTCACTTTAATTTTTGCATCTAATGCACAATAAGGGGATAATTCTATAACATGAGTTCTGATAGCTACATGCCAATTACATGCATAAATATTAAGAATAATGTCATATACATGCATATGTGCACATAAACATGGAAATCGCAAAAGTCCACCTAAGCATTATTCTGCAAATATGTGTTTATCATGCATAGCATGTATTTTATAGGTAAGTGTACCTATTGGCAGAGTCTGGGAGGGACTCCCACATGTGTAAATTATAGAATACTATTACGTACAAACATACCAGCTCTACGGCTTGTGCGTAAATTTTCAATATGTATGTACCTGATTAGATTAGTATTGTATAAATGAAAGCAGGCATCTACTTTCCTTTTTAGATTAGGCACCTAAATATAAGTGTCCTGTTATAGAATTACCTCCTACATGCAAGATTTTACACTAGTAAAAAAGCCTCTAAGTCTATCTCTGGCATTATTGTTCAAACCCGGTCGGTCTTTGTCTACTAGTTAATTCTAGTAAGAGGGAGCTTGTACGAGTTCCAGAAACTTATAAAGCAATCTTATGAACCATTATGAAAGTTATTTATGATCATGACAATTATACAGAGGAGCATTGTTTTGTAACAATAGTGTACATTGTATGTTAGCTTTGGTTTTCCACTTTCTTTGGGTCCTCTCAGCAAGCAGGGATTAGGCTTTTGTAAGCAATTATACTGAGCAAATATTTTAAATAAAAGAAGTTGAGGACTCTTCAATTGAAACTCCTGCAAACAATGGCTTCAGGCCCAGCATAACACAGAAATAACATATCTTTCTTTTTCTGGTAATGGCAGAAAGTAAAACATACATTTTGAAGCCAACATTGACCTTGGAAATATGTTGCAAGTCTCAAGCATCAACTCATAGTTGTCAGTGTGTATTGCATTACCATTATTTGCTGACATCAAGTGGGCAAGACTTGAAAGAGTTTCATTAAGTGTTCCAATACCTCCCAGGTATAACTAATACACAAGATGCAAGTATCTTTCGGTGAAAAGGAAGTTTTTAAACAAGAGGTCAATGTACAAGACCAAAAAGGACTGACAAGGAAATATTTCTTCACAGGGTACTGTATGGAACAGCCTTCCAGTGGAAGAGGTACATGCCAAAACAATTACAAATTCAAGAGCGTGGGATAGACATAACAGATCCTTAATTACAAGGGAAATGAAGGTAAAGCTGGAGTTCAAGCAGAGACTGCTGTGCAGTGTAGAACAGGAAAGAAAAAAAATGGGCTGACTAGATGGGCCTTGAGGTCTTTATCTGCCTTCATTTTCTATGTGTGCTTCTGTCCTCAACTGAACACAGTATTGTTGACTTCAACATGTCCCTGCATTTAACATGGCCTGCCTAGCAAGTCTATTAGCATTCCCACTTTTTATTTGGAAAAAAAATGTGATTGCTATGTTATTCCAATAAAACTTGTTAGCTGGTCCTCTCTTTCCTCCCTGTTTACTAATCTGTGCGGCAATGCCAACACAGCCCATTTAAAGTGAATGGGCGTTGTTAGCATTAGTGCATCTTAGCCGCTAGCATGGCTTAATAAACAGGTGGTTTATTTGTAATGCTTGTCTGCATCTCTTGTATAAAATAGTGTGGTTGCCACATTAGTCCATTTTAAAGGTAATAAATAGAACTAACACAAATAATTAAAATAAGATCATAACTCTTTTTATTGGATTAACAATACAATTTTGGAAGGTAGAACCTTCTTTTTCAGGTTTGAAATGAGCAACAGATGAGAATATCAAAATATATATATATATTTTTTTTAATTTAGATTTTGCTCACACCTTTTTCAGTAGTAGCTCAAGGTGAATTACATTCAGGTACACTGGGTATTTCTCTGTCCCAGGAGGGCTCACAATCTAAGTTTGTACCTGAGGCAATGGAGGGTTAAGTGACTTGCCCAAGATCACAAGGAGCAGCAGTGGGATTTCAATTGGCCACCTCTGGATGTCAAGACCAGTACTCTAATCACTAGGCCACTCCTCCATTCTGTATGTAAGAATATGTAAGTGAGACATCAAAACATTACAATGACAGTCTGAGAGAAAGATAGGGTGGGGGACGGTAAGAAACATGAGAGAGGATGAGTAACTAGAAGGTGACGAAGCAACCTTATGGTTTATAGTATGATAGGAAACTCATATCTCAGTTAAGACTCCTTTTGTTGGTGTTAAAGTATTTCATCATCCTAACTTCAAAAGTCTTATGTTCCTTGTGTTGACTATAATGTCATAGATGCAGTGCTCTGGCCTTGCAAAGTGCTCTCCCATAGATGTGGTACCTTGATTTACTTTATGGTGTTTGATGTAGTATCTGTGTGAGTTGATTCTTGTCTTTAGCATCTGGCCTATCTGCCCAATATAAATCCTTCTTCACATTTTGTGCATTGAATCATACATACTACATTTGGGGAACAGCTTGAGTAGCGTCACCTTATTTTGAATGCTTTATCCTTGTGAGTAACTGTGAGGTCCTGTGATATTTTCTGGCACAGTTTGCGGCCTGGTGTATTGCAGGGATGTGTGTCATTCTCTTATTTTTCAGTTTCTGTTGGGAGTTTGCGTTTCACTAATTTTGCTTCAGAGAAGGTGGTTGTCGGGAGGCCAGCATTGGTGGAATCTCTCTTTCAGTAATTTGGCCTCCTGGAGTAGTGGATATAGATCTTCTATAATTTGTCCCAGTTTGTCCAGTTCTGGATTGTAAATCACTATTGGGGGGGGGGGGGGGACTTTTACTGCAGTATATTTCCATGGGCGTTTTAAAAGAAGAAGCAATTTTCTTAGAGTTTTGCTTGTAGGATACTGTCAGGATTTTGAGGTGTTTATCTCTGTATCTTGGGTCAGAGGATATATGATGAAATTGTGTGGTTTGGCTGTGAATAATGGACTTTTTTGTATGTGAAGGGTAGAAGCTGGAATTGTGGAGGTAGCTGCTTCTCTCAGTTGGTTTCCTGTATATCAATGTTTGTACTGTATATAGCTATTGTTAATAGAAATTGTTGTGTATAGAAAGTTGATTTTATCTGTGGAGTAGTCAATTTGGAATTTGATTGAAAGATGTAATGCATTAAAAGAACTGTAAAATTGTTAGAAAGTCTCTCTTCCCTCAGTCTAAATCATAAAAAGGTCATCAATATACCAATGGTATTTAAAGGGTCTAGTCTGATATTTTCTCAGAAATGTCTCTTCCAGTCCTGCCATGAAAAGGTTATATATTGAGGTGCTAGCCTGGTGTCCTTAGCAATTTATTTTTATTTATTTATTAGGATTTATTTACCGCCTTTTTGAAGGAATTCACTCAAGGCGGTGTACAGTAAGAATAGATCAAACATGAGTAGGAGGCAATTATAGCAGTAAAAATATTCGAACAACAATACAAAGTATGGCATGGTATACTACTTGCAATGACGACACAATATGTACTAGAACATTATAATTGGTAGTGAAGGGTAAGGCAAAGTTGTAACATATAGATGAGTAAGAAAGTAGGAAGAATTAGAAAGTAAGGTGACTGATTTGAAGAAAGTTGCACATGATGTCAGAGAGATGGTTAAATATTATCTCAGCTAGGGTAGGAGTGGATAAACATGTCCTGCTGCAGTATGTGCAGCCCGAGTCAATCCTTGTGTGTTTGAGTGAGACTAACAAGTTAGTTACTTCTTCCGTTAAAGGCTTGGTTGAAGAGCCAAGCTTTCACCTGCTTCCTGAAGTAGAGGTAGTCTTGTGTTAAGTGGAGCCTTTCAGGCAATGCATTCCAGGGTGTGGGGGCTACTCTGGAGAATGCTCGCTTGTGGGTATCACATCGTGTAATGTCTTTTGGAGAGGCTATAGTTAGTGAAAGTCCTTGGGATGGCCTTAGTGTCCTTGACGGTGTGTGGAGGATCATCCTATTCTTCAGATACTCAGGACCATTTTCTTTCAGGGCCTTGAAGATCAGAGTTTTAAATTTAGCCGTGTATTATACTGGTAGCCAATGAAGTTTTTGCAAAAATGGTGTGATGTGGTCACGTCGCTTGTAACCTTCTATGATTCTTGCTGCTGCATTGTGAATCAACTGGAACTGCTGCAGGCCCTTTGTAGTCAGACCATTGCATAGTGCATTGCAGTAATCCAGCCTTGATGTTACCATGGCATGCACAACTGGGATAAGATTTACCTTCTCGATGTAAGGAGAGAGGCAGCGTAGCTGTCACAAATAGTAGAAGCAGCTCTTGAATGTTGCTTGGATTTGGGGAATCAGAGTAAGTGTTGAATCTAACTGCATTACAAGGTTCCTGACTTGTGATTTGAGGGGGAGTTCATACTTCCTCAAAGGGATTTTGATGTCAGGTATTGTGAAAATGATGAGGCTACTGTGATGATGAAGCTCCCACCTCAGGATCCCAGGTCCCTCTTTCACTCAGGGTGAGCTGGTTCTCAGTATGCAGATTTTATGCAAATTAGTATCCTACCCCTTTCTACTCGGGGTGACCTGGTTCTCAAAAAGCAACATATAGTCAGGTCTTATCAACAGGATTTTTCTCATACAAATCTTTATTCCCGCCTCTGGCGCCCACTTCTTTTAGCTTAAAACACTTCTTCTTGCACAGTTCAAATCCAACAGATTTCTTCCCCCTGAGCCCTCTCACACAGGCATTTGGGCTCAGTACTAACTCAGTCCTGGACACACAATACCTCCTTGTAGCACACAGCTCTAGACACACAGTCTTTTCATCTTGGACACACAGTCCCTCCTTGTAGCCCACAGCTCTAGACACACAGTCTTTTCATCTTGGACACACAGTTCTTCTACTTGATACTCTAGGGCCTTCTTACCCCAGCCAGCTTCCTTCTTGGTAACACACAGTCTTAAGGGCACAGCCAGTACTTCTCATGGGGATCCTTCTGCTTCAGCTACCAGCCCTCTTCTTCAGCTGCTAGCTCTCCCTCTTTCCCTCACAACTCAGGTGGGGTATTAAGTGGTTAATGGCCAAACAGGACCCAGCCCATAACCTGCTGCACCTGTTTCTATCCCCAGGACTCTCCTCGGTCCTAGCGACCTCCTGCTATACATCCCTTACTGGCTCCCTTTTGTGCCTCACCCAGCCCTTCTCCCTGGACATTTTAGGGGAACAGCGCCCTCTAGGGGCCTAACCAGGGTAGGACAGCCTCTTCCTTCTCACATACCCCCACCCTTAAGATAATTGCTGCTCAACCTCTGCAACTCTGTAAGCCTTTTCCACTGAGGAGCAGCAATTCTTCCAAGAGGGCATACACTTTTCCAGGCTCATCCCTGTTCTATCCCTGGGCCTCACCAACCCCCCCATCTAGGCTCCTCATCCCCCTCTTAGCACATCACACGGCCCGGGCCCTTCCCATTAACTAGGCCTTGAGGGGCTCCCACTGCAGCGGGCCCTACCTGACCCTCTTCTCCTGCAGCCTCCTCCTACCTCTTGGGCGCCCGGCAATACCATGATCCCTCTGAGGGAGGGGTCACCTAGCTCACCTAGGCCCCTTATCTTTCTCTTAGCACCTCACATGGCTTGGGCCCTACCCTTTCCCTGGGCGCCCACCTATACCATGATCCCTCCGAGAAAGGGATCACCTGGCGACTGTTTTGGGCTTTTTTACAGCTGGTTCTATCTGACCCTTATCCACTGCAAGTCCCGAAAACCTGGTTCTTAATGTCCAGCTTTCATAGATCCTCTCCAGCGGTAATTGACTCAGGTGAGTGCTCTTGCCTTCTCCTCTCCGGCTTGAACTTTTCTCCGGCTTCTCAGGCCTCCATCCTTCCTGGCAGTCCGATGGGGTGCAGCCTGCAATTACACAAAACAAGATCCAAGTGTGACCTGTTTACTCTCCTGGCCCCCTCACTTGTGCTGCACCTCCCTGTGTGTCCGCCTTCCCTCCCAGGGAGGGTCTTGTGGTCCCCCTCCCTCCTGGGAAGGGGCTTGTGGCCTCCTCCATCCCCTACAGCCACTCCCAAGCCTCCAGTTCTCACTTACGTATCCACTCTCACCTCCCCCCTAGGTACCCTTTACCTGGGGTAGGTGAGCAAAGCGCTTTTGCTAGTGTTGGCCCCTCGACGGGCTTCTGGAACCACGGTCTCTGGAACCTCCAAGGGCACCTCCATCTCACGCCAACCCCTCATCTGGTCTGATCTGGAATCCGACTGCTCCCACGTGGATGTTCAGTGCAGATCCCACCACTTGTGAAAATGATGAAGCTACTGTGATGATGAAGCTCCCACCTCAGGATCCCAGGCCCCTTTTTCACTCAGGGTGAGCTGGTTCTCAGTAAGCAGATTTTATGCAAATTAGTATCCTACCCCTTTCTACTCGGGGTGACCTGGTTCTCAAAAAGCAACATATAGTCAGGTCTTATCAACAGGATTTTTCTCATACAAATCTTTATTCCCGCCTCTGGCGCCCACTTCTTTTAGCTTAAAACACTTCTTCTTGCACAGTTCAAATCCAACAGATTTCTTCCCCCTGAGCCCTCTCACACAGGCATTTGGGCTCAGTACTAACTCAGTCCTGGACACACAATACCTCCTTGTAGCACACAGCTCCAGACACACAGTCTTTTCATCTTGGACACACAGTCCCTCCTTGTAGCCCACAGCTCTAGACACACAGTCCCTCTTTGAACACACAGTTCTTCTACTTGATACTCTAGGGCCTTCTTACCCCAGCCAGCTTCCTTCTTGGTAACACACAGTCTTACGGGCACAGCCAGTACTTCTCATGGGGATCCTTCTGCTTCAGCTACCAGCCCTCTTCTTCAGCTGCTAGCTCTCCCTCTTTCCCTCACAACTCAGGTGGGGTATTAAGTGGTTAATGGCCAAACAGGACCCAGCCCATAACCTGCTGCACCTGTTTCTATCCCCAGGACTCTCCTCGGTCCTAGCGACCTCCTGCTATACATCCCTTACTGGCTCCCTTTTGTGCCTCACCCAGCCCTTCTCCCTGGACATTTTAGGGGAACAGCGCCCTCTAGGGGCCTAACCAGGGTAGGACAGCCTCTTCCTTCTCACAGTATGTATCCAGTTGTGTTAGGGACCCAGAGAAGCTCGGTTTTACTTGGGTTCAGGCAAAGTTTGTTGTGTTTAGCCCATTCTTGAATTGATGTTAGACAAGTGATCAGTTTATTCAAGGTTGTAGGTAAGTCAGGCTCAATGGGTATGAGTAGCTGCACATCATCTGCATAGATGTAGAACTGAGTGTCCATTGACCGAATCAGCTCAGCTAGTGGCAATATCCATGATTTCTAGATAGATGTCATTAACGAAGTGGAAGTAGTTGTGGGTCAACATGAATTTGATTAATTTTGCAATAGTTTCCGGTGTGTTGGTGGTTCATGGTAGATGCCTTTAGAAATTTGTCCATGCAGTTATGTGCATGTTGCTGTTTTATGATTTTACATCCACTGTGATTAGGAGAATGTCAGGTGGTAGGTGCATGATGTTTTTTAGAGACCTTTTTTACTGAAAGGTGTTAAGCCCTTACTCCCGGATTCTATACAGCATGACTTAAATTGTGCATGCAAATCCAGTCATATTCTGGATTTAATAAGTCATTCAGCACTGATAATTTCCACTTAACAAGCAATTATTGACATTAATTGGCATTAATAAGAATTTGCACGCAGAAATCTAAATGTATTCTATAACATGATGTACGTAAATTCCAAGTTGCATAGTTGAAAAAGGGGCCTGGCCACGGGCGTGGAATACGTAACTTTCCACAACTAAATTTAGTCACTCAGATGGGCGCTCAGAGTATTCAATAATCTGCATGGAAATGTAGGCGTATTCTATTCTATAAAGTACATCCAAATTTAGGCGTACTTTGTAGAATACACCTAGTTATTTTTTTTTTTTGCATCGATTTTTCAAAATCTAGTCCTTAACATGTAGAAACAGGCTACTCCATGATCCTGGTAACAGGTGTTGCAGTAGTTTGCCAGTTTCTGCATGTTACACCGTGGATTACTGCATTTTTCTGATTTTTTTTCCTCAGGGGTTTGGTGTGGGCTTGGAAGCATTAGGCAGCTAGTGTACTTACTGTCTAAGGCAGAGTTAACACAGGACTACTTACCGCCTTCTAAATAGGAGGCAGTAAATGGTCCCACATTAACTCTTAGCAGGTACCGTATGCTAATGGGAACTTTAATGCATGACCTGCAATAAAAATAGTGGGGATGCCCCTAAAAGGTGCTATGTAAAATTTGCAGCTACTGTGTGGTAAAATCTCACACTAGACCATGGTAACTGCAAAGTTAAGTGCATTTTAGTAGAAGGATCCCTTAATGTGTTCAGTAAGTCTGTGATGAGTTTCTTTAGATGTGGTTATATTTATTATGTATAATCCTGTGTGGAAACCTCAGTCATTTTCCGAATACATTTTTGTGCTGATACATGCTGGTACAGTGTACTGGCACCTTTTTTTATGGGCTTCCAATGAGTAAGCCTCTGCCTTGACCTGGTTTCTCTCCCCCCCCCCCCCCCCCCCCATGTACTTTTCAAAGATTTTCCTCTTCGGAGCACTAACAATGGTATCATTTCACATTCAGCTGTGAGCGTGGGCACCGGAGTCCTTCTTTCTGCTGCACCCCTGCAGAAATAGAAAGTTATATCAAAGGGGATGACTCCAGGGCTGACGCTCACAGCTGAATGTGAAATGCTGCCTCTGTTAGTGGTCCGAAGAGAAAAATCATTTTGAAAGGTACATGGGGAGGGGGAATATTGCTTGGGAAAATGTTTACCCTCCCAGGTGGGGGGCAGCAGGAGAGAGACATACTAGACAGTGGATGGGAGGGGGATAGAAGAATAGAGAAAAATACTGGTCCGGGGGCAGAGATGGAAGGGAAGGTGAGATACTGGACCCAGGACAGAGGTGGAGGGGATAGTGAGATACTGGAAAAGTGGAGGAAGGAAAGAGAGAGGGAAACATGCTGGATCATGGTGTGAAGGGGAGGGATGACACAAACCAGGCTTTCAAAATTCAGACACTGAACCTGAACCAAATCTGGTACTACTTAGATTTGGAGCTTCTTGTGAAACTTAGCCAAAGGCATAGGTATCGCTACATTGGGATGGGGCAAATACCCCCCCCCCCCCCCAAAAAAAAAAAAAAAAAAAAAAAAAAAATCATAGCCTAGTGGTTAGTGTAGCAGACTTTGATCCTGGAGCACTGGGTTCTATTCCCACTGCAGCTCCTTGTGACTCTGGGAAAGTCACTTAACCCTCCATTGCCCCAGATACAAATAAGTGCCAGCATATAATATGTAAACTGCTTTGAATGTAGTTGCAAAAAACCGCAGAAAGGCAAAATCTCAAGTCCCATTTCCTTTCCCTTAATTGTCTCCCCTTTGCTCCCCCAGTGAAAGTTAATGCCAAAACTGCACATCTCCTTTCCTCCTTCCCTCCCTCCCTGTGGGTCTTACAAACTCGGCACTGCTAGCCCAGCAGTAATTTTCACAGGCTCTCACCAGCCAGCCCAGAGGTCCTTCTCTTTATCAAAACTTCCTGTTGCTGCATGGGAAGGATGTGGCAGAGGAAAGGCCTTTTTTAAAATCTATTTAAAAAAATGTATAGACCACCTATAAACGAGGTGGTTTCCAATGTAATAACATACACAATAAAAAATATCATCACAAAAACACAAGAATCAGACTTTACATGCAAAATACTTAACTGATCTCTTCATCACATCACATGTCTACGATAGCTGCTTCAAAAATATGCCGTCACAAATAAGAGAGTCTTTAACTATTTCTTAAACTGTGTCAAAGTGCCACCAAGACGAAGTTGGTCAGGAAGAGCATTCCACAGTGAAATTGATGTAGTCACAAAGGCCATAGCCCGTGTTTCTACATAGTGTAATTGATTCACAACATCCGTTGAGAGTCTCATAGTTGTTTCTGATTTCAATGCCCTTCGCAGCTGATAAACAGATTCCTTCAAGCAACAAGGGACAGCAAGACACAAAGTCTGATGAACAAGTGTTAACATCTTAAATTGGATCTCTTGAAAGATAGGTAACCACTGGAGGGAGTCTGTAATCACTGCCTGCAATGCCATTGAACTCTGTAAGTTTGTAGAGCCCATGGGGAGGGAGGACAGACAGGGAGGTAAGGAGGTGATGCTGGATCCGGATGCTGTTCCCCTCTCCACTACTGCCAACTCCAGATTTCGCGCCTTCTGTCTCGCTGCACCCTACGCCTGTAATAAACTTCCTGAGCCCCTACGTCTTGCCCCATCCTTGGCCACCTTTAAATCTAGACTGAAAGCCCACCTCTTTACCATTGCTTTTGACTCGTAACCACTTGTAACCACTCGCCTCCACCTACCCTCCTCTCTTCCTTCCCGTTCACATTAATTGATTTGATTTGCTTACTTTATTTATTTTTTGTCTATTAGATTGTAAGCTCTTTGAGCAGGGACTGTCTTTCTTCTATGTTTGTACAGTGCTGCGTACACCTTGTAGCGCTATAGAAATGCTAAATAGTAGTAGTAGTAGGGAGGGGAGTAGCTGCACTTGCATGAAATGAATGAGAGAAGAGGGATGCCTTTTTATATGTTCCATGTCCTGTAAAAGAGGTGTGGCTATTGTAGGGCCAGATCTATAGATAGTAACCCCGCCCCTAAGGTTGACCTATATGAGTACTGTTACCTTTTTTCCTACAAAAGAAGCGCTGCATTTTCCTATAGTATTTGAGAGCTTCTTGTGATCGCTTGAAAGACTTGTTTTTAAAGGGCTCTCAGAAATTTCCACAACAGTCATTGGGTTGTTTTCCATATAGTTCTCTCATTCTTGATTTATTTCATTGTTCTTGTTAGTCTTCATATGATCTCCATAAAAGCTACCTGTTTTTTTTACAAGGTATGTTTTCTGTTTGCTATAAAGCAGAAAGGCCCAAGCAGGGCAAAAGAGTGAAATGAAATCCACCAAGGGAACCAATGTCAAACAAGAGGAAAGAGCTGCATGCATGAGGACAGTAGGAGGCCCATTGAGAGTACACACAATACTCTGAACTCCAAAGGTGATGAAAGATGATGTGCAGGTTCAAAACTAAAAAAATCTTTGTGTGGTTTGTGGGATCATGCCAGTTTGTGCTGAACATCAGCTGCTCTCTCCAAAGAAACAGAACAATGTTACAAGAAGCCAATGCAGAGGTCTAACTGCAAGGACAAGATTTTACTATACAAGAAATGAGAGAGAGAGAGAGAGAGAGAGAGAGAGAGAATTGAAAGTATAAAGTTCTACAATCTTGAATGATTGTATTTTAGAATTTACAAGGATTGCACATTAATTTTATTTGAAAAACCTATTCATTGAAAGCCAGATACCAAAGTCTATCAAATACAGGACAATCGCTGTAAACCAGTGAATAATGCCACTTATCCATATCTATCTGTAAGAGGACTGCAGAACTGAATGAAACATGAAGGTTATAGTATCCCTTTGAATGGATTAGGCTTAGTCCATCCCTATAGCAAAAGTACAGCCAAATTTGTTTGCAAGTAGCCTTACATGGAGTTCTACAATTGCTTGTTCTTGATTTTAAATGTACGGTTGCATGAATAATTTTCTCATCTTCATGTGGACATTCTTTTCACATTTTTTTTGTTGATGAAAAATATTGCTAATCTAATTTCCTATTAAAAAAACTCATTTCCAGTATTGCAGAGCTGAAAGGTGCTACCAAGCATGTAGTCCTCAATTTACATATCACAAATCCTGTAATCCAAGGGGCTCTTTCACACGAGGGTGGTTGCAAGCAATTACATGGACAAAGAAATCTTTTAGTTCATGATTTTGTGCTGCCTTAATTTCGTCTCTTGAGCTCCCATAGAGTTCTCGCCTGTTATGAATTTGTCTATTGATGTGGTTTCAGAATGGAAATGTCCCAAAACATGTTGTGTTAGTGGATTTTCATTGTACAGTGTATCATATTTTTTTCTATTTATCATAATTTGGAAAATGTGGGGGTTGGTAGTCTTTATTAGAAAAAGGATAAAGTCACCAGATTCTAGAAATAAGTCATTTCATTTTACAGCCACCAACAATGCATAGAGAAGATAATAGTCAAGCTTGATTCCGCAAGTAACATTGCAGCCTTTATTTACTGAGCTCTTTGTAGTTTTCACTTTAATAAGCATTAACTGAAAATGTTAACTCTTGATAGCTACAACACCTCCATGGTAACGGTTGGGGGTGATCTCAACATGTAAGGGAAGGTAGCTGTGCCATTAATGCAGAGCAGTTGTCATTTATGTGTGTTTATGACACTGCTGCTAACATGGAATGCAGTTAAACTACACCTCTGGAAGTATAGTTAACTGTTCCAACTTATCTGCCATATTAACAGCTAATGCGTATTAATGATAGCAGTGTTAATTGCAAGGTGCATGCTGCACACCTTCCTTGCCCTCAATAAGGACGTTATTTACTGAAGGTTATTCTGTGTGAATACCATTATTGCAAGTGAGGTACTTCAGGACCCATTTCATTCTTATGTGTTCTATGGCAGATGATGCACACTAACAGCCTTAGCACACAATAACCAATGATCCTTTAAATATTTAAAATGGCAGTTAACATGCACTGTTAATATGTTTTATTTTGTGCTCTGCATTATCAGTTAACATTAAAACATATATTGAACACCTAATGCGGTTTTCTAGTTCACTTTTACTGAACCTAACCCATATTTTGAATATTACCAGGTCGGGGAAGGGTTTGTATTTACATAAATAGTTTTTCTTGGAGAACCTACATGCACAAATTACTTTAAATATTGGTGCAAAGTTCATGGATAAACAGTATTCAGGCTGCACCAGGATAGGCCATCAAAAAAGTTTCAGACAGCCCACTAACTGTATGCGCATATGTTCTTTGTGGAAATTTCCAGAGATCGGAAGGACCTGCAGACTCTGCATCTGCTTTTTCTAAAGACAGATTTTGGTTAGAAATAGCACTTGTACACTAAAACTCCAATCTACCTGCTTTGTTTCACAAGCACGCACTGGTCCTACCATTAGCAAAAAGTACCTGTGTTGTATGCTGTCACCTGCAATGGGACAGACAGTTTCCAAATGGCAAGGGGCATAATTCTTCGCACGTCTAGATTGCTTTGGAAATCTGTCCTCCCCATATTCTTTATGACTAGGTAAAATATTGATCATGAAAAAAATTCTTCTTAGTATTACTGGTCAAATAAATTTCTTTCCTCAAAGTTTGTGTCTTAACATTGTATTAGTATTTATGATTCTCAAATATCCGAAAGAGCGTTTGTTCAAACACCTATTTGGTTAAACACTAACAAAAGAACCTTTGAATGAATATTAATATTATGTTCTGAATCCGATCTTGGTCAGGATCTTAATCAAAAAGGAGAAAAGACCTCAGAAAACAGTCTGTGGACTTTTATCTTTCACAGATGGTTATAGTCTCAACAGACATATATAATCATTGGCCAAAAACCTCCCAATTTTAAACATTGTAAAATATTTTAATCAAGTTATTAGTTGTTTTTTTTTTCTTTCATTTTAAAACATGAACATTGATCTTTGTGGTATCATGCACTTAACTTTGGTAAATCCCTGACAGGGTTCCCATGTCACCCTATGACTTCTTCAGGGGAATTTATTGATATGTGCTGAACTCTACAAACAAAAAAATGATCAAAATATGGACAAGTTCTGGAAAAACAGTATAGGTTTTACTTACAACCATTCAGTGACTCATGTCATTACTCAATGTCAGATAAGAAAGAAACAAAATGGCGTCTGTTTAAAAGCAGGACGCCCAGACTTATTGACCCAATTGGGGTTCTAATTGATTCACATTGCACTATGGCACAATGCTACATCAATGAATTACCAAAGTTAATCAATGTTCATGTTTTAAAATGAAAGAAAAAGAAAAAAATCACTTGAAAATATTATAAAAATGTTAAAAACTTGGGAGGTTTTTGGGCAATGATTGTATTTGTCTGTTGAGACGAAGATTGGATTCAGAACATGATATTAATATCCATTCAAATGTTCTTTTCTTAGGGTTTATGATTTAATATTTACATGTTCAATGAGATATACAGGCTGCTGTTGATTTTTGAATTCATTAACACATTAATATTGGTTTATTTTACTTGCCATTAAATGGTGAGGCAAGATTATTAATTTCTTAAATCCAAAACATGTTTATATAAAACAATAAAACATTTATGAATTAGCTTGAATATTGTGAGGTGATATTTAAAGTCATTTATGCATCTGCCTCCTCCACATAGATATACTTTGGCTTGAAAAAGCTTGGTCTGACCTGACTAGCCTTAGGTTCTTATGACTTTTTCTAAAAGTGGAAAAGTTGGGCCAAATAATGTACACAAACAAGTCAGTGAATATAGATGCCATACCAACATGCTGAACATAGACAGATAGCATATAAAGAGACTTTTTCTCAGTCTTAGCATGTACTATCGGAATTAGTGTGCACTAAATGCTGCATATCCTATTTTATACCAATGGGCCACCCAGCATGCTGGGAGAAACCAAATTCCATAGATCCAGCATTCTGTCTCTGATGCTGGTTAGGTCACAGATACCTGACAGATCCCAAAAAGTAGATCTATGTCCCTTAGTTCATTTTTTTTATTTCAACTGTTTTTATTGATGATTCAACATTATAAACATTTTAACATTGCCAATACTTCTATTATTGAGCATTATAAGTAATACAGCATATTAACTTGTATACAGCAATAAATTCCATCATCAATAGTTTTATGCATCTTCCCCTGGTCTCTTTGCCTACCCTCCCAAACATGCTCATTAACAGCCAAACGTACATTTAAGGAGGGGGTGTTTTGTTAAATATACATCACAGTCATCTTTTATATTCCCCCCTCCTTCTCCCCTTCCTTCTTCTCTCCCCACCCTCTCCCCCCTGCTATTCATTAATAATTAAATTGTGCTTATGAGTTCAGGTAAGTGTACCATTATTCTATAATATTATCAAAGCTTATTGAGTACAAGACTCCGACCTCTCTGCGTTAAGGTATCCAACATAGGCCCCCAAACTTTAAGGAAGCATTTTTTCCCACGACAGGAGCCTTTTGCATTCCTTGCTTCCCATGTCATTAAAAGATGCACCTGATTTCGCCATTGCCAGTAATCTGGGGGTTTATCCGAAGTCCAACATTGCAAAATACATTTTTGGCTACCAAACATAATTTGCGACTTAACAATATTTCATCTGCCGTAAGGCCACTGAATGCTCTTGGGCAATCCAATATTAATTGCACCGGAGTGCCCACTATAGTACTTGAAATGATTGAATTCATAAATGCCAGTATCTTTTCCCAAAAAAGCTGTATTTTTGTGCATTCCCAAAATGCATGATAGAACGAATTTTCCTCCAGTGTGCATTTCATACAGATTGGTGTGTCAATCCCTCCTACTTTATAGAACTGGCGTTGTGTGAAGTATGCTCTATGTATTATTCTAAATGCACATTCTCTATAGTTTGCTCCATTAATCAGTTTAGGGATGTTCCGTATGTGTGCTGCTATGTCCCAATTAGATAAATCTACTTTTGTATCTGCTTCCCACCTACGGCGAAGTTGTGACCAATCTCTATCTGACCTCAAAGTCCACAATTGTTTGTGGAGCTGCGAAATTGTGGGGGCTTCTTCTGATATTTCATCATAAAACTGTTTAATTTTCTCCCCCAATTGAAACTTAAGCTCTTCTGCATTAAGTGTTTGTATATAGTGTTTTATCTGACCATACCCAAACACGTCCTCCCAGTGTGCAGCGTCAGTGGGTATTAGTTGACTTAGAGGTTTAATTTTCCCTTCTAAATCTATTATTGTTTTTAGACATGTGTGCCCTCTCCTTGCCCACCTCCGAAACACCTGATTTTCCAGTCCTGGCGTAAACAACGGGTTCCCCCTTATGGTCAACCATTCTGTCATATTCGGCTGTCCCCCCAGTTTTGTCCCCAAGTATTTCCATGCCTCTTGTAGAGGAGCCAGTATTATACTACCCTTAAATTTCTTTGGCACCGATTTATTATTGAGATGCAGCAAGGTCACCATATTGTAAGGGCTAAAGTATATCTTTTCTAATTCTAGCGGGGTGTGTGTATTTGCAGAAAAAATCCAATCTCTCACTAACCGCAACAGGCTTGCCAGATTATAGTATTGTAGATTAGGCAATCCCAATCCACTCTGCTGCCAGTTCCCCAGCATCAACTGCAACTTCAGTTTAGCCTTTCTCTTTGCCCAACAGAACTGTCCTATCATTCGATAGAATCGTTTGATATCTTTCTGTAACAATCTCAATGGCAGGACTTGTAATACATATAGCCATCTGGGTAATATTACCATTCGTATGAGACAAATTCGACCTATTAGTGGCACCGGTAACATCTTCCAGGTTGCCAACTGTTGTTCTGTTTGACTGAACAATCTATTGACATTTAGGCTGTATATGTCTCCTGTCTGAGAAGCAAGCAAAATTCCCAGGTACCTAAAAGAACCCTCTACCCATCTCAGCGGGAATTCTGCTCCCCAAAGAGATTTGGTATTAACTGGTATCGCCAGGGCTTCTGATTTATCCAGATTTAATTTGAATCCTGAATGATCTCCAAATTCCTTAATTATTTCTAGAAGATCTGCAAGTGATGCCTTTGGTTCAGTAAGTGCTACCAGCAAATCATCCGCAAATGCTGCAATTTTAAATGTCATCGATCCAATCTCCACTCCCCTAATGGATCTTATTGAAATTATGTCTCGTATCAACGGGTCTAAGTATAATGCAAATAGTAACGGGGAGAGTGGACATCCTTGGCGTGTCCCTCTCATGATCTCAAAATTTGCCGATACCATTCCATTTACCATGATCCGTGCTCTAGGGGCGGTATATAGTGCTTTAATGGCTTGTACAAACCATCCCGAAAACCCATATCTACCTAAAACTGAAATAAAAAAGGCCATTCCACACGGTCAAATGCCTTTTCAGCATCAAAACTGACCAATAAAGCACTTTCTGCAGACCCTTTAAGATGTTCCAAAGATAATAGAATACTTCGCAAATTCTTAGTTACAGATCGACCCTGCACAAACCCCACCTGTGCTTCATGTGTCAAATTTGGTAGTACCGTCCCTAGTCTCTTGGCTAATATTTTTGCAAATAATTTGACTTCACAATTCAGAAGTGAAATAGGTCTGTAGGAGGATACATATTGCGCATCGCGCTTAGGCTTTGGCAGCACTATAATTTGAGCCAAGTTAAGATTTTCCGGTAATTTCCCCTTCATCACCCATTCATTAAATACCTCATTTAATATGGGGGCTATATTTTCACCTAACAATTTATAAAATTCAGATTTTAAGCCATCAGGTCCGGGTGCCTTTCCCAATTTGCTTTGGCCAATTGCCCATATAATTTCATCACAACTTATGGGTTCGTTCAATTGTTGGAGTTCTGTCTGTCTCAGCAAAGGGGTGTCAATATTTTGCAAGTAAAGATCATTCTGTAAACCCTGACTCTCCCCTGCGCTATAGAGCTGTTGGTAGTAAACCTGAAAAATTTTATTGATTTCTTCATCCTTGTTTATTAGTTTTCCGTCTTTGCCTTTAATAGCACCTACGTATGTATCTTGCTGTTGATTGTGGTGCAATCAGTTTAGCCATGAATTTACCACTTTTGTTCCCATGTTTATAAAGTTGGAAACGATAATAACTTTGGGACTTTATTGCCCTCTCATGCAGCAGTGCATTTATCTCTGTTTGGACTGAAATTATTTCTTTATGTATCTTTGAAGCCGGGTTTTGCCCATATCGAGTAGTCAAGCGTAAAAGTTCTTTTTCTAATCTCAATAATTCTCTATCACGTTGTTTTTTGTAATTGCTAACATAGCTGATAATTTCCCCTCGGATGACTGCCTTTGCTGCCTCCCAATACGTGGGCGCCTCTAGTACTGATCCTTCATTGAAGTGTTTGTACTCCTCCCATTTAGCTATTAAATATTCTCTAAATTTCCCACTTTTATAAAGGTAACTAGGAAATGACCAATTTCCCCCTCTTTGGGAATTATCATCTCCTAATTTCCAAGTCATCCAAACTGTGGCATGATCTGAAATCAAACAAGGCCCAATTTCTACTTCTTGTATATCGGTAAAAATCTTGCGTGACACTAACAGGTAATCAATTCTAGAATGGGTTTGATGAGCCCTTGATTGATGTGTATATTCTCTCTCTGTTGGGTGTAACGTGCGCCATACATCTAAAAGGTCTAGTGTATTGCACATGTCAGGTAAACCTCTAGTGTTCCTTTCCCCTCGCGCCATTGATGGATGAGACTTATCAATTTGTGGATTCCATGGCATATTAAAGTCTCCACCCAATATCACCGGTAAGGCCTCCATGTTGGCAATGGTTGTAGTTACTTTTTTATAAAATTTAAGGTCCAGTGTATTTGGGGCGTACACACCACCTAAAATTATTTGTTTCCTGGCAATAGTAACCTTACAAAACACAAAGCGACCCATTGTATCTTTATGCTGATTATGAATTTGGGTCACCACTCCTTTCCTGATAAGGATGGCCACACCCCCCTTATTGCCCACCGCTGGTGAAGCAATGCAGTCTCCCACCCACCATTTAACCAACTTTGCGTGCTCTTCATCAGATAAATGGGTTTCCTGCAGTATCGCTATGTCTACCCTTAGTCTTTGCAAGTGCTGCAAAATTTTAGATCTTTTAATAGGGGAGTGTATACCACCTATATTCCAAGTGACAATTTTAATCATCTTGTGTAATATAAGTTCACATTATCCTTAATTGACAAACTCGTATTTAAATTCATGAGAAGCCATCCCAGCCTATGGCTCCCCATCTCGTCACATATTAGCTGCTCTCTTAGTCTGATGTTAATGCATTTTATGGTACAACTTGTCTTTCCTTCCATTTCTTTGACATATTTAACCCTCCGCATCAATTCTCTCCGCTTCCAATTCCCCGCTAGCCCATCCCTCCCTCCCATATCCCTCCCTCTCCCTCCCCATCTCCCTTTACCATGTGCTTCCTTATATGAAGCTGTCACTTTTTAACGCTAACCCACCTTCTCCCCTTATTTCTGTTAGTTCTTAGTTCTTCTAGAACCTTATTCTTTCGTGTTTTACATTTTAACATTTCCCAACCTTTAAACTTCTAAATATACTCCCCTTCTTAAACTCCCCCCTTATATTGAGCAGAACCATCATAACAGTATTAACATAAAAATTAAATACCAACAAAACCGATTAGCAGTTCTATCACCATCTGTGCCAGAGTCTCTCAATGGTATCTGCCCCTTAAGAGTTCTCCTGCTTCAAATTTGTTGAATATAGTTAATCGCATCCAGAGCTAGATTCCTCCCAGCCTCATAGCTGCCGCTCTTTTCGGGCTCACGCAGGTTCTGTGTCCTCAGGAACAGCCTTATCCGAGTGTTCTATCTGCGCAATAAAGTCTTTTGCCTCCCTTTCAGACGTGAATGATCGTAGTTTGCCCCCATGTGTTATTTTCAATGTAGCCGGATATTGCAGGCTAAAACGGATCTTCAAAGCAAATAATTTTGAACACACGGTAGAAAACGCTTTTCTCTTGGCTGCAACACCGACTGAGTAGTCTTGAAAGCAGAGTATTTTTGCTTTTTCATAGGTCAAAGAGTTATTTGATCTTGCTGCCTGCAAAATATATTGCTTGTGCATAAAATTGAGTACTTTGCAGATAATTACTCGTGGCTTAACAGCGTTCATCTGGCGAACTCCCAGCCGATGCGCTCGTTCAATTCTTAAAGGACCAAGCTCTGCTGGAAATTCAATACTTTTGGTCAGCCATTGTTCTAGAATCCTCTCCAGCTGTTTTCCCCCGAGCGCTTCAGGTAAGCCAACCAATCGGATGTTATTCCGTCTGGAACGGTTTTCCAAATCCTCAATTTTAGATTCCAAATCGGATATCGTTTTCTGCACAGTTTTTTGAGAGTCCTCCACTCCCGTCAGCCTGTTTTCCACTTCGCTGACTGTAGTTTGGAACGCTATGCACTCCTTAGTCAAATCCTCTATTTTCGTATTCAACTGTTCCAATTTAGTATCCAATTTTTGGTCAAGCGGAATCAGCCGACGATCTAATAGATCTTCCATCACCCCCGTTAATTCGGAGGTGATCTCAGCCACCCACGCCGAAGACACCGATGGATTGGTTTCGGGGAAGGCCGTCGCCATTTTGTCTTCGGCCGTCCTTCCCCTCTGTCTTTCTTTTTGGGCTGCTTTCGTCGTCATATCTAGTTTTTCTCTCGTTCTGCTCGACCAGATTGTTGCCCTGGGTTCTTTTCTAGCGATTATTGCAAATTAGAAGGGTTTAATTCTCCTTGAAATGCGGGGATTCTCAGGCAGGCTTCGGAGAGAGATTCACCTGCAACCTCTCTTCACCATAGCGTCACGTGACCCCCCTTAGTTCATTTTAAGGGATGAGTAATGGCTTTTCCCAAGTCTTGCTGGCTAATACAGTCTTATTGACTTTTTCTTTCCAGGAACTTGTCCAAGCTTGTTTTGAATCCCATGGTGTTAGTCACCTTGACCACATCCTTCAGCAACAAATTCCGCAACTTAATTGCACACTGTGTGAAGCAAAAAATAAATCACATTTTTTCTCGAATCACTAATAGGAGCTATGTTCTCCTGATGCTGGCTTAAAGGCTGTGTATAAACAAGATAAGTGGAAAGTTTACAAGACTCTTTTGAATTCTTTGAATTGTTTGATACACTTCATGATATTAAAGTTGTTTAATGATACTATGTAAAAATTGGACCTATGATGATATATGGTGGATTCATTCCTGTTCCCAGTTAGATATACTTATGGGAAGCAATCACAGCTGACTGTTCTAAAAAAGTACTGGGAACACTGTGGGATTGATTATCATTTAGTTCAGTTGTGTTTGACCTTGAATAATACAGGCCATGGATTGTGGCATAAGGTGGTGGTTTTGAGAGCGAGAGAGTAGTTGCATAAGGGTGGGAGGGGGGTTGAGAGTGGTGACAGAAAGGTGAGAAGATATGATAGAGAGAGGCAGACTGAGTAATCGAACAAGGTTGGATGTTTGAGAGAGAGAAACTAGTATTAAAGGGCAGGGAGGTTTTGAGAGAGACAGAGACCGATGGAGATATTTTACATCACTGGCACAGGTCAGTCAACACTGTATTGACCTGACATGGAAAGATATTTGTCAGCTGTCCTTCAACCCCTTTGTATTCTAAAGTGGCCCCCATTAAAACATACTCAAGATTATCAAGAAATCCTATCAAAGTCTATGGAGTATTTCTCTCACTTGTGTTGTCTTGCTCATCATGGATAGAATCTTGTCCAAGTAAGTTACTTTGGTTAGAATATTTCAGTTTTATTTTAGAGTATGCTGAACCACTTTGGTAGATAAGATATAGGCACAGCCAGATTTTCTCCTTAATTGCTACATGCAATACAATTGTCTCTCACCTTCCAACTTCTTTCACTTTTGAGTTTATTCCTCCATTTATCATTCATTTCCACATTTGCATCTTGCATGGTTCTTCCAGCTTGTAGGGTCTTCTACGATGTCTCTATCTAAATAGACTAATTTAGCTGATTTCTATCATCAGCCTGGTTTTATGATGACTATAGTATTACATAGAAGAGGCAGCTATGGAAACTTTATTATTAGAACACATAAGAAAACACAATCTAAAGCTTAAAACATTCTCAGGGGCCCTTTTACTAAGCCGCATAAGCGTCTACGTGCGCCCAACACGTGCCAATTTGGAGTTACTGCCCAGCTACCAAGTGGCTCTTGCGATAATTTCATTTTTGGTGCACATCCAAAAAATAATGTTTATTTTCTGGTGCATGTCCGTTATGCACACCAAGTGGCATTTGGCGCGCGTAGGTCATTACTGCCCAGTTAACATGTGAGACCTTACCACTAAGTCAATAGCTGGCGGTAAGGTCTCAGACCCAAAATGGATGCACACCAATTTTTATTTTGCTGCATATCCATTTTCAGCAAAAATTTTAAAAAGACATTTTTTTGCAGGCGCACTGATAACTGGATCTGCGCACGCCCAAAACACGCACCTCCACTACCGCAGGCCATTTTTCAGTGCACCTTAGTAAAAGGACCCGTCAGGGATTAAGATATATAAATGTTAGATTGTCATTTTGGTGAGAAGATAAATGTGCCTAACCTTGATCTACCAATTAAAAACAATGAGTTAAATCTAAATAATAAATAAAATTGTTTATATTATTTTGCCTTGGTTTTAGGCCTTTCAGCATAATCATTTTCTGGGTTATTCCATCTCAGCTTTTTCAGCTATTTTTCTGTCTCACTTTCTCAATCGTGTATATGCTAGGGGCTAATCTATACAGTATTCTCCTCGTAAAGCATGTTTTAAATGCAGAAAATTGCTATTATAAAATTGTGGGGTTATACTCCCATGTGAAAAGTTGACCCATAGCAGTAGTACTATGAGACTACTGCTAGTGGTCTTAGGTGCCAGTTCCTGGAGGTTGACAAGGCAGAGTGGGACCACTCCAGATCCCTGCCCCCAGACTGCCAGGATTTCATCCTAGGCCTCAAGAGTGGGTTGGTGGGGGGGTTCTAGGTTGCCCAGATGGAGGGCTTAGGACTGCTGGGAGGGGTTTGCCATTGGTGAGCGAGATTCAGGAGGGGATTGGGGGGGGGGTTCAGTTCCAAGGGGTGATCATATCGGGGGGGGGGGGGCATATCTGATGCCTGGGGAGGGGGTTCTCATCAGAACAGGGAACTCATTTCAGGGGGCTCTAATCGAGGAGGGAATCTGATGCCAGGGGATATGAGTGGGATCAGTTCAGCTTACCAATGTTATTGCAAGGTACTCCGTTGGGCAGCTTTAATGTAATAGGATTCATTGTCGCTCTCAGAAGGCACTGACAGGGGCTGCCAGTATCTTGATATGCGCTGGCATTAACCCTCCTCTCTCCCTTGCTGAGCCTTGATCCCTGGTGGGGGTCTGCTCTCATCAAACAAATGGAGGGGTCGGGCTGGGAGGAGCTCTGCAGAAACCTTTGCTTTCTTTTTCAGGTTCCTGACCGGCTAGCAGGAAAGTTTGGATGAGACTTCATGTCCTATCCAAACCCCTAGCTGGCTTTAAGCCAGTGTTAAGGAAAGGTGAACCTTCATGTTTGGGGAGAAGGTGAGGATGTGATAATGTGATATACAGACATGAAGAGAAGTTAGAAGTCTCAGCTGTGTCAGTGCCAGTTCTAGTGCTGCCGTGGCCCTAGTCTTCACATGGAGTCATAGCACACAGCCTTCCTCTAAAGTGCTTTGTTGGTAAGCCTGCCACAACATGTTCGTGGGTAAGAGCCCGTGTAAATCTTGACATTGAAATGTCACAGCATATACATATATTTCTCTTCTTAGATGGGGAATACTTGTGTGTAACTCTATCCCAACTTTTTCCCGCCCAATCCATACCCCCTTTGAAATTAAACATAGATAAGACATAGACATGGAAATACCAACTTTCTAAAATTGGATTGTACACATATATAAGTTTCTAAAATGAAAGCCAGAATGGGGCTAATTCTCAACATGTTGCCTAAAGTTAAGCACCGGAATGATGAGTGCTAAGTTGAAATTCTATATTGGCAATTATGTATATAATACCCCATGATATGGATATTACTAAAAGAATGCAGTGTTAGACTCTCTGGAGGCGCTGGGGGGAGGGAGGTCCCTGCCAATGGGTTGGAGAGTTGGGATCTCCTTGGGTGGGAGGAAGCCCAGCCCAAGGGGTATGGTACTGGAATAAGTTGTAGAAAGAAAATGTTTCCCTGTGGAGAGTGATAGCAGGGGTAAAGTTTGGGATTAATAAAATCTGTGGTGAGGTACATGAGGTCTTTGGTTGCCTGTATCCCCACCAGTACCCTTGGGAGATTTGGGGGATCCCGGAAATGCAAGAAATAAATACAGGCTGGATTAAGAGTTGTTGCTGCCCCAGTAAGTAGCAATGAAAAAGGAGCGAGCTTCAGGTGGACAAGGGGGCGAGAGTCCAGCCTGGAAGCGGTCTTTGCCTGAAAGAGTGTTAAGAGCAGCCTTGAATTTATTCCTATGATGAAAAGATAGGTAAAGGACAGGAGTCTGTGTAAATATGTACAGAGTGGAACCAGTTAGAGAGTGAAGCAGCATGGATAAGCTCATTCCACCTATGGGTGAAAGGATCTGTAACTATCTAAAGTGTTCGACACATTCATATGCCAGTTGCAGAAGTTCCAATAAAGTTAGTTTGCATTTAAACAAAACTACTGGAGTGCAGCGTGACTATTGGAAAGGGTGAGAGCAGGTGTCCCTGGACTGAGAAAAAGGACACCCTGACATTTCCGTTATACTCCCAACACCCTGGATCTCTATTCCGGACCATTAACCCACTCCCAAGCTCATGGATGATTGACTGTGGCTGTATGAATGGAGAGTGAATAGAGCCGCAAAAGAAATGTTTTTTTTCCCCCCATGTGACCCAGGTTGGACTGGAGCTAGCCCAAACAGGGGCGAGACCCGGGTTAAATGCACACAAGTCCGCAGTCACACATCTAACTTTAGGTGCAAACACTTTCATTGCTCAATGATTGGTGTAAGTACCCGAGCCTAACTGTTGGTAGTTAGTAATGTAAACTAGTGTTCTAGACCCTGAACCGCCCATTCCCCTCCCTGGTCCATGTTCCCTTTGAAGTTGTGCGCTATGGATTTTACACACACAATTTGTAGATTATTGTCTAAGAGCATTTACATGTTTATGTGTAAATTTGTGCTAATTAGCACTAATTAAACCTAATTATTGGTTGTTTATACCAATTACATCCAATTATTAAGTTACATGGGTAACTGACACTATTCTATGGCTTGTACATGCAATTTTGTGTGCTAAGTGAAAAATCACGCACACTTGTTTCTAGAATTAAGGTATGTATATCTCCAAACTTTGCAGAATAGCGCCAACCTATTTAGAGATACACCTGCATTACAAAAATTGATGTTTGTAGCATTATCAGCAGCTGTTCCTGGACCAAAACCATTCATTCCAGATTTTAATTTATTTCAGCTGCTGTTTGGTTTGAAATTTTTATTTCATTAAAAATAAATAAAATGCAGGCTGATTCCTTTGTGGCAGGATTCCCAGCCCCTTAGAGGGAAGGGTTGAGGGAATTCTCTGAGGACAAGCTGGACCACTATTAGCATAGATAGATGATGTCACCGACAGAGTCCCGGCTTTGATGCTGCCCATTGTTCAGAAGATTTTTGTAGGCCCAGCTGTACATGTGTGCATGCCTTCCCACCTGCCCAACTTTCATGGGACCTACAGTTTCTTCTCATTCACGGAGCGAGGAAGATGTATTTCACATTGTGTCTGTCACACGTTGTTTTTTTTTTGCTTCACAGTAAAGTTTTTTACTGGCCTTCCTGCCCTTTAGTTTTTGGTAGCATGGGACCTTTTATTTTTATTATTTGTCCTTATTTTTGTCTTGTTCTCCTTATTTTTCTTGGAGTTTTTCAGCCCTCTTTACTCTTTTTCCATGACTCGCAGCCTACTTAGGCCTGAGCTCCCGGCTGGGATTTTCATTTTTATAATTGAGCCATTTGATTTTGCTGCAGTTGTCTTCGCCATTATGTCCAGAAACCTGCCAGTGGATTTAAGCAGTGCACAGACTGTGCTCAGTGGTGTAGCTAGGGAGTGCACCAGGGGAGCGGCTTCTCCCCCAAACAGACTTCCGATGGTGCTGGCACCTATTTTTAACATGTGCCAACGCCATTGGAAGTCCGCTTTCTGCTTCCCCTGTGCCTTCAACCTGGCTACGCTTCTGACTGTGCTAGGACCATGTCTGTGACTGATCCTCATGATGTGTGCCTAACCTGTTTGACCCAGACAATAAGTCCTCTCATGGCTGTATGTCTGTTCAGAAAAAATTAAGGACATTAAGAAAAGGACTGATACCATCAAGTCCCTGTCTTGGCCCACTCCTTCTGCATCCTCTGCTTCTGAAGTTTTCAGGCAGAAGTCAGAAGAGATCCAACTACTCTTAAAGGTGTAAGTAAACTCTTTTGATTCACCCTTCCCAGCAGGCCCAGGGCCTAAGCCTCAGTCCTTGGCAGCAGCAGGCCCAGAAGCCCCAGCCAGCTCCCCAGTCTAAGCAGGGATGAACATTTGACTGCCTCCAGCAAATTATAGCTGAAATTAAAGTGTCTGTTCCAGGCGACCTACTGGTTGGAAGGAGGCTGAATTTTTTTCTAGGAAAGTTGGCCCCTTATAACCTCTGGAAGGTTTCACCTTCAATTAACCTCAACCTCCTTCAAATTGCCCACCAAAAGCCTCAAAGCTCATCTCTCAGCATCAGGAAGTGCTTGGATAGGAACTTTCTCCCCTTCTAAAGGACTTTGTGGTCAAACCCATTCCTGCATGGATTTTAGAAAAGGCAATAGATGTTAAATGGAAAAATATTTTTTTGCTGTAGGGCCAGATGCAAATGTGGAAAATGCTTAGTATAACTGGTCCTTGGCAGCAAATTGCTTTTTCTAAATGAAGTTTGTGACCACAGCCCATAGGGGATGCTACAATGAACCATAAAGCCGTCATCCCAAACTTGAAAACAAGGACTCCCTCTAGTCTTCTTTTTCTTACCCAGTACTAGGAAGCCAACTTCCTGTGACCTTTCGACTCAAACTGTCCTATTTGAAGATTAGGTCTGTGTTGAAACTTCACCTCTTTTCTTAGGCTTTCAGCAGCACTATACAGTTTAGTTTTAGGCTGCTTGTCCGATACCCCACCTTTCCTCACCCCATTGTTTCATCTGCCTAATCAACTAATCTTACCCCCTCCCTGCAATTCTCTCTTTCATTCTTTGTCCTTTCTATCAACTATCCTATATCAGCTATGGTGTTATTTTCCTCACATTTGATTATGTGTGTATAAATTGCTTTGGTCTGTGTTCACACAAAATGTGGTATGTTAAATTGTAACAACAGTAAGAGTGTGTGAAACCTATGCATGGTCAGGGTGGAAGGAAATCCCATTAAATACAAACTGGACTCACTTTTTTAGGCATTTATATATTAAAATCTATCAGGCTTATTTTAGAAAGAGAAGGGCGCCCATCTTCCGACACAAATCGGGAGAAGGGCGTCCTTCTCTCAGGGTCGCCCAAATTGGCATAATCAAAAGCCGATTTTGAGCATCCTCAACTGCTTCTCGTTGTGGGGATGGCCAAAGTTCACTGGGGCATGTTGGCACTGTAGCGAAGGCGGGACTGAGGTATGATTAAGAGATGGGTTTGGAGAAAAGGTGGCTGAGGGGTGATATGATAGAGGTCTACAAGATAATGAGCGGAGTAGAGCTGACAGATGTGAAGCGTTTGTTTACACTTTCAAACAACAACAAAACCAGGGGACACAAGATGAAGCTAGAATGTGGTAGATTTAAAACAAATAGGAGAAAGTTTTTCTTTACTCAGCGTGTAGTTAGACTCTGGAACTCGTTGCCGGAGAATGTAGTGACAGCAGCTGGCCTTACGGAATTTAAAGGGAGTTTGGACAGATTCCTGAGGGAAAAGCCCATTGAACATTATTAAATTTTTTTTTTGGGAGGGGTGGGGGGGGGTTGCCGGGTTCTTGAAGCCTAGATTGGCCGCTGTCGGAGACAGGATCCTGGGCTTGACGGACCCTTGGTCTTTTCCCAATATGGCAGTGCTTATGTGCGTCCTTGGCTGATAATGGAAAAAAGAAGGGTGTCCCTGACAAGCACTTGTCCGACTTTACTTGGTCCATTTTTTCTTGCGACCAAGCCATGAAAAGGTGCCCGAACTAACCAGATGACCACCGGAGGGAATCGGGAATGACCTCCCCTTACTTCCCCAGTGGTCACCAACACTCTCCCACCCTAAAAAAAAATTAAAAATTTTTTTTCTAGCCTGAAATGTCATATTGTTTCTAGCCTGAAATGTCATACCCAGCTCCCTGACAGCAGTATGCAGGTCCCTGGAGCAGTTTTAGTGGGTGCAGTGCACTTCAGGCAGGAGGACCCAGGCCGATCCCCCTACCTATTACACTTGTGGTGGTAAATGTGAGCCCTCCAAAACCCACCCGAAACCCACTGTACCCACATGTAGGTGCCCCCCTTTCACCCCTTAGAGCTATAGTAGTGGTGTACAGTTGTGGGGAGTGGGTATTGGGGGGCTCAGCACCCAAGGTAAGGGAGCTATGCACCTGGGAGCAATTTGTGAGGTCCACTACAGTGCCGCCTAGGGTGCCCGGTTAGTGTCCTGGCATGTCAGGGGGGCCAGTGCACTACAAATTCTGGCTCCTCCCATGACCAAAGGGCTTGGAGTTGGTCATTTTTGAGATGAGCGTTCTTGGTTTCCATTATGGCTGAAAACCGGGAACGACCATCTCTAAGGTCGACCATCTCAACATTTAGGTCGACCATCTCTAAGGTTGACCTAAATGTTGAGATTTGGGCATCCCCGACCATATTATCGAAATGAAAGATGGACGCCCATCTTATTTCGATAATACGGGTTTCCCCGCCCCTTCACGGGGGCCGTCCTGTGAGGACGACCTCATGAAAACTTGGGTGCCCCGTTCGATTATGCCCCTCCATGTGTCTTGAGCTCTCATTTGGCACCTTTTCTATGAACATCTTTATATTATTTCATCTTTCTGGGAGATGTTTCTGGAAGTAGCAGTTAGGAATTGCTCTTAGTATAAGGCTCTGTGCATATATTCTGTTTACGTCATACACAGTGTGATTGATAGTCATTTCATCAATTGTATGGGCCACTTTACCTAATAAGCCACAAGGTCATTCCGTGTCTAATTTTCTGCTTGAGTAAGAGATTGTGAATACGACTTACACAGCAAAGCAGAAAATGATGCTCAGTTTTCCTGTTCTAACCTTTTTCTGAAGATTTTATGATAGACCTGACATTCTACATTTCAATTTGAGCATTTTAAAAATATCTCTTGTTTTGTGTAAAGCAGTCAGTTTTGGATCAGAAAAAAAAAATAAAACGATAAATATTCAGAAAAAATGGGAAAGCATTAAAAAGTATGATCAGCCCAAAAGAGATGTAAACAAATGCGGACCTTTTAGAGTTTTATTTTTTTTTTTCCTGTGTATGCTAAATCCAAGATGTCTGACCTAAGCAGGAAATTAGCATAGAGAAACATCTTGACTGTAAGATGGGCTGACAGCGCTGCCTGTCATATCTTCCTTGATTCATCTAATACCAGTGCCAAATTGCAAGGTAGTTTGCTTTTCTTCAAAAGCACACAAAGTAAAGTTGTGACATGCCTTGTAATTATGGAATAATAAATAAAAGCCTTCCTGTTGTAGAAAATGATTTTATTCCTCCCATCTTTAGTTATCCATATGCCTGTTCTGTCACTAGGAACCTCCTGTTCATCCTAAAAGCCGGAATCAGTCACTAAAATTGGACAACTTGAAGTTTTCAAGGGAAGAAAGCCCTGATACTCAGCCTTCACGTCAGCAATTCAAAAACGTGCCCATTAAATCGTGGATTTTTTTTTTTTTTAGCCCTTTGGAAAATTCTTTGGAATTAGTTCTCACCTTTCCATTGATAGCTCATGGCAGGTTACATTCAGTCACAGCAGGTGTTCATTACAAAAATGATAGCTGCTAATTTCAGCATCACCACGAAGTAAAAAAAAAAAAATAGCATGGCTAATTTAGGCTGTCTTTTCTAAAAAGAAGTCTTTCCCTCTCCATAGGGAACCACAGTACTTTCATATAAAAGCCCAGGCAGATAGGGGGATGGGCTGCTGCAAAACAGGGCACCCAGATAGTCTGGGGTAAAGGGCAACCCCCATCCTCCTTTGTCTTAGTCCCCCTATGAAGTGTTCAGTTGCTTAAGTATCAAAGTTACAGCAGGTGCTGCTTCCCAAAGACTTTTGACTAAAAAATTAAACTGGCAAATTTTGGGGATGGTAATTCCCACATGGGATAGGTTTCCAGAGTTTCCTATTGTATACCTGTGGCAAAACTGCTTCAAATTGGTCCCAGTGTTTAATAATTGACTCCTTCCAATATTATTGTATGTGATGGCAATATGAAGTGTGCAGACTGCTTTATTGTGCTACTAGTAAAAAAGGCCCGTTTCTGAAAGAAATGGAACGGGCGCTAGCAAGGTAGACCTCTAATGGCAATTATGTTTTTAAGGGAACTGTTAGGAGAGAGTATGTGTATGAGAGAGTGAATGAGTATGTGTCAGAGTGTGAGCATGTGTGAGAGAGAAGGAGTGTGTGTCAGAGAGAGACAGTGTGTGATTGAGAGATGTATGTGTGTGTCTGTCTGTGTGAGTGAGAGAGTGTAGTGTGTGTCCGGTGTGCACCAATTATGCTCTCCCCTGCATTCATCCATATGCAGGATCTCTCCCCTGCCCCCTCCATCCATCGTGGTGCAGCAATTCTCCTCTGTCCCTTACCCTCCCTCCCTACATGTGCATCACACCTCCCCTCTCTGAGTTCCAGGCCCCCCTCCCTCCCACCCATTTCCATTCCCTCCCAGTTCCAGGCCCCCCTCCCTCTCTCCCTTCAAGTTCGTGGCACTCCTCCCTCCCTCCCTCCCTCCCCTCTCTCCTTTCCCTCCCCCCTCCGAGTTCCAGGGTCCCCCTCCCTCCGAGTTCCAGGGTCCTCCCATCCCATCCCTCCCTCCCATTTCCAGGGTCCCTCCCTCCCAGTTCCAGGGTCATCTTCCCTCCCTACCTTCTAGTTCCAGGCCCCCTCCCTCCGATTTTTAAAACTCATCTTCACTCACCACGTCGGCGTAACGGCAGCTGGCAGCAGCGGTACAACACACGCAGGCTTGGCCCGTCTCTCTGTCTTAGCTCTGGTCCCGCCCTTGCAGAAACAGGAAATGAGGGCGGGACCAGAGCTAAGACAGACAGGCTGAGCCTGCGTGCGTTGTACCGCTGCTGCCGGCTGCCGTAACGCCGACGTGGTGAGTGAAGATGAGTTTTAAAAATCGGAGGGAGGGGGCCTGGAACTGAAACATCTGAAGCGGCTCCTCGACAGCAATGTCTTTGTAGTAACATCGCCTGATGTCAGGCAAGCAGGGTTCTAGTGCAGGCCAGTGACGTCAGGAGATGGTTTTGATCCCAGTAAGACACATTTGAACGTTGAAGGAGCAAATTATTATATTAGATAGGATATGCAACTACTAATTTACAGAGTTCTGAGTATTTACTGATAACTTGTTATTTGATGATTCTTGGTACACATTCTGTAAACTCTTTGTAAAATCCTGTTCTCTCTTTCATGCCTGTATTCCTGCTTTTAGCATATGCTTGCAGATACTACTAGCTGTCAGGCATTATGGGAAATGGAGGATCTTAGAACCTGAGGGGCCCTTTTGCTAAGCCGCGTAGGCGCCTACGCACACCCAATGCGCTCTAATTTGGAACTACCGCCCAGCTACCATGTGGCCTGGGCAGTATTTTCATTTTTTACACATGTCCACTACATGTACCGGAAAATATATTTTATTTTCTGGCATGTGGCGCTAACTGGGCAGTATGTACGCTGACGATTACCACCCGGATTTACGAGTGAGACCTTACTGCTAAGTGACTGGATAGCGGTAAGGTCTTATGCCCAAAATGGATGCACGCCAATTTTCATTTTGCCGCACATCCATTTTCGGCCAAAGAAAGGCCTTTTTTACAGGTTTGCTGAAAAATGGATCTGCGTGCATCCAAAACACGCGCCTACACTAGCGCAGACCATTTTTAGAGCATTTTAGTAAAAGGATCCCTGAGACAGACTCTCTCATACTCTTGTTTGATTACTTTATTTTTTTGTTTCTAATAAGCATCAGAAATGTCTGAAAGGGGATAGTGCTGTGGCTGGGGATGCTATTGAAGCAATGTTACAACTTCCATGGGAGAGGAAATCATAGATATTGTACAATGGAGAATACTTGCCTTGAGCAAGTCACTTAACCCTCCATTACCTCCATTACTAAGCTGCATAAGCGTCTACACACGTGCCCAACGTGTGCCAAAATGGAGTTACCGCCCAGCTACCCTGTGGCTCTTGTGGTAATTTCATTTTTGGCACACATCTGATACACATGTCCAAAAAATTTTATTTTCGGACGCGCGTATTGGGCACGTGCCAAGTGGCATTTGATGCGCGTAGGTCATTACTGCCCGGTTACCGTGTGAGACTTTACTGCTAGGTCAATGGCTGGCGGTAAGGTCTCAGACCTAAAATGGACGCGTGGCAATTTTCATTTTGCCGCACGTCCATTTTTGGCAAAAAAAGGCATTTTTTGCAGGTGAGCTAAAAAATTATTCTGAGTGCGCCCAAAACATGCATCTACACTACCACAGGCCATTTTTCAACGCAACTTAGTAAAAGGACCCCTTAGATTGTAATCTGGTAGGTGTGGTAGCCGTGTTAGTCCACTCTTAAAGGTTATCAATAGAAATCAAACAAAATATAACATGGAAAAGAAAATAAGATGATACCTTTTTTATTGGACATAATTTAATACATTTCTTGATTAGCTTTCGAAGGTTGCCCTTCTTCGTCAGCCTCGTAAATCAAAAGATTTATCACAAGATTTTCTTGTCTGCCCTGTGGCAGATCTGCTGCTCTCTACTTCTAAGCCTATTTTCCTAACCAGTACATCATTGTGTTGATTTGTAAACCAAAGAAGCACAAATGATTAAAAAAAACCAAATACATCTACTCTCCAAACATTTCAAGTTGATTTAAACCCAAAAACATTTGCAATAACTATCTGATTTGCTAGATATGACAAACTGAGTTCGATTTTTTCTTAAGTTTGCATCTGATTTACAAAACTATATAAACCACACTGCAATACAGTGTTCATTTGACGAAGAAGGGCAACCTTCGAAAGCTAATCAAGAAATGTATTAAGTTATGTCCAATAAAAAAGGTATCCTCTTATTTTCTTTTCCCTGTTTTATTTTGTTTGATTTCTATTGATAACCTGATAGGGAAAGGAAAATACCTACTGTGTTGAATGTAACTCACCTTGAGTTACTATTGTGTGAAACCCATGCATGTTTTTTGTTGAATGCTTGTTTTATCGTGACCCGCTCTGGATAAGAGCAGGCTAGAAGAAACTAATAAATCTAAATCTACTGAAATCCAGTTTGTGTTCAGTGATTCTGATTTGTTTTGCTAATGCTGGTATAATTGGTTTCTAGAGGTATTTATGCCTAGAAAATGTGATGATTACTGTCAGTGGTCAAATGTAAATGCTTCTGTTTTTAGTGTAGTATGTTTAAGTATGTCTAAATATGTTTTTTTAAAAATATTATGCATGTTTGGTTGTAAACTGCCCAGAATTGTAGATAGAGAACAATATAAATTTTTAAATAAATAAGGGGCTAGTGCATGTTAAGGGGTTTTGCGGTAGTTTTGCAGTTACTGCATGGTAAACCATGTATAAAGCGCTTTATGTGTTAGGGGACATGTCACAAATGGAGAACATTTTCAGGGGGACTCTATATGTGGCGCTGAATGTTAGGTGTTACTTCCACGCTGAATTTTCAGCATGCAGAGGTATTCTAATGGATGCAAGGTGCCAAAATTAGGAGATCCATGTGGAAATACTTATGTAAGCATATATAGAATTATTATTAATTTAGTTTTGCTCACACCTTTTTCAGTAGTAGCTCAAGGTGAGTTACATTCAGGTACACTGGATATTTCTCTGTCCCAGGAGGGTTCACAATCAAAGTTTGTACCTGAGGCAACGGAGGGTTAAGTGACTTGCCCAAGATCACGAGCAGCAGCAGGATTTAAACTAGCCACCTCTGGAGCTCAAGACCAGTGCTCTAATCACTATGCCACTTCTCCACTCCATTGTCACTCAATCTCTGCTATGATTCCATGGATCAGTTCCTTCTAAACATAATTCCTTTGTGTTTAACCCACACGTTTGAATTTTGTTACCATTTTCATCTCCACCACCTCCCGCGGGAATAGTACCTAAATGTTTCTGTGTGGATCTGCAAAGGGGGCATGGCCAGGTCAGGGGTGTTTCCTTAAAATATGCGCAGTGTTATAGAATAGTGCAGATCTGCACACTGGGACTTACACCTGGTTTCAGTTGGTGTAACTTCTTGCAACCAAATTTGTGCATGGATCCCGGCGTTATTCTATAAAGGGTGAAGATCCTGGAACACACTGATTTTTTTTCAACACCATTTACTGAATCCAGCCCTTTTTAATTAGCACACTGCAAATAACACACACACTAATAGGCATGTTTGCAGTTAGCAAGGGACATAAGAATAGCCATACTGGGTCAGACAATGGTTCATCTAGTCCAGTGTCCTGCTTTCAGCAGTGGCCAATCCAGGTCACAAGTACTTGGCAGAAACCCAATTAGTAGCACCATTCAATGCAACCAATCCTGGGATAAGCAGTAGCTTCCCCCATGGTCTCAATAGCAGACCATGGACTTTTCCTCCAGGAACTTGCCCAAACCTTTTTTTTAAACCCAGATATGCTAACCGCTGTTACCACCTCCTCCAGCAAAGAGATCCAGAACTTAACTATTCGTTAAGTGAAAAAATATTTCCTCCTATTTGTTTTACAAATATTTCCATGCAATTTCATTGAGTGTCCCCTGGTCTTTTACTTTTTAAGGGGTCCTTTTACTAAGATGCGCTGAAAAATGGCTTGCGGTAGTGTAGGCATGGGTTTTGGGTGTGCACTTGTCCAAATAAAGGCCTTTTTAAAATTTTTGCGAAAATGGATATGTATCCATTTTGGATCTGTGACCTTACTGCCAGCCATTGACCTACCAGTAAAGTCTCATGTGGTAACCGGGCGGTAATGACCTACGTACGTCAAATGCCAGTTGGCACACGTCCGATATGCGCGTCCAAAAATAAAAATGATTTTTTTTTGGCCACACATATCAGACGTGCGCCAAAAATTAAATTAACGTAAGAGCGATGCGGTAGCCGAGCAGTAGCTCCATTTTGGTAAGTGTTGGGTGCACGTAGATTTTATTTATTTATTTATTGCATTTGTACCCCACATTTACCCCACCTATTTGCAGGCTCAATGTGGCTTACGTTAGTATTGTCAAAGAAGTTTGCCCAGTCGGTTGATAACAAGTACAAGGTTGAAAAGTGATCGTATGAGGTTTATGTGGAGGGTCAGGAGGGATGAAGATTGCGTGTTGTCCAGTACGGTCAAAGTCATGCTGTGTTGCTGGGTGAAGAGGTTTACGTGGGGTCGTTGGGGTAAGCCTTTTTGAAGAGGTTGGTGTTTAGTGATTTCCTAAAGTTCATATGCTTATGCGGCTTAGTAAAATTGCCCCTGAATGAGTGAAAAATCAATTCACCTCCATCCGTTCCATACCACTCAGGATTTTGTAGGCCTCAATCATATCCCCCCCCCCCCCCCTCAGCTATCTCATTTCCAAGCTGTCTCCTTGTTATTCAGGTTTCAGATTTATTGAAACTTTGACATGCCGCCCTAGAGACATAACTTTCAGAGCTGTTTACAAATAGGAGGCACTAAGTGTTTTCACACTAGCTCCAACCACAGTACTGCGTGGTATTTACAAAGTGAGCACTGCACCTGTAAAAGCAAATGCTGGGAACACCATCTATAGTTCCAGTGCTAAAGAGCCCTTTTCCTAAGCTTTATTAAGTGCTGATGCACAACTAATGCAGTGTAAAATGGTTTACTATAAGGTACGCTCACGCATCCTCGTGGTAACTTCCAAATTAACGCATGCTAGCCACACACACTAAAATTTTTTGGGGGGAGGGGATAGTGCAGCTACATTATTGTGCCTTAACTGGTTAGTACAGGAATATCTTGTGAGCCCTTACTGCCTACAAAATGTGGACACTCTAATGGCAACATTAGCGCATGATGATTACTACAAAAATAGAAAATCGTCCATTTTGTGGCCACAGTAAAAATGGTCTTAGGAAAAATCCACGTAAAGATGTGCCAAGGCCAATTTTTACCACAGCTTAGTAAAAGTGCCCCTAAATTTGCAGCTACTGCACAAGTACAATCATGCATTAAGCTGCAGTAACTGCCAATGTTACTGCAGCTTATTAAAAGGGTCCATAAACAATTAACATAATATAACATAATGGCCGGACTTAGGGTCATTAGCTAGAAGGAGTTCTGGCGTATGGCCTTGGCCGAGGGTGGTCACTGCAGTGAGTGGGCTTGATGACTTGGAAGGGAGGCATGAGACAGTTGAAAAATTCCTAGGTAACTGTGAACAGAGAATCAGAGCCGTCAGATCCCAGCCCTGGTTCTGACAAAGCTGGAAGCCCAAAGGAGCAGGAAGAACCTGAGAAGTGAAACAAACAAAAACAAAATACCTGAGAGAATAAGGAATTTTCTTGTGCTTTGCAAATGATAAGATCTTTTCTTTAACCTACAGGAGTGTGAGGCGAAAGGAAGCAGTGATGTGCTGCCAATTTCTTACCTAGGGTCTCTTGCCAGCTCTGTTCTACGCTGTGGGACTCTTTGTTTTCACACAATAATTTAACAAGAAATTCCCGGGAGCATGCTGTAGTACACCACTAAGGACAAGAACTTCAATCATAAAGGATCGTAACAGGGAAAACAGCAGCTCAGAATAAAAAATAAAAAAAATGAAAAGTTAAATTCCTCTTTGGAATTACTAGTTGTCCAACGATCACCATTGCTACACGCTACATTTCTCACCTGTCTTTCACTTCCTGAGCTAGTTTTGAATTTAAAGAGAAAAGAAAGGAGATAGTTATTTACAGTTTTAAGGGAATGATTCATTTTGCTTTTCTTAGTTTATACTAGCACGGGTTTCACCATGTGTGAGACATTAGCATGCCCCCGTGATGACCTCTAACACACGTTAAAACACTCACACCGGCTGCTTAACACAGTTAGTGATGTAACAGGGCAGAACACAGACCAGTACCACTGGTTAGCTGTCATGACGTATGATAGCTCAGCTGCACATAACTCCACCTCAAGAGGTGAGGGTAAGTGTAGCTATGCTATTGGCAGTCCATTAGCATGCCAGTCCTTTCACCAGATTTTCCTGAGTCTGACCCTCCAGTCCTCCCCAACATCTATGTCTTCACACCAACACACCCTTGATCCAATTCCCTGACCCCCTGACCCCTCCCCTGATCATATATATCAGCTCCCCATGACATATTCCTCTGATACCCATAACCTCTCCAATCAGCCAAATCTCATAGGCCCCAGCCACGTGGATCAATTCAAAGCCTTTCTCCACCTTCCGTAGTCCCCATCACCCCTGGTCTTACCCAGAGGTGATCACTGGTGTTAGAGTGGATCAGGGTGGGACAAGTCCCCCTCTGTTCCCAGCTGTCTGGCTTTCAAAATAGCTGCTATGACCCCTAGCAATAGTCTACCAATAGGGGTCAGCCTGCCACATAAAAAGGCAATCTCCTTACATGGCAGGCTGACCTTTAGCGGTAGTACTGTGAGGCTACTGCTAGAGGTCATGGATTCCATTTGGAAACCAGAGCTGGATGGCCAGGAGAAGAGGGGATTGCACCTTCCCCCGTCCACTTCAATACCGGTGATCACCTCTGGGTAATGCCCAGGAGTGTTGGGGGGAGATTTCAGATGGATCCATGTGGGTGATGCTTTGCTTTGGGGAGGAGCCTATGAGATTTGGGGGAAGGTTGCGGAAAGGGGGTATTGGAGGGGTATGTAATTGGGAATGATGGATGTGATTGGGGGTGGTATAGGGGGGGTCGTGGAATTGGATAAGGGGTGTGCTTGGGTGTTGGGGGGGTTGGCATAGGGGTTTCATTGTGAAGGGGAGAATATGCTTGTGTAATTTATTTGTTTATTTTTGTGAGGGTCACACCATGTTAGCTCGTGCCATGTGGCACCGTATATAACATGGTGCTGTGCAGCATGGCCCTGTGTACAAAATCATACCTGCACGTTAGTAAACACACTCTGGAGTAGAGGTGTAGTCTAATGTTTAGTGCAGTGGACTTTGATCCTGGGGAACTGAGTTCAATTCCCACTGCAGCTCCTTGTGACTCTGGGCAAGTCTCTTAACCCTCTGTCGCCCCTGGTACAAAATAAGTACCTGAATATATGCAAACAGCTTTGAATGTAGTTGCAAAAACCTCAGAAAGGCGGTATATCAAGTCCCATTTCCCCTTCCCTTAGTTTTGCTTGGGAATGGCCAAGTAGAATTTCCATTGTAAGCCCTGTTCAGCAGAGACTTCCCAACTATATATGCATATGTTCCCTGCCTTGTGCTTGGATTTGAAGAAAGCAAGCAACTTAATGTAAACTCCAATTTGAAAAAAGTCCAAGTAAATTCAACCCAAATGTCCATTTGTATAAAAGTTTGTTTAAAGGATAGATGGGCATAGGAGGCAAAGTCATCAACTGGTTCACAGGCTTCCTGAAAAACAGAACCATGGCAGCAATCCCAATCCCAACCCTGGTCCATGAAGCAAGGAGTCCCTCAAGGCTCACCACTATCTCCCATTCTCTTCAATGTCTACCTCCGGAACGTAGGATACAATCTGGAACCTTTACAAATTAATTATTACTCCTATGCCGATGAAATCTTTCTGCTCTTCTCCACCCAAAGTCCCTCAACACCATACCTACTGATGAAAGAGATCTTCCATGTCCTATACACATGTTTCTGCTACTTCAAAATCAACCCGGATAAAATAAATATCCTATGGCTGGGCAACAGCTCTCTTGAACCTCCAATCTTACTCCCTGTCCTAGCAGGTTTGACCATACACTAAAAAAAGAAATTAAGATCTTAGGAATCTGGCTAGACTCGCACTTGACCTTATCTATACAGATAAACAATGTAAACAATGTAATCAAAAAACGTTTTTCTACAAATTGAAACTATTCAGGCACATCAAAGACCTCCTGGACTTTCAAATCATGGCCCAAGCCATGGTCCTCTTGGGCTTTGATTACTGCAGCACAATATGCTTAGGCCTACCAGAAAAAGAATTAAAAAAATTGCAGATAGTTATAAATGCAGTTGCAAAACTAATAGGCAATGGACGTTGGACTGATCACACCACTCCTTTATTAATAAAATTGCACTGGCTCCCCCTTATGCAAGAGTAGACTTTAAAATACTCATCACCATCTTCAAAAATCTTCACTGACTAGCGCCATCATATCTAGAAAGACTTACATCTATCAACCTAGAAGATCACTCAGATCCATTCAGGATATCAGACTGTCACTTATCCACGAGAACACCAACATTAGAAAACCTTCAACATGACAATAGGAGATAAAGGAGCGGAACTTTGGAACTCTTTACCACAAAAAATCAGACAGATCTCAGAATATATGCCCTTTCAAAGAGCAATAAAACAGTGGCATAGCCAGACCTTGGGGTGAACTGGGGAGGGGGGGGGGAGGTTCCAGAGCCCAAAGTGGTCTCCCTCCCTGCCGCTTCTCCCTGCCGCCATGAAGTGTTGCGCATGTTCAGTTTCACTAAAATGAGCATGCACATGACGTGAGAAGAGCAGGGCAGACAATGTGGTGGAGAGCCGGAGACCAGTGCTGAACAAATGCATCATCTGGCGGGGGTTAGAGACCCCCGTCAGCCAAACCAGGGACCCCAGGGCCAATTTGGGGGGGGGGCAAGGGCCCCATGGCCCCCCAGAGCTATGCCACTGCAATAAAACCTGGCTCTTCCAAAAATACTTCAGAGCCAAACTTCACAATTAAGCAGACTATAAATGCCCAAATTAAATAAAAAATTAAGTTAAAAATGTCAGTTGTTCACCATGAGAAGGGAACTGAAAACTGATCCTGCACAATTCTCACAAGTTATAATAATAATAATAATAATTATTATTATTATTATTATTATTTATTACATTTGTACCCCACATTTTCCCACCTATTTGAAGTTTGAATGGTTTTTTTGTTACATTTTCTTGCTTTTAAAATTATTTTGTTCAATTTACCTTTTCAGTAAATATATTTGATTTGGTGCCTGGTCTTTTTCCTCTCTAAAACTAAATAGTTGATGGAGAGATTTAGATTAACATCAGCAATAAGCAGACAACAGAAAACAGCAGGGGAAAGAGGTCCATTGTGCACTGGGGAGAAAGATATGCCAACAAAAATTTAGAAACAAATGGGACATAATGTGATTGGTAAACCATTAATATTTTGTCTGAGGGCATCAAGCATATTTTCTTCTATTACAAGTCTCATGTTTTTTAACAGACGTCTCTGAAAGCAGCAATTCAACATAATTGAATCAATTGCTGTCTTGAAACCTATTGTCATATGTCCTGTAAATCATACAAATATTTTGAGCTAGCATTTTACATTTTCCACCTCTTTCCTGTGACAGTACATGATGATATCAGTTTTGAACCCCCAAACCACTCTTGGCCTTGACATAGAGGATGAAAAAATTATGGCATAGAAAAGATGTGGGCAAATTCTGCAACTTTTATGGGAAGTTGCTACAGATTTCTAATGTCCTCAGAGAAAAGGCACAAATGGATATTATCTACTACGTAAGACTGTGAAATAATTGCACTGTCAATTCTTGGAAGAGTGAGAGAAACGAGAAAGATGCCTCCAAAACCTCTGCGATTTTCTGGAAATTGCTCTGTAAAAGTCATACTGGGAATTCCAAGTCCATAACATCAGAACACTTGAAGATCAAAGTGTTTAACATGCTTCAAGTGGACTTAAAACATCACTTCTTGTGTTTCTTGGAATTTTGGTTAATGTTGAAGAATCACAATACTAAGGGGTCCTTTTACTAAGGTGTGCCGAAAAGTGGTCTATGCTGGTGTAGACACGTGTATTGGACGCGCGCAGGTTCATTTTTCAGCGTACCTGCAAAAAAGGCCTTTTTTTTGTCCGAAAATGGATGTGTGGCAAAATGAAAATTGACACGCATCCATTTTGGGCCTGAGACCTTACCGCCACCCATTGACTTAGCGGTAAGGTCTCACACATTAACCGAGTGGTAATCGTCAGCGTGCCTAGTTAGTGCCGCGTGCTGGAAAATTTCCGGCACACCTACTGGATACGCGTACAAAATGAAATTACCACCCGGGCTACACAGTAGCCAGTCGGTAGATCCAAATTGGCATGTGTAGGCGCCTACGCGGCTTAGTAAAGGGACCCATAAGTAAGGAAAAACCCTACTGACAAGATGCTGCTATCTGACAGTTTCCATCATGTATGGCATGCTCTTCAGGACTCACAAGGAACCAGCATGACCCATGCAATCAAATGCATAAGACTGCAGCACAGTTCCCAACACTAAACACACAGCGGCAGACTACTGTACAGTTAAGAGGGAATGCAGGCTACACGAAATAGATTCCCAAAGGAAGTGGTGAGGACAATAATTAGATGGGGAATAACCTGCATAGGGTATCAGTACAGCCCCAAACAGCTCTAAAATCATATATTGTGCTTTTGAAAAGGCATGGGAATAACCAGCAATTACAAACCTTTACAGAAAGGGAGAAGGGTTAATCTGCTTAGTGAAGCATTTATCTTGCTGGCAGACTTAGGCCCTTGTGGTCTTCATTTGCTGTCATTCACTATGAGGATCATTTTGTATTGTTTAATCACCTCTGATTCACAACTACAAAGTTCACTACCTTTTTCTCTAGTTGATGTTGCAAAGATCCTACAATCCTTTGTAATTATTTAAGTGAAGCAAGCTAAGGATCTTAGAGGACCTCTGTGGGATTCTCATTTGGTTGCTGGAGGAGGGAGAATGTTATGATTTATGCAGTGCATTTTTTCTAGCGAAAAAGGTGTCGGTACTCAAATGCCAGTCCACCCTTCAGGGGTGGGGTGATCACTAAGGGACCCACCCCACAATAGCCAGGCCCCCTGCAACCAGTCACAAAATCTGTGACAAGGCAGAATTGGTGTGTAGAGCCTGAGCTTTTCATTAAAACTTGGGTGTCCATGGGTCAATTTTAGCATCAATGGAAAAGGTGCCAGTACTCAGTTCCCCCAAGTACCCCCTCAAAAAAGCCCTGGATTTATGAAAAAAGGCAATTGTTACTAAAGCAATCTTCATTGGATTGTAATGACAAATAATTATCACCCAGGCGAGAGGTCTCGCGAGATGTGCTGAAGCAAGCGGTCGCAGATCCGCTGCTCTCCCTGCCTTCCCCCCGAAACAGCCCAAATTTTAACATCAAAGCACTGGCTGATAAGAGAAAAGGACAACAGGTATCAGGCACCAGTATATGGAGAAGTACATGACAAGAAGTGCGGAGGCTATGCCTGGAAAAACTAAAAAAAAAAGAGCTTGAAAAACAACGAAGCGGGCAGGATAACAAAATGGCGGCGAGCCCGGAACACGCAACAAAACTCCTTACAGAGGCTCAAATTCAGCAGCTTATGGAAGCGGTAAAAGCGGCACTAGCCCCACAATTTGCGCAGTTAACTGGACAATTTGCTACATTCGAACAAAGTTTGGCGGAAACGAACCATAGGACGGAGGAGCTTGAGAAACGGATGTCCACTATAGAAGATGGCGAAAAGGGCTATACAGAGAGTATAACGCAGTTAAAGAAAACAGTGGCAGATCAGGCCCAACAGATTGACGATCTTGAAAATAGATCAAGACGTTCTAATTTGAGAATAGTGGGCATACCAGAAACAGTGCCGGACTCTTTATTAGGCTCGCTGCTGGAAAAATGGCTGCAATCTGAGTTTGCACTGACAGATAGCTCCGGGAAGCTGTGTCTTGAGAGAGCGCACCGAATAGGTAGACGGATGCGAGCAGGTGAAAGGCCCAGAGTCGTGATAATCAAAGTCCATAACTATATACACAAGATGGAGATCCTAAACGGAGCGAGACGGAAGTGGCAATCTCTAAAATATGATGAGACGCCCGTTAAGATATTCCAGGACTATTCGATGTCCCTGCAGGTGAGGCGGAAGGCTTTTGGACCGGTATGCAAACATTTATCAGAAACTGGGACTCGGTTTATGCTGGTGTACCCCGCGCTGCTAAAAATTCATCAAAATGGAGCATGGATTACAGTCGCCACCCCGGCAGCGGCGTCAAAATTTTTGGAAGAGCAACTCAGAACGGACACTAAAGATTGAGAGGGTTAAACCCAAGTCAACAAAGCAGAGAAAGATTCAACCTATGGTGACGTATTACAAAGAACCACGAGAGACTATAATTGCTCAGAAATATGTACATAAATTGATAATGTTGTTACAAAAAGTTAATTTTTTTTTTCCTTGCAATTTGATACCACTAATGATGGAAAGCATGGTCTAGCCAGGATATTGAGGAAGGCAGATTGATGTTGGGGATGTTTTTGTGGGGAGGGCGGGGAACAGCACTACGAGACCCAGGAGGAGCTCTTCACGGGTGGAGAGATCTTGGGAGAGAATGGGGTATAGGGAAGGGGGACTTGGTCAAGGGAGGGTACATGGAGGGATGGGTGTAAGGGAGGGTACTGGGGTCATCATGTTTGAGGAAATAGGGTTGAAGGGGAAAGCAAGCTGGTTAGATGGCATAAGAATTCCACCTTGGGAAGACCTTGGGAGGAGGCTGGGCTTCCGAGGTCAGGCTTTACAAAGATATCTAAAGCTGTACAAATCAGTATATAAAGATGCTGGGTAAAAAAACAAGATTCATTACATGGAATGTAGGTGGGATTACTTCTCCAGTGAAACGGGCTAAAATTCTTGCAGCTCTAAAGCGCCACGAAGCGGACATTGTATGTCTGCAAGAAACTCGTTTAACTGAACAAGAGCACATAAAGCTAAAACGAGCTTGGGTAGGCGAGGTTTTCTCTGCTTCCGCAGAGGGTAGGAAGAGGGGAGTAGCTTTATTAATAAGGAAAGGGCTGGCAGCTAAAGCAGAAGTTGTGGTCAGGGACCCGCAGGGCCGATATAGGTATTCGCCTGTGGCTATATGGACAACAATATATGGTACTGGGACTATATGGGCCAAACACATACGATCCAAAATTCTATCAAAAGATAATCAACCTATGCTCGGGGGTGCCCAGCAAAAATTTAATAATCCTAGGAGACTTCAATTTAGTAGCAGATTCAGAGAAAGATTGCACTCACCCAAAAGAAACAAAGCAGGGAGGCCCACGGGCAAAGGCACTAAGTATATTTATGCGAACCCTGGGAGTAGTAGATGTGTGGCGAGCAATGCATCCGAATGAGAAAGATTTCACACATCAGTCTAGAGCTCATGGCACACATTCGAGAATTGATTATATATTAATGGCGGTGAACATATTCCCAAGGGTCATACAATCCGAGATAGGCCCCGAAGAGATTTCTGACCATTCCATGGTCTGGGTAGAAGTAGAGGCTCCGTGGCAGTTTCAAAAAGGATCAGGATGGCGATTCCCGGGGTACATGTTCACAAATAAGGAGTTTAGGAAATATTTAGCTCAGAAATGGGAAGAATATGCCAAATTTAATAAGGAACACAAAGAAAACCCGAGATTGTTCTGGATGACTGCTAAAGCAGTGCTGAGGGGTGAAGTTATAGCCTACGTTCAGAAACAAAATAAGAAAAACGCTAGAGCGCTCTTGAATTTGGAATCACAGCTGGCAAGGGCTAAAAGAGACCACATACGTAGGCAAACGACAGCCACCAGAGACCATTTAAGGGCAATTCAGATTGCAGTTAACTCTCATATTCATGAGAAAACAACTAGGTCCAGATTATACCAGAAGTACGGCCTGCAAAAGTATGGGAATAGAACAGGCCCCATGTTGGGTAGGTTAATGCGTACATGGGAATCTAATAGGGTAATAACAACCATGCAAGGAGCAAATGGAAAGATAGAAACTAGATGCGAGGGAATTGAAAAAATCATAGTACAACATTTCTCAACTCTGTATAGAAAGCACACAACCCCCGCTACTACAGAGCTTAAAGCATACTTGAATACCCTACAGCTACCAAAGTTGCTTCCTGAAGAGCACGAACTCCTAAATAGGCCTATTCAAGGAAAAGAAATTCAAGAGGTAGTAAAAGGCCTACCATTGCACTCAGCCCCGGGACCGGATGGATTTCCAGGGGAATTTTATAAACTCCTGCCGGAGCCAGTGGCTGGGGCATTGCAAGAATACTATAATCAGACTGTTAGGCAAGGTGAACTGCCACAGGGAGAAAATTTGGCTTTAATATCTTTGATTCAAAAACCAGGGAAACCGGGAGACCGAGCAGAGTCATACAGACCCATATCATTAATAAATGTAGATCAAAAAATGTTTGCTAAAGTGCTGGCGAATCGGTTGGCCCCAGTGTTGCCCAGAATAATAGGTGAGGAGCAGGTAGGCTTTGTGCGTAAAAGGCAAGCTGGGGTAAATACGAGAAAGCTATTACTGGCAATGGCAAAATGCAATATGGCCAGCACCCCAGCATTGATTTTAAGTCTTGATGCCGAAAAGGCTTTTGATAAAGTCGATTTGGGATTCATGTTTGGGGTGCTGGATCATATGGGGATCTCCGGATGGTTTCAGGAGGCTATCAGGGCTCTATACAAAGGGGCGGAAGCATCCGTGATTATTAATGGGACCCACAGCACAAAATTCAAGATCTACAGAGGCACAAGACAGGGCTGCCCTCTCTCACCCCTGTTGTTTATTCTGACCCTAGAGCCACTATTGAGGGAGTTACAGAGTGAGGAACAGATAAAGGGAGTGGCAATGGGAGATAATATGGTAAAAGCACTGGCATTTGCCGATGATCTACTGGTGATACTTCAGAACCCGAGTCAATCTATCCCGGTGTTATTAAGAGCTATCACACGGTATGGGGATCACTCTGGATTTACATTAAATCTACACAAGTCCACGGGACTACCAGTACTCCAGAAAGATAATGGGCGATGGGAGAATAGCCTAAACCTAAGCTGGGAAAAGGAGGAAATTAAATACTTGGGAGTGCTGATCACAAATGATCTATCAAAGATATATGCAAGGAATATAAATACCTTATTGGGGATCACACAGACAAAACTACAGATGTGGCAAGGGTATCCACTCTCACTCCTAGGTAGAATAGCGGTGATTAATATGAAGATAGTACCAAAGTGGGTATATTTATTTCAGATGTTGCCACTGTATTTGACCCGCAAGGATGAAAAAAAGATTAATAAAGCTCTGCAAAGATTCCTGTGGAATGGAAGGAGAGCCAGGATACCACTGGCAGTGCTACAGACGCCGAGAGAATACGGAGGCATGGGCCTTCTTAGCATCCGAAATCTAACAGTGGCCAGTGGCATGCGTCACATTAATGATTGGTACAGAGGGACATCAGACTTCTCGGCCACCCCAATGGAGAATCATATGATGCAGGGTATACACCTGGGATATGTGGTGCAAAAGCCGCGAGTTAAAATTGCACAGGAACTGAAAGATACTGGAATCTACAGCTCAGCCCAAGAAGTATGGAAGTGGATTTGTCGCATTTATCATTTTAAATCTACAGTAACACCATACTTACCAATACAAGGGAACCCGGAATTTGCTCCTGGAATGCTGCATAAGACTTTCCAAGTTTGGAAGACGCAAGGCATCACATATTTAATGCATGTGATTACGGAGGAGGGCCGCATAAAAACATTCGAGGAGTTGAAGCGCGAATATAATCTGAAACAGGTGGATCAGTTTCACTACGCTCAATTGAGCCACTATGTTAAAAGTCTACCATGGGAGTCTCTGACCGAAGATGTGCAGGAGGAACTAGCAGAGGCTTACTCCTTGCAGGCACAACAGAAAGTCCCATTGACATACCATCACCGATATATTAAGGACAACTTTACAGAGTTGGATTATGCACAATTGGCAATAACGTGGAGTGAGGATTTGGGAGTTATAATAAAGCAGGAAACGATCAAGGAACATGTTCTGGAGATGAGACACTGCACGGCAATCGTGGGACATTGGGAGTTGCAATATAAGGTAGTGCTGAGAGCGCATGTTTCACCAAGACGCGCTTTTCACATGGGTCTCTCCCCAGATGGTGCTTGCCCCAAATGTGGGTTGGAAGGTGCAGAGTTGGGACACATGTTCTGGACATGTCCTCGGACTCGGAGCTTTTGGAGATTACTCATGCAAGAAATTTCAAGACTTTGGAGTGTGGTGTGGCGCCCACAACCTGGAATACTGTTTGGTGATTTGAGACTACCAAAGCCTACCCCTAGAGGAATGCAGCAGTTTGCTCTAAGAGCCATAATTTTTGGAAAAAAAGCTATCCTACAGCAATGGTTAGTTAAGAAGACACCATCAGTACAGCAATGGCGAGGAGGTATGATAGAACTCATGAGATTTGAAAGACTGGAAATGAACAAGCAACCGCAGAGGTATAAGAAAGAATTCACACAGTGCTGGAGCCCGTTGTGGAACACCTTAACGCCAGCAGCGAAGAGCTATTTGTTAAACATGTAATATAGGTATTAGAATCTGGAGTGAGAGTGACCCTAGTAGGGATGGGAGGGGGGGGGGAAGGGGATAAGGGAGGGAGGGTGGATGAGGGGGGGGGGGGTTCAGGGAGATGGAGAAAGGCATTTAAGAGTTTGAAAATGTAAAACTGTTGATGTATTGGATGTACATGTATGTGAAGAAAGTTGGAAACACCTGAGTTAAGACAAGGGAGCATGTACAAATTCACTGTATTTGTTTAATAAAAAACGATTTGAAACATAATTATCACCCAGGCTCTAATCCATCATTTTTTAGCGGGCAGTATTTATTCAATTGAACAAGTTTGTGAAGATTTTGGGGTTTTAGATGATAGCCAATCAGGAAGACCATTCTACAAAAACTGATCTTAGCTCATAGCTAATTTGTTAAAGAGTAGCTGATAAAAGTTAAACCATGACCTATTTTGATCCTCAGTGACTCGACAATGGCTTTTGACACAATTGATCATAATTCCCCCAATTCTCTATATATTGCGCCTTAATTTCCGCGCAGAAATCAAAATGTAATCTATAACAATGCATATAACTAACTAATCAGTGCTGTCAATTGGATATCAACAAGCAATTATTAGCACTAATTGGCATTAATTATAATTTACATTCACAACTCGCTAAGCGTATTCTGTAATGTGGTGTGCATAAATTCCAAGTCACACAGTTGAAAAGGGGGTGTGGTTATGGAATGGGCGTTTCTAAACTCTATGTGCATTATTATAGAATACACCAGCTCTATGGCTAATATAGGCATTGGGAGTTACACCAACTAAATCATGGCTTAAATGGGCACAACCAAATTTGGTCACATGGAGAGGCACTTGGCGTATTCTGTGTACTATTCAGATATTTAAACCTATTTATTTATTTAGATTTTGCTCACACCTTTTTCAGTAGTAGCTCAAGTTGAGTTACATTCAGGTACATTGGATATTTCTCTGTCCCAGGAGGGCTCACAATCTAAGTGTGTACCTGAGGCAATGGAGGGTTAAGTGACTTGCCCAAGATCACAAGGAGCAGCAGTGGGATTCGAACCATCCACCTCTGGATTTTAAGATCGGTGCTCTAACCACTTGGCCACTCCTCTACCCTATAAAATTTAGGTGTGCTTTAGAGAATATGCCTAGGCGTATTTTTTTACTGCATGGATTTTTCAGGTGCCACATATAGAATCTAGCCGAATATTCTTATTGACCACATAGATCAATTGGGAATAGGAGAATCAGTTCTGCGATGGTTGAAATCGTCCTCCTTTCAAACATTTTGGACGTCCTCAACTGCCCCCCACAGGGATGGCCAAATTTCAAGGGAGTGGCAAAGAGTGGCCTAGTGGTTAGAGCACTGGTCTTGCAATCCAGAGGTGGCTGGTTCAAATCCCACTGCTGCTACTTGTGATTCAAAATCCAAATAAATAAAGAGGGTGTTGGAGGCATAGCAAAGGCATGGATGTCCTTTTCACAGAAACATCCACATGTTGGACGTCCTCAACTGCCATCGCTTCCCCTCCTTAGGAAGCAAATCATGTGCAAATGAGCTAACAACGAGCAGCTCATTTGCATGTAATTTCCTTCATGCATGCCCGTTCTCTTCCTGATCAGTAAGGGAATGGCTTTTTCTATTCAGTTAGTGGGACCAGTGCACTATGAATGCTGGCTCCTCCCATGACCAATTGGCTTGGATTTGGTCATTTATGAAATGGGCGTCCTCGCCGAAAACCAGGGACCACGATCTCTAAGGTCGACCTAAATTTCATGATTTGGACGTCCCCGACCGTATTATCGAAACGAAAGATGGACGTCCATCTTGTTTCGATAATACGGGTTACCCCGCCTCTTTACAGGGCTGTCCTTAGAGATGGGCGCCCTTAGAGATGGGCACTCCCGTTCGATTATCCCCCTCTATGGGGCTCATTTTCAAAAGAGAAAAATATCCAAAAAGTGTCATAAAGCAGCATTTGGATGAATTTCTTCTCAAAAAGTCCAAATCAGTATTTTCAAATCCTATTTTGCAGATGTTTATTTATTAAAGTACACTATAAGCAAGCATATCTCTCCATATTTCTCTTAAACTGAGGAAAAGACTTCAGACACTCGGTATCTGTTGCTAATTTTTAGCTTAGCGGTCCGATTCGCTTAACACACATTAGAGAAGTTTCTTTCTTGAAGATATATGCATTTCGCGAGTATCGTCACAAGTCTAAAAAACCTCAATTTGATTTATTTTTATTTTAAAGTATTTAACAAGACTGGTACTTAGCTGCGGTGCATTCTGTGATTGCTGGGTACACCCAACAGCGAGCTCCTGTTTCGCTAGGTGCTTCGTAAGGAGCTGAACCTAAAGTCTTTATCACAGGAATCTGAAAAACAGTACACAGTCTATAGTATTATGGGAGATTAGAAAGTTCTTGGAGAAAAGTTCCCCCTAGATTTTTTTCTCACCTATTACCACCGTTTTTTCATGAGCAAAGTATAGATCGGTCTCTTTAAATCTTAAACTCACTCTGATTGGCTCTCTGACGTTAGGGTAACTTTAAAAAGTTGCCGCCATTTTGAGAATTCACAGATCAGAAGGCTAACGGTGATAATAGGTGAGAAAAAAATCTAGGGGGAATTTTTCTCCAAGAACTTTCTAATCTCCCATAATACTGACTGTGTACTGTTTTTCAGATTCCTGTGATAAAGACTTTGGGTTCAGCTTCTTACGAAGCACCTAGTGAAACAGGAGCTTGCTGTTGGGCATACCCAGCAATCACAGAATGCACCGCAGCTAAGTACCAGTCTTGTTAAATACTTTAACATAAAATAAAAATAAATCAAATTGAGGTTTTTTAGACTTGTGACGATACTCGCAAAACGCATATATCTTCAAGAGAAGAGGTGTGGTAGCCGTGTTAGTCCACTCCTAAAGGTTATCAATAGAAATCAAACAAAATAAAACATGGAAAAGAAAATAAGATGATACCTTTTTATTGGACATAACTTAATACATTTCTTGATTAGCTTTCGAAGGTTGCCCTTCTTCGTCAGATCGGAAATAAGCAAATGTGGTAGCAGATAGTTTATATATAAGAGAAACATCAAAGCCCACTCTGTCAGACTGTCAAAGTAATTATTTCCGATCTGACAAAGGGCAACCTTCGAAAGCTAATCAAGAAATGTATTAAGTTATGTCCAATAAAAAAGGTATCATCTTAATTTCTTTTCCATGTTTTATTTTGTTTGATTTCTATTGATAATCTTCAAGAAAGAAACTTCTCTAATGTGCGTTGAGGGAATCGGACCGCTAAGCTAAAAATTAGCAACAGGTACCGAGTGCCTGAAGTCTTTTCCTCAGTTTAAGAGAAATATGGAGAGATATGCTTGCTTATAGTGTACTTTAAGATTTCCTTTATTTACGCAAGTACCAAGATGTTTATTTATGCAATTCATCTTCAGTGTGTCCAAATCACAAGGGAATGTTTTGGGGGTGTTTCAAAGGGGGGATTAGGGTCCAACTTGGACCTTTTACAGCCATAATGGACAAAACCAAAATGTCTAGAGCTAAAATAAATAAATAAATAATACATAAATAAAGGGCCATTGTAGTGGTATACAGTTGGGTGTGGTGCGTTTTGGGGGCTCAGCACACAAGATAGGGAAGCAACACTATGATGTGTTCCTGGGAACATTTATATGAAGTCTATAGCAGTGCTTTTCTGGGGAGTCTGGGGGACCAGTCTGCTAAAAATGCTGGCCCCTCTTACATCCAAATGGCTTGATTTTGTGTGTTTTTAACTTGTGCGTTTGTCAAAAATGGCCTAAAAAGATAAACACACAAAGCATAAAACCTTGTTCGAAATGGTATTTAAAAAAATAGACTTTTATCTTTTTTTGAAAATGGTTAAATTTACTATTTGGATTTGGGACATTTAGCGAAAATGCCCCTCCACGTTAAGAGTTCAACCTGGGTGATTTATCTTCAAGATTGGAAAGGATAAAAAAAACTGATTAACAATGAATAAATTAATGTTGAATCCAACTAATATGGACAATTTACAGGTAGGGATGGAGTTGCTACCAAATAGTCATCCTTCCCTTCTTTTAAATAATATGATAGTATCAGCAACAGAACAGGTAAAGGAAAGGAAAAAGAGATGGAATTTGATATACCGCTTTTCTGTAGTTACAATCAAAGCAGTTTTACTTATTATATAAAATAGGTACCCATTTTGTATTTGGGCAATAGAGGGTTAAGGGGCTCATTTTCAAACCAGAAAAATATCCAAAAAGTGGCACAAAATGGCAGATGGATTTTTTTTTTGCCAAAATGTCCAAATCGCTATTTTTGAAACACATTTTGAAGACAGTTTTCTATGCAGTTCATCTGCAGTGAGTACAAATCAAAAAGGGGGTGTTCTCAGAACCTGGACATTGTTCTGCCAAAATGGAACAAAGCAAAAAAGTCTGGGGTTAAAAGTTAGATGTATTTGGCCTAGACCTGTTTCAATCATGACTAAATCACAAAAAGCAGATGACCACTGGAGGGATTAAGCCATGACCCTCTTTACTCCACCAGTGGTCAATGACCCCTCCCACCTTCCAAAGATGTGAACGAAACAGTACATATCAGCCTCTATGACAACTTCAGATGTTATGGCCAGTCTTATTGGAGCAGCAAGCAGGTCCCTGGAGTAGCGTAGTGGTCAGTGCAATGCAAGCCCATATCTGACTCTAACTGTTGCACTTGTGGTGGAAAGTATGAGCCTTCCCAAACTCACTAAAAAACTACTGTATTCACATATATGTGACCCCTGCAGACATAAGGGCTATTGTAATGGTGAACATTTGAGTACAGTAGGTTTTTGGATTTAGATGTCGTATTGAAAATGACCCTCCATGTGCATAATGAGAAACTTAGGGTTCCTTTTACTATGCTGTGGTAAAAATGGCCTTAGCCCATCTTTATGTGGGGTTTTCCAGTGTGCTAAAACCGTTTTTACCACAGCCCGAAAATGGCTAATTTTCTAATTTTCCTAGGTAATAAATAGAAATAAATCAAAACATAGAAAAGAAAATAAGATGATATCATTTTTATTGGACTAACGTAATACATTTTCCTATTAATGGCCATGAGCTAATGTTGCCATTAAAAACAATTACTGAATGATCACTTTACCAACACTTATTTTATAGACAGTAAGAGCTCAAGTGGTAATCCTGCGCTAACCAGTTAGTGCACGGTAATGTGGATGTGCTAACTGATTAGTGCAGGAATGCTTACTCTCCATCCCCAGACACACCCCCTCCAAAAATATATATATATTGAGTGCACTGATTTTAAATTTACTGTAGGACGCCTGAGCGTGTCCCACGGTAAGCCATTTTAGACTGCGTAAGCCTCTACTCAGACAAATTGACTCCCTATTGCCCTTTATTCTTCAACTCCACTCTCCCTCCTTCTCTGCGCGTATTCAACAGACTGCTAAAGCCTGTCATTTCTTCTCTATAATATCACCAAATTTTGTCCTTTCCTTTCTGAGCATTTATATCCCACATTTTCCCACCTAATGATTGGTTCAATGTGGCTTACAGTCGCCCAGGATACATTGGTTGTAAATTGTAGACTAGCACCACAGACAGTCCAGCAGAGCTGTGGGGCACTGCAGTGGACTTCACATAAAAGATCCCAGATGCACATCTCAACATTACTCCCTTATATTGTATGGTGAGCCCTCCAAAACCCACCAAAAGCCTTCTGTACCCAACTCTACACCAGTACTATAGCCCCCTATGCCTGCAGGAGTCACCTTAATGTGGGTACAGTAGGTTATTTTGTGGGTTTTCGGGAGCTCACACTTTTCACCACAAGTGTAACAATTAGAGTGGATTATGGGCCTGGGTCCCCTTCTCTACAGTGCACTGCACCGATCGCTAGGCTACTCCAGGGACCTGTTTGCTGCTCCAATAGGACTGGCCATAACATCTGAAGCTGTCATAGAGGCTGGTATATACTGTTTCATCCACATATTTGGGGGTGGAAGAGGTCAGTGACCACTAGTGGAATAAGTAGGGTCATGGCTTAATCCCTCCAGTGGTCATCTAGCCATTTAGGGCACCTTTTTCTGACTTAGTTGTGATTGAAACAGGTCTAGATCAAAACATCTAACTTTTAGCCCTGGATGTTTTTGCTTTGTTCCATTATGACAGAAAAACATCCAAGTTCTGGGAATGCCCAAATCCCACCCCTAACCCCCCCCCCCCCCTGACATGCCCCCCCCCCCGTGATTTGTATGCACTGCAGATGAACTGCATAGAAAAAGTCTTAAAAATGGGTTTTGAAAATAGCAATTTGGATGTTTTAGCAACCCCTCCCATCCATCTATTGCTTTGCACCGCTTTAAGAATGTTTTTCTGTTTCAAAAATGAACCTCAAATTGTTCTTTACATAGACTTAAGTTCTGTAACATACCATTGCTCCATGTTTACAAGTTAATTATAAATCATTTGTTGCATTAATCATTCTTTTCTTGTTCAGAGCTTTTAGTATGATTGCTCAGTTTTCACCCACTTATGCTACATGGTGACCCTTTCCCCACTTAATTTTTTTTTTGTTGTTACATTTGTACCCTGTGCTTTCCCACTCATGGCAGGCTCTATGCAGCGGGCAATGGAGGGTTAAGTGACTTGCCCAGAGTCACAAGGAGCAGCCTGTGCTGGGAATTGAACTCAGTTCCTCAGTTCCCCAGGACCAAAGTCCACCCTAACCACTAGGCCACTCTTCTGCTCCATTTGAATAGACTACCTTCAAAATATGACACAATTGAACTGTCCATTCTTATCTAGGTGTCTCACCTCTGTGTTTTATTGGGAAAGGCTTCTTTTAAAGATTGTCAGAACGGCCAATACAGAGAGAGCCACAGGAATTGATGTGAAAGAAATGTTTTCCAAATATGCATGGCAGAACCTGAGACCACTAGTAGTGTTTACCCATGGTGTTCTCATAGATTGATGTCACTCCTAAAAGGTCAACTTCCCAAGAGGCTTCATAGTTGCCACAGCCATTTAAAGAACTTCCCAAAATGTCCCGTTCATGCTGCCCATTTAACTTTATCCTTTTACAAAGCTGTCTCCGTGTTGCATTTCTTAGCCTTACACAAACCTTATGAGACCTAGTACTATTTATGTACTTTGTTGGATCCAAGCCCAGTGCTCATTATTTACTTCTTTCTTGCAATTCCCTTGCCACTAGCCTTCTTCTATGACAACTCCGCACTTTGAGGAGAGATCTCACTTATCCCATATCCCGCCGAATGCTACTTTGAATAAGTATGTCTTAAGTTTTCTCAGTGTCTCTTATTTGGTAGTCCTGTTTTTTCCTCTAAGCCTTATCGGATGGTGTTTCTTGAGGAAATCTACTGGGCAGCGTTAGAAGAGATCTTTCCCTTGGTGGCAATACACCTATCACATTTAACATAATGGCCACGGTGCCAGGAACATGATTCATTGCCTGTAACAGCTCACTGTATTTCTGTCCCTTCTGTATTTCCGTCCCCACTTGCTCAGCTTCAGAAACAGGGCATTTATACATGAAAACAAATAGACTGCTTTGTGAACTCCAAGGGTACAGCTTCTGAAACTGTACAGTTCTCTCATAATTCTACTCTTTATTTTTTTTTTTACAGCTGACCATTACTTCACACAGCCTAAATAAGTTCCATCTTCAACAGTTCTGTACAGCTCACAAGGAACAACAGATAAAGCCTGACCTCAAAATATTCATTGTTTTTTTTAATGTTGAGGTCCCATGTTAATCTTACAGTTGCAGTGAAGAGAGTAAGACCTTTGAATCAAGGCACTGATGAAGATCTTGTATTAGAAAACATTTTCTAGAGGAGTGTGAGCTTTCGACACTCCTGAGAAAATTAAAGAATCATGGGATAGGAAGCAATGTTCTGTTGTGGATTAGGAATTAGTTGATGGATAAAAAACAGAGGGTAGGGTTAAATGGCCATATCGGCAGGCAGCAAAGCAGCAGGGAAACCAGGAACCACACAGAGTCTGTAGGCTGGCAGCAATCAATAGTAAATCAGGAATCAAGCAGAGTCTTGGGCAGGCAGCAGACAGTAGAATAAACCAGGAAACCAGCGATGTCAAAAACAGGCAAAACAAGCTTTCAGGGCAGGAATCGCAACAGACCAACAAGGACAAGAACAGGACTGAAGACCTCTGTTGCCAAGGCAAAGTCTGAAAGTTCCCAGGTGCTTAATAAAGGCCACATACAAGGGAGTTCACCAGGTAAGGGTGCTGCTAAGTTCCAAAAATCCCAAGCCAGTCTGGAAGGCTGGAAGATCCGGACTGGACTACCATGACTTCTGTAACATGGGAAACAGCAAACAGACAGTCCATCGCAGCCACCAGGTCTGACCACCAGGTGGTGAGATGAATGAGAGCATGAAACAGGGGCACGACCGTGACAGTTGTTAAAACATGTAGACTGTGAAAAATTGCAGAAAGACTTTAGGAAATTGGAAAACTGGGCAGATGAAATTTAATGTGGACAAATGCAAAGTGATGCAGATCGGGAAGAACAATCCAAATCACAGTTGCCTGATGCTAGGGTCCACCATAGTGTTTGCTGAGAATGGACAGATTGGATGGGCCATTTGGCTCTTAGCTGCCACCAGATTTCTATGTTTTTAATGGCACCTAAATCATTCTTTGGTGCTAACTCCCATCTCCTCCTTTCCCTAAGAGATCCCACCTGTCTGCCGTATGCTTTCTTAAATTCAGACACAGTCCTTGTCTCTACCACCTCCACTGGGAGGTTATGCCATGCGTCCATCACCCTTTCCGTGAAAAAGTATTTCCTTAGATTACTCCTGAGCCTATAACCTCTTAACTTCATCCTAGCTCCAGAGGAATTTATGCCAACAATTGTGTTTATTGGCCTCCTTACTACTTAACACTACTACTTAACATTTCTAGAGCGCTACTAGGGTTACGCAGCGCTGTACAAAATAAACAAAAAAGGACGGTCCCTGCTCAAAGGAGCTTACAATCTAATCTGACATCATTTTGAAGGGTCGACATAAGGACATAAGGGGCCCTTTTACAAAGGCACGTAAGACCCTCTGCGTGTCCAGCATGCACCAAATCAGCATTACTGCCCAGCTTCCACGTGCCAAGCATGCATCAAAGACACATGGTAGGAAATATTTCTATTTTCTAACAAGTGGCACTTACCCGGCGGTATACGGCAGTATGCGTTTACTGCATGCCTACCATCCAGGTAGCATGTGAGACCTTACCGCTAAGTCAATGGGTGGTGGTAAGGTCTCAGGGCCAAAATGGACGTATACTGGTTTTTATTTTGCCACACATCCTTTTTCCAGCCCCTTAAAAAAAGGCCCCTTTTCCAGGATGCAGCAAACACTGGCCCGACATGCACCCAAAAGACGCGCTCGCACTGCCACAGGCCACTTTTTGCTCTGGCTTAGTAAATAGGCCCCTAAGTGCACGTGCACCTGCAGCATGCAGTCCCAGGGGCATGGCCTGAAGAGGTATGAACAAAGATGCACACCTCTTTGAAGCCCAAAAGGAACCTGGAGTCTTCATTTGATCTATCTGCCTCTGATACTGTTTGGTGAAAAGTAAAGGCAAAAGTAAAAGTACTATCCCTGCCCCTTAGAAGACAATTGAAGATCAGTTTTCCGAAACTCACAAAGTCCATCAGCAGCAGTTTTGAGAAAAATAGGTAGAGGCTCTTGGACTGAGTGAGTTTTGCATAGAGTACTCACCACAAAGTCATTAAAATACCATGGAGTTAGTGAGTTTTGGCAGAGGAATAAGCTACAGTAAATGAATCTCGTCTTGATGAACAAAATTGCATAACTCAAAACTGACAAAAAATGGACTGAATTTTGGAAAAGTACTCCTCAATTGAATCAGTTGACAAACGTAGTATTAACTCCTAAGGTCTCTCTTGCTGCTTCCTCCTCCACCCCAGTATAAGGAGTCTTGCTTAGTTCAGGGGATAAACCCACTCCACCCCCACCAATGGCTTCCTTGAGTCCAGTGGAGTTAAAGGATACCCTAGCTGATCTCATATCTACCGAGAGGAGATACTTCCACTCCTAGTCTCTTCAGCCTATTTTATGGAATGATAGCTCATCATCAGTGGAAGTGGTTCCTCTGTGTGAATGACTGTGGTAGATGTGTGGAAGATTGTACATGGTTTGGAAATTCTCTTGAAGAAGCCAGAGCCTCAGTTGTGAGACTTTTCCTCTCAAGTGGACCACATATTGAATATATTGACACCAATATGATGAAAATTGAAGAACGTTTAACATCATTAGAGACTAAGGACCAGATTCAGTAAATGATGCCTGAATTTGGGTGCCATAAAAAATTGTCGCCTAGCGTTATTCTATAAAGGATGTTCAGGCTTGAGTGCCCTTTATAGAATAGCACATAGTGTCAATTCCTATGTCCAAATTTGAGCACCAGGGCTTACGCCTGTTGAAACCAGGTGTAATTCTTAGTGCCCAATTTGGGCATGTATCCACAGTATTCTATAACATTAAATGCAAATTTCCAGAATGCCCCTGACCCACCCATGCCCCTTGCATAGCCATGGCCCCCTTTTGAGTCGCATGCTATGGGATTTGGGCACTCAGTGTTATAGAATAGCAGGTAGCAAGATGAACACACAAATCCTAATTGTACCAATTAACATCAATAATTGATAGTGCCTAATTATTGCCATTAATTGGCTTATTACTCAATTTGTTTATTAGGGTTTATTTACCAACTTTTTGAAGGAATTCAATCACGGCGGTATACAGTAAGAATAAATCAAACATAAGCAGTAGACAATTACAGCAGACTGCTGGGCAGACTTCTATGGTCTGTGCCCTGAAAATGGCAGAAACACATCAAGGTAAGATATACACAAATAGCCCATCTTGTTGGGCAGACTGGATGGACCGTGCAGGTCTTTTTCTGCCATCTTCTACTGTGTTACTATGTAATGGGCACCTAAATAGATCACACGCAATTCAAAAGGAGCGTGGCCATGGGAAGGGCATGGGTGGGTCAGGGGCATTTACAGAAGATGGATGCAGTGTTACATCAGCGGGGATCTGCTGCCAATTTGCGTGCCAGGATTTATACTAGGTTTTAGCTGGCGTAAAGTTCCGGTGCCGAATTTGATGCCCAATGCTATTCTATAAAAAATGCTCATCCCGAAGTGCCCTTTATAGAATAGCACTGAGTTTTATCGGTGGCTAATATTCTGCCCCATTTATAGAATCTGGCTGTATGTCAGAACTCCTCCTTAGAAAACACTGCTGCTTTGAAAGACTACTACTTTATACTCGGAACAAGTGTCAAGAGCAGTAAGAGCAGAAAACACAGAAGAAAAGCCCTACACTGCAGAAAGATGGGCTTTTCTTTCTTAAGGACATTCGTCTGCTAGGAGCTAAAGTTCACTCAAATGAGAACATTAGGCACTGCAATTAGGGATCCTTTTACTAAGGTGCACTGAAAAATGGGTTGCGCTAGTGTAGGTATGTCTTTTTTGATGCACGCAGATCTGTTTTTCAGTGTGCCTGTAAAAGAGGCCCAAAATGGATGTGTGGCAAAAATCAAAATTGGCGCACGTCCATTTTGGGTCTGAGACCTTACGCCACCCATTGACTTAGTGGTAAGGTCTCACTCGTTAACCGGGCGGTAATCATCAACTTGTGTACAATGCTGATTAGCGCCAGGTTTTCACCACACGCCGGAAAATAAAATTATCACCCAGGCCACGCGGTAGTCAGGTTGGTAACTCTGAATTGATGCACATTGTGCAAGCATAGGCTCCAACGTGGCTTAGTAAAAGGGCCCCTTAAGGAGAGAGGTGTTTTGGGGAGAAAGTAAATGCTTTCTCATTTGTTCAAGCTTTTGTTTTGTGAGTGTAAACTTTGGTTATGTTTTGATTTAATGTTATTTTAGCTCATTCTTTTGCTAGATTTGCATTTTGAGTTGTTAATGTTTGTTGTGAACTAAGACTATATTTAATAGATGAGATGTTAGTATTTTAAATAAATATGGTTCATGAAGCTTCAGAGAGTTGTGACGGCTATATGGTCATAGAGATCAAAATGGCAATGTAGGTGCTGTAGTACTTGCTGGATCACTGTGGAGCAAAGGAGATGCAAAATAAGGAATGTATATGGTAAAATAGACAGAAAGCTCATTCACCAAGATGGAATGGGGTAACAATGCCAGGTCCTGTAAGTATATCACCCACTAACAAATAGCAATGGAGTATTGTTAAAATGTATCTCCTTATCACTCTAGCTGTTCGATAAGCACTCTTGAAGGGAAGGAAACTTGCAATGAGAGTATTAAACAGACTTTCCTGAAAAGCAAGTTGTTTGAAACAATGAGATTGGACAACATGTAATTGGTACAAATCTTTCAGACAGAAACACAGTTGGTTAAAGCAGACAAACAGGACCATCGGAATAGCAACACGTAGGCACAGACAGGTGAGCCACATAACATTTCTATTAATTTTGTAATTTACAGTACACAAAAATATGGCACCTAATAATTGCCCACATATGCACCTACTTTAAAGGCTCATAATGCACTCGCCTGGCCTTTTTATAAGCATGCATGTACGTTCTTCTACTTACCCTCATACCAGTGACAAAGAAGGGAACATATTTCAGGAAGCCACAATCTCTGAGGCCAGCGACTGGCCACTTCCTGCTCTGCAGGAAAACAAAATATGTAATGTTGATGCCCTTCTTTTATGTGGCCATTTGCTGCCATGCTTATGTCTATACAGTTTCCTTCCTCCCTGTGTGAAGCTCTCTGTGTTACAGCAACCATGGCACTGCCTGGCCTCCCTCGGTGCCCACACTTTTTCCCCCTCTGCAAAGATTGACTTTCAGGTGAACTGACGTGGTGGGTCCTCTCCTAGTGGAAGACTACAGCTCAACGTATGACACCTGGCATTGGTGGAAAATGGTCTATTTACCAAACCTTAGTCTTTCTGTCTACTAACGCATTGAGGGCCCCTTTTACAAAGCAGTGGTAAGCCCAATGTGGGCTTACCGCTTGCTAGACAGCAAGTACCGCCAGGCTACCGCAGCAGCTCGGTGGTACTTCTCACCACCAGTGCGCCGTCATATCTGGCGCTACAAAAATATATTTATTTTTGTAGCACCGGTGTGTACCTGGCGGTAATTGGGCAGTGCCGCGCTGTCCAGTTACCGCCGGGTTAGTGTGGGAGTCCTTACCGCCACACCAATGGGTGCCGATAAGGGCTCCCCTTGAAATGGCTGTGCGGCAAGTGCTTTACTTGCCGCACAGCCATTTCCTGCCGAAAAGAAAGACCTACCCTTTTACCTGCTGTGGTAAAAGGGGGGTTCGGCATGTGTCAAAAACACATGCTGACACCAGCACAGGCCCCATTTTGCCACAGCTTGGTAAAAGGGGCCCTCATTGTTATAGGTGGAAGAAAGACTTCAGTAAAAGCAGCACCATCATTAGTCAGAAAACCTCCCTCTTCCTTGTTTTTAAATTATTTTTTTATATTTTATATTTTCTTCTTACATCTTAAAAGTTTTTCTTATAAATTCAAAAAATAAATCATCTTTCAAGATTACTTAACGTTCCTGAAAACACTATTTTGTACTTGGCAAAGTCTTGGTAAATGCTGCAAAGAAAGAGCAGGAAATCGCTATAAATTTGAAGACGTCCAATGAAAGCCAGCAGCTTCCGAGGAAGTATTATTGGGTGAAACAGAGGGGGCTAGTAGAGCTCATGCAGTGCTGAATGGAACTCTGAGCTTTGCCAAGTACAAAGTAGTATTTTCAGGAAAGTTAAGTAATCTTGAATGATAATTTATTTATTTTTTTACTTTATAAGAAAAAGTTTTAAGATGTAAGAAGAAAATTTGAAAACAAGGGGAGGGGGGGGGGGGGGGTTCTGACTAATGATAGTATTGGCAGTAGCTACAAAACATTAGTAGTGCTGCTTTTACTGAAGCCTTTCCTCCACCTATAACAATTAATGAGTTAGTAGACAGAAAGACTAAGCATTGTATTTACAATAATTGTCTACTTGCCAATTAGAGTTGAGTTTAGTCACTATTTAGCAAACCTACATCTGCATAGGCATCACTGTTGCTAAGTCTGGGAACTGATTCTTGGGCTTATATATCTTCTGCAGAAGGTACCGCCTTCTTCTCTCTTGCTTCTCCCTACTTTGAGACAGAACTCACAGAAGCCACACATCCTAGAAAAACTAGCCAACTGTACACCTAGACACACCCCCTGGACACTCAGGCTCACCACCGATATCTCACAGCCACAGACACATGAATATACAGCATAGGGATGTGCACAGACAAAAAAAAACAACATTCTGGTTAATGGTTGTTTTCCCCTGATCTTTGGGTGTTCTTTTCAGTTTCACACATTTATTTTAAAACCTTTAAAAAAAAAAAATCTGCATTTGAATTGTTTAATGTGCCCACATTAATTTGTAGGTTAATGTGCATTAAATTGATTTTGCATGCACTAAAAATTTTAAGACAGCCATATGAAATGAATGTGTGCTAATGAATGCACATCTCTAATACAGAGGCCCAGCCACAGGCACACAAAACAGGATGAGACAAGTAGATATATACAAAAAACCAAGCAGACACAGAGATTCACAGAGACAAATAAAAAAAGCTACCTTGTGATTTTTAGAAAAGCCTACAAAAGAGGGGTTAGACATGGAAAATCCTTGCTAAAATCACCTAATTTTCTTTCTTTTGAAAATTGTTTTTTTGCAGGTAACTCTCTTTTTGTACATGCCTAGCTCTGCCTCTTATGCAGCTATATACTGTGCTTGCCTTTTAAAATGGTCTCCTGACCACATGTTACTGTATCTAACTTTGTTACTGTCATAGGAAAGAGCATAATGCTTTCATTTACAGGTTTATTTAGTAAGAATGAAACAGAAACATAAAAAAGCATGGCAGATAAAGACCATATGACCTGACTGGTCTGCACATCCATACCAACCACTGAACACTACAACCCCCCTTTTCCCTCAGATCTCCTTTGATTGTCTGATCCTTAAATGCAGATACAGTTCCCTCTCTACTGCTTCCTGATCCACACATCCTCCACCTTTACTAATAGCAAAAACCAGGAAGACATGTTTTTAGCTTCAGCAATCTAACTAGGTGTGAAGTGTTCTTTATTCTCTGAATAGTGTAACAGTAATGATCTGACTTTTTGAAGTGAGCTTGTTGTTTGTTCTTCTGGCTGGATACTCATTGTAATAAGCCCATATAAACACCATTTCCACTTTCAAATGAAGGGGATCTATGCAGTTATTTAGATTATGGAAAATCAGAATGCAAAACCCAGAAATGTATTCATAGTAACAAGCATTGTCTCTATGCTTTTCCCATCTCACAGTTGGCCTATATCCCAGAAAGAGAAAAAGAGTTAATCATCCTAATTAGAAATAATAATAAAATAACAATCCAAAGCAGGATTAGAATCCCTAGATCAGTGATGGCGAACCTTTTAGAGACCGAGTGCCCAAACAGCAACCCAAAAACTAATTATTTATAGCACAGTGCCAGCAGGGCAATTTAACAGGTGGTGCATTCCCCCCTCCCTCGTCCCCCCTCCACCTGCCTCCGAGTTCCAGTCCCCCCTCCCTCCCTCCCAGTTCCAGGGCCTGCCTTCCCTCCCTCCCTTCAAGTTCCAGGGTCCCCCCTCCCTCCCTCCCTTCGAGTTCCAGGCCCCCTCCCTCCAAATTTTAAAAGTAATCTATCTTACCTCGTTGGGGTTAGGGCGGCAGCAGCGGTAAAAAGCATGCAGGCTCGGCTCGGTGCTTAGTTCAGTTTTCCCTTCTCTCTCTCTCAGCTCTGGCCCCGCCCTTGCGGAAACAGGAAATGAGGGCAGGACCACAGCTGAGAGAGAGAGAGAAGGGAAAACTGAACTAAGCACCGAGCCGAGCCTGCATGCTGCCGCCCTAACCCCAACGAGGTAAAATAGATGATTTTTAAAATTCGGAGGGAGGGGGCCTGGAACTCGAAGGGAGGAGGGAACGAACTTCCAGTGGGTGAGGCGACGGCGCACATGCCAGTAGAGAGGGCTCTGCTTGCGTGCCATAGGTTCACCATCACTGCCCTAGATAAAGATCTTGTATAGTAGTTGATTTTGAAATCTTCTGAAGGGAGAGTAATAATGAGAAATGTGATGTGAGAAGTTCTGGTTGGAGTGGTTTTGGTGATAATATGAGAATAAATCTGGGGATAAGGGATCCTTTTACCAAGCTGCGGGTAAAAGGAGCCTGCTGTAGCAGCAGGGGCCGTTTTTCCTGTGTGCCAGGGCCCTTTTTACCGCAGCGGGTAAAAAGCCCCCAGACATACATGGTCATGTGGTAAGAAAACTCTTACCACGTGGCCATGCGACAGGGAGCTCTTAGTGCCACCCATTGAGGTGGTGATAAGGGATCCTGCACTAACTCAGTGGTAACCGGGCAGCACACAATGATGCCTGGTTACCGCTGTGGAAGCCACTTCCAGGGGTTTTCTTTTCCCCCCGGAAATGGTGGGTGCTCGGGGGGGACTACCGCTAGCCCAATGCGGAAGAGCAAGCGGTAAGCCCACGGTGGGCTTACTGCCGCTCTGTAAATGGGCCCCTCAATGAGCAGTACAACCAGTTTTGCAGCTGGATTTTATGACCGAGTATCATGAAATCCAAATAGAAATCACTGTTCAGGGGAGGCCTGATCACATCTGCCTCTGATGGCTCTCACCAGTTAGAAGGACCCAGCAGCAGTGAGCAGGTTAAGGTTTACTGTCAGGAGCCCTACCGGAGATGGAACCCTCTAGTTTTAGAAGGACCAAGCAGTACTGAACAGGTTGAGGTCTACTGACAATTTTTTCTACTCTTTGGAATGTGGTGGAACTCTCCATTTTGAAACTCAATTTTCCCGTTGATTTTAATGGGAAAAATGGATTTCTTTACAAAATATAGTCCAAACTGCACAGAATTGTAATAAAAGTTATACCATCATCCAAGTCACTTCAAGCACAATTCAGTCCATGTTGTCAAATTTAAAACCCATTTTCCAAAACCAAAGTACACAATTTAACCCCAAACTTACCACTAAAATTCAACAAAAATTCACCAAACTTTCAGCATGGGTTAAAATAAATTTACACTTATGGATGCCACCATTGGATTCCAAACATCTGTGTCCCAAGCAGCGTAAGGCGTTCCACATCACAACTAACCAAAATAGCCACTAAAAATAAATTCTAAAATTTTTAAACAGTTGAACCCACCTAAAGGGACCCTGAAGACCCCTGACTATAAAAAGAAAAATTTTAAAACCATTCTAGAAGACCCTAAAAATAACCCACACAAAAAAACAGCTAAGTTAAAATAAAGTAAAATAAGACCAAGGTCAGAAGATCGATCTCCTACCGTGGCTCCCCAATGTCTTCCAGATGACCCATATCCTTCTTTAGGGTTCCTTTGGACCCCTGATAACCCTCTGATGCCAGTGGTATAAAACCACGAATGGAGTGGTTCTCCATCAGGGCAGCCCGAAAATCTAGGCTACGGCTTTGATTGAGGCCCAGTTGTAGCCTCTGGAGCTGATCTGAGCATGCGAGAAAATTCACACATGCCCAGAACCCTCCAGGCTCTGAAGCAGGCCCAAGCAGGGGATTTCCCTGCTGGCCTGCTACCACTGGAGCTCATTTTGCTGTCCAGCAGCAACACAAACAGATTATGCCCCTCTGGGTTCACCACTTAGATTCTGGATGTTTTGAGCAAAATGTCCAAGTCAAACTGGGATGTCATATCGAAAACGCCCCTCCACATACACTTATTTGTCAATATGCTACCTAAGTGTTATTCTGTACATAGCTGCCTATCTTGCATAGCACATATTTCTAAAGTACTATAACAAGCATATAGACCAATCGCCTATATGAATAATCTATAGTACTGATGGAGGAAAAGACTTCAGATGCTCGGATCTCAATGGTATAATTTTCACATATAGACGTTGAGCGAGCCTCCTCATTAGTCTTAAAAACCTCTCTTTATTGTGTAAGATGTAGTAATTTTTTAATATTTCATTTTTTTCCTCTCTTTTCTTTTTTTCTTTCTAGATTAACTTTTATCATTTATCGGGAACTTGACAAATTGAGGACACTTATCTTGGTAAGGTATGGTTTGTTGTGGTTTGCTCTACAGAGTGCCTCCATTTCACTTATTGGTTCCTCAGGAGTCAAAACACCATTCCTCTTTGTAACTTGTCTTGGATTAAATCAAGCTACATGAAATTCTTATCCACACAAATATTATTTGGTTACACTATGCCTACCTCTTACTTTTCTTTCAATCTTTTCTGCAAATACTGGGAAATTCAAAATGGCATCTCCTTTTGATAGGGCACTTACTTTGTGAGCCTATCAAAACGCTCCTATCTGTATTGAAATAATTAAAGGAACAGTATGAAAGCCAAACTAGTGGATGTTAAAGGAAAACTTTCTATTCAATTCTATTGTTGAAGCCCTCCGGTGTTAGTCTATGAATCCATCATTGTTCCAATTGTAGCAATTTGCATCATCGATCTCCCCCTCTGATGGAAACTGGTATCTGATCAATGACTACGCATTTGTAATCCCCAAAAGTATGTTGTGCTGTAATGCCATGTGCTACAGTGGAAGCTTCTAATTTAAGATGTAATGTATTGTGTTAATGCTCACTGAGAGGTTGTTTGGACAATCGGGATGTTATCATAGAGATGTTCTTCTAAATAATACAACAACAGCAGTAGGAGATTCTGATATACAAACATGTGTTTTAAAATATACTCAAGGATCAACACAAGTCACACGAATCATCAAACAGCATTGGAGAATAATTCAAATGCATCCAGTCTTTAAAGAGCATCACCTCAGCGTAGCTTACATCCGAGGGAAAAACATTAGAGAAATTTTGCAAAATAACACCAAGTTTGACTCAAATGAAAGACAAAAAAGGACATGGGAGATGTGGATCTTGCACGTTCTATTTCTCATTGATGGTTACAGAGATTTTCATTAATCCAGTACATAAGTACATAAGTAGTGCCATACTGGGAAAGACCAAAGGTCCATCTAGCCCAGCATCCTGTCACCGACAGTGGCCAATCCAGGTCAAGGGCACCTGGCACGCTCCCCAAACGTAAAAACATTCCAGACAAGTTATACCTAAAAATGAGGAATTTTTCCAGTCCATTTAATAGCGGTCTATGGACTTGTCCTTTAGGAATCTATCTAACCCCTTTTTAAACTCCGTCAAGCTAACCGCCCGTACCACGTTCTCCGGCAATGAATTCCAGAGTCTAATTACACGTTGGGTGAAGAAAAATTTTCTCCGATTCGTTTTAAATTTACCACACTGTAGCTTCAACTCATGCCCTCTAGTCCTAGTATTTTTGGATAGCGTGAACAGTCGCTTCACATCCACCCGATCCATTCCACTCATTATTTTATACACTTCTATCATATCTCCCCTCAGCCGTCTCTTCTCCAAGCTGAAAAGCCCTAGCCTTCTCAGCCTCTCTTCATAGGAAAGTCGTCCCATCCCCACTATCATTTTCGTCGCCCTTCGCTGTACCTTTTCCAATTCTACTATATCTTTTTTGAGATACGGAGACCAGTACTGAACACAATACTCCAGGTGCGGTCGCACCATGGAGCGATACAACGGCATTATAACATCCGCACACCTGGACTCCATTCCCTTCTTAATAACACCCAACATTCTATTCGCTTTCCTAGCCGCAGCAGCACACTGAGCAGAAGGTTTCAGCGTATCATCGACGACGACACCCAGATCCCTTTCTTGATCCGTAACTCCTAACGCGGAACCTTGCAAGACGTAGCTATAATTCGGGTTCCTCTTACCCACATGCATCACTTTGCACTTGTCAACATTGAACTTCATCTGCCACTTGCACGCCCATTCTCCCAGTCTCGCAAGGTCCTCCTGTAATCGTTCACATTCCTCCTGCGACTTGACGACCCTGAATAATTTTGTGTCATCGGCGAATTTAATTACCTCACTAGTTATTCCCATCTCTAGGTCATTTATAAATACATTAAAAAGCAACGGACCCAGCACAGACCCCTGCGGGACCCCACTAACTACCCTCCTCCACTGAGAATACTGGCCACGCAATCCTACTCTCTGCTTCCTATCTTTCAACCAGTTCTTAATCCATAATAATACCCTACCTCCGATTCCATGACTCTGCAATTTCTTCAGGAGTCTTTCGTGCGGCACTTTGTCAAACGCCTTCTGAAAATCCAGATATACAATATCAACCGGCTCCCCATTGTCCACATGTTTGCTTACCCCCTCAAAAAAATGCATTAGATTGGTGAGGCAAGACTTCCCTTCACTAAATCCGTGCTGACTTTGTCTCATCAGTCCATGTTTTTGTATATGCTCTGCAATTTTATTCTTAATAATAGCCTCCACCATCTTGCCCGGCACCGACGTCAGACTCACCGGTCTATAATTTCCCGGATCTCCTCTGGAACCTTTCTTAAAAATCGGAGTAACATTGGCTACCCTCCAGTCTTCCGGTATTACACTCGATTTTAGGGACAGATTGCATATTTCTAACAGTAGCTCCGCAAGTTCATTTTTTAGTTCTATTAATACTCTGGGATGAATACCATCAGGTCCCGGTGATTTACTACTCTTCAGCTTGCTGAACTGACCCATTACATCCTCCAAGGTTACAGAGAATTTGTTTAGTTTCTCCGACTCCCCCGCTTCAAATATTCTTTCCGGCACCGGTGTCCCCCCCAAATCCTCCTCGGTGAAGACCGAAGCAAAGAATTCATTTAATTTCTCCGCTACGGCTTTGTCCTCCTTGATCGCCCCTTTAACACCATTTTCGTCCAGCGGCCCAACCGACTCTTTGGCCGGTTTCCTGCTTTTAATGTATCTAAAAAAGTTTTTACTATGTATTTTTGCTTCCAACGCTAATTTCTTCTCAAAGTCCTTTTTTGCCCTCCTTATCTCCGCTTTGCATTTGGCTTGGCATTCCTTATGATCTATCCTGTTACTTTCAGTTGGTTCTCTTCTCCACTTTCTGAAGGATTGTTTTTTGGCTCTAATGATTTCCTTTATCTTACTGTTTAGCCACGCCGGCTGACGTTTAGTCTTTTTTCCCTTTTTTCTAATACGTGGAATATATTTGTCCTGAACCTCCAGGATGGTGTTTTTAAACAGCATCCACGCCTGATGCAAGTTTTTTACTCTGCGAGCTGCTCCTTTCAGTCTTTTTTTCACCATTTTTCTCATTTTGTCGTAATCACCCTTTCTATAGTTAAACGCTAGCGTACTTGATTTCCTACTTTCACTTCCTTCAATGCCAATATCAAAACCGATCATATTATGATCACTGTTATCAAGCGGCCCTCGTATCGTTACCCCCTGCACTAGATCATGAGCACCACTAAGGACTAAGTCTAGTATTTTTCCTTCTCTTGTCGGCTCCTGAACTAGCTGTTCCATGAAGCTGTCCTTGATTTCATCAAGAAATCTTATGTCCCTTGCGTGTACAGATGTTACATTACCCCAGTCTATATGCGGGTAATTGAAATCCCCCATTATTATTGTGTTGCCCAGTTTGTTTGCGTCCCTGATTTCCTTTAACATTTCCGCATCCGTCTGTTCGTCCTGGCCAGGCGGACGGTAGTACACTCCTATCACTATCCTTTTCCCCTTTGCACATGGAATTTCAATCCACAGTGATTCCAAGGAGTGTTTTGCTTCCTGCAGAATTTTCAATCTATTTGATTCAAGGCTCTCGTTAATATACAATGCTACCCCTCCACCAATCCGATTCACCCTATCACTACGATATAATTTGTACCCCGGTATGACAGTGTCCCACTGGTTATCCTCCTTCCACCAGGTCTCAGAGATGCCTATTATATCTAATTTTTCATTTAGTGCAATATATTCTAACTCCCCCATCTTATTTCTTAGGCTCCTGGCATTCGCATATAGACATTTCAAACTATGTTTGTTGTTCCTAAGTACATCATGCTTAGTACTTGACAGTATTAATTGGCAATCTTTTGTCTGATTTTTATTGTTATTTAAAGATACCCGATCTACTACAATCTCTTTTGCAACCTCACTATCAGGATACTCTATCTTCCCTGTTATGGTGATATCTTTGAAAGATACCTTATCCCGAACCATGCTCTTTTGAGCGACTGTCGGCCTTCCCCCCATTTCTAGTTTAAAAGCTGCTCTATCTCCTTCTTAAACGCCGATGCCAGCAGCCTGGTCCCACTCTGGTTAAGATGGAGCCCATCCTTTCGGAATAGGCTCCCCCTTCCCCAGAATGTTGCCCAGTTCCTAACAAATCTAAAGCCCTCCTCCCTGCACCATCGTCTCATCCACGCATTGAGACTCTGGAGCTCTGCCTGTCTCTTGGGCCCTGCGCGTGGCACAGGTAGCATTTCAGAAAATGCTACCCTGGAGGATCTGGATTTCAGCTTTCTACCTAAGAGCCTAAATTTTGCTTCCAGAACCTCTCTCCCACATTTTCCTATGTCATTGGTACCCACATGTACCAAGACAGCGGACTCCTCCCCAGCACTATCTAGAATCCTATCTAGGTGACACGTGAGGTCCGCCACCTTCGCACCAGGCAGGCAAGTCACCAGGCGATCCTCACGTCCACCAGCCACCCAGCTATCTATATGCCTAATGATCGAATCACCAAGTACAACAGCTGTCCTAACCTTTCCCTCTCGGGCAACATTTGGAGATATATCCTCGGTGCGAAAGGATAATACATCCCCTGGTGGGCAGGTCCTGGCTACAGGAGTACTTCCTACTTCACCAGGGTGATGCTCTCCTTCTAGGAGACCTCCCTCCTCCAAGGTAGCACAGGGGCTACCTGACTGGAGGTGGGACTTCTCTACAACATCCCTGTAGGTCTCCTCTATGTACCTCTCTGTCTCCCTCAGCTCCATCAAGTCTGCTACTCTAGCCTCAAGGGAACGGACACGTTCTCTGAGAGCTAGGAGCTCTTTGCATCGGGCACACACAGTAGATAAGAGACAGTACACCCTTAGGTGACTGACTGCAACAGTACATATGTTGTTTACATTTTGAATTGTACATGTGCAAAAATACATGTGGGAAAAACTACCCATTGTTTAAACAATGTCTCATTGAGCATAAACACAATATATTACATCTTAAATTAGAAGCTCCCACTGTAGCACATAGCGTTACAGCATAACATGCTTTTGGGGATTATAAATGCATAGTCATTGATCAGATACCAGTTTCCATCAGAGGGGGAGATTGAGGACGCAAATTGCTACAACTGAAACAAAGATGGATTCATAGATTAACACTGGAGGGATTAAACAATAGAACTGAATGGAATGGTTTCCTTTAACATCCACTGGTCTAGCTTTCATACTGTTCCTTTAATTATTTTAATACAGATAGGAGCATTTTGATAGGCTCACAAGGTAAGCGCCCTATAAAAGGGGAACACCATTTTGAATTTCACAGTATTTGCATTAAAGATTCAAATGTCTGGACAAAACAAGCTGCAGAGAGCTGTAAACAGATTTCAGCTAAGAGTGTCTTGTTTTGTCCAGACATTTATTTGTACCACATCTTTTAAGCTTGTCACTGTTCTCACTGACTGCTATTTTCTCTGATTTGAGCTGTTTGCCTGGACTCCTGAAGAAGGCATAGGCTGAAACACAAGCCATGCTTCAGTGAATAGCTGTGTTAAGCTTTTTTTTGTGATTATTTCTTGTGGATACCTGCAATAAAGACTTTATTGACCTTCCTGTCTCATCATTTTGGTTATTCCCACTCTTGTTTTGTTTGCTGCTTTTTTTGTGGTATTGCTTTTCTTTTCCTTGTTTGGTATAGATGTTATACAACAGGGGCACCCCATGAAGTACTCGGCGTGACTTGGGGAGAAAATGTATTCCCTTCCCCTCAGAGATACACAGCACTCTGTGTGCTTGTGAGTTTGTCCTGTGCCACATTTTGCTTCTGTGTGAGTGTGTGGGTCCCTGTGTCACAGTTTGAGTGTGTGGGTGCCAGTGTTCCTATTAGGGTGGTATCTATTGGTGGATGGGGTTAATGCTGGGATCTACCATCAGTGCTAATCAAGTGTAGCTCTTGTATACTCTGTCTTGTAGGAGTGGAAAAGGAGGAGGAGGTACTCTCTGCAGAGGATATACAAGCCCAAAACACAGTTCTTTAACTTAACAAAGGACTGGTGCATACACAGGTTCAGATTTGATAAGGAGACAATAGATTACCTGTACAACTGACTTGAGTTGAGGCAGATCTGGAGCCTACTGTGCCAAGCCTTGCCAGTCCATCTGAAGGTCACTGCAGCTCTAGTACTTCTCATCACTGGATCCTTCTAGATACCTTTTGGGGCCATTAGCCAGGCAGCCACTTTAGGCTGCATAGCTCAATTTCTAGAAGCTTTTCTAAGGAGAGGCACTGAATATAATGTTTTCCCCAAGCAAAAGCAGCAGCAACATGACATTTTGACAGAATTTTATGAGCTGGCAAACTTTTCTGCTGTACTGGGGGAATTGATTGTTCACACATAGCTAATTAGGCCAGGTAAAGAGGCTAGATATAGGAGCAAGTGCCTCCCACATCATAACTGATGTCTGTGCTTGCTACTTTGGCTTGTGACAAGTACCTACAATCAGTCACAATTGGGTTTACGTGATCAGTTTGAGAGTGGCCAGGTCACCAGGAGATGGCTTTGAGGTAATCATGTATCATCTCCACATAAAATCTGCTAAAGGTTAACGCCTTCTCTTCCCACAAAGGCCTCTGAACATGCACTAACCAGCCATGGAAGTATCAGGGGCCAGATATGCACTGATGCTCTTACCACCAAGTACACACTCATTTCTCCTCTGCTTTCTCTCTGCAGGTGACAGAGGCTATCCTTTCAAGACCTGGTTCATGACCCCCATAGCCAACCCCATGAGGAAAACACAAATGATTTATAATAAAGCCCAAAGGCAAAACAGAGCTGACATTGAAAGGAATTTTGGTATATTGAAAATTGGTTTCAGGTGCCTGGACAGGTGGAGGGGAGAAAGGGCTTATGTTTTCCAGACAAAATGTGCAGTATTTTTCTGGGTTATAGCTGCAAGGAATGAGTCGTACACAATGCCTGCAAAACATGAGTTTACATGTAAGTGTCTGTATTAAATTGTGAACCTATATTTTTTTTTAATTGGAAATATATATTTTCTAAAAAGCATACACTTTACATAGAAATATTACCAATGCCCTATTAGAAAAACAGAAATTTGAATATAAACAGGATATAGCATTATATCAAAAGAAATAATCTAAGAAAATTCTATTAAATTGTGAACATATTTACAATGTTTTTCCTCTTCCTTGCCCTCACTTCAGTTGAGGAGGTTGCAACCTACTGCTGTGCCCTAGTTTATTCAATTTGGAAGGCTTAATACTATGGCAGTATCCCTCCCACATCATCATTTCTTGTGCACCAGTGATTAGCTACCAACATGTTGGTAAATATAAAATTCTGTTCTGAGGGACAAAACCTCTTTGTCCCTCTCTTCAACTTCCAGGAGGAGTATTACCCCCCTTTCCAGAGGGAATCCCCTCAGCTCTTCGGCCTACTGGTATTGTTGGGGGGGGGGGGGCAGCTAGTTGAGCAGATTTGCCCTGAACACCATAACCCCTTGAGGTTAGCCCTGAACCAACTTTTCAAAATGATTGGTATGGGGAGGGGGGCTCAACCCAACATAAAATACTCATTCCTGGACACAGTCAAGGAGTTTATTCAATCTTTAGGGTGCTCAAGCACACGAAAAGAGCTGGTTCCTATGCTGTGAGTACGACAAAAAAAAAAAAAAAATACCATAGCTCTATGCTTTCTTGTAATTGATTAGTTAATGAAATGATTTTATTTTTAGTTTATGTTATTGTTTTATTTTAACCATTTCATGCTGAAGTCCAATGTATTCCTCAGAGAAGGGTTATCTTTGTAAAGCATGGGCATCTCGGAGAGGGGTTGAGTTGCTGGAAATCTGCATCGCAGGCTCATCATTGCTTTGATTTAATGGTTTTGAATTCATTATAAAGGATTGTCTGTTAATGAGATAAATGAGATTACCTAAGAATAAATGAGATGCTGTGCAGTAAGGTTGCAAAGGTATTCAGGATCTTTGATTTATCATCTGTTTGTCATTACATTTTACTAACAGAAGTCTGGTGCAGATACTGCTTCCTCATAACAACAGATGGGCTATTAAGATGCAAACAAGTAGATTCCAGCTTAAATCACAAAAGCAAAGAAAATTACACTTACTGTAATGGCTACAATTCAGTACAAAAGTGTAATACAATTTCAGGACAAAACTGTAGTTATAGGGATAATTTGTTGTGCTTGACAGAGTATTGGTGAGTTTATCGTTATAAGTTTACGGTGTACTTAACAGAAAAGAAAAAGGAGGGAAACAATTGCACAGTTTATCGCTGAAAGCTAAAGAAGTGGAAAATCAAGTAAATAACTTTAACCTCACAAATATCCATATACAGTATATTAGAAAATAAAACTCCTGTATCTCACCAAAAATACTGTCTAAAGGTCAGTCATAGAGAGCGAGCTTTGACTCATCATCAGCAGTTTCACTGACAACACTCGTAAACCTTTTAGCAAGTCCAAACTATGGCTATGTATGTGAAATAATGTTACCCATTCATAGGCATGTGTTGCCTCATAATAACAATTGTCTCTGTTGCTCAGGATTATTGAAGAAAAATGCTTCAAATCACAGCTTTCTTGCTACCGCGTAAATTTGTTTGCAAGCTTTTCCCTGTTTTATGCAGTCCTGTGTTATTTTAAATCTTGTCTTTGACACTCAAATGTTAGGATATCCATGGATAGATTTAAAATAGCAAAGCAATCATAAGAACCAGGGATGTTATATATTAAGGAGGCCCATTTTAGAAGGATTATTCATGCAAATAAATGTTTATCTAGGTTCCCATTTTACAAAGCTGGGATATGCACGTCAAAAACATAAGTGCAGGCAAATAGCATAGGGGCATGGTCTGGCCATGTTTTGGGTATGACTTGGGTGTTTCTAGAAAAGATACTTTTATTCTGCATTTCTGAAGGGGAATCAATGCCAGTGTCCTAACAGATCAACGTAGAAATTTACACCTGATACTAAGGTCCCTGTTTACTAAGCCACACTAGAGGCTCAGAAACATCCATTTCTCCTGAATTTCAGAACAAGCTGTATATCAGCAGATTTTATTCTGGAATACAAATGAATCTTTTGATGACCTACCAATTCACTTGGGCCAATGCACACCAACCCCACCTCCTCACCACTGAGTCATACAGTGCAGGAACTGATGCTTCACTTTCTTTGGTTCAGCATGTCCCTGCATGGTGCCAACACTTACACTGCCTCCACATGGCATGGATACCCCCTCTCCCTTCTTGTGATACACCTAGTTGGATGGGCCTAACTCAAAAGTGAAGAGATCACAGCTAACTCAGGCCCACTTTTTGCTACCCCACTGTTCTAGGCAAATTATTTTGCAGTCCTGTCCAAAAAACACTGCCATGAAGGCCTTCACTAAATGCAGTTAAAAGTGCATGTGTGGAAAAACAATTTAAGAAATTTTCAGACAGCCAGGTTAGGAACATTCTATTTACCTGTGTAAATGGCTACCAAAACTGGCCTTATGTCTAAGATAAGTAAGATTGCAATCTTACCCGTGTATCCTTTATAATTTATTTTGTTTGGGTGAGGAAAAAGAATCTTAGATATCAGGGCATCTCATGGAATTGGGAGAAAGAGAGAGAGGGTGAAAGAATGAAGGGGGCAGGAAAGAAAAGAAGATGGAATCAGGTGAGGAGTAAAAGGGAGGAATAGAGATGAGAACTTGAACTCTTACTAGGATAGGAAGAAGAAAGGAGGCTCTGGGACTGGGGAGAGAAAGGGAGACTGAAAGGCAGAAAAGGGAGATTGTGGAATTGGAGAGACTGGGGGAGGAGAGGTTCTGGGATCTGGTAGATGGAAAAGGGAAAGTAAGAGGTGCGAGAGAATCTGGGATCAGGGCAGAGATGATCTTCATTGAGGGAAAACAGGTTTCCCTTCCCTGGATCCAGTCCTCTTCTCTCTCTCTCACTCTCTCTCATATACACGCGTCATTCCCAGGGCTGATCTTAGGCAGGGGCAACAGGGGCGGTCACACAGGGCCCCGAGCTCCGAGGGGCCCCGCATGTCTGGGAACACCTCCCTGCTCTGTAATATGTATGCACATTTCAGTAGACAGCATCAGGCAACGGCAGCAATTTTCATATATGTCAGCTGCCGAGTCCAGAGCCTCCTCACTGCTGCGTCCCGCCCCCCTCATTTGATGCCACTTCCTGATTCAAGGCAGGGGGCATGGGCGCAGGTAGGGGAGGGGAGGGGGAAGGGGAAGGGGTGGGCACAAGCAGGGGACCCTACTGAACTGGTCTGCACAGGGCCTTGCAATTGCTAAGACTGGCCCTGGCCATTCCCCTTAATTTTACACATCCGTGGCACTAATTACCTCATACACATAAATTTGGACCCCTTTCTCACATCTTCCAAGCCAATTTCCTTTATCATCTTCTCTTCTCATTCCCTTAAATCCCTCCTTAATCCTCCATGTGATCTCCTTTCCCATTCTTCCAGATGATCCTATTCTCATATCCTCAAGCCCCTCTATATTATTCTCCAAGCCCCTCCTGAACCTTGCCTGCTTATCTCCTCCCTCAACCTCCTCAATCTCTTCTCTTATTCATTCCCTGTCCTTCTGCATCCTCCCAGACATTCTCACATATCTACAGCCCCACCTCACTTTCTCCCTTTCTTCAACATTTCTTTTCCCTATAACAACTCCTCTCTTACTCCCAATTCCTTCTTTTCCTGCTGCCCCCTCCACACATGATTTACAAGAAGGGGAGGAGAACAGCAGTGTCTTGTGCTGTCAGTTTCCTCCTTTGCTTCAGGGAGCTACGTAAGTACATAAGTATTGCCATACTAGGACAGATCAAAGGTCCATCAAGCCTAGCATCCTGTTTCCAACAGTGGCCAATCCAGGTCATAAATACCTGGCAAGATCCCAAAGCTGCAGTCTTTCTTTGAGCTATGCAGGACACCAAAATGCAACATGATTGAAAGTGCAACACTGTTGTTCTGAGTGGAGGACCCAACCGGAGGCATCATTGTTTTCCCTCTCTTCCTGCAGTCATCCTGCTCTTGGGAAATTGACAGTGGAAGGGGAATATGGCAGTAGAAGAGGGAGGTCTGCTTGCTGCCCCCCCCCCCCCATTCCCAGTTCCTTGTTTCCCTGATTCTGCAACAGTTCACTGAGTCTGCAGCAGAGCCTGGGTTCTGTGACCCTGACCAGGGTTGTGGAACTGTGGAAAACCAGATGCCCTGCATTAATGTATGTTCTTTCTTCCTGAGGTCTACTACGTACAGCTTATTAAGTAGATTACAAAAAGAAATATTTCAAAATAATATTTTCTTTTACGTTTATCTCCCCTTGCCTTTGAATATGACTTGTCAAAACTTTTCAATCTGTTTTTTTTTAGATTAAGAGGAAACACAGGGTGTTGCCAGGGACATTAGTTTAAAAGGTTCAGTAAATGCAGGTGAAGCACTATACAATACTGCTGTTAGGATAAGAATAGCATTAATAGTATCCTTCTAACCAAAGCCTCATCTCACTGTCTACAATGAATCTAATGGAACAAACCACATGACAAGACACTCAGGCCTACTTATACAGCTGTACTCTTCCACAAATGCAACCTTAACAATTTATAACACCCATTTTCTGGCAATGACTGAAAATGCATGACTCACACAGCCATTCACTCAAAGAACATGATCTGTCATTGTCTTTATCTAAGACATGGTCTTGAAGTATTATGCACTGTCGTCAGTTTCCATAGCTGTATATTTCCTCACAGCCCTACTGCAACCTATATATTTATCTTTCCCTCAGTCTAAATCGTTCAATTGGTTTTCAATTCCAGTCCTCACAGGCTGCCAATGGGTCAGGCTTTCAGGATATGAATATAGAGGAGAAAGATTTGAATCCACTTAGTCCAACTGTATGAAACTCTTTCTTGTGCATATTCGTGAGGGATATCATGAAAACATGACTTGTTGGTGGCCCTCAAAGACTGAGAGTAAATATTGCTGATCTAAATAGAGAACGTCTAATTTTAATCTTGTGCAAATTAAATTGTGCTAGTCTGGTGAAAATAATTTTGTCAATGCATAGTTTTTAAGACTGAGGCCGATCTTATTAACCTGCAAGGTATCCCATGGGTTACTGGTCTCTTAGCAGGAAAGCAAATTAACTCTGTAGCAAACTATTGTGAAAATAATTAGTTATGAAATAGCTAGCAAAAAAAAAAAAAAAAAGGTTACTATACCTCAATAAGGAGTAGTTAACCTCTTTGCAAAAGCAGGCCTGTGAAGCCTTATTCACATGTCCATGGTCACTAAAATCAAAGTTAGTTTGCTGCATTCATACTTCTGAATCAGATTGGCTCATTAATTTTGAATTGAACTATGGGGACTATATTTGTAAGTTTACTATTTGTGAAAACCAAAACTCACATTTGTATTGTTGACTGGGGCTTTGTGTGAAAAAACATGCACAACCCTTGAAATTTCATCATTTTTGGACATTTTGGGACATTCAATATGTTTTTCTTTTCGAATGAAGTCCCAGTCATACAGATTAATATAGAAGCTTTATTATGTTATTATATTGGTTGTGGCTATCCTTGAATGAACATTGTCTAATATCAAAGCAGTAAAGCAGTGGATGTTTGATTATAGGCTTGTTCTGTATATTGGTAAAACTGGAAATTATGTTGTTAACCAGATATGACATTACTAGCCCCTTGACTCACTTTCAAATGGATGAACGATGCATTCCCATTTCCACCCAATTTTGTAATTTTGGGGTCATACTGACACTAGTCTATCCATGAAACAACAGTTAACAGTAACATGTCCTAAATGTAACAGCGCAGAGTTTGAAGGTGGAGTATACTCATGGGGGAAATCTGGGTGGAGATTGGGCAGGCTGCGCAGTTATATGTATAAATTATACTATAATTTTAACAATCTAGGTGAGAGTATTTAGGTGTGCATATGACCCGTTATGCTAGGAAAGTTGGTGCCTACTTTCCTTTATAGAATAGGCTCCACGTAGACATCCTCTATGCGCCTTTTTATAAAATTGCCCTGATTTCTGATCTGAAGAAGAAGGGTTACCTTTGAAAGCTAATAAAAAAATGTATTGTTAGTCCAATAAAAAGGTATCATCTTATGTTCTTTTCTATGTTTTGTTTTATTTGTATTTATTACCTTTAAAATTGCCCTATAAGGCCCTCATTTTACAAGGCCTGTTCATGTTTGAGAAGTGCATAAACCATTACTTATATGTCTAGCTTGCATAAATGTCTACGTCACCATTTTGCAAAGCCGGGATATGCACGTATCAAACCAGAGCGAGTGCAAATATGAGTTTTGAGGCATTTCTTGGGCAGGACAAGGGTGTGGTAACTTCACAGACATTTATTCCCCATTTCAGAAGGGGTCTAGATGTCTGTGCCCTAAAAAATTTATGTCAGGAGTTACATTTGCTACCAAACATGTTTCTGTGAAATCTTATTTAGGGGTCCTTTTACCAAGTTGTGGTGAAAAGGGCCTTGTGGTAGCAGCAGGGGCCGTTTTTGTCATGCGCCAGGGCCCTTTTTTACTGTAGCAGGTAAAAAGCCCCTAAAAAGACATGGTCATGCTGGAAGATTATCCTTACTGTGTGGCCATGTGGGGGGAGAGCTTACCATTACCCACTGAGGTGGCGGTAAGGGCTCCCGCAGTAATCCGACAGTAACAAGGCAGTGCTAGAAAATATGGAGGCATTTTTCATAGCGAAGACAATAACAGATCCGATTCACTCCTCAATCATATTACAAAACAAAACCCACTGTGAATCTCAACTATAAACACAAGTATACAGGTGTATCGGTACAATACTGCACTGATTTAATGAAAATGTGGGAGGAAAAACCTCATACTACTGTGGCTAACATGGTTGCTCAAACTGGATTGCAAAATCAGCAAACTTATAGGCACACACTTCAAAAAGTAATCATGGGTTGAAAAATCTCCCAACAAACACTCAATTCATTGAGGAAAAAGCCCTTACTGGGTGAATTCATGAAAAAGTACTTATCTGAAATCGTGCTCAGAATCCGGTCTTGATGCTGGCAAAATTGGTCTCCAAGCAATGAGGCCCCTTTCTTTTTTTCTTTTCTTATGGAACCGTTTTGCTCAGGCTTCTTCAAGAGACCCTCACTGTATTTTGAACAAATGATCGTGGTTTCCCCATGAGACAGCCAGCGAGCTATTTTTCATAGCACCAGAAATGGCACACACTCGAGGCAGAACTACCGCCGGCAGCCACATTGGGCTGGCGGTAGTTACAATTAAATTTTATTTAATTATGTGATTAATCATTATGGCACATCCTCCTCTCACGTATCTGAAAAAGGTCTTTTCCCCCAATTTTACCGTATTAGCTATCTTTTCTTTCATTTGCCTCGCTTTCCTGACAGCTTTTCCAGCTTCTTCACTTATCCAACTGTTTGGTCACCCAGTCAAAGAAGTCAGTCAGATTCACCTGCCACGACCTGCCACTAATGAAGCCGAGGCAGCAAGGCTTCACTAGTGGCAGGTCGTGTCAGACGAATCTGACTGACTTCTTCGACTGGATAACCAAACAGTTGGATGTGGGAGGGGCGCTAGATGTGGTATACTTAAATGTCAGGAAAGCCTTTGACATGGTTCCACACAGGTGACTGATAAATAAATTGAGTGCCCTAGGTATGGGACCTAGAAAAACTGATTGGGTTAAAAATTGGTCGAATGGAAGGAGACAGAGGGTAGTGCTAAATGGAGCTTGCTCTGAAGAAAGGGATGTTGTCAGTGGAGTACCGCAAGAATCGGTCCTTGGTCCGGCTCTTTTTAACGTCTTTGCGGATGATCCCAAACTGTGCAACAGGGTGGACACCCTGGAGGGTGTGAATGACACGAGGAAGGACCTAGCGAAGCTGGAGGATTGGACTAATATTTGACAACTAAGATTTAATTCTAAAAAATGCAGGGTGAAGTGCTTCAGAGTATGAAGGAAGCGCAGGACATGAGGGTGATTGTGTCTGATGACCTGAAAGCTTCCAAACATGTAGAAAAAGCTACGGTCAAAGCCAGAAAGATGCTTGGGTGCATAAAGAGAGGGATGACCAGCAGGAAAAAGGAGGTGATGGTGCCCTTGTATAAGTCTCTGGTGAGGCCCCATTTAGAGTACTGTGTGCAGTTCTGGAGACCGCACCTACGGAAAGATATAAATAAGATGGAGTAGGTCTAGAGGGCTGCTACAAAATTAGTAAGCGGTCTTGAACACAAAAAATATAGGGACAGGCTTATGAACCTCAACAAGAGAGAAGGGAGAGAGGAGATATGCTAGAGACATTTAAATATCTCAAGGTCATTAATGTACAGGAAGTGAGCCTTTTTCAACTGAAGGAAAGCTCTGGAACGAGGGTGCATACGATGAAGTTAAGAGGGAATAGGCTTACGAGTAATCTAAGAAAGAATTATTTCACAGAAAGGATGGCGGAAGCGTGGAATGGCCTCCCGGTAGAGGTTGTGGAGTCCAGGACTATGTCAGAATTTAATAAGGCATGGGATAAGCACGTGGGATCGTTTAAGAAAAGGAAGAGTTAGGGTTTTCAGAGGATGGGCAGACTGGATGGGCCATTCGGCCTTTATCTGCCATCATGTTTCTATGTTTCTAATCATGATTAAAAATTTTAATCGAAATGCAGCCCTAGTTTAAATACAAGAAATCCAAACATGGAATGTATAGTCTCCTCACTTTTTCTACCCAGAGGTAGAAATGGAGTCAGCTGCTCTGAATATAATGGCTTATGTCTCCCTGTAGAATGAAATGTTAAAATTGTAGACTTTACTGGGTAGATCAGTGAAACAAAGTCTTACTGTAATGCATTTTGAATTGTCTTTTTTAGATAGCAGAATGTGAAAGATATACAGGGATGTGAAAACTTTTACTAGGCACAGAATATTGCTGGCAGACATTGAGTTAAGACTTTGAAGCCACAATTTCATTAATTTTGCCAACAGAACTTGAGTAAACTCTGATGCTACATAATTAAAAGTGGAATTTGTTGACCCAGGCACATTGTAATCAGACAACCGATAACTATACACAAGGGCTTAATTTGTAGACAAAAAGGAAGTGAACTGGGGTCTAGGCCAGGGCTGGAAGTGAACCTACTCTTACACACACAATACTTCATTTGTGGATGAAAAGGAAGCTGATATGTACATATATTTGGAAAATTCATATATTTAATTTAAAAAGTTTAAAAATATTGCCAACAGTACAAATTTGCAACATCATAAAAAACATCTTGGACTAATCTGTGCTTTTCTCAACATTTATACATTTGATATCACAATGAAAACATAGGTGGTCAGTGACTCAGCTTTTTGGAAGGCTAGAGTGGGGTATGGGCCAAGGCTGAAGCAGTAGCGTAGCCAGTAACTTTTTACAAGGAGTACATCTCCCCTGCCCCCTGTGCTGCCTCCCCACACTGCAACCGCTATCCCCTTCGCCTCCCTGACTTCATCTCTCCTTGTGTCCACCGTTACTGCAGCTGCTCCATGTACCTTAAAATCCTCTCAGCTTTAGTCTTCACCTGGGCAGCGACAGCGACACTCATAGGCTACCTGCAGCCTGCTCCAGGACGTCCTCTCTGAACCATCCTGCCCCTTCTGATGCAACTTCCTGCTGCATCCTAGCCTCATCAAGCATAGAGTAAGTAGCCACAAACTAAAGATAGAAATATGTAGACAAAAATTAAAATGAACTCCCCTCAAATGCCAGACGCTGCATACAGTGTATGAGCAGAGAAATAGAAGCAGTGATGTATGTCCCCTTGTACTGTAAAAAATATAGATAGTAGATATACATTTCAAAAACTGACACATTCCAATCACTACATTAAAAATTAAATAAAACAAAAATGGAAAATAAGGTGATACATTTTATAGGACTAACAATAAATTTTTTGACTAGCTTTTCAAGGTCAAAACTTCTTTCCTTAGATCATGACAGCATAATAACAGTAATCTATGCCAACCCAAAGAAGGTTTTGGCCTCCAAAAACTAGAAAACTAGTAAAAGAATTCATGTAATCTAATAAAAAGGCACAGCATCACCTTTTCTGTTTTTTATTTATTTTACAAGCCGTTAAGCCCATTAAAACGGGCAAGATTTTTTATTTCTGAAACATAAAGAGAGAGAGAGAAAGAGTAAGAGAGAGTGTGTATATGTGTGTGTGTGAGAGAGAGACAGAGAAAGTGTGTGTGTGTGTGTGTGTGTCTGTGTGAAAGAGAGAGACTGTGAGAGTGAGTTAAGAGAGAGACAGTGTGTATATGTATGTGTGTGTGTGTGAGAGAGAGAGAGACAGAGAAATTGTGTGTGTGCATCTGTGTGAAAGAGTGTGAGTGAATTGAGAAAGAGACAGAGTGAGAGTGTATATATGTGTGTGTATGCGTGTGTGAGAGACAGACAGTGAAAGTGTGTGTGTGCATGTCTGTATGAAAGAGAGAGAGTGAGCTGAGAGAGAGAGACAGAGTGTGTGTGTGTTTGTGTGAGACAGAGAAAGTGTGTGTGTGTGTGTCTGTGTGAAAGAGAGATACTGAGAGTGAGTTAAGAGAGAGAGTGAGAGTGTGTATATGTATGTATGTGTGTGTGTGTGTGAAAGAGAGAGAGAGAGACATAGAAAGTGTGTGTGTGTGTGTGTGTGTGCATCTGTGTGAAAGAGAGTGTTAGTGAGTTGAGAGAGAGTCAGAGAGAGAGAGAGTGAGAGTGTGTATATGTGTGTGTGCGTGAGAGAGAGACAGTGAAAGTGTGTGTGTGTACATCTGTGTGAAAGAGAGTGTGAGAATGAGTTGAGAGACAGAGAGTGTGTGTGTGTGAGAGAGAGAGACACACACACACACACACACACAGAGACAGAGAGACAGAGAGTGTGTGTGTGAGAGAGAGACACACACACAGAGTGTGTGTGTGTGTGTGTGTGTGTGTGTGAGAGAGACAGAGAGTGTGTGTGTGGGAGAGAGAGAGAGAGAGAGAGATGGATGGAACAGGATAAAGTGTTGTGATATTAGTACTGTAATTAATGGGTCTTGTTGCCAGTTTCTCTGCAAGTGCAGAGAGAAAGCCCAGTATTGCACTTACTCTAAGAAGTTCTGGATCCCTGGCTAATCACTCACTGTTGTGACTGTCATAGCCCCACAGATGTGCCATCCTCTGTCTGCCTCTGTCCCGGTAAACGTGTGGCCCCGGCTCACTGTCTCTCTCAGCCCTCGGGTTCCTTATGGGGCTTTTTATGGGCTCCCCCTGCCTCTATCTCCCTCTGACTGCAGCAGGTGGGTTTGGCTCCTGGAGCTCAGCCTGCTCGGGGGCGGAGAAAGAAGCATTTGAATCCTGTATCCCCCCTCTATCACCTCCTTCTCCCCACCCCCTCTAACCCTAGCCAGTCAGACCCAGCGCCTGTGGCCAGAGCCGTCCGGATTCCTGTCTCCACAGCTGCGGTCCAGATCCGATGATTCCTCCCCCCCATCATATCACCAGCTTTCTTTGCCAAGGCACCAGATACAAAGAACCCCCTCCTAATGATGTTCTGTTACATTCCTTTGCGACTGCATCCCTTTGAAGGCTCTCATGCTCGCTTGCGTTCTCTCCGCTGCCCGAGCGTTCTGGATCTCTGTAGTGGTGCTGGTATGTCCCTCCTCTAACCACGTTGGGAGTGATCTGTGACGTGCTGCGCATGCGCAGAACAGCTGCATTGTTCTGTGCATATGCGGCATGTCGGTCACTCTTTATTTATATAGTAAGATTTTTATAAGTATTAACAATTTTTCAAGAAGCTCTTGATATGCAAAAATTGAAGGAAATAAGAAATACATTTTCTAAGAAAAACAAATGTCCACATATTTTCCCCCACTCATCTATTTCAAGTCCACAACTATTGGGGAAGACAAGGTATAATTCCATGAAATATTTGTTCCACTAATATAAGTTTGGAAAATTAAAGAGATACATTATATGCCATATCAACTATACTTACAGAGTAGATGTAGATAATGCTGCCAGTTGTTGATTAGGAGTAACAACCATCTTCGAGTCTAGAAAGGAGTTCGAATGAGTTGGGCCCTTAAAAAATATATTTAAGTGAATTAATTTTCAACACACATTTACACAGGAAATTAAGCCAAAATAAGCTGCCCATCTGTAAGACCCTAGGGCGAAGCTTTAAAAATAATTGGCGCCTTTTTTGTGTTGTTCTGGCGATATCAGGAAATATTCTAATTTTATTATTCATAAAGAGTTCATCTCTATGACGAGAAAATTGTTTCAGGATCCAATCCCGATCAGGTTCCAGAACAAAAGTCACAATCAAAGTTGCTGGTGTCCCCATTTCGTCTTCTTGAATTATTTGTGTTAAATTCAGTGTATCAAATGAGACCTCTGCTCCTTGTTCAGTTTGAATATTGTCTTTTTATTTTTCTTTTTTGAATGGTGGTAAATAGTAAATCTTTGAGACAGGCGGAAATGCCTGATCTGGAATCTTCAAAGTTTCTAACAAATATTTTTTAAACATTATCAAAGGAGCCAATGATGATATTTTAGGAAAATTAATCAACCTAAGAGTTTTAGCTCTTAGTTGATTTTCCAAATATTCAGTCTTAACATGTAGTAGTGCATTTTCTTTAATCAAGTTAATCTGTGTTTGCTGACAGGATTTTAATGTCTCAGTATTCAACTGTGTTGTTTTCTCAATATTACTTAATCTTGTTTCCAAGTTTACAATCTTTTCCAATGGCAACTTTGAAGCTTGGGTTACCAGTAGCAGTTTCTGGGAGAAAGAGTTTTCTAACCCCATAAGGGTCTCTCATATTGAATCTAAGGTTATAACTGCAGGTCTTACAGGCAAAAAAGACTTACTAGGTGTTAATTCAGCAAGAATTTCCCTGAACGGTTGTACTCCTCCTGTTGCATTGCAGTCTGACAGAACACTGGCTCTCTCCATTTTCTGCTCTCCGGCATTAATTTCCAGCACGTCCAAACTTCCAGCCGACCCCGCCACAGGAAACACTCCCTGGTCGATGACTCTAGGGGTTTCCTGCCTCTGCTGCAGTTCCAGCGCCGGCATTGTCGGAGGCCTCCGTTCGTCAGGACTGAACGTGACACCTCCCACCGCTCCCTCCAGCAGCGAGGAACCTAGCCCCAGACTTCTTCCTGGCAAAGCAAAACGGTCCATTGGTCCCGTCGAGCTCGCAGATGTAGCGGGGCTCACACGCTGCTTGCCCCTCCATTTCGACATGAAATCAGGTAAAGGGTATCAATTATGGAAGAATTGGGTGAAGAGCTGCCTTACAATGTTCCCTTCAGGACGCCATCTTCTCTCCCTTTTCTGTTTTTTTTTTAAATTTATTTTTTATTTAATAATCTCTAAAGTGGACTAACACAGCTACCACATTACTTTATCCTAAATTAAAAATAAAAATTATTTTATGTACCTTTGTTGTCTGGCCATTTAATTTTTCTAGCTGTGTTGACCTGTCTCTGGTAACTGCTTTCCTGTCTTTTGAACTCTCTTTGGAAGGATGTCCTGTCAATTTGTCATTTTGTATCTCCTTCTGTCTTCCTTACCTTCTCTACTATATCCAGTTCCAACACTGATTTGTTCCTTTCAGCTTTCTTCCATTTTTTTTTGCCTTCCTATCCTTTCAGATTTCATTAATTTTTGTATTAACATTCTTCAACCTCTCTCTTTTTACAGTGTCTACCTACAGCTTTCCATTTCCTTCCTTCACTCTGGCCTCCCCATTCTCCTTCCTCTTATTCCATAGTCTTACACTAACTTTTTCCTCTCTCCTCTTGCCATTCAGCATCTCCTTGTCTTTCCCTCCCCTGCCCACTCACCTGTTATCCAGCATCTTCTCTGTCTCTCTCCACCCTCCACCATCTAGAATCTCCTCTCTGTCTCTGTATAAAAACAATGGCCACACACAGAGGAGACAGTGTGGATTCTAGAGTCCTTGTGCCAAATCCAAATGATGAAAACAAAATGGTCAAAACCATTGTTTTTATACAGCAGTGAGCGTTTCATGTGCTTTATGCTCTAGACTCTTAATGAAGGCATAGGCCAAAACACAGACCATTTTGAGTCCACATTCCAGTGGAGTTATTTCCTTTGTCTGATGTGATGGTCTTCAAGCAAACACTACTTTGTCACACGATACGGACTTATTTTACTTCATCTGGCTCATTGCATTGGTCATTCCCACTCTTGGATTTTGCACATTCCACAAATTCACCATTCTTTCCATGAAGAAATATTTTCTCAGGTTACTTCTAAGTCTGGCCCCTTTCACCTTCATCCTATGCCCCTTTATTTCAGAGCTTCCTTTCAATTGAAAGAGACTTGCCTTCTATACATTTTTGCCATGGATTTATGCCATGGAGGAATTTAAATGTCTCAATCATATCTCCCCACTCTATAGCACTGAGACAGTACTGAGCACATTATTGTCCAACATTAGACAGGGAATAACTATGGGAAAATGGGTCCCTTTGATGCAGTTTGATATATCAAGTCAGTGGCCTACGGGGGCCTAGGCCCCTCCAAATTGGCTCTGGGGCCCCTGGTTTGGCTGGTGGAGGTCCCCAAACCTTGCCAGCTGAAGTGTTTGTTCCACGCTGGTCTCGCTGCAATGCCTGCCCTGCTCTTCTCAGTTGTGCCGTGCAGTAACCCTTTGACAGAAATGTTTGTATGTTCAACAGTTTTTATTGAGTTCAAATATTGCAAATTACAATCAGTAGTATTTACATAATTTTCAAAACATGTGAGTTGTACAACAAACTACCAGTCTTAACCATGTTTTCTTATTTTAACCTCTTTATCTTCCCCTTCCCCCTTCCCTTACCCTCCCTATCCCTCCCTCTTATCTCTCTTTTTGGGCACCAAAGCATCTTGACAACAACATTCATAGTTTATTAAGGATTAAGCTTTTCCCCTGCTGTGTTAGCTTATCTAAATAGGGACTCCAGATCTTTAAGAACTGTGCCTTGCGCTTATATGAGCCTCTGGCCTCTTGCGCTTCCCAAGTTAGTACCTGGTGAACCTTTTTGCGCCAATGCCAAAATTCAGGGGCTTCCTGTGAAGTCCACTTTTGCAAGATGCATTTTCTTGCTATCAAACAAAGCTTGCGGCACAGCATTATCCCTCCCGCTCTGAGTCCCCTGAATGATCCAGGACGGTCAAGCACCACCTGATTAGGTGTCCCCTGGACACAACTCAACATCAAAAGGGAGAGAAAAGCCACCACCCGCCTCCAAAAACATCTTATAACAGAACATTCCCAAAACCCATGATATAGAGAATTGTCGGCAGATTTACACTTCAAGCAGGTGGGAGTTTCAATTCCCCCCGCTCGAAACAACTGAACTGTGAGAAGTATGCTCTGTTGACCACTCGATATGCACATTCTCAATACCCTGCCCCGCTGATTAATTGGGGGATGCTTTTAAGATGGACTGCAATGTCCCAGGAAGCCAGGTCGCCCCCACATCCAACTCCCATCTACGCCGAAGCTGGGCTAGCTCCTTCCCAGGTACCATAGACCAAATTTTCTTTTGTAAATTAGAAATGGAAGGAGCCTCTTCTGGACAGAAATGTTTGTAAAGGAAGGGAGGGAGAGAGATGCAGGACCGTATGACGGTAGCAGCCTCTGGAGCCCAGCCTGCTTCACCAATCTTTCTGAGACAAACAGCAAATTATAAATTATTTAGAAGGTTGTTAAAATCTTTCTTCTTTCAAAAATTTGTCATGGATTGATGAACTGAATTGTGATCATTCTGGGAAAGCTTAGTTTTTCGTTTGTTAACTGCACTGAACTCAAGAGGCTTCTGCATGATATACGTATCTGATGTAATGTAATGTAATGTTACTGTGCTATAATTCCCGAGAGAGATGAACAGGAAAAAAATGACAGAGGCAGGTGGCACTTTATAGATTAACCAATTTATTGAGGCAAGAGCCTTTTGAGAACCAGAGTCCACTTTGTCAGATGCATGAAGTGAAGTTCTGGATATGAGTACATCTAAGGAAGATGCATAGAGGAGGGAGAGGGAGACAAAGATAAAGTATTGGAAAATTGCAGGGCATGATAGGGAAAGATAATGGCTGCATAGTTAACTGACAGTTGTGGTAAGTGAGAAAGAGAACAAAGACAGGATGATCTTACAGTAGTTAAGTCCATTCACACCTGTAGTGTGCCATGAATCCATGAGGGTGATTCTATAAATTGGTGCCTCATTTTGAGTGCCACAAAGAGGTGTGCTTAACACTAATTCTATAATGGCTAAGCTATTATAGAATACCAGCGCAAAGCCTCATTGGGTTACCAAAAGCTAGGTGTGCTCATTTATAATAGGCCAATGCCTGGGGTAAGTAGGCACATCTACATGTACCATAGAACGTGCACAACTGATAGTATTCTATAAGATGTGGCATCAATATGACACATTCATGCTTCGCCCATATGTACGCCCCTGATAGTAAGCAAAGAAAATCAGGCTTACTTGCCTTTTGTGGAGTATGGACTCTTCTTCATTTGCCCTATCTTCCTGACAGTTGCATGCTAAGCGATTTAAGCACACTGTTTATAGAATAATGCATAGCTCATAGCTGCCAATTATTTGCACCAATCACCTGTGTAAGTGCTACTAATTGGGTATCTGCCAGTTACTTGTGACTTGGATTGGCCAGTGTTGGAAGTGGGATACTGGGCTAGATGGACCATTGGTCTGACCCAGTACGTCTATACTTATATTCTTATTCTATAAACTGGATGCACTATCAATGCTTACATTTAGGCACCAGCTTGTAGACTATGGGGGGGGGGGGGCAGGGCTCCCCCAAATTGTATCTGGGGAACCCTGGTTTGGCTGGCAGGGGTCCCCAAACTCTGTCAACTGATGCATTTGTCCAGCGCTGGTCTCGAAGTGTTGCACATGCTCAATTTCACTAAAACAAGCATGCACTTGACGCGAGGGGAAGAACAGGGCAGACCACGTGATGGAGACCAGCGCTGGACAAACACTTCAGCTGGCGGGGATTGGAGACTCCTGCCAACCAAGGTATGTGAGGCGGCGGTGGCGGTGGGGGGATGCGGCAGGGAGGCAGGCCAAAATGTGCTGCCCTCCACTTTGGGCTCTGGACCTCTCCACGTCGAGGTCTGGCTATGCCACCGGTCTCTAATCAAGCCTATGGGTATGATGTCAAGCTTTTTAGCAGTTTCACACTGAAATTTCACTTTGAAATTCCTTTGTAGGAGTATGACAACCTTAAGGTCAGTTAGACAGTTTCCCAGAAGGCTGAAATATTCACATAGGCCCCGATGGTCAGAAGTAAATAAGGGCACTAGAAGCCATTAGTGCCAAACTAGTGCCTGCGTTTACCAATGCTCAAAAGGTCCTACTACAATAAACAACAAGCTTGCCGAACAACAACACAAATATGGAAATGTAGGCAAATGAGGCTATTTCCTATTCCTCTGATGAAAACAACAAGTTTGGTCTTTCTGTACATCTTCCGTTCTTGTTGTTTTCTGGTGTTTTTTACGGGAGATTTGGACTCTGTTTGTTGCTATTCCTCTGATGATCAGACAAGTGCGCCCTTATTGCCCAAAACCTAATGCCAGCTCGGAGCAGGCATTAGGGTGGCTGAAGAGAGATTTCTCATGGGACCCAGCTCTGGGAGTGGTGGTGGTGGGGGTGTGTGCTCAGGATTGCGAGTGCACACGTCAAACCTCCACCATGTGCAAGAACTTAACTCTTACCTTAATGTTGAGCTTTGCTTCTTTTGTTTGCAGGATAGCTACAGCAAGGGAGAATCCATGGTGGTGGTGGTGGGGCAACCACAGCTGTTCTCTGTGATGAATAGCCTCAGCTTACTGAATTTACAACCAGAGACAGGCAGTTATCACCATTGCCAGCGACTGCTCCACTTTAGAGTTAGCTCCATTCGCCACTGCTAACTTTTGTAAAGATCAACAAGAATCCGTTTCCACTTCTTAGTGCAGGCGCATGAGTACAAGAGCTGTGCTTGACACACAACTCTTGAATGCATGCACCAGGCACAATCCTCCCCCTGAACTCCCTAATGCTCAACACTAACAGTGTGCCTATAGTTGCATATCATTGGTATTGAGCATTAGGGAGTTGTTCTGCCATGGTGCTCTAGTGCTGTTCCAAACAGCACTGGAGTTTTGAGCATCGGGGCCTTACTGGATTTTGAATGCTGCCATTTCCAGTATCAGATTTGTATACATTTACCCCTAAATTCTGTTTATGGCATCCAAAGAAATGAGTGCAAATCTGTGCGCTATATTGGGTTGGGAACGTATCTTAATTAGTTAACAAGCCAGTGTCAATAATTGACCACTAATGAGCAATTAATAGCACTAATTAGTCCTAATGAGGAATTACATGCACACATATTCTATCAAGTGCTTGTGATTCGCACAACTGAAAAGGGGGGGGGGGTGATCAGGGGGCATGTATATTACTTATACATCCTATTATAGAATCAGGCCAGATCGCACGCTAAAATGGCCGCTGAATCTTAGGCCTGTTCATAGCAGGCCTAACTGCTGGCGTATACATATTTGGTGTGGTTCTGCACTATATGCAATTCTGTATAACACAGTTTTTGGCAGGATGTTCTTGTCAACGGGGTATAGATCAGTGTGAATCATGTTGAGGAATCTTGTCATAATTTTCAAGAACATTCTTAGCTGTGCTGGAGGGTCTAGGGTGTTGCTCACAATCAGGGTAATTGGACCATAGTTTAAATATATGCTGGATCCTGTATTGTACCTCACATTCAATACCAGGGTGCTTTGTGCTTGGCCAAATACTTTGGGTATCTACTTTATACAGTGCTATGGGTCCCTCATTGGAGCACTGAAGAGCTGTGTGTTGTCTAGTGCCTTAGTGGTTTGGGATTGAGAGCCAGGTGAACAGTGTTCAAGTCCCATTTCAACTAGAATTGACCTACTCACCCAACTGTGTACTTGAGTTTTGAGACTGACAACTGGACCATGGGGACATATGTGACTGCCTCTGGGAAAGGTTTCAGGTTGAATATTGGGAATGTGCAAAATGGCCATGTAGCCATCTGAAGGGTCCCTTAAATAGTTTGCCAAAGTGACATCATGGGACCTCTCCTTTGCCACGTAGAAGGATGGATTTTGGACTCTTGTGTAATAGGTTGATTGATCTCTCAGACTTCAAGAGTACCTCATTGTTTGTGCCTGCAGACTGTAGTCACCTTTCCCCACAGATAAATGCACTTTTACACACAGATATCTACATCATCTCTTCTTAGGCCATCATTACAAGGCCTGTGAGCCATGGCTACACAATAGATGAGGTGGCCTAGTGGTTAAAACAGTTGGCCTATCATTTGTGAGTAATGGGTTCAAATCTCTCACAAGTCAGGTGGGTTTGTAGAGCATGGTCTCCAAAGAGGTGGAAACAAATGAATCCATGCCTTTCTTCAGCACAGAATTGGCAACCATCAAGCATTCTGATGATATTTGATTTCTCCGTCAAAATTTGCACTTGCAATTCACACCAGCCAAAGTGAGTGGTGTTTCTTCTTTTGGGATTCCGACACTATGCTGCCATGTTTTAGATGTGATTTGGAATTGAGGTGTATGCCTGAGTGCACCATACAGCTTATTCACTTGCATTCTGTCCTTGTTACTCCACTGTACTCTCTTCTGGCCTCTCCCTGCCCCACCTGTGTCCATAGCTCTGTTCCCACTCATTCATCTTCTCTCCCTTACCCCACCACTGCTCCCCTCCCTTACCCTCCATACCATCCTTGTGTAAAAGTATATGGGTGTATCTGTTTGTCTTTGTGGATGCTAGAGAAGGCATGAGTGTTGTCCATATCATTGCTGCTGCAGTTCACAGTCTGCAGAGGCACACATGAAGGAGAGAGGGAGAGGTCTGGTTCAGCAGATATATAGGTCTAGGACACAATTCATGGACCTCACTGAGAGCCAGTATATACACAGAGAACCCCTGTGATAGGGAGACCATCAGATATCTCTGGGAGCAGTTGAAGGAACATATGAAGGTCAGTACTTGGAAGGGATATGCCCCATTGCATGCTGGGACTTGTAATCTTGCTTTTCTTAAGGAATACAATGGGGAAATCAGAAATACAAGTACCTGCATGCAATGGGTGTAATCCCAGGACTGGATCTACCCTGTCAGACAAATCTAGATTCAGTTGGCAACTATAGTGATCATGGATAGTGAAGCCCATTGTGCACCCACAGGGAAAGAATGAAAAAAGGTACAATGATGTTCTTTTCCCCTGGATCAGTTGGGTGGGGGGGGGGGGGGGGGGGCAGCTGCACAGGGCCACCAAAGTCAGTGAATGTGTTACAGCATGCTGCATTCACCTAGCACTGAGGCTCTGCATGCCTGGGGCAGAGAGGAAAGTGAAAGTGCAGATGAAGCACCTCAGGTACATACCCAACAGAGAGGACAACATGTGAGAAAAGAATTGATGCAGATACAGTTCCAATGCAAAACTATATATTTATTGACCAAAACAAATCCCAACTTGCCCCACAAACCCCATCCCCGTCCCCTACCACATAATATAATAATGAACAGAAATTTTACACCCCCCCACAACAAAACATGACCAAATTATCTCACTCTGCAAACCCCATCCCCCACCCCCACAACAGAATATGACCAAATCATCCACGCCCCTAATGCCCCACCCCAACCCCCATAACAGAACATGAGAAAGGCATCCAACTCCCCCACCCTCCCCATCCAATTATAGAACATGAGAAAAGCAGCCCACTCCCCCACCCCCAAAACAGAACATGACAAAATAACCCACTCCCATTCCCCCTATTACCAATGTCCTGTATAGGGGCATGCAGCATTACAGAAGGGGGCCAACACTCATTGCTATCTGATAGCAGCATCTGCCCTTGCCCAATTGTGAGGTGGAGGATCTAAAGAAAAGGCAATGGCAGAGATATACATAGCAAAGTCCCTGGCAGCACAATATCCCTGAGGCCACTGGGGAAGGAGGTACAGTATGGGGTACAGCTGACCCTTAACTGTGACTCCTGTCCCTGTCCACCTCTGCAGCGGCTGGTGGACGGTTGGCTGGGGGAAGGCCCTGGAATGGAGGCCCGGCTGGTGGAGGCTGACTAGCAGGGGGAGCTGGGGGAGAGAGATGTAGGAGGCATGGCCCTGCCTGAGGTGTTTGGGGAGAATGGAGGCCAGGGTGTGATTGATACCGTCCATGTGTTAACTAAGGAGGTGAGGACTTTCTCTTGAAAGGGTCTCTGTGCCTTCACCTTCCTTGTGAAGGCATCAACCCTCCTGTTGAGCTCTGCAACCAACATTCATTAGGAGGTTATCCTTGTCCTGCTCAGAATAGCTTTGATGTAATTGGAACTCATCCTTCCTCCCCCCAGTTCATCCTCCTCCTCCATGTGGTCACCCACATCCTCCTCAACCTCATCCCAGTCCTCCCACTGAGCTCCCTCCAGGTCCTCCTCAGCCTTCTCTGGTACTGCTGCAGTTGGTGGGGCTGTGGCAGTTATTGGGGGTGTCGTGGCCCCTGCTCTTCCTCCTCCTCCTCTGCAGTGACCTGTTAAGCTTACCCTCGGGCAACTAGCGAATCTGCATAAAGGAACAACATGTGACATTATCATGGGCAGACATGTCCAAACCATTGGTATGTGGGCACATAGCAGGAACCTGGCCCAAAGAGGACTGCACTGGACACATTTGACATATGCTGGATAAATATGACCCCACCATCCACTGCCAGATGAGGGATCTGCTGTGGTTGTCATAGCTGCTTCCTGACAGAGAAACAGTTTTTTTTAATGATCTATTGCTGTGCGTGTTAGGTGCCATAGATTACAGAATCTTCAATGCGAACATCAGTATTAGTCTCTGCATGAGCCCCACCAAATGTCCATCTAGAAGAAAGTCAATGGTTATATGGGATGTATGGTGACTAGTCTTACCTCTGCACTGGCGGGATATGTCCTGGCCTCCCACTCCAGCTACAGTTCCAGGGCCAACTGTGGCCATTATCTCCCTCTTCAAGGCAGTCAAGGTAAGTGTGGTCCCTCTGCTTCTCTCTGATGATGTTTGTCACGAACCTTGCTACGCATATGCTGCAAGTTTTTCTTCAGATTCTCCACTTCAAGGTGTAGACCGCATTGAGCTCCGCCAGATAGCAAGTTGAGCACCGGCACTCTTTCTGTCAGCTGCATCCCCATACAGGCCATAGTAGTTGGCCTTCACCTCCCCAACTAGGAGCCTCAGTTTCCAAGGCAAAAAATTGCTTTTGGATAATTGTGGGATAGAAGAATGAATAAAATAAATACATAATATTAGTATTAGACAGTTTTATATAATATCTATGATTTTATATACTGTTTTGTAACATTTTAAAAATGTTATGAATAATTTTAATATTCTGTACACTTCATTGAACCCCAGAAAGGGGAAATAGCGGTTAATAAGAATTATTTTGATTTGATTTGATGACTGAGTCATAAGGTTATATAGAATATGATGTAGCCTAGAACAGTTGACTTATCATTCAGGCATGGTGGGTTCAAATTACTACTACTACTACTATTTAACATTTCTATAGCGCTACAAGGCATACACAGTGCTGTACACCATACACAAAAAAGACAGCCCCTGCTCAAAGAGCTTACAATCTAGATAAGATAGGTGAACAGACAGAATAATTAAGGGTAAGGGAATAAACAGGTGAGGATAAAGGACAGGGCAAGTGAGTAGAGGTTAGGAGTCAAAAGCAGTGTTAAAGAGGTGGGCTTTAAGTTTGGACTTGAAAACGGCCAAAGACGGGGCCAGACGCACAGGCTCTGGAAGTCTATTCCAGGTGCAGCAAGACAAAAGGAACGGAGTCTAGAGTTAACAGTAGAGGAGAAGGGGACGAATAAGAGAGATTTATCTACAGAACGGAGTTTCACAAATCTCACCACTGTGGCTTATCACTCAGAGCCATTCAGTTCATCCTCTATTGCCTAAGTTAGAGAAGTAGAATACAAAAGAGTGCATTTATGTATAGGGGTCACAGCTGACTGATGTTCTCCTGAAACTTATGGGCCAATGCACAAAGCTTATCTATTGTGCTTGCAAGGTTGCTTTAGACTGGCTAAAGCAAAGGTTATTTAGCATCTACTGCACAAAGGGGTTCCCCGTAGCAACTACCGATAACCCTCTGCAAATCTATTACAACAAGCTGATCATTATTAAAATGAGCATTCTGGCCAATGCACAGACATTTTTGTGCACTACGCACCTACCTTTAACATGCAAAACTTATCAGCAGGTCCAGAGCTGTTGTGAAGTTTTGCACAGCATTCCTGGTGGTCCAGAGAATCCCTTCCCGACACCCCCTGTGCCCCCGGAACCCAAAAAATCTCTGGTGGTCCAGTGGACCCCCTCTTGAGCCCCCCATGCAACTCAAATACCATGGTAGGCTAGTGACCCTAACCCCCCTTCCACTCCACTCCACTCCACATACCTTGTAAGCATTGGAAGCAGGAGGGCAGAAGCAATGCCTACTCTCTCCTGCTTCTGGGCCCACCCTTCTCAAAAGGGCGACTCCCAGCCCCTACCTGGTGGATCAGGAAAGTCAGAGACATTTGGCTGACTCCTTCCTTGCAGTGGCCATTTTTCACACTGACCCTGCATGGATGACATCATCACGTTTTGCACGCTGACATTGACACTTAGCTTCAGTACAGATCAAAATGTTTCATGCTCAATGGAATGTGCCATATATAGAATTGCACTTAGTGTACAAGTCCATGTGATTACGTAGCCGCTGGTGTTGATAATTGCGCCGACTTACATGCTAAGCATGATTCTATATATGACACTCTCCCTTTATAGAATTGTGCTTAGCGTGTAGATTTTTAGGCACCAATTTTAGGTACCACTTACAGAATTCTTTTTCTTAAGGACTGACCTGTTTGTCCTATGTACACAGCAGATGGACCTTGTTTGCAGGTGATGGCATATATTGCATTGCAGGAAGAGCAGGTAAGTGAGCCCAGGATGCTATTGTTGTTGTTAGGTCCTGTGATAGTGTTATCTGGGTGAATGTGAAGACAGAGTTGGCATCTGGGTTTCTGGCAGGGTCTAGTCCCTGAGTGGGTGTCATTTTTGAACAGATTGTGGTTGCTGGTGAATATCTGTAGGGGGCTATTGGTACTCCAAGATATGAGTGCCACCCAAGGCTTCATTGTCCAGGTTGTCATACTCCTACAAAAGAGCTTCAAAGGGAGACATCAGTATGAAAATGCTGAATTAGAACTCATTAAAAACAAAACAAAACACAACACAAAACAAAAGAAAAAGATAATTGTGGATTCTAAGGGACCCTTTTGCCAAGCTGTGGTAAAGCATGTATTAGTGCTTACCCTAGCTTAAAATAGCGTACCGTGGAGCGCGATGAGGCATCCTATGGTAAGTTCCAAATGTGAGCGTGCTACTGGTGCGCTAAGAAATAAAATTAATTTTTTCACTAAGGGGGTGTGCTTGGGGGGGCAAAGAGTAGGCGTGTTTGTGCTACCCAGTTAGCACAGCCAGATTGCTGCTTCCTAACTGATTAGCACTAGATTAGCAAATGAGCCCTTACTGCCTACAAAATAAGTGGTGGAAAGGGCTCATGTGCTAATGTGTTAATGGCCATGCACTAGTGGCAACATTAACCTTAGACAGTAACTCCTAAACCTTAATATAACATAGCAGATGACGGCAGAAAAAGACCTGCACGGTCCATCCAGTCTGCCCAACAAGATAAACTCATATGTGCTACTTTTTGTGCATACCTTACCTTGATTTGTACCTGTCCTTTTCAGGGCACAGACCGTATAAGTCTGCCCAGCACTATCCCCGCCTCCCAACCACCAGCCCCGCCTCCCACCACCGGTTCTGGCACAGACTGTATAAGATGTGTCTTCAATTCTTGGGGAAAATGATTCACTAAGGGCTTCTTTTACAAAGCCACACTAGTGATTCTTGCGCGGCAAATGAGAGGAAGCCCATAGGAATTGAATGAGTTCCTGTCATTTGCCGTGTAGGAATCGCTAGCGTGGCTTTGCAAAAGAAGCCCTAAGGCAGTATTTTAGACAATGATGTACATTTTAGGTTGCTTGAGCAATCCTAGTTGCATTTAACCTACAATCAGAAAGAAACTTCCCAATTGTTTTTCTTGCCTACCTATTAAACTCAGGTCATTTACAAGGACGATGTCCTTTTGGATCCATTGAATATGGTCATATTTTTTAATTTCACAAACATTCAACTAAATAATAGCCAGAATTCTAAAGGAAATCCAGGGAGCTTACCACAGACAATGATTTAAATGGTGTTGTTTATGTCGACAGACCTTCTTTTTTAGTTGCACCCATGGGAAACTTTGAAAGGAAAGCTCCCTAAGCTAAAACCAGGAGTACAATTCTTCAAGAGCAGTTTTTTCCTCTAACTGCATGTATCCGTCAAAAGATTCTTGAGGTCAGAAGGTGCTAGCAGAGAACATATTAAATTACTGTCAGTATTTAGCTCTAACCTGAAAAAAGATATCACGGGTTTGGTGAATGTACTTGTTAGACCAAAGAAAGATGAATTCCCCCATGTACATCTGAGATTTTAATTATTAACTTGTGAGCAAAACATCATTAACAGAACTTCTCATCTTTAACTTATCAAATCCCAAGTCCCTGTGCTAGCAATATATTTTTTGCTTTTTCAATAGTTAAGTCTACTGCATAACTGCCATGAGATTAATTCCTAGAATAACTTGTTTTAGTAAAAATAAGCATAGTGTATGCTACTGGATACAACATTAAGACTTTATTAGCTTTCTAAGGGCCTCTTTTACTAAACCGTGCTAGTGATTCCCGGCATGGCAAGTGTGACGCAGCCCATTTGGGCTCCATTGCATTTGCTGCAGGGGAATCGCTAGTGCGGTTTAGTAAAAAAGGCCCTTATATCTAATGGAATCATAATGGGAAACCATTAGCAATTAACAAAATTAAACAGCAATTCTTGCTACATATCAGTCCTGTGTACAATATGTGTAGTGCACAGGGGCAAATTTAGTGAAACAGGGAACAGATACTATGCCTTAACCCAATCAGGTAGCAAGTTTATTCATTCATATACATATTCATTGGGATTTGTTAACTCTTTCGTAAATAAATATACCCAAGGTGGTGTACAGCAGGTACTGATTAATGTTAAACTAACCGGCATAATAGTAGTGCACCTGACTGAACATAAACATGTATACCATGAATGAGACAAACTTGGAGCAACCAATTAACACATAATAGACTACCAGGAGACAGTATTGTCACAGAACGCCTAGCACCCGCCTTGGGTTAACCCTGCAGCTACCTGGAGGGTCTGTCCCCAGTACTGCTCAGGTCTGCCTGCACCTGGGCACGTTCTTTATACTAGCACCCTCCTCCCACCAACTGGGTCCCACTTGCCTCTGGGCAAGTCTTCCACTCTCAAGTTATTCTCTGGTGATTTATAGATACTGGGCCACACTCTCAGGGGTCCCACAGTTCCTGGAAAGCACTCACAGACCTAACACACAAACCACCAGGATTCTTAGTCAGTCCAAGACAACAGAACCAATAAGCTAACAGGTTTATTGACACAGTAGAACTGTGAATGCTTGAAAAACCAGGTGAAAAAGCACAGCAAGCAATAACAGATAGCCAAAACAAAGATCAGCAAGAAGTAACAGATAACCAAAACAAGGATCAACATTAAAACTACCTAACACTTGTTACTATTTAAGTAGCACCTGGGGAATTTCAGGAAATTAACTGCTCACAAGTCATGAACAGGGTCTCAGAATGGAGATGTTTCTCCTCTGTACTCCCAAGCTGAGACTGTAGAAAATCTAGTACCTCTTGGCCAGATTTGAACTCCAGGGCCAATCAGAGCCCAGGGCACTAACTTTGAAAGTGTCTGGCCAATGGTACTGCAAATTGCCTTTTCACAAGCTTAAACTGGAAAAGAAAATAGTCTTTTCTGCAGCAGTTCTAAAACACAAAAGAGACACCATCTACTGGCCAAGTAGGAAAAATACACATCATGAAATAATACAGTTCACAGGCTTAGAAACCATTGTTTCATCACAAGGATCATATACTCATTGAACAGCACCGAAGTTCAATAGTCAGAGATTGTATACGATGTCAGCATAACGCCAATGAGGCATCTAATCATCGAAATAACATAGAAATGGTTCCTCAGAAGTTTCTTTTTTTGCCCACACTTAGCCTCTAAGTGATCCTCACATCCACCAGCTACCCAACTATATATATGCCCACTGATTGAATCTCCAACTACAATGGCCGACCTTACCCTTTCCTCCTGGGAGAAGCTCCAAGAGACACATCCTTGGTGTGAGAGGATATTGCATCCTCTGGATGGCAGGTCTGACTACAGGATCACTTCCTGCCTCTCCACAGTGATGCTCTTCCTTCCGGATAACTTTATTCTCTGTGGCAGTACAGATGTTGCCAGACTGGAATTGGGAATTCTCTACTATGTCCCTGTATTGTATTGCGTTAACAGGATTTATAGTCTGCTATTAACCCAAGAGTTGAAAAGTGGATTACAATGAAAAAGAAACTTTTCAAAAGAGAAAAAAAAATAACAATAAAAAACCAGAAAATTGATAATTGATAATCACAATGTTCCTTAGCCTAATACAAATAGCATTTCCTATATAGCTAAGTAAGATGCAAATTCCTAGTCAGAGTAGCTGCTTTGAAAAAAATAGGTTTTCAAAACCTTTCTGAACAAGAGATAAGATGCAGTTTGTCAGGTGTGAGCTGCAATAGTATTCCAGACTTTAACAATTTGAAAAGAGAAAGAGCATTCCCAAATTGATTTACAGATTATTTTTTCATAGAAGGGATATTCAATAAAACCTTTTCCCTGCTCCTAGAGTTAGATCTATTACCCAACAATATTAAAGACAGAGCCATTTTCTCAGGATTTAACCATACAACTTTTATAGGCTAAACATGCAAGCTTAAAATTTATACGGCTATCAACCTTCAACCAATGCAGGTCATTACATAGTGGGGTAGCTTCATTATATTTTCCCAGGTTGAAAATTACTCTAGCAGAAGTATTTTCTAAAAGTTGAAGCTTCTTCTTCATCTTAGGCCTTCTCTATAAACCACTTTGTCTGCCTTAGCTTCTGCTATTCTAACCTCCAGAAATCAGACCCATTCCCTGAGTGCTAGGATCTCTTTGCACCGAGTACACACATATGACTTCTCATCAAATGGGAGATAATCACACATATGACACTCAGTGCAGAAGACTGGATAGCTCCCATCTCTCTGCTGGATTGCTGCCTTCATCTTATTTTTGATGACTTCTTAATTAAGTTGTTTATGGAGTGGGAATATGTAAACTAAAGTCCCATAAGGTTGCTAGTTATGTGCTAGGTTATTCTAATATTTAGTTTTTATTACTATTATGATACTACTAGAAATTTCCCTTTCAATGGATTTAATTACACTGTATTTCCAAGAGCTGATTACTGGCTGATAGAGATGCCCTAATTAAATTTGTAGTCTCCTAATTGGTTCAAGGGCCTATAAACCACAGATCAGGACAGGGGTGGGTGGGAATTAAAGTCCAAACTGGGGCTTTCTGTGCCTGTTAGCTATACTTTATAGCGATACTATAGTAACTGTAAAATAGCCCCCTTAAATGCTAGCTTATGGAAATGTCCGAACTCCTTTACTAAGTGAGCAGAGTAAATTAAAATAAAGTCCTGGAGGTTACCTAGCTAATTCTAAGTCTATCTCTTCCCAAGTCTGAAACAATTTCCTAGCAATTTCTTACCAATGAAGATTTCTTCTTCCCTGGAATCTTCTCACAGCACCTCTTTAGAGCCCAAGGGAACTCAGCTCTGCCTTATTTATCTTTTTCTGCTTCCTTGGTGATTCACACTACAATCAGTGTGCCAATAGGGCCCTTTGAACTTTTTTCTTTAATCAATCACAGTGGTTTGATTGACAGATAACTGATGACAGTGCTTATCCTGCTGCCGAGAGGAAGACTCTTGCAAAAGATTCTCTGTAGCAAGTACTTTTAACAAGATATTCACAAGTATGAGACTACCTTTCTTTCTATTTGAATTGTTGGAGATGTCTTTGATATGGCTAAAGTTAAAAAGTCTAATCTGGAGCTTCCTGTGCTTATTAGCTGAGCTTTATGCTGATACTGTAGAGGAGTGTGGTAGCCGTGTTAGTCCACTCTTAAGGTTATCAATAGAAATCAAACAAAATAAAACATGGAAAAGAAAATAAGATGATACCTTTTTTATTGGACATAACTTAATACATTTCTTGATTAGCTTTCGAAGGTTGCCCTTCTTCGTCAGATCGGAAATAAGCAAATGTGCTAGCTGACAGTGTATATAAGTGATAACATTCAAGCATTACTATGACAGTCTGACAGGGTGGGAGGATGGGGGTGGGTAGGAAGTATGCTGATACTGTAGTAACTGTAAAATAACCCCCTTAAATGCTAGCCTATGGAACTGTCTGAATTCCTTTGCTATGTGAGCAGAGTAACTTAAAATAAAATCCCTGAGTTTACATATTTAATTCAAAGTCTACCTTTCCCCAAGTTTAAAAACAATTTCCCAGCAATTTCTTACCAATGAACCTCTGGGGTAGCCAGAAGTGGAGCCAGGTTGATGGCGTGAATGGATCGAAAGCGGCACGAGAGCGGACTTCCGGTGGCGCCGGTGCACATTTTCAATGCAACACGATGAGAAAAAAATAGGCACCGGTGCTGGCAGAACTCCGTTTGGGGGAGCAGCTGCTCCCTTGGCACCCCACCTAACTAAGTCACTGGGGGGGGGGGGGGGTAGCATTTTCAAAACCTGTCTTAATGGTAGCCCACATTGATGACGTCTCCCTGAAATGATAAAGAGGGTGGAATGTTGTAATCTTTGGCTCATTGTATGACAGAGATCAAAAAAGCAAATATGCTCGCCAATGCTGTGTGCTGAACGCCAATTCTATAGCAGCATCTGTGAACCAAGATGTAATTACTTATTTATTTATTAGGATTTATTTATCGCCTTTTTGAAGGAATTTACTTAAGGCAGTGTACAATAAGAATAAATTAAACATGAGCAATAGACAATTACAGCACTAAAAACATTCAAATAACAATACAAAGTAGAGCATAGTACACTACTTACAATGTCAACACAATATGTAATAGAATGTTTTAATTCAGTGTAGGGTATAGACAAAGATGGAACATATAGATAGGTAGGAAAGTAAGAGGAGTTAGAAAATAAAGTGACTAATTTAAAGAAAGGTGTACATGAGGTCAGAGAGATGGTTAAATATTATCTCAGCTAGGGTAGGAGTGGATAAATCCAAACTGCTGTGCCAACATTTAAATGTGACCATAAATTCCATGTGAATGGCAGGTGTAATTGAACACACCTAAGTGTGCCATGTAACTTGTGTAACTCTGTCCTATCTCATTTTGACATTCCATTCTAATTTTATGAATTTATATATATATTTTTAATGGTAAATCACCTAGACCTATTAGCCAGATCATAGGTGCCAACATTTCAGAATGATTGGGGTGCCAAGCACAATACAAATTATCCCTCCCTGTACACAGTGAAGGAGCTTGCTCAATGTTGAGGATGCTCAGCATTCACTGGCACCCATGGAGCTGTCTTTTGTGAGCCAGACAGACTTGGGAAAAATTATTGTTTAGCTCTGGGAATAACCAAGAAGGAACTGATATCATCTTTGGGATCCAACTGGGTACTTCTGGTATGAGTTAGCCACTGTTTGAATCCAGCATGATACATCTCCTTATGTTCTTAAATTCTTAAATAAAGCAATGTTGGTGCTAAATTCAAGAGACCTGTGTTAATGATTCATGTAAAGGACAAACAATAACACATAAAACAAAGCAAAAACAAAGAAACAAACAAAAAAAAGCCACCAAAACCCAAAAAACAAACAAAAAAAACATTGCTGGCAATAAATAGCACATATATAATTGTGCAATATTATGGCTTATTCATTTATAGTTTATTTATATCCATTCTACAATATAAAAACATGATAATTAACAAGAGAGCCTTATCAAAAGACATCAATGCAGACACACAAGCAGAATAGGCCAATAAGATTTAACCAGTCTTTCAAATGAAAATAATGAGTATTCCAGGGATGTGTGTGTGTGTGTGTGTGTGTGTGTGTGTGTGTGTGTGAGAGGAGGGGGGGGGGGGGATTTCATGAATACATAATACAGCATTACAGTTTTGCTTATGTTCTGAATACTATTATTGCAAACAGAGTGATCATGAACAGGTTCTTCACTTTATTACAATTCAATAAAATATATAAAACTCTGAGATATTCCCATAGGTTGTCTACATTTACCAATATGAATACAGCAGGTGACTAAGGAAACCTACGACATTCAGATCAAAACAAATTCTGATAAGACACAAGTGATAAAATGTTGTGTAATCTGTATTACAATGTAAAATAATAACTTTAGTTGAAGATGAATGGATGATCTCAGAAAGATTAACCAGATTTTGAAGTGGCATAGAACTGGATTGATTGAAGATTTTTATGAATTTAGTGCAACCTCAACTCTGTTCAATCTCTTCTTTCAGGATCTGCACATCCTTCTGGCTACTTTCAACATCAGATGCAATGATACCAACCCAGGTCTAGCCGAAATACTCCAGTAACTTGACTATCTCAGTCCAGAGGTGCAATTCACTGAGTACAGTCTGGTTGACATAAGGAAGATCAACAGTGCCACTCATGACAAGATTCCCTGAGGTGTAACCAATCTGTGGGTAGTGTCCTAGTTCTTTGAGAATTTACAGTTCTAAATGGTACAAAATGGACACAAAAGTATCTCTATATATATGATGTTACATGTTTATCACCTCTCCCCTTTGTGCTCCTGAGGCTGTGGATTCTGTGGTGGTATGTGTGAAGAAACAGTGGGACCCTTTTACTAAGGAGCGGTAAGCCCAATACAGGCCATACTTCCCACCATCCTATCCGGCACTACAACAATATATTAATTTTTGTAGCACCAGAGTGCACCTGTCAGTAATTAGGCAGTGCTGCGCGCTGCCCGGTTATCACCAGGTTAGCATGGGAGCCCTTACTGCCACCTCAATGGGTGGTACTAAGGGCTCCCTCCGAAATGGCTGCATGACAAGTGCTTTACTTGCCGCATGGTCATTTCCTGCAGGAGAGACTTCCCTTTTACCCACTGCAGTAAAAGGGGGCCTCGGCAGAAGTGAAAAACATGCATTGATGCCAGCACAGCCCCCTTTTGCCTCCGCTTGGTAAAAGGAGCCCAGTATGTTTTAAGCCTGTAAAATGTATTGGATATTTTCTTGTGTTAAATATGTCTGAAGTGTATTTCTCCTGTTTGGCCAGTAGATGGTGTATGTTTATGCTTAAAGCTGTTTACAGAGGACTGACTTCTCTTTCTTTTATTTGGCACACAAACAATAGGAAGTGCCTGTAGTGATGTAACAAGTTTTTATTTGAAACCTGACTGTTCTGGGCTCTGATTGGCCTGGAGTTTGAAATTACCCAGCAGATGCTGGCTGTTGCTTCAGTTTGAGCCTGGGAGAAGGAGAGATCTCTTTGCTGAAGCTCTGTGAAAGATATATGTCCTGATCTCCCCAGGTACTTTCTAGGAAGTACGCAAGTGTATAGTTAGTAGGAGACTCGCTCAGAGGTGGTTGTGACCCAGTCGGTGGGAGAACGGTGCTAATGTAGAGCATGAGCGGTAGGTGCAGGCAGACCTGAGCTGTGCTAGGGATATACCCTCTAAGTGGCTGTGGGGTAACTCCAGGCGGGTGGCTAGGCATTTTGTGACAGTATGTAACAAAGGAGGCTTCATGCAGGAAGAGTCCAATTCAGTGGTGTTGCTACGGGGGCCACAGGGGCCTGGGTCCACCCAAATTGGCTCTAGGGCCCCTGTTTTGGCTGGTGGGGGTCCCCAAACCGCACCAGCTGAAGCATTTGACCAGCGCTCATCTCCACCGCATTGCCTGCTCTGCTCTTCCCCTCACATCGCGTGCATGTTCATTTTAGTGAAAATCTGCCAGCCAAGGTATGTGAGGTAGCTGCAATGGCAGCAGTGGAAGGGGGGGGGGGGAGCAGCATGGAGGTGGGCCAAAATGTGCCCCCCCCCCCACTTTGGGCTCTGGACTCCACCCACGTCGAGGTCTGGCAATGCCACTAGTCCATTTTATTAGGCACCAGTATCTCACAGCAAGCAATAACACGGACAGGTGGTGATTGCTACTGGTGGTCCACAAAGCACACAGCAGTTTAGTTCATCACAGCCCTGGTGCTGACTCAGGTCAGCTGGTACTGGGTGCTCCACAGCACATGGGTTCACCTAACCCTTTAGTAGTGTTCAGGCCTAGGTACTGGCAGGCAGGGGCAGATACCACTGATGCTCCCTGGAAACAGATGGGATCTGCCAAGTTGCCCAGTTCTCAAAAGAGAGATTTTAGACCAGTGCTGGATTTTAGCAACCCTCTCCTGAAGAATTATCGGACTTACAGCACCGATTTCAATGGGTAGAGTCGGGAATTACAAGTACCACACCACTTTTGTGATGTAAGTTCAAACCCTGGACTGGCCAAAAAGCCTTCCTCTTGAAACTGGAGAACATGGCAGCTGTCTTTGGGATCTTATTGTGGATGGCCTTCCCAGCCTCTTCTCTAGGGTGTCTCCTCCCAAGCATGGCTTTCCCTATCTAGGAGCACTCTCCCACATAGTTTTAGGAGCTCTTTGCCTTTAACTGACAATACCAGCTCCCAACTGCTTCTAAATTTATTTTTTTTACATTTGTACCCCACACTTTCCCACTCATGGCAGGCTCAATGCAGTGGGCAATGGAGGGTTAAGTGACTTGCCCAGAGTCACAAGGAGCTGCCTGTGCCGGGAATCAAACTCAGTTCCTCAGGACCAAAGTCCACCACCCTAACCACTAGGCCACTCCTCCACTCCAGTAAACAAAACAATTCAGCACAGTTCTATTATATATTTGTTCTGCTTAGTTCTCAGTATTTTTCTGATGTTCTCTGAAACTTTCTCTCTACTGCCCTAACAAGTCTGACTGGCTCCTCTTCTCCTTTACCTACATACACACTCGGGCACAGAACTAGAGAAGACAGCTCTGCTATCCAATCCACTGCTGTAGTAGAAGCGGTAGATTTTTTTATTTTTTTGAAGGAGAGGGAAGAAACACAGGAATGGAGTTCCTATATAGGTTGATTGTTTTGGTTTGTTATTCTTTCCAACCCATAAGAACCTTTGAACCCAGGCTTCCCTGGTTTTCAGCTGCTATAATCTCTAGGCCAGGGATTCTCAATGAATATACATGATATAAATTTGTATACAATTAATATCACAAGCATATTCATAGTGGGTATCTGAAAATCTGACTGGCTGGGTGTGTCCCATGGTCTGGGTTGAGACCAAATCCTCTATAAGAGAGCGAGAGAGTATAAAGGAGACTGGGTGTGAGATTGGGAAGGGAAGTTGAAACAGAATAGAAAGGCGCCTCATACCTCATTGGTGAAGGTGAAGAACAGAAGAGTTCAGGCATGAGGAAGCAGAAAACAAATATGGCCCGATCTGGTAAACTTTATAGTATACTCTTATCTTGTACACTTATCTGAAATTTTTGGGAAGTGGTGGGTCAGCTCATTTCCTATGTTCTTCATAAACACTTTCCATTTCTTCCCCAGTTTTTCCTGTTCATTGATTGTTTGGCTATCTGACAATCAACTACCGCAGCAGAAAAACAGTTATAGTTATGTTTTTTTTGGCCCAAAAGTTTGTTATAATTCAGTGCAGACATTCTTCTGCACCAAATGTTTCACAGTGGTTGAACAAGTTACATAAGAAATATAAACTGTGGAATTACAATTATCAATTTCTTTAAAATAACACTCAATCACTTTACAAACCAAAATTTATACTAAGATCTTAGGTTGAAAGTTAATTTTTAATGCTTTAATTATCAATTATCAAATGCACCTTTTTAATATATAACAAGTTTTTATACTAATATTTTCTGCTAAATTTTTAAATGTGTGCTCAGAAATCAAGTTGTGCAGAATTTACATCTATGAAGACAATCAGCACTTAATTTCCATCATAGCATAGTCCTGTGGATCGAATCAACAAATAAATTCTTATCAGTTCTATACATAACTAAGGGGCCCTTTTACACAGCAGTGGTAGGGTTACCGTGCTGCAAAACAGAACTACCACAAAGCGCCTGCAAACATTTTCCCGTGGCAGAAATTATTCTCTATTTTCCAGCGTGGGGGTCTGATGTAGACATGCACAGTGGTAATCAGCCATCGCTCCGCGCTGACCGATTACCACCAGGTTGGCACATGAACTCTTACTGCCTTCTAAATAGGTAGCGGTAAGGGCTCAGGCAGTAAATTGCCATGTGTCAATATTTTTATTAGTGCATGACCTTTTATGACCTCCATTGAAAAAAATGGAAATTCTGGCTGCGTTCTTCACCTGAAGAATCACTCCACGATAATGTGAATGCAACGTTCTTGTATCTACCTTTACGTTCTCTATGATTTTTATCCATCTATTTATAAACAAACCCATGGGTATAATTACCTTCATCACGTCTGAATTTTTATTTAAGTATTTATTTATTGCATTTGTACCCAACATTTCCCTTCCTAATGATAGGTTCAATGTGGCCTACAGTTATTAAAGAAAATAGCAGTTTGCAGGTTCAAAGGCATAGATGGAAAAGATGAGACATGTTTTTTTTAGGGGGATCAAACGTTCTGAGTCTTCCGGTGTGATTGAGTCAGATCCAGTTTCATTTCTTCTTTCTTTTTTTTCCATTCTTTTTGTTTGTTTTGAGGTTCATGATTGTAGGGGTGTTGACCAATTAGTTGTGTGGTTGTGGGATCATCAGGAGGGTAGATTGCTTTGTAGCCTTGTAGCGCTATAGAAATGCTAAATAGTAGTAGTAGTAGTAGTAGAAGTGGGCTTTCAGGTACTGTATTTTCTGAATTGTAGGTGGTAGTTCTTGTATTTTAGATCTCTTGGGAGGGAGTTCCAGTTTTTGGTGCATATGTAGGCGAAACTTGTTGCGTATGAGGTTTTGCATTTTAGGCCTTGGCACTTAGGGAAGTGGAGTGTGAGGTAGGATCTTGTGTTCTTTTTGTGTTGCATTGCGGTAGTATTAGTAGGGCTGTCATGTAAGCCGGGCAAGGACAAAAATTATTCTGTAGGCTAGTGTGCAGGTCTTGAAGGATATGTGTCCTTGATAGGTAGCTAGTGAAGTTTTTGTAGTAGAGGCATTGTGCTTTTGAATTTGTTTTTTTCCATATATGAGTTCATATATGAATTTGCGAATCTTTTATAATCTTTGTTCTTGATGGAAGATTTGCATCTGTTTGGTTAATTCCTGTTGTTGATCAAATTGCTCAGATATTTTATTAGCTGCTTCAGTTCTAAGAAGCATCAGATCCGGTCTACAATGAGATAACACAATATTCCACCAGGTTGCATAATCTTCATTGTCCAGAAACCTTGGCTCTAACTTCATCTTCATTCCTTGTGGGACTTGCTGGCAATATTCTATGAGCGCTGCCAAAATGTACACATATAGTTTTATAGAAGAAGTTTATAGATGATGTGTTTTTTGCTTGAGTAGGTGAAGTTGAAACTTTAAGGGAGTTTTTGGTCTGGGTCAACATTCTGGCTAACATTATTAAATTTACAGCAGAATGACATCAGAAGACGATGAATTTTTTGGACATTAATAACACTTCTATTCATAGAAAAATAACTGATAGAAATATACTGTTGCACTTTCACAGTTATCATCCTCATCATCTCCAGCATAACATCCCAGTGGGACAATTTCTAAGATTAAGGAGGTTATGCTCTTCACAGACATAATTTAAGAATCAAGCATTGATTATGAGTCACAAATTTATATCACATGGTTATCCTGTCTCAGTAGTGAAAACAAGTGTATATGAGAGCTTTTTATGTTCATAGACAGTGGCTGCTTTTTCCACAAGCAAAGTTATGGTCTCAATCAGTTGCCTGTATTGTGCCTTAGTCAGTAACAGTTAAGCGTGTTAAGGAAATTATTTAAAAAAAAACCCCATTGGCCTGTTTTACAGTATCATAAGGAGTTTCAGCAGTTTCCAAAATTTGCCTTTCGCAGGGGCAAGAACTTAAGCAATCATCTGGTGAGTTCTTTTTTGTCACCTTTAGTGTGAACAATGGAAGCAGACACTGAAGTTGGACATTTAAAATTTTCCTGATTTTATAGCAGATCTTTAGAAATGTGATCTAACATTACGAGTTCCTTTTACTAAGCTGCAGTAAGTACTAGTATGTGCTTACCGCAGCTTAAAAGGGTTTACCATGTGACCTGCTGAGGTATCATGTGGTAAGTTCTGAATGTGTGTGTGGAAACCATGTGCTAAGAAATATTTATATTTTCTGGGAGAGGGCACTTCTGGGGGCACAGAGAGGGTGGTTTTGTGCTAATCAGTTATGGGCTGATGATCAGAAGCAAACACAGGCCCTAGAGGCTGTTAGCGCCATACTAGCACCTGTGTTTCATACCGCCCCATGATCAGAGTCCGTGAGCTAAGAGCAGAGGTTTCCCATAAGCATATGCTGAGCTGGCACTAGAGACAGCTTTGGGGGACAGTCCTTGAGACAGCCTGGGGAGGCGAAACATGCATGTCGGATGTAGTGCCCCCAGTCCGACATTAGTTAAGATGAGCATTGAATAACTTTATCACTTTAAACTAGAATAAGGATTACATATAAGTTTGCTCAATTGGGTGAACTGATGAGGAGGTGTGTGGCAATTACCTTGCTAAAGAGGTGTCATAGGCAAGAGGCACCACTGACTGGTCACTGAAAATAGAGAATAATTTTTGCATTTCATGTTTTCTATCTAAGTATGTTCAATTACTGGTTGAATACAGTATCCTATATAATAATTTGCACCTCCAACGTTCTACTTCTGGATGCCTGGGTTCGTAACACAATTCCCATTGGTCTGCCCTCACGTCAGAATGTGATGATGTCAGAGGGCAGATCAATGAGAGGGAAGGGAAACCAGCACCAGCCAGCCACAGAACGTTGGAGGTGAGGATTCAATCGTGGGAGAATCACCCCCCTCCCTCCCCCCCCTCCTCCGAGTTCCAGGCCCGCCCCCATCCCTCCCTCCCTCCCTCTCCTCCCCTCTCCTCTCCTCCGAGTTCCAGGCCCCCGCACCTCCCTCCATCTCTCTCTCTCTCCCCTCCGTGTGGCAGCCCGACCTGCGTTGCCCGCCCTCTTCTCCCAGTCCTCCGCCTGCCCCTCGCCTTCCTGTGTGCTGGCCTGAATTAAAAAGTTCTTACCTCGGGGTCCAGCGGCAGCAGTAAAAGGCGAACAGGCACGGCGCTTCAGCCTGCCTTCCCTTCTGTCTCAGCTGGCGGGACCAGAGGCAGAGCTGAGACAGAAGGGAAAGCAGGCTGAAGCGCCGTGCCTGCTCGCCTTTTACTGCTGCCGCTGGACCCCGAGGTAAGAACTTTTAAATTCAGGCCGGCACACAGGAAGACGAGGGGCAGGTGGAGGAGTGGGAGAAGAGGGCGGGCAACGCAGGTCGGGCTGCCACTTGGAGGGGAGAGAGAGAGAGGGAGGGAGGCGTGGGGGCATGGAACTCGGAGGGGAGGAGAGGAGAGGGAGGGAGGCATGGAACTCAGAGGGGAGGGGGGGAGGGAGGGGCCAAGCTGGAACTCGGAGGATAACCTTGCTAGTGCCTGTTTCATTTGTGTCAGAAATGGGCATGTTTTACTAGTATATATATAAGATTGGTAACATAATCAATATAGTGGGAGTGAAGAGATTTAGTCATGTTAAAAGTAAGCATACTTTGGTTAGCAAGCATACTTGTAAAACTGCATAGATGAATACATGTGTAGAAAAGCCATTTTACCGCCAGGTTAGCGCGGGAGCCTTTGGCACCACCTCAGTGGGTGATGTTAAGTGCTCCCCCTCCCTCCCTGCATGACCACGTGGTAAGTGAAATTTTACTGCATGGTCATGTCATTTTTTGGTCTTTTACCCGCTGCGATAAAAAGGGCCACAGTGTGCAGCAAAAATGGCCCCAGCCACTATATCTTTGCTTGTACCCTATGCTGTCTATGAAAATGTTTTATTATGTATTGTGTTGACTTTGTAAGTAGTATATTATGCCATACTTTGTATTGTTATTTGAATATTTTTACTGCTGTAATTGTCTGTTTGATTTATTCTTACTGTACACTGCCTTGAGTGAATTCCTTCAAAAAGGCGGTAAATAAATCCTAATTAATGAATGAATGAATAAATAAATATAGATATATGGTAGTGTATATATGCTTTTAGGTACCTAGACAATTTTGGATTGTATAGTGAAACGGGCCAGGTACATAAATTAATATATTAGCCCCGATAATTTAATCGATAATTTTGAGATTTGAACCAGTATGGATGAGCAATTGTTCCTAACCATGCTGGTTCCAATCGAGACTGCTGCCATTTTGACAGGGGAGCCAGTAGGGGCAGAAGCTGGTGGAGATCCCTCCTGCCTTGACTACACTACTGGACCTCCAATGCTTCTAAGGTTTGCCCCTGGGAGGATTTTCAAACAGGAAGAAATGTCTATGTCTAAAAGAATGATGTTTTTATCTAGACCTGTTTCAGTCACATCCAAGTTAGAAAAAGTTACTTTGATTGAGCAGCTGACCACTGGAGGGATTAAGGCATGACCCATCCTTAATTCCCTAGTGGTTGCTGCCCTCCTCCTTCTCCCCTGAAAGTGAAATTGGAAAGGAAAACCAAAATGTCAGTTGCAGGTATTATGGCCTTTCTGAAGAAAGAAGCAAGCAGGTCAGAGGAGTAGTTTAGTGGTTAGCACAGAGGACTATAAATGAAGGAACATGGGTTCAAATTCCATTGTAATGCTATTAAGTTTTTTTTTCCTGGGACTTCTTCCAGGAACAGAAAAATACTTATTGTACCTAAAGACACCTGCAACCCTGAAGGCTATTGAAATAGTGTACATTCAGATAAAGTAGTTGCTTTTCTGGTCCTGGAGGGATCACATTAAAAAAAAAGTTACAATTGCATTTGAACCTGTCCTTTGGTTTGCAATTCACTGCACCAACCACTAGGCTGCTCCTCTGTTCTGCAAATACCTCTGTGTGGCTATTTTAATAAGAACACTGCCAGACAGATTTCCTTGTCTCTTGTTTTCCCCCAGTCATAATTTAAATCTTTTAGGGCCCCTTATACAAAGTCTTGCTAGCGCTTTTAGAGTGCGCTAAATATTAGAGATGCCCATATTCCTATGGGCATCTCTAGCATATAGCGCGTGCTAATTATTAGTGTGCACTAAAAGCGCTAGAGCGCCTTTGTAAAAAAAGACCCTCAGGTTGTAAAATGGTTGTTTAGGATGGACTTCTCCAGGCTAAAGATGTCCTTCTCATGTATTTTCAAACAGGAAATCTGGACATCTTTTCTGGTCGAAACTGGCTGTGAGGTGAATGGGTTTTTTTGGATGTTTTGAGCAGAATGTCCAAATTCTAACAGACGTTCTTTTGAAAATGCCCCTCTATCTGCACCACCATGAACAACTGGACATTGTTACTATGGTCCTGTGTTCTAGAATTCCTTGCCGTTGGAACTGTGAATGGAACAAGACAGTCTGAATTTCCATAAGAAAGAAAACATTTGGATTTTTATTGAGGTGTATGGGGGATCTAAGGAACTACAGATGACTGAGTTATTTTTTTATATTTAATTTTATTATACATTGATTTTCTAATGTATTCTGCATAGATACAAAATTAGGCAGATAAGTGAATGTAAATAAATAAATATTAACAAAATAAAAATGCATATACCTTTCTTGGATGAGGGTAGATATTATTGATTGATGTCATCATAATCATGTATTCACAGAAAGGAGGTATATCAAATCCCATCCCCTTTCCCTTTCCTTTCTTTCTTTTATTAATATCTGAGCCCTAGGGGTATGCTGAAATCTGACATACAACTGTTGTTCCAGATGTTTACCTTGGCACCTTGGCATAATAGCCCTGACAAAATAGCCCCGTAACAAAATACCCCTTAACAAAATAGCCCCTGTAACAACATATCCCGTAGCCCTTCATATAAATAAGAAGTATAGTAAAAACTCTGTTTCCTTCCCTCTGAGGGTCCAGCATCTCTTCTCCCCCTCTCTCCCCACCTCCCAACACAGTCCATTTCTCCCTCTTCCTCCTGCCTACCCTTCTCAGTCCGGTATCTCTCCCACTCTTCCCCCCCCCCCCCCCACGGCAATCCTCCAACATTCCTGTAGTCCAAAGGCAGTGTCAACAAGCTGCTTCGGCTGGCCCCGGAAGCATTCTCTCTGTTGTGTCCTGCCTACATGGACATAGGAAGTTGTATCAGATGAGGTGGGACACAACAGAGACAACGCTTCCTGGGCCGGCTGAAGTAGCTTGTTTTCCTTGTGGACGCTGCTGGTGGCTCACAGAAATGTTGGAGGATCGCGGGGGAGGGGGGGGCAGAGAGATTCCAGACTGCAAAGGGCAGGCAGGAGGAAGAGGGAGACATTCTGGTCAGTGAGCACTGAAACTAGTATGGGAAAGGGGAGACATTCCTCAGTTCAAAGCAGCAGGGGGACTCAGAAAGACACACAGTTGCAGCAGCAGGTGCAGGTAAAATACTCGGGGCAGGCCCTTTTGTTAGGGGATTTTTTTGTCTTTTTTTTTTTTGTCATGCTATTTTGTATTTGGGCTTTTTTGTCGGTCATTTTTGTTGGGGCTATTTTATCCAGGTACGTTTTACCTTAGAACCGCTGTGTAGGTCACATTCATGCTTATTTTGGGGCCCTTTTATAAAAGCGCATGAGGGCCTACGCACATGCAGCGTGAATCAAAGCGCCTGGCAGTAATTCTGAATTTGGCATGTGCCGAAAACCCGTGGTAGAAAATAATTTTCTATTTTCTACCACGGAGGCATTCCTTGCGGTAATTGGCAGTTGGCGCTTGCTGGACGGTTACCACTTGGGAAATGCGCGAGCCCTTACCGCTAAGTCAATGGGTGGCATTAAGGGCTCAGGTCATAGATGTGCGCTGGTTTTCATTTTGCTGCACATCCATTTCCTGCCCCCCCCCCAAAACCCCTTTTCCAGACATGTTGGAGAAACGGTCCAGTGCATGTCCAATACATGCACCCACACTACCGCAGGCCACTTTTTGGTGCGCCTTTGTGAAAGGGCTCCTTTGCCAGAGAGGCTCAGATTTGAGATTTACCCTTCTCCTGCAGTTAATTTATGCCCTGTGATGAATCTCACTGGTTTTTATGCCATGAGGTTTAGTGCAAGTAGGATTTAAATAACTCACTGTTTGCACTGTAATGCTAATGTATGGGAGTCTAAAGCACATACCTGAAATGACTGTAATGGGGTGAATCTGATAGTAGGAAAATCACCTCAGTTACTGCTTTTTAATGGGTGCAGGGGAATGTTTATTATAGTGTTTTTATGTTGAGCTAAATTCTATTGAGAAATAACCTGTGCACCATTGAACATAAAGATCTGTATGAAAGCTCTATCAAGGAATAATACTTATTATCACAGCAGGCACCTGTAAGCCATTTACTGTAAACACTAACATGATCAGATTCAGCAGCTGAAGACATGAACTGTTATTGTTCTGTCTAATTGTTTATTTTAGACATGTGACTGTCTCTGCAATGGGAGGCTTGTAAGAAGAGTTTGAACCAACTGATAATGCAGCTAAAAGATTAGAGCACACAACTGCAAAAATGAAATGTGTCAGATTCAACTGTTAACCAGGTTACCAAATTAACACTCAGTTTTTCAGGAAAATGTGATACTAGCAGGCTCATTTTCGAAAGAGAAGGACGCCCATCTTTCGACACAAATTGGAAGATGGGCGTCCTTCTCACAGGGTCGTCCAAATCGGTATAATCGAAAGCCGATTTTGGGTGTCCCCAACTGCTTTCCGTTGCAGGGACAGCCAAAGTTCAAGGGGATGTATCGGAGGCGTAGCGAAGGTGGGACTTGGGCGTGCATAATACATGGATGTCCTCGACCCATAATGGAAAAAAAAGGGCGCCCCTGAGAAGCACTTCGATGACTTTACCTGGTCCTGTTTTTCTTACAACCAAGCCACAAAAAGGTGCCCGAACTGACCATATGACCACTGGAGAGAATCGGGGATGACCTCCTCTTGCTCCCCCAGTGGTCACTAACCCCCTCCCACCCTCAAAAATATCTTTAAAAATATTTTTTGCCAGCCTCTATGCCAGCCTCATATGTCATACTTAGGTCCGTAACAGCAGTATGCAGGTCCCTGGAGCAGTTTTAGTGGGTGCAGTGCACTTCAGGCAGGCGGACCCAGGCCCAAACCCTACCTGTTACGTTTGTGGAGGAAACAACGAGCCCTCCAAAACCCACCACAAACCCACTGTACCCACATATAGGTGGCCCCCCTTCACCTGTAAGGGCTATGGTAGTGGTGTACAGTTGTGGGTAGTGGGTTTTGGGGGGATCAGCACACAAGGTAAGGGAGCTATGTTCCTGGGAGCAATTTATGAAATCCACTGCAGTGCCCCCTAGGGTGCCCGGTTGGTGTCCTGGCATGTCAGGGGGACCAATGCACTACAAATGCTGGCTCCTCCCATGACCAAAGGGCTTGCATTTGGTCGTTTCTGAGATGGGCGTCCTTGGTTTCCATTATCGCCAAAAATCAGAAACAACCAAGTCTAGGGACGACCATCTTTAGGGATGACCAAAATTTCAGGGTTTGGGCGTCCCCGACCGTATTATTGAAACGAAAGATGGACGTTCATCTTTTTTGATAATACAGGTTTCCCCACCCCTCCATCAGGACATTTTGTGAGGACGTCCTCAACAAAACTTGAGCGTCCCTTTTGATTATGCCCTTCCACGTGGCAAATATTCACAAGGGTTTCACTGGGCAGGAGAGGCTCTGGCCTGGTTAAACCCCGCTAAGCTGGCCATGCCTGGATATTCAGTGGCACTCAGATTGCCCCTACCAAAGCACTAACCAGCTAGGTTAGGGGCAATCTGAGGTCAGAGCGAAGGCAGAACTAGCACTTAATTCGCTAGTGGTGATATTCAGGGGCCCTTTTGCCAAGCTGCAGTAAAAAGGGCCTTGTGGTAGTGATGGTGGCCGTTTTTGCTGAGTGCCAGGGCCCTTTTTACTGCAGTGGGTAAAAAAGGCCGAAAATCGACATGGCCATGTGGTAAAATTGCATTTATTGTGTGGCCATGTGGGGGTGAGCACTTACCACCACCCTTTGAGGTGGCGGTAAGGGTTCCCGTGGTAACCCGGTGGTAACTGAGCAGCGTGCAGCACTGCCTGGTTACTACCGGGTTAATAATTATGGACAAAATTTCTGTCTTGCCAGAAATGGTGCATGCTTGAGTGGAACTACCACCAGCGGATGTATTGTATTGGGTTGGTGGTAGTTCTGGATTGCCATGTGGCAACCCTTTAGTAAAAGGGCCCCTCATTTTGCTAACCAGTTAAATATAGTTACAGTTTTTATATTCCACTTTTACCAGATTTAGTTCTAAGCAGATCAAACATCTAGAAGTATACATAAATATATTAGTTATTTCTGAAATAGATAGGTTTTAATTGCTTTCTTAAAAAGATCAAAACTTGGTAAAGATTGTTCTGTCCCCTGACAGTCTTACACTAGTTTATAGTGTGGCCCTAAAATGTGTTTAATGCCTTTACTGTTATTCTCACTTCTAAGGATTCACTTCTAAGGATATTTACTGCTGTAGTCCTCACTGTAAAGATATATCAGCAATGCATTGTATGAAATGTAGTGTCACATGTACCGCAGCCAACCCTGCTTGTTTGTATAAAGTCTCTTACTAAAGGTCTATTCTGCTACAAAGACCTCCCTTTCTCAACCAAGCTTGGCTCCTTTGTCTACCTGCTATTATTTCTTAATTATTCTTACTATCTCTGTACAGATGGGTCAACTAGGTTATGACCTTTCACTCCAATTGAGGACTGCCCTCTGTGAACACCTTCTACCTGATCTAAGGTTCTGTCCCTATTGGCCTCTTTACCTCCCCTTCCCTGGGCTTGTGTGGGGCTTTTCTTGACCTCCCTGTCTCTCTCTACAATGCACATGTTCCATCTTGCCATTACAGCACTTGTCTTTCTGTCCACCTGAAGAAATCTAATCTTTTCACCTCATTCGTTCTTTCTCATCAGATATTACACAAATCCAGCACCTCATCTCTGAATTGCTTCCATCTATTTAATCACCCTCCCATCTCTGCGACAAGCTTCCTTTCTTCAGATTTCTACCTCCATCTACCCTTGCAGCTCTCAGAACTACGAAGCCTCTTGCATTGGGGCATGAACTTCTGAACATCTACTGATTGTGAGTAAACTACCTACATTTATTCAATAAAGTAAATTTCAGAAAAAGAAAAGAGACTTCTGGGTGTGCTGATGTGCTGAGGTTACACTTCTTGACTATTAAATCCTTAAGAATATTACACTTTAAGAGGCCTTGACAAAGATCTATGATTACCTGGAAATAATGATCAAAATGTTGCTGCTTGTTTGGAATAATTTCCAATAATGTACACCCTTGAGGCTGGCAAATGTTACCAAACTGAAGTGTGTATATCTTATACTCAAAGGTCTATATATCAGTGATAACACACAACCTGGGATGACTCCATATAATATCTTGAATACTAAACTACCAAGTTTAAATATAATGCAGGTTTCTACAGGAAGCCAATGAGTAGATAAATAAAATAGGGTAATATGAGCAGAGATTTTAAAAGAAAAAAAATCAAATGAATTGTAGTATTTTGCATTGTCTGCAACCACTTCAAAAAGCTTTTCGACACTCCCAAATAAACTATATTGCAATAATCCAATTTACTCAAAATAAGTGACTGAACAACTAATTTAAGGGGCCTTTTAGAAAGCCATGCTAGCATTTTTAGCTCACTTTAAAAATCAGCTTGCGTTAAATGCTGAGATGTCTATAATCCGGATTCTATATAGTGCGCCTAGAGATCCATGCTGAAATCCAGGCATTTTCTGTAACAATTAAGTGTGTAACTTAATTGGCTTAATGAGCTAATTAGCATTGATAACAGCACTTACAAGTAATAATAAGCACAGATAGGTAATAATTAGAATTTATGTGCAAACCTCGCTAAGCATATTCTGTAATGAACTGCGTCTAAATTCTAATGTGTGCTGTTCAAAAGGGGCATGGCTATGACCGGAGAAATGGGCATTTTGTGGGGCTTAGCCACAAAATGTACATGCGTGGTTATAGACTGTAGCCCAGTGCGTGTAAATCTACGCAAAGGGATTTATGCCACATTTTCTTTGGTGTAAATGGAGATATGTAGTTTTAGATACTGGGATAGCAACTAAGTGTATTCTATATACCACTCCCAAATCTAGGTGCTGCTTATAGCATATGCTTAGGTAGAAATGTTTACCATGCAGATTTTTTAGGTGCCTTATATAGAATCTGGCCCTATATTCCTATGGGCGTCTCAGTGTTTAGCGCCAGCAAAAAATGCTAGCACTCCATAGTAAAAGACCCCCTTAAACTGTTCCTGATTAAGATATTTTCTAATTCTTCTTAATTTCTGCATTACCCCAAAATATCCCTTTATTAGATGATTTATTTGTTCCTCTATAGTTAACCTGCAGTTAATAATTATACCAAAAATTTTAATCAATCTTTCCAAAGTATGAGTGGATAAGGTTAGGACAGCTGAAAGCAGAGGCGTAGCCAGACAACAGATTTTGGGTGGGCCTAGGCAAGAAGTGGGTGGGCACCAAGTGTTCTCCCCTTCTCCCACCACCCAAAAAAAAAATCTCAGTTGGTGGGAAAACACTTCTTTCCACCTTAGCAGTCTGCAGCAGGCACGCGCTGAAAACTGAGCATGCGCAGGTGCTGGTATCCTGGAGAATGGCGTTTTCATTACCATCCGGAGGAAGTCTTCAGCTGGTGGAGCTTGGGATCCCCACCTGCTACTGCTAATATGTGTGCTGCTGTTGGGTGGGCCTGAGCCATAATTGGGTGGGCCCCGGCCCACCCAGGCCCACCTGTGGCTACGCCACTGGCTGAAAGGCTGTTGTAACTTTATGCTCCAAGTTAATCAGGTACCAATCTGAATATCAGCTGGAGCCTGGTTAACTTCCGAATTGCTGTTCTAACCTAGATATTCACTGCCAGAGGCCGGACATACTCCAGCATTGAATATCCAGGGATAATTCAGCCCACTACTGGCTAAATATTGGGCCTTAAAGTTCATTGCAAGATACTTGAACTAACTAGAAAATAAAAGAACAAGAAAACAAATGACAGATTAGATAACTTTTCTGAAAAATAAGCAATATTTTCAAATGTGAAAAATGTTGCTGAAACATAGGGGAATTTTGTCAGCATGCAAGTTTTGAAACATTCCATTGGTGCACGGTAATCATATATTGTAGAAGTGGGAAAACTAGAGCTGGGCAAAATTCAAAAAAAGTTTACAAGTTATTCCAAAGTCTATTAAAAACTCACTTCTTCAGTCTAACCTTTAAGGAAATAAGCACTCTTCTCAATTAAACTCATGGCACTAATTTTTACCTCATTCCATCTCCCACTACTCCCGTCTATCCCAGCTAACCCTAGCCCTTACCTTTTTTCTCCATATTTCAATTATCTAGCTTAAATCATTAAGGGCCCCTTTTACAAAGTGGCAGTAAGCCCCAACGCGGGCTTACCGCTCGCCAGGGGCGTAGCTACGGGTGGGCCTGGGTGGGCCCAGGCTCGCCCACCCAAATTGCAGCAGCAGCACGGAACAACGACGGGGACGGCACCCGCGCGCACCCACTGAGGCTCAGCTGATCAGGCTCCGAAGGGCCAGAATCCTACCTGATTTCGCTCGCTCAGGCCCGCCCCCGGCCCACCACCACCTAGCGCTAGCGTACCACGTCGTCACCAGGTCTCCAGGGCAGGCTCCACCTCCGACAACATCAGCCCGCCGGGCCGGCGCCTACCTTCGGCTTCGGGAATGCACTTGGCTTGCAGGGCTGTGCAGGCAGCACGTCGTAGTTTCCCATCATCCATTCCATAATGACTGGACGACGTGCGCACGTGCACGCACGCAGGTGCGAGGTGAGCCTCAGCCTGGCCCTGCCTGGATGTGGGAATTGGCTTGGGAAGGAAGTTTGAGGAGAGATCATTCCAGAATCGAGTTCCAGGCTCCAGCAGTGTCTCCACTCTCCAATCCATATCTTTACTGCCAAGGTAAGCAGCAGCAGCAGCTGCCAGCAGCCCAGCCCAGCAGCAGCCAGCAGGACAGGTAATAAAATTGTAAATGCTTTTTTTTTTTCATCATAATCTTTTGCCCTGCAGTGAAGAGCCCACCCCGAAGCCCACCACCATGACCTGCCAGCATTTTGATTATTCTTTTTTGTAATCAAAATGATGGCTGTGGTCTGGTAGTGGGCTTCTGGATGGGGGGGGGGGGGGGTAGACGTGCCGGTGCCTAGGGAAATGAGGAGCCCATCCCCACCCAAAATCTCAGGTCTGGCTATGCCACTGCCGCTCGCTAAACAGGAAGTACCGCTGGGTAGCCCGGTGGTACGTCCCACCCCCAGCACCCCCAGTTGTAATCATTGCCCAGTTACTGCCAGTTTAGTGCGGGAGCCCTAGGTGGTGGTAAGGGCTCTTCCTGAAATGGCTGTGCAGCAAGTGCTTTACTTGCTGCACAGCCATTTCCTTGAGAAAAGAAAGAATAACCTTTTACCAGCTGTGGTAAAATGAGGCCTCGGCACGCATCAAAAACACATGCCGATTCCAGCGCAGGCCCCCTTTTGCCGCAGCTTGGTAAAAAGGGGCCCTATGGGCCGTATTTAGTAAGCTGTGCTTTTGGCAGCAAGCTAACGCTAGAAACACCCATAGGAATAAATGGGTGTCTCTAGCATTAGTGCGTACTAATTTTTAGCGTGCGCTAAAAACGCCAGTGCACCTTAGTAAACAGGACCCTAACTATTTAATTACATTTGTTCCTAATTCAGGATTTACTGGTCTAACATTATATGATGTGTTTTGCTTTCTGTTAATATATTTTGAACATGTTCATGCTTTTCTAATTGTTATGTAAGCCACATTGAATCTGAGTTCTGCTCGTGCTAATGCAGGATATAAATGTCATAAATAAATAAATTAGTTTGATAAATCAAGAGTTTGAAATAGTCTGGCAGACTTTATGTAAAAAAGACATATTTCTTGACTATATAAATCTGCATCACAACTGTCAATTGATTTAATGATATATAGTTGTGGTAATATTATGCTGAATATACTGCTTGGAAGCAGAATTTGAACAAGATACCTTTGGCTAATATCCTGTGCATGGCATTTCAATGATGCCGATAAAGGAAAATGGGATTCACTCATATTTTGGGGTATTGGAAAATATAGGTAATCACCCAGGGCTTGTCGAGATGGGGTAAGGAAAAGCTTTTGTTCAAAGCTGAGTACTGTATTAGGTCCAGAAACTGGAGACTCAGACATACCAGGGAACGAATCAGGATTTCAAAATGTAAATGAAAATATTTAATATTATTCAAAATGTACTGTTGATTTTCAATTAAGGTACTAGTTACAGTGGTATAGATAGATATATCAGGCGTTCTCAACCTAATCCCCTGTACACAACAAGCCAGTCTGGTTTTCAAAATATCCGTTATGAATATGCATGAGATAAATTTGCATACAATGAAAATTCATGTTATGCATATTCATTGTGGTTATTTTACAAACTAGAAAGCTTGGTGTATCCCAAGGACTAGGTTGAGAACCCCTAATATAGATACAGAGAGAGAAGTAGATACAGTATATAGATATATACATATATTTATGGACAATATTCAAATAATTTGTCAGATTAGCAATGCGAATTAACTGCTGACATTTTGAATCTGTTAACCTCGCTAGCCAGTTAATTTTGGTTGACAAGTCTGGCCCAGTCTTAACTGGTTATCTGTATGGAGTTGTATAGGCATGTCAGATAGAAACATTGACACACAGAGGCATAGAAGATGAAGGCAGATAAAGATGATCTGGTGTATCTAGTCTGTCCATCTGTATAAACTCTTGCTTTCTCTTAGAGACCATCTGTGCTTATTCCAGGTTTTCTTGAATTCAGATTTTTTTTCTTGTCTTCACTACCTCCATTAAGAGGCTGTTCTTCACATCCACAAACCTTTCTATAAAGAAATATTTTATTAGGTTACTCCAGAGCATCTCCCCTTTTGCCTTAATCCTAAAATCCCTTGTTTTAAAACTTTCTTTCAATTGAAAGAAACATAGCTTCTCACCTTTCTTTCCAAAGTATGTGTAACCTGGGTCTCACTCCCAGGGGCACTGATTAGCTCTCAGGGTTGAGCACCCCCTTAACTCGGGCCACAATACACACACTGTTCTCCAATCTCACAGTTCAGTCTTTCTTACATGAGTTTGGATGTAGGCTGGGACTGGACTTATTCCAGTAGGCCGTAGGGTATTATGCAGGGCTTTACTGGAAACTCTTTGATCGTCCAGGAGAAATCACTTCACTCTCACTTCGAAGAAATACTCGCCACCCCAAGGACTGTATTTTATGCAACAGCAACTTTACTTAACTTATGCAACAGGCAGTTCAAATCCTCTTGCAAGCAAACAGTTAAATTGTAATCAAACTTGATATCAGAGCCAAACTTAGGGATATGGTGTATCTCCTTAACAGTAGCATACCAAGGGCAGGATGGTGGGGGCGGTCCACCCCAGGTGCAGGCAGCAAGGAGGTGCATGGGGCAGGTGCATGGCTGTCGTCTCTGCCGGCCTGCTGCCACCTCTAATGTTACTTCCTGTTCTGGGGCAGGGGACCAGCAGAGCCGACAACCATGTGCCTGCTCTGCGCACCCCCTTGCTAGGAGGAAAGGTGGTGGGGTGATGTGCTTCAGGGGGAGGTGTGGTGCACCTTGGGGGGGGGGGGGGGTGATACGCCAGGTGGGCACAGTAGCGACCCATCCCGGGTGGCAAACAAGCTAGGTACTCCACTGCTTCTTAAATGCAATTTATATTTACTGCTTCTCCTGTCCATACCCATCCCTTCTGGGTGTCTAAATCTAAGGATATGTCTGCAGCACTTGTGCAGAAAGCAGATCTTCCTTTGGATCAGACCTCCTTGTCTGTCCACACTATCCTCCAAAGGAGTACCTCTCCGGGCTATCACCCTTGGCTCCAGACAAATCTTTTTCTAAAGCTTAGCATGTGCTAAATGTTGCTTGTCAAAATTTATACCTATGGGCCACGTGGCATTTAACACAGCTAATGTCCTTTAGTGGGTGCTATGCTTTAGTGCAAGGGCCCCTAAATGTAGCAACAGAAGGAAAGGCAGGGCACAGACAGCTAAGGGATGTGCCGGCACAAAGAGGGAGCTGATGCAGAGCTGCCAGGGAAGGGAGATAGGGCTGGGTGGGATGAGAAAAGGCATAGGGGGTGTAAGGGAGCATGTGAGTCAAATTGACCAATTAGGGAGGGGTGAGGGGCACTGCCAATTCAAATGGCTAGCCTTCGCACCAGGCACCATCACAATGGAGGCACTGGAGTGCTGTTGCTTGTCATTGCAATGCCCCAACTACATGATCACATGTTAACCCATTTATTCTTTATAGAGTTTTGTTTCAGCTATGCCTCCAGCCACAAAATCTTCTCGATCAAAAAGTGCATGGGTAGCACCATCCAAGAGATTAATTGGCATCCAGGCGCCCAGATCATTAGCCAAGGCCAGGTAACAAGCTGCAGGAACAGTAACAAGGGCAGGGTAAACAAGGGGCAGATGAACTCATACAAGAGCTGTGCCAACAGGTGCCAAAGGCTTCAGGTACCTGCTATGACGGGGGACGCAGCCAACTATTAATCCTATCATACTACTACTACTTAACATTTCTAGAGCGCTACTAGGGTTACGCAGCGCTGTACAATTTAACAAAGAGAGACAGTCCCTGCTCAAAGAGCTTACAATCTAGCCAAGTGACCATGTTATCAGCAACCTTTATGAGTCACGCCGTGATGCATCTCATTTTATTGAAACTGAAATTCACTCTCAGACACCTGATTTAACACATGAGGATGAACTATCCCTAGCTAACGTAATTCAGAATGCCATTGAGATGTTTAAGCAGAGAAAAGCAGTTCCCATGTCTGGGCTCAATGTGCAAAGTGTTCAGAATATGCAAACTGTTTATAATGTTCAAAGTGTGCAAAATGTTCAGTAAGAGTGGCGTGCTACTGTTACCCCCCTCCCCACCGCTACGACTGAGGCTGGTCCCATCTGCTGCTGTAGTTGTACCCAACTTAACAGTTAGTCACAGTGGGGAAGATGTATACTGTGTTCTGTCCTTTGACAGCCTTGCCTTAGTTATAGTAGGTTCCTGAAATGTGTTTAATGCGTTACTGCAGTTCTGTCTGTAAAGTAGAGGAGCAATGCATTATGTGTAATATAGTTCACAGCTAGCGCAGACACACTTGTCTGTTTGTTTAAAAACTGTTGTCATTGATGTAATGTTGCCTGAACCTCTTCTCCTTCTCAGCCTAGCTTGACTGCCTTGCTACCTGATGGCTCTGTCTCATTGGTCTTTATGCTCTTGTTCTTTGGGCTTGGGAGCCCCCTCTGCTTTTCCCCTTGTTCTAGCTTTGAAACTTTCTCCATCTTGTTTTCTGTCAGTACTTGGCCTGATAAACTCCCTGAAAAGAACTTGGTTTTTTACCTTGTAAAATATATCTTGTCAATAAGATATAGCACTTTCCAGGCATCCATTTCTGAGCTGTCTCTGCCTGTTCATCTGTTTTTTCACCTCAGCCAACACTGGTTATTCTCAACAATTGTTTTAAATTAAATTATGTATCCTGGAATTCTAATATATATAAAAAAAATACTAACTCTTGACCCTGCACTGCCACAATGTTAAATGCAAACATATATTCTGAATTTACAGAAGACTTTCTCACACGAGTGCAGAACAGAACTAGGGCAAGTTGCCATAGAAAAAAAATCTCTGATTCTGTATATATCTCAATAACAGTAACATAACTCCTTTTCCAGTAGCAGGCATATTATGAATTAATACAGAACCCAACAAAAGTCACTCAGGACCTACAGAACAAATTTATCATTCCAGAATGGCACCAACAAGGACCTTTCTAGGAAGTGAGCCTAGAACATCAATATGGTTTATAGTTTATTATTCTTAATACACCGCCTTTCACAAAGAATGACAAGATGGTGTGCAATGAAAACAGTATGAGGTTGAAAGGAACCACATTCAAAATAGGAAAGAGAAAAGATATAAGCCAATAGATAATTAAGTACAGAGAAAGGGTAGCAGAAGAGAGAAGACACTGTAAGTAAATGAACAGTAGCTGAGGAGTAGGTGACTAATAAATCATATGTCAAAAGCAGTTGAGAACATGGCCTTGAGGTCTGTATTACATTTTGAATATGACATTTCTAGTCGCAAATGCTTAGGCAGGGAGTTCCAAAGATAAGGTGCTCAATGGAAAAAAAGCAGACAAACATGTAGATTCATAATGCGCAGAAAAGAGAGGTGGAAACAAAGTTGGCGATTATCAAGAGAGCAGAGTATACAGTACTGGATGTAGGGAATGATGTGGAAGGAAAGATATAAAGCAACACCAGAATAAAGAGTCTGATGGGCAAGAATAAGGACTTTAAATGTTATTCTTTGGGCAACTGGCAGCTAATGATGTTTAGCAAAGGGGAAAAGTGGTCAAAGCTGCTGGCTTTACAAGGAATCCAAATTGCCAGGTTTTGCACAGATTGCAGCCCCCCGCAACAGAGATTGAGAAAGACCAGCATAGGTGACATTATATTAGTCAAGCCTGGCAATAACTAAGGTGAGCAGTAATGTAATTTGTGATGAAGGGTCAATTGCCTAAGGGCGTGTAAACAAGACTTCACCAGCATACTAACCTGAGGTTCAAAGGATAGGCAACTGTCAATGATAATCCCTAGACACCTAAAGTGTGGAACTAGCCTAAGAGGATTCCTGCAAAGTAGTGGTGTCAGATTGGGAAGATGATCAGTTGTCCAACAGCTGATTATTTTTGAGTGGTCAATACACCAATTGGGAAAATTGAACAAGACAGATTACTACAGAGACCCACAGACACTCAGTGCTAACAAATGCCTGGCCTTGATTACATATGCAGAAAACAAATAGACCCTCTCAATGCAGGATAAGTGACTACAAACTAAGAGTAGAAATATATAGCCAAAAATTAAACTGAAACCCAAGAAGTCAAACTCTGCATGCAGCACAGAGAAATAGAAAGAGATGTGTTTTTCTGTACTGTGCAAAATAGAAAAATAGCAGCTGTAAATTCCCAAAACTGACATATTTCAATCACTATATGGAAAATAAAATTATTTTTTCTACCTTTGTCATCTGGTCATCTCATTTTTCTGATCGTATTGGTCATGGTCTCTGATTCTTCTTTCTACTATTTTCTTAGCTCGCTGTCCAGACCCTCTTGTCCATTTGCCATTTTTTTGGCTCTCTTCTTGTTTTCTTCACTTCCTTCCCTAGATTCATCTCTGATATTGATCTTTCATGCTCATATTTTTTCCATTTACTTTTCTGCCTCTCAATCCACTCAAATATCATCCCTCTCTCACCTTCCAATCTTCAAACAGCCTTTTTTTTACTGCTTCTGATGATAGATTTCCATCTCTTCCCTTGTGTCCAATTACTTCCCTCTCTTCCCTTCCTGTCCCCTTCTCATTATTTCTACCTTTCATCCCTTCACATTTCCCCATGTTCAACCTCTCCCCAAGCTCTCCTTCTACCGCCCTGTGTCCATCATTTCCCCCATCTCCCCTTCCATCTCCCTCAGTGAGTAGAAGCCAGCTATGTGGGTGCCAATATTGAGCAACCTCCTTCATTGTGTGTAGGGAGGAATAAATTATATTGTGCTTGGCACCTTCAATCATTTTGAAATGTTGACACCTATGCCCCTGTATCCAGCATTGCCCCCATCCAGCATCCCCTCACTTCTCTTGGGTCCAAGATCTCCCCCGATCTCTCATATTCCCTTCTGTCCAGTATCTCCTCCTAGATCCAGCAGCTCTCCCTGATCTCCCTTCCACCTTGTCTATGTCCAGCAAACCCCTTGATCACCCACTTCCCATGGGTCCAGCATCTCTCTCAAACTCCCCTACCACCTCTCTGGTGTCCTGCATCTGCAGTGATTCTCCCTTTCCACTTCTCCCGTGTCCTGCATCTGCCCCAATCTCTCTCTCCTTCCACTTGTCCTGTATCTTGCATCATCTCCAATCTGTCCAGCACATGTGCTCGTATTCATTTCTGCGCTGCCATTGCCATCAGACGAAGAACAGAAAATGGTTGTATGAGGCCTCAGAAACCAAGCACATGCTCAACATCTTCTGGTCCTTCCCCATCTGATGTGATTTCTTAGGTCACAGGAGATGGGACTGGCAGACATTGAGTACCACATGGATTCCAAGGCCCCTTGCTGCTATTTTCATATCACCTCCTTTCTCTCCGTTTTCGGCTGGTGGTTTGGGAGAGGGCGGTCAGAAAGGTTTAAATGGTGCAAGTCTTGTAAAACCCCAGTAAGCTCTCAGTGGCACACCAGTTGAGAAGAACTGGGTTAAAGTGTTAAGCAGGTAGCCCAAGCTTTTACCTCTAAGGGAAGCAATTTTGGATCTAGCTCATACCTTTCCAGTTGTAGCTCAAGGAAATTACATTTAGGTACAGTCCCTGGAAAGCTTACAATCTTTGTACCTGAGGCAGTGGAGGGTTAAGTGCCTTGCTAATGATCACAAGGTGCTGCAGTGGGATTTGAAGCACAGTACCAACAAAAAGAGAAAAACAATATTTCCACAAAAGATCAAAACAAAAACAAAGGGGGGTGAAAGATAATAATCCAAGATGAAAAACAAAAAGAAAATAATGTCCAGAAGTTCAATGCTTCTTTAAAAACATTACTCTCCAAAATATACAAGGTGCATGGGCATTTTTGACCTAACACAGGCCGTTTTTCAGCTTTCAGCATCCCTCAGAGGTCTCTGTTAACAACACTTTGAAGTCACAGAGAAAAATGTGTCATGAAAAACGCAAAGAAAACGTCTGTAAAATAACTTTTGGTAAGGTTGCTGTGGAGATATCCTGTAACAATATTACATTAGAGTCCAGAGACCGAAACACAACATGTGTTGGGTCAAGAATGTCCACACATCTTATATATTTTGGAGAAAAGTTAAAAAAAAAGAATTGTTTATTGGTGACCACAAAATCCTTATACAAACAGATATAAATGATATTGAACTTTGTATAATAATAACAAGGTATCCCATGACCCCCAGAAGGACAACCAATTTATACAAGTTATGCAAAGAAAATCCCCCAACCTACTCCACCCCATCCCAGCACCTCCCTACCTAGCAGTCCACCAGTTCAAACTCTACTCAAGATGTGATATCAAACTAGCCGTTCAGTATTCTACTATGAGCATGTGGGGTCAGTGTATCCTAAAATGGGGACCAACATTGAAGAAAGTGGTTTCCCCACATTGAGGACAAGTCCTGAATATCTTTGTATTCCATAACCCTTAATATAATCATAGCAGACCGCCACCGTTGTATGGAAGGGTGATCAGGTCATAGCCAGGTACCAAGAATGGTCTTTTTCCCCATGATAACTGTCCTCTTTAAAACGTCTTTCAAGCCCACACGGACTAGGCCCTGCAGGAGAAATAACTAAAACAGGAAAGCAGGATTGGGTTTCCACGTAACCCGCCATAGTTGGGACACATGAGCACACAACTGAATCCAAAAGCCTAAAACCAGAGGGCAAGTCCAAAACATATGTCCCAGATGTGCTCCCAACCCAGGACACTTTGGGTAGTCATACCAGGACGCAATATAGCTCTAAATGCTCTGTACTGGATAATGTGAAGATGCATAAGGAATTTAAATTGTAGCTCCCACAAGTCAGCACTCCCAGAGTTTTGTATGTGCTCAACAAACACGCTTGATTTTGAGTGTCCTGAATGTGGAGTCCCAATTCAGCAGACCAAGAGAATAAAGTTTTTAAAGAAGCATTGAACTTCTGGACTGTATTTTGTTTTTTTTATCTTAGAGCATCTTTGGTTATTATCTTCCACCCCCTCTCTCTTTTGGCAGTGGGATTTGAACCAGGCTTCCTTGGTTCTTAGCCCACTTCTCTAACCTTTAGGATATCCCTTAGTTGATCCACAAGCCATACCTTTTTTCCTTCAGCTCTTACCATTCATCTTTATTTCTATCTCATTGTCACAGTATCCTTTTCTCTTGCTAAATTTCTCTCACTTCAGATCTATCCCCTGACTTCTTTCTCTTCCAGTCACCAATTGACTTATTTGAAAAGCTTTCATTATGTTTATTTCATAACATCACCATGTTATACACAGTTATACCTTTGTTAATAGAAATATGTAATATAAAACATACAGGCATATGCTAATTTACAAAAACATTGGATGCAATTTTTGATTATATGCTGTCTATTAGTGCAGACTGTTAACATTTGTAAACTCTTGCTGGGTTCTTGGCTGAGTTCACTCAGGTCACGAACTAAATTAAAACCAAATGTTTGCTTTATTCTGTTTACTTAATTAAAATTGTGTTTCTACTAAAAATGACCAATTTCCTAAAATCTAAAGGTGAATGTTGAAAGAGTCTGATACTTTCTGTAAAATTCCTTTGTTTCAGTCAAAAGAGACTGTGGTAATATTGAGATTTTTTTTTTTATCTTTCCCTCTGTAACTTCCCTTCCTTCTATTCCATTCTCTATGCTCTTTCTCTCCCACATCCAGGGCAGCACTGTGTTTCTTTACCTCTAAGAAGAAAGCTACCAACACAATCAGGATAAAGACTATATTGCCCCTTCTTCCCCATAATTTTATGCTGAATTTTCCTGGTTTTGAATCTGGGAATAGGGAAGAGAGGGTGTAGGATTTCTAGGGCATCTCCTGGAAGCAGGAATATAGTGACCCAGAAATGTGCCCTGTATAGCATGTCCCCAAGCAAGCCCACCCACCCACCATGTCACAGCAGAGCAAGGGGGACCAATGGATGGGACGCTGGTGCTGCCTAGAAGATCCAGATATGAGCTGTGTTCTTCTTTTTCCAGTTCCCCACTGGAATGGATGAAGCCTATCACTTCTCATTAGCTCTCTGGCCACTCACTGACTTTGCCACTCTTCTCTACTTAATTTCAGAAGTTCAGTTATAAAACTAATCTCACAAGATCCAGTCTGGTCTTGCCAAACTACAAGATTTCAAATAGACAATGGTTGGAGCTGAGCACTGAGGAGCAAAAGGACTGGAAACAGCCACAAGCTGTAATATTAACACTTTGGGGCCCTTTTACTAAGCTGTGTTAAACAGCTAGCATAGCTCTGTGCTAACATCTAATGTGCATTAAAAAAAGATAATACAGTAAAAAAAAAACATGTTGGCTACATGTGGAGTGGAGTGGAGTGGCCTAGTGGTTGGGGTGGTGGACTTTGGTCCTGGGGAACTGAGGAACTGAGTTCGATTCCCACTTCAGGCACAGGCAGCTCCTTGTGACTCTGGGCAAGTCACTTAACCCTCCATTGTCCCAGGTACAAATAAGTACCTGTATACAATATGTAAGCGTGGGGTACAAATGTAACAAAAATAAATAAACATGGGCACAGAATGAGCACTGTGTAGGCGGGAATGGGGTGGTGCAGAGAAGTGGCCTTCTGTGATAGCTAACAGGTACAAGTTATTACTATGCACTAACTGTCACGACTGCCGGTAGTATGGATACCTCAGTAATGCTATTGAGGCTGCTGTGGCAGATAATCCACCCTTCCAATCACCTCTCTGATCCAATCTCCCTGATCCAGAATCCTCCCTGCCAAATCTAATCCCCTCCAAAGTCTCCCCCTTTCAAGATCGGGTCCACCTAAGATCTGATCCACCCCACCCAATCTAATCCCCTCGGTGAGATCTGGTCCCCCACCATATGTGACCCCCCCCCCCCACAAGATCGGATCCTCCCTTGAAAGACTTCTCCCACCTGATATTTTTATATTTATTTATTTTATCCCACCCATCTACAAATCTGGGCAGCTTACAAATTCACACACATAATACAATTATGACATACAATATAACAAAACACCGTAAAATGGAAAAAACAACTTCATTATCACCATTTGCAAGTAAAGTCCTGTTGAAATACTATTGCTATTAACTATTTCTGAAAAGTTAGGAAGAACTACTCAGGCATGAATTTAACAGTAGTGTGTTCTATAACAATGGGTCTATGATCATAAACAAAGAATTCCTTTATTCTATTCATATGCATCTAAATGTAGGAACATCTAAAAGATACTGTTCGCGAGATCACAAAGCATGTGTAGGTGTAGAAATCTTTAAAGTGACAACAAGACAAGATGGAGTTTTTATCAAGAATAATTTTGAAAATTAAGGTCAAGACTTTAAAGCGTATCCATCATAAAATAGATAACGCAGAACAGTTTCTACCATCTCAGTAGATGGCATTAAGTGCACCTGAGTTCTCTGCAATGTAGTTAACATGTGGTATATGTATGTTCTCTGCAGTAACTGTTTGGGAAGATGTTGGGCATGAATAACAGTTAATACAGAGGCTTTGCAGTTATTGTAATTTAATTTTGGCCATTAACACGTGGTGATGCAAACTTTTAATGCAGCTTCATAAAAGAAATTCCCTTTGGACCTTGCAGCATGGCTGTTCCCCTCCTGGAATCCATTTTTCTCTGTTCCAGACTACAGTGAGTTTTACAGTACTTTGCAGCCTCTGAAGGTATCCCTTGGGTTTGTAGATAGTACAAGTCTTTCTTCAAACTCTTTTTGCCTTTAACTACTTATGTAATCTCCCTCTCTCCTTCTTCAGGCTAGCCTCCCTTCTACTTTTCTCTCCTTAATTTTCCCTTAATATTTTCTATTTTCTTTTTCTCTCCTTCAGCATTGCTCCCTCACTTCTTTCACTGCTTTCACCAACGTTCCCATTCCTTGTCCCTTTTAGCTTGTTTCTTTCCCCCCTTTTTTCCCCTTCCACCACTTGCTGTACAATCTCTTCTCCCCATTATCCTTCCCTTCGCTACATTTGCTCTTTCCAGCTATCTTTTTGCATCTTTTTTCATTCTCTCCATATTTCTCTTTTAGTTACTTCACACCCATGCAATTCCACTGCTCCCAACTTCTATTTGTTTCTCTCACCTTCCCAGTCAATCCTCTTATCTCCTTTACTTTAATATTCTGCCTATTAACAAGGCATCTAAGCAAATCAGAAATTAAAATACATTTATTAAAAAAACACTTCTAAAAGTTTACATCAATATAAATAAACATATACAATTGTAAAGCCCACTCAACATAATTCCTCCTGTTTTGCTGAAGTATGGCTCAGGAATATCATTGGGGATCCACCACCTCTGATGTCCAAGAGTGAGCAATAAGGAATGGAATGACCCGTTAGGATCCGCTTTCAAGCAGCCCAGATTGCCTGCTGATGGAGACAGGATGTTGGGCTTCATTGATCCAACGTGCCATTTCTTATGTAAAGGAAATATTTTGACATAGAGGGTCATGGATACATAGAACTGCCTCCTAGAAGAGGTGGTGGTGGAGGCCAAAATAGTAACAGCAAAGTATAAATCTAGAGAATCCTTAGATTGTATAAAAATATTAAGAATGAGTAGGCTCTGCAGTATTGAATTAGGAGTGGACAGAGAAATGAACCTGGAGGTAACTATCTGCTATTGTTTTCTCTGTTTATATACCTTAAGCTATTCTTCAAATGGCTATTTCTAAAAACATTTGAATCAAATCTAGTCAAGTCTTCATAAAATATGTTTATATTTCCTTTTTTATATTATTCCAGGGCAATAAAGTGCTACAGTTGGTCAATGTTTTATACTGCAAGATGTAGTAGGATGGCCCAATGTGCCTACCTTGCAATAACATTCTGTGTCCCTGCTCCAGAGTAGTGACATTCAAAGTAATGATGGGATAGTCTATTCATGGAGAACCCAATAGAAGGAGTGCCTTGGACATTGGAGGGAAGAATAAAATGTGAGTGTAGGGCGATGGACAAGAAAGTGAGGACTGTGCAAAAAGGATCTCAGGAAGTCTTTAATATTAACAGCTAAAAAATGTTTTTTAGTTGTTGATATTAAAGACTTCCTGAGATCCTTTTTGGCGCGCGTCCGATAAATTTTATTTTCAGATGCGCATATCGGACATGCACCAAGTGGTGACGCGCATAGGTCATTACCGCCTGGGTACCATGTGAGACTTTATTGCTAGGTTATGGCTGGCGGTAAGGTCTCAGACCCAAAATGGATGAGCGGCAATTTTCATTTTGCCGCACGTCCATTTTTGGCAAAAATAAAAAAAGGTATTTTTTACAGGTGCGCTGAAAAATGATTCTGTGCATGCCCAAAACACAAATCTAGACTACTGCAGCCCATTTTTCAGCTCACCTTTGTAAAAGGGCCTCTTAGAGACCAGGGTGGAGAAGAGGAGATGGGAAGGGCCAGGTGTGGGGCCTGATTCCTTTAAGGAAGGAGTGTAGACAACAGAGAGGTTCAAAGTGTGATCTACAGCTGAACCCCAAGACTCAGTGTGACCAGAGAAAGAGAAAAGAAGGGATCATCGGGAAGGATCCCATCCAAAAAAGATAAGTGAGGGGAATAAAGCTGCAACTAGTTCCATATCTGACATACGGAGAAGGATTTGAACGCAGGAGTGCGTGAGAGTACATACTGGAGATCTGGTGTGAGAGGAGGAGAGACCCAAGTCTTTGTACTAGGCACCTGCTTGCCTAGTACAAGGAGATTGTGCATGTGGAGAAAGAGAGAGAAAGAGTAGTGTGGAGTGATGGCACTGAAAGGAAGGAGAAGAAGCAAGGAGAGGACATATCATAACCCCTATACTTAAGAATATCTGAGAAAGAGGAGATCAGGGGTTGCTGGGAGTCTCTAGTGTTTGAGAGGTACTTACAAAGAAGCAGAGAGGATGCAAAACTCATCTATTGGAGAAAGGATACTGGAAGTAACAGCACACCACAACAGAAACCAGGGAACAGTAATAATGTGATCAAGTCCAAGACATTTTGCCATCACCTTACTTTGTGTGATTTTTTTTTTTGGACTATATACCTTGTTGTTTTTCATTGGCCTGCTTTTGTATATTTTTATTCACTTGGGGCGGGCACAATACACTTGTATTTTTATGCACATCCTTACCAGCCTCCCCTAGTGATTTTTTCAGTGTGGGTTGGATGTGTCTGTCCAGATACTGGGGAAACAGTTTTCAGCCAGCCATCAGGGACTCTTTATACTTGGTCTGTGTGCTTGGGAAGAGAATGGTGGAGGAGATTTTGACATTTAGCCACAGGCATCAGAATTAATATGTATACCGAGCCCAGGGGTCACTCTAGGTCTCAACTAATTGGAGAATGACTATATAATATATACATTCACAGGTATTTTAATGTTCACCCTTATGTGAATGAATATTGACAGAGATGCCTTTAAAGAAATGTGAAAAAAAAAATGCCCTACAGATATCTTTAATGTGCAACACATAAAGCCTTTAAAATATGATAAAGACCAGTGTGAGGCCATTCTTCAGAATTAATTCTCACAGGCTTCCAGTGCATAGAAGCTCATTGTTTGGCCATGCTCTCTCAAAGGTATTTATAAGAAGAAGCTTTTGAAGGTCATGCTTGAATATAGAGCTGTAGTTACTGTCCTCTTTCCCCCCGTGATATCTATATTACTAATGCATACAGCATTTGGAAGTGTAGATCTCCTAAAGGTAATAATGTTTAAAGACCACATTTATCCCAGTCTCTAGTATCATATTTATCTATGCCTGTTTGCTTCTGCAGGTACTGATAAGGTAGAAAACATTGCCTGACTAACATTATTAATTCCCCCTCCCCCCCAGGTAGTTGAAATGGTTATCATGCCTGGATAGCAGTCATGTTACAAGATAGTCTGCTTTCAGACTGTGGCATTTCTTCCTCACTATGAAGCATTGGTAGTTTCAGAGATTAGCAGGCTGGAGCATCTTCTGCTGCCATAGATGAAACTAAATTTAGGTAGCCAGTGAAACCACTGTTTTTATTCAAGAGAGCAAAATCCCTTCATTCATGCGTTGGAGCAAGCAATTAATCTCTCTCGGTATGAGAGTGGTAATAAATGTACGTATTCCAATAAATTACTGGTTATATGGCCAGGGACAAAAGCAAGCATTGACCTTCAAGGACGGAACAACATCAGCTTGGCTCCATTACAGAACAACTGAGAAAACTGTGCATCTGTTTAGAACTGTCGTGGGAAGAATGGAAATATCTTGAGATATGCCTGAAGTCCTGAACCTTGGGTTCACCCTCGACATTTTGAACTGCTTTTTTTCTGTACGAAGCCCGAAATGTAAACAGAAGAAAAACTTTACTGTAAATAATCAAAGAATGCACAATCATGAACTCTAAAAGGGAGATGGCCTGTGTGGCTTCAGGGCATACTCTTATGGATATTTTGTAAAAATGACAGAAGAGAAGATGTTATGCTTAACTTTCTGTAAATTCATTATTTCACATCTGAACTGAAGCAATTCCTGCCTTGGGATTATTGTTAATCTTTTGTTGCTGTCACAAAACTGAACATTTAACACACACACACACACACACACACACACACACACACACACACACACATATACACAAACACATGAAAAAAGCGTGTATAGCTGTGACATTCTTTTATTGTAGACCAGAAGTGAGCAACCACCATCCTCGAGGGTCACAACCCAGTTGGGTTTTCAAGATTTCCACAACGAATATATATGAGATTGATTTGCTTGTACTGCTTCCGTTGTTTGCAAATGGATCTCATGCATATTTATTGTGGAAATTTTGAAAACCCGACTGGGTGATGGAGCCCTAGAGGACCATGTTTGCAGACCCCTGTTGAGGACTCAGACAGCTACCAGTGCAGACTTGAATAATGAGAAAAATGCATTATCACTGACTTTATACTCTGGAGCTATGAGCTTTTGCCACCAGCCTACGGATGGCTCAGTTTCTAAGAAAACCTTACATGGATAGTGTAAGATTAAGTTACAGGAGCTTTTGGGCTTTCAGAGGGGAATGGGTATTCTTATTTACAATTAAGCTACTTCCTGGAAAGTATGGAAGCTTGAGAGGACTTGGAGACCATTAACACCATTTGAATAGATTTATGCAAAATTTGGAGGGGTTAAGGGCCTGTGGCCTGCACTCTACAATATACTGCTGTTATGGTATAAGCCAATCATCAGAATTAAATGTGTAGCATGATGTTGTGTTGGATCAGATACATATATATACACCAATATATTTGTGCAGCTTTTAAATATATATATATATATTTGACACTGCAGCAGAGAAAATAGTTTCATTTCAAGCCCCTCTCTCCCCATTCCTTTTTCTGGGAACTTCTGATAGCAGGGATAGTCAATTACAAACACTTAACAAAGACAAAGAGAAATAAAACTCTCTGCCCTCCCACCTAAAAGGACTGAACAAAAGCATGACTAAGGTGGGTACCTGGACGCCCATCAGGACATCTCTGAAAACCAAAGACCCAAGAGACCGAAAGTCTGGAGAACCCATTGAAGACAAAGACTTCAGAGGGGAAACCATAAACAGGACATTTGCTTGTCAAAGGTATACCTGCCCCTCCCATCAGCTTTCAGACATGTGCAGAAAGGAAGGACTTGTAATGTGTATCTGCTCCAGAGACTGAGCAGGAAGCCTTTTCACATCAAAAGACCATTTGTCAGCAAGATCCAGACAGCAAGTCTTGTGATGTCATAAGACATGAGACCAAGATACCACAATGCTTTGCAAATGCCCAAGGGTCATGTGGAAACCAGGAAACCAGGACAAAGATCCACATGGCATATCCTCCTGCAGCTTGCAAGATATAAAAGCAAAAGCTGTTTCCCCAAGATTCAGATTCTCTTCAACTGCAAGCAACTCAGATGATCCACTCACTGCAGAAGCCCTCCTGTCCTGCAAACATGTGCTTACCTAATGCTGTTCATACTATGTAACAAGGACTTGTAAGTAACATAACTTTTGATCTAGACCTGCTACCTTGCCTTACTTAAGCACAGATTATCTGTAAAGATCTCTTAAAACCTACCTCTCGTGTGCAATTGTATATTAAATCAACCTTTTTGAAGCTAAAAATACGGTCTCTTTGTGTTCTGAGTATATGGTATCTTTTATACAGGGCTTTTTTTGAGGGGGTACTTGGGGGTACTGAGTACCGGCACCTTTTCCATTGTCTGCTAAAATTGATCCATGGACCCCCAAGTTTTAATGAAAGAGCTCTGGCTCTACACACCAATTGTGCCTTGTCATAGATTCTGTGACTGGTGGCAGGGGGCCTAGCTATTGCGGGATGAATCCCTCAGTGATCACCCCACCCCTGAAGGATGGCCTAGCATTTGAGTACCGGCACCTTTTTTGCTAGAAAAAATGCACTGCTTTTATATATACTTAATTTATTTAATTTATTGCAATTATCACCTTTGGTGATTGGTGGAGAAATTAATATCCTAAAACTTATAAATACAGCACCTGCTCTTAAATTATAAACAGTAGCGAGTGCTCTAGAGCTCTTTCCCCCAAGATAAATCATTTCATGTAACACTGCTTGCTCAAGGGTGTGGTAAGGTGTTTTTTTTAAATAGTATTTTGATAATACAATCAAGCAAACAAAACGCACAGAAAAGTAAAAAAATATAACAAAAGGCAACCATAATGTCAATAGGAAAAAAAATTCTAGGGAAGTAAGAACTTAGCTCAAGTTTATGATTATATATATGAATTCCAGTAAACTACTGTAGGAGCGAATCAGATATATACTACCTCCTGTGAAACAGTGCATGTAAGGATGGCAAAAATATTTTGTTAGCACTCTGGATTGATAGGATTATGTTGTTATGTCTCCTGATTGAGCAAATCTAAGTCCTCAGCACCTGGAAACATCGAGAAGCAAATGACACAAGCCCCAAATAAACTAAAAGCAGATTTATTTACAAGAAAGTAAAACAACCAAAAACAAAATGAAGATAATTAGAATGTAAACATTATGTACAAATGCTTGGTAGCTCAGAGAGAAGCAATAAACAAGCATTTACTAAATGGTTTTCATGTGAACACTTATCAGAAATGAATCAAAGTAAGCACATTTCCCTGGGCCCAAAATTGGACCGTCTGCTTATTACCCAATAGCAATACAGAACTTGTCTCTATACAACCCGATGATGAAGTAGGCTTCTTTTCTCTCTGCTGGAGATGCAGGTCAGCAGGTGATCACACTGGCAGGTGAGCTCTGAAGTGTACCAGTGGTGCAGAGATAAATAGAGGAGTTCAGTGGAGTTCACAGATAAGGAGCACAGGAGACACAGCTTTCAATCTGATGTTAGCACCAGACCACTTTTGATCCCTGGGGATTCCTTTTCATATGGTTCTGCCAGGGGCAATGTTCCTGAAGATAAGGTAAACAATTCATTCTGTTCTGGTCATTCTGATTTGAAAAACCACAACAATGTCCATTTTACATCATCAAAGATGCAGTTCTTGGAACTCAGGGCTCCAATCAGTCTCCTAACGTTATTTCAGAGGCCTTTCCCAGTACTGAGACTCCAAATCAGCTGGGCTGGCTTGACCAGAGGTTCTTATCTCTGAACAAGAGGTCCATGATAAAAGGATTGCCCACACTGTTTGCATCAGCCAAAGTGGGTCACAGGCATCATCCTGCTGAAATGCAGGCCTTGCAAATCTTGAGACAAAAGATCAAGCTGCTTGAAGCACTGTCTGAATTATGAATTACAGGAGTTGTTACCCAAGCTCAGTTTGTAGCTATAAAGGCAGGGGCCCAGCCCGTATTCTACAATCCTGGAGAAATAGAAAAATAAAATAAACAAACAAAAAAAACTAGGATGTGTGTGACCTTGAAGCAGATTACCTATTATCACTATCTAATCAGATAGGCCCACTGAGGGAATCTGCCCAGATATCACCTTAGTAGACAAGAAAGTTGTCAAATGAGAGGGTTCCCAAAACACATATTTCACAGAATGATAATTAATAGTATATTTACAAGGGAACTTAAGATAGAAAGAAGTTCCTAATTGAAGAAAACCAGGACAGAGCAACAAGAACTGTTATCTGCGCATCTGGGTTTCATGAGATACATTAGGAAAGACAAAGATTTTCCCCCCATAAATTGCTTTTCTCTGTTCTTAAAATAAAGTTTAAGCAGACAATCTCTCTCAGAACTATTAGCCAGAGACACCAACAAAGTTGCACTAGACAAATCATTAGTCCCAAATGTATCTTGTGAATGATCGAATGAATCTGCTGAAATTTTTCCAACATACTTTGTCCACGTTTTCTCCTGGGAAGATAATAGACTTGAGTTTTAGCTGGAATCAAATGTTCAGAAAGTCCCAATATTTTTATTAGGTAGTTTTTCAGCATAACTCTAGCTAAAGTATTCGCTTCCCTGGGAATATTCAATAGTCTCAAGTTTATCCATATTTTCTAATTTAAAGAAAATTGCAGTCACATCAGTCACTAGAGTCTTTTGAACCACTTGCATTTGAGATATAGTCTGTTCCACATTTTCCATTTTCCCCACAGAAGATTTAAACTAAGTTTAATTCTTTATCTTGATGTCTAATTCTAGATTCTAAAGATTTTACTTGTGGCTTCAATTCATTGATGACTCCCAAAATCATTCTTCCCAAATCTTAAATCACTAACTGAAGGACTTTTCTGTAACATAGGGCTAGATTCTATATATATATCATGCCTAAAAAACTGGCACCGAAAAAAAATACGCCTAGGCATATTCTATAAAGTACGCCTAAATTTAGGCATGATTTATATAATATGCCAAGGACTGGGTGTATTCTATAATAGTACACATACGTTTTAGAAATGTCCATGACCCTCCCATTCCATGCCCATGGCCACACCCCGAAATTTTGTGTGAGTTTCGCCAATTTATTCGGAGGAGGAATATATTATACAAAATTTCGGAAAGAATTTGTCTATTGAAGCCTCCTTTGTCATTGGTGTGACCCCTGACGCAGGTGCGGCAGCACCGAAACACGGCCCGTGTCGGGTCTCTCTTCAATCAAAGTTCACCATTAAAGGATTATTTTAATGAAAAAACTGTGTTCCCTCCCGTTTTTAAAGGCCCTTTGTGCTCTTCTTTTTTGTTTGGTCTTTTTGTACTTGGTTCCCTCTCTTTGTTGCATATATATTTTATGTCTTATAAAAAGTGGGTCACTGTTGAGGTTTTTGTAATTTTGGACTTTATTGATCCCACATCCATTTTGTTAATTTTGTAGTGGATTCTAATCATTTTCTTTAATACTGGAACAAGAGGGGTCACTTTCAGACTGGGTGCCTGGACAGCCATTCCTGCTTGGGCCTGAGAGCTCTGTTGTAGCTCTACTAGCTTCTGCAGCACTTGCTGCTGCACTTGTTGTTGCTGCCGCTCAAAATGTGCCTGCATAAACTGTTGCTGTTGTTGTAGCTGCTTTTGCAGAATCTCTTGCTATTGCTGCTGGCCCTCCACCAAGGCCTGGAGTAGCCTTTCTATGTTTTTGCTGTATCGCCAGTAGCCAGAACCACGCAGTACACCAGTAAACAAAAATAAAAGCTGCCTGTCTGGCACTAACTATACGCCCCCTCCTCCAACTACGGCAGGGTTAATCCCTTTTGCCCGATGTCCCAGTGTGATATCTTCAATAGGCCCACAGCTCCAGAGGTCAAGGATCCGGCTTCCTCAGGCAGGATAAGCTCATAAATCCCACTCCTGACACCATATGTGATCCCATGAACGAAGGTTGAGGGTAGGTCTGCAAAGAAACACAGCTGGACAAAGGTATAAAACTGAAAATAAGTACTTTATTAATGGAAACCCTGAGGCCTGTTACATCACATAGCCAGGAACACAGGGTGAAAAGTCTCTTTGGTTTAACAAATACAATTTTATCCAGGGCCTGTGGATGACAGGGCCCAAAAATAGGCTGAGACTGTTGGCTGCCATGCCCCAAACACAATCTGTTAACTCTTCTCTTTCTCTCTCTGAGTTCCAGGTCTGGCTTTAGCCAGACCTCAGGACAAGGCATACAAGTCTCAAATCAAAAGTGGCTTACCTCAGCCAAGTCACGGTCACAAGAGATAAGTTATAGAGGCATATGGTGGGGCTTCAACTCTTCCTTCTCTGTACCTCCTTAACCCCAGACTGGCCCTACCTTTTATATGTCCTCTTTCCTGTACCTTCAGCTCCACCTCTCCCGTCTTACTTCCTCCCTGGGCAGGACTAATGGGTTTAAGGTGGCTCAGGCAATCTGAGGGACTATCCTTAAGTGTGAGGGGCAGTATTTTGGATATCCCTCACAGTTTCACATATACAGCATATTCTGATATGTATCATCATTTGCTAATTTCTGATCTAAAGAAGGCGGTATTGTCTTCAAAAACTAATCAAAACATGTATTAAGCTAGTCCAATAAAAAAGGTATCATTTAATTTTTTTCTTTGGTTAGATTTATTTCTATTTATTACATATTGAGTGAAGTGGTGTGGTAGCCATGTTAGTCCACTTTTAAAGGTAAGTTAAAATAGTGCTTAGGCACCCCCCTAGTACTTACGTAGGTATGTGCACACATGTGTGCATGAATGCTAGGATTCTAAACATGTACCCAGGTAATTCACAAGTAAAAGTGGGCACCTGGGTTATAGAATCACCCTTTAGGAGTTCAGAATGCAAGTGGAAGATGAGAGTTTAAGACTACAGCCCTGCACGCTGAGAATCATACAGGCTCACTTTTTCCTTGTTTTCTTTTTCTCCTCTATTTATTCTTCTCCTGCTTTAAGCTAAATGGAACATGAGCCAGAATGTTTTTCATTCTTTGTTTGCAGTGCTCACTTTGTTTGCATTCTTAATTTACTTTGCAGAAACCATCTTTCTGTATATTTATGCTTTTCCTTAAAAGGTTACATGATTCTTATTTCTGAGATCATGTTTCATTTTTGTTTGGGTCTGTTTTTGGTTTTCACTAGAGGGTAACACATTGATTAGAATTTTGTTTTCTTGCTGACATCAAGAAACTAAACATTTATAATTTTTATACTCACTGGTACCTATAGACAGACTCTTTTAAATAAACAATATGATGGTAATTCAAAACTTCATACAGAAAGTCTCTATCAAGTTGAATGCCTAAAAGGCACGTACAGCAGAACATTGTTTGCAAAAGATCTTTGATATAAATGCAGACTGGGAGAAACCATGTTGAGAACTAAGCCGCTCCAGTATCATGAAATACAGTATGATAGGGCAGAGACATTTCATTTCCTCTTTGAAACATGAACAATATAACAATCATTGATCTCAAGTATTTAACTTCCAAATGCATTTAAATTATGTCTATATGGCTCCCTTTCCACCTGTGTAGGCTCTAAATAACAGTAATACTTTTTGTCTAGACCTTTAATCCAGATATCATCCTGTCAATCTTTACAATTATAGTAGTTCAGAATCATACGTATGGATGACATTGAGGGGCATAATTGAACGAAAACGCCTATCTCCATGGGCGTTTATCTCCGAGAACGGGTCCGTGAAGGGGCGGACCGAACCGTATTTTGGGAAAAAATAGACGCCCATGTTTTATTCAACAATGTGTGAGCTGGGCGTTTTTGTTTTTCAGCGATAATGGAAAATGAAAGCGCCCAGCTCAAAAACGAATAAATCCAAGACATTTATTCATGGGAGGGGCCAGGATTTGTAGTGCACTGGTCCCCCTCACATGCCAGGACATCAACCGGGCACCCTAGGGGACACTTTTACAAAACCAAAAAAACAGGTAAAAGAGCTCCCAGGTGCATAGCACCCTTCCCTTGTGTGTTGAGCCCCCCAAATCCCCCTCAAAACCCACTGCCCACAAGTCTACACCATTACTATAGCCCTAAGGGGTGAAGGGGGGCACCTACATGTGGGTACAGTGGGTTTGGGGGGGTTGGACGACTAATAAGCATTAAGCAGCACAATTGTAACAGGTAGGGGGGATGGGCCTGGGTCCACCTGCCTGAAGTCCACTGCACCCCCTAACAACTCCTCCAGTGACTTGCATACTGCTGCCAGGGAGCTGGGTATGACATTTGAGGGTGAAAATAAAAATTTGTGAAACATCATTTTTTTGTGGTGGGAGGGGGTTAGTGACCACTGGGGGAGTCAGGGGAGGTCATCCCCGATTCCCTCCAGTGGTCATCTGGTCATTTAGGGCACTTTTTGGGGCCTTATTCGTGAAAAAACAGGGTCCAGGAAAAGTGTCCTAAATTCTAGCTAAAAACGCATACTTTTTTCCCATTATCGGTGAAATGCGCCCATCTTTGTTCGGCAGATAACCACGCCCCAGTTCCGCCTTCGCCACACCTCTGACACGCCCCCATCAACTTTGTCCGCATCGGCGACGGAGTGCAGTTGAAAACGTCCAAAAATCGGCTTTCGATTATACCGCTTTATTCGTTTTTGTGAGATAAACGTCCATCTCCCGATTTAGGTCGGAACTTGGGCGTTTTTCTCGTTCGATTATAAGCAGGTTAGTGTGGAAAGTCTGCCTACCAGTTGTTTCCAGTAAGCACCCATTTAAAAAGTTTGAAACTATCCAACTATTTGAAGAAATATATGTAAGAGCAAACAAACAAACCCCCCCCCCCCCCATTTGTTCCAGACCTGGGATTGGGGTGTTTTGGGAGCTCATCCATCACTGAATACTATCAACTAATGGTCAGATTAAGGACCCATGTTGGCTGAGTTCTAAACGGAGCTGCAGTTTGTGCTTCCTGGATGGGGGACAGTTCTGACTGTTTGGTTCATGGCAATGTAACCTAATAGATATTAGGTCTGATTGAGATAAAATCTCAAAACTATACTGCTGGACCCAAAAAAATGTCTACAGCAAATATGCTTAGTTCTTGAATATTTTTATTTATTGGAATACATTTAGGAGGCCATTTTAGAAGATCTAGACATGTAAACATTTATACATCAAGATCATATACACATGCAAATAACAATTTAAAAAGCAGCTATTTACAATTTTATATCCCTAAGAAGCAGAGTTCTAAGAGGCATGGTGGGAGTGTGGTCTGGACATTGCCACAAAATAGACATTTGCTTACCATATCACAATAAGAATACATGTATGTTTGAAAAAAAAAATCCTCTTGGATTTGCACCTTCTCTGAGGCATGTGAAAGTGACAACTATCAGTTTAGATCCGATGATCCCAACCCATACCCTTCTGCAAAACTTGCCGAAATCAGTAGTAAGATCCGTATCTCCCCAAACCCCTCTGACATCAGTAGAACCTCCCCAGCTCTTAGCAGGGGCTTCTGTGGTGGCTAGTGGGGGGTGGGGTGGAGGGTTGAAGCAGTCCCCAGATGCTTCTGCCCTTTTGGTGCCCAGGCTCATAATGGCACCTCTGACTCCTAAGTGGTAATACTGTGAGTCTATCACTAGGGGTTGGAGGTGTCATTTTGAAGTCAGCAGCCTATGGAGCAGGAGCAACTGGTGATTATTCTTACCCCCTCCCTACTAGACACCAGGAAGATCCTTATTATTGCAAGGGGGAATAGGGGTGGGAGTGTCTGGGTGACAGAGTTTTCTTGGGTGGGGGTATCTGTTCTGCTATAGGGAGTCTGGGGGGGATTAGGAAAGGTCTATTTGAGGGGACTGGCCAGGATTCAGACCTACATACTGAGACTCTTTAAAAATAGCAGGCTTTACTTAAGGCTCAATATATTTGTATTGCTGTAGCCAGGAATATTTTAACTACAAAAATAGCAAGCTAGTAATTATTTTACCCCTCGAAGGAAAAGACCTCAGAAGCTCACTGTGGAGTTTGATTTCTACCTCAGTCGCTGAGCGAACTTCCTCACTGGTCTGTTATCCTTTTTTTGTACATATTTTTTCTTTTTCTTTTTTCAATTTTCAATATTTGTCTCCTTCACACTTTCATTAATTTTTATATTGAAGTTGTCATAAAATGAATAAAACAGGCACTTAGCTGAATGTATCTGTCCGCTTGCTCGGTGACCTCAACAGAGTGCTTCCGTTTCACTTTTCTGCTTCGTTGGGAGCTGCACTTGCAGAGTTATGATTTCAGATAGTCCTGAATCAGGAGAGAAAATGAAAGTTTCTTTGAGTAAAATGCTATGGAATTCGTGCCGTGCTTATGGTTTGAATTGCTACCTTTGTCTGAGTGCCTTCCCTCTTCGTTTCCTGTGCTGACAACTCAATGCAAAATGGCGCCGATCCGCTTTTGTAGAGACGCTCATTAGTGTAGACCGATCAGCTGATTTCTTTGTCCGATTGATTTTTTAAAGGGGACAGATCTGATCTACCATGCTCTATCTTATGCTGCCCTCATTTTATAAGAACACTTTCCACTCTATTCTATTGTTTAGACCTTGGGGGTTGAGCGAGTTTAATTTATAAATCCATCTTTGCTCTTTTTGGAGTAGCCAGGAATACAAAGCAAAAAGAGAACAAACTCTTGTATGCAATCCAGGAGCAAACCAATAGCACAGATGCCAAAAAAACACAGAACGGGTGAAAAGTTAAAAGCTCTTTTGTTTAGATAACAAAACAAAATCTAACAACTGCTGTGTATCAGCAGTATGCTTGCTTCAGGGGTCATATTCAATTAAATTGTTACACCATCCAATTGAAGAGGGCACAGCAGAGAGACTGCAGTTAAATCTCAATCTGATCACAAAGGACAACTCAAAACGAGGGCACAACAGATAAATTGTAGTTGAACTTCAATATGATAAAGAGTTTCATTTGTTCTCACAATAAAAACTTAACTATTCACCCTGTGTTTTTTTGGCGCCTTCACTCTTAGTTTGCTCCTTTTTGCTTGTGGCAAGGAATGCACAATGTTCCCGACTGCAGCAATGTTAAAAAAAATGTACTGCCAAAGCCACTAAAGAGGCAATTTTATAACAGGGGTCTAACATTTAGACACCATCCAGCTCATTTTCGAAAGTGATTGCCGGCCATTTCCCAACATAAATTGGGAGATGGCCGGCGATCTCTCAAAAGCGGCCAAATTGGTATAATCGAAAGCGTTTTTTTTGACAGCATCGCCGCTTTCCCGTCGCCTCGCCGGTGAAAGTTCAAGGGGGCGTGTCGGCGGTGTAGCGAAGGCGGGACATGGGCGGGCATGGGTGTGGCTACCAGATGGCCGGCTTTCGCGGATAATGGAAAAAAAAAGCGGCGTTAAGCAGTATTTCGCCGGGTTTAGTTGGTCCTTTTATTTTCATGACCAAGCCTCAAAAAGGTGCCCCAACTGACCAGATGACCACCGGAAGGAATCGGGGATGACCTCCCCATATTCCCCCAGTGGTCACCAACCCCCTCCCACACTAAAAAAATAAAAATAAAATATATTTTGCCAGCCTGTATGCCAGCCTCAAATGCCATACCCACCTCCATGACAGCAGAATGTTTTCTATCCTTTGACAGCCGTTCCCTGGTTGTGATGTGGCTCTCGGGTGAGTGTAACACCTTTTCTGTTAGGTGCACTGCAGAGTCACATCAGCAATGAATTGTGGTGGGTGTAGGGTAGTGGGCTCTACTCCCATGGTGCTTTTCCCCCTGCTAACTGGGTCAGAATGTGTCCACTTTTGTATCCGGTAGTCCATGAGGTAGTGGCCATTTTTGTAAGCCACTTTTAGATCCCTTTCATGTGTTAGCCACGTTAGAGAACTTAGTTATTACCTTGAAAGTTGCTGAAAGAAGGCATTGTACACCATTCTGCTAGCTCTGACCTACTGCTCATCTCAGTACCAGGGAGCCTCTTTGCCAGTGGGGCACAATCTCTGATCTGCAGTTAACTGTGAGTAAATGTGCTTATTCCAATAAAGGACTTTTTCAAAGAGATTAGTCTTCAGGTGTCAACTAGCGTGCCAAGGTTATACAGCAGCAACAAGTTCTAGAGGCTTGCATGTATGCAGGTCCCTGGAGCACTTTTAGTGGGTAACGCAGTGCACTTAAGGCAGGCGGACCCAGGCCCACCCCCCCTACCTGTAACACTTGTGCTGGTAAATGGGAGCCCTGCAAAACCCACTGTACCCACATGTAGTTGCCCCCTTCACCCCTAAGAGCTATGGTAGTGTTGTACATTTGTGGGTAGTGGGTTTGGGGGGTTGGGGGGCTCAGCACCCAAAGTAAGGGAGCTATGCATGTGGGAGCTTTTTCTGAAGTCCACCACACTGACCCCTAGGGTGTCCAGTTGGTGTCCTGGCATGTGAGGGGGACCAGTGCACTACAAATGCTGGCTCCTCCCACGACCAAATGCCTTGGATGTCGCCGGGTTGGAGATCGCCTGCATTTTTTCCCATTATCGCTGAAAAACAAAACCGGCCATCTCAAACCCAATGAACTCTGGCATTTGGCCGGGTTAAACTATATTATCGAAAAAAAGATGACAGGCCATCTTTTTCGATAATATGGTTCCGGCCAGCTGTAGCGCCGCCGCCAAAATAGGTTGCCGGCAATCTATTTCACCGGTGTCTTTCGATTATGCCCCTCCATATTACTGCAGGTAGTCAGTCTATTCTATAAGAACATTTCACATGTTTAGATACAGTGGTAGGATGGTTGACGGAAAATGTGTTAGTCCTTAGTGCCAACAAGACTATTGCATATTGAATTTCTAGTAAAAGAACCCCACCCACAATAGCCCCAATCTGGAGGGCAACCCTATCAATGTAGTGAACACTTTTAGATATTTTGGAGTTTTATTGGATAGGCGTTTGACTTATCAAGATCAAATTTCTAGTATAGTTAAAAAGGTTTTTCTGGGGTTGTGACAGTTTATTTATTTAACAGAAATTTGTTATACCACCTTAACTAACTAGTAGACCTAGATGATTTACAATAAAACAATGACAAAAATATAGGAAAATAGAAAAATGGAACTACAAAATAATATAGAAAAGAGTGCTCATTCATCTAAAACATAATCAAGCTAACAAGTAGAGGGAGGGGGGAAGTATGAAAGGAAGGGAACTTGAGAGAAAAAATGGTAAGGGAGGGGAGAGAGCAGGGAAGAAGGAAGGGAAACAGCGGCATTTTAGGGAAACAATGGTGTTAGCAGCAATCCCTATGACAGATTATATGCTTGGTGAATCAGCCAGGCCTTATTAGCTGGTTTAAATTTTTTAATGGACAATTCAGCCTGGATGTCCAGGGGGAGGGAATTCCAGTAGCAAGGGGCTGAAAAATAAAAGATGTGGTGTCTGGTAGATTCTAGAACAGTTTGTTTGGGATTGGGCAGGACCAAGCGATAATCATTGAGAGATCAAAACTGATGTACAGGTGACTATGGAATAGTGACATTGGGAACAACATTTGACAAGCTTTGAAGGTAAGGGTAAGGAACTTATGAATAATTTTTTGCTCAATGGGAAGCCAGTGATACTTCTGAAGTAAAGGCAAAACATAATCAGATCTCTTAGTGTGGCAAAGTGGCTTAATTGTGGTGTTTCGTAGTGTTTTAAGGAATAGCAAGGGGATCCAAGGTAAATTATGTTATAGTAGTCAATTCTAGAGCTTAATATAAGCAAATGAAAAGTGTTATGATCAAAATACCTTCTGGTTAATCATAACTGTCAATGGAAATCCACAAAACATCCTTGTTTGCTCTGTAAATTTTGTGTGGATAACATCTACAATACCGATGAAACAGGGCTATTCAACCATGCCACACCTGATGGCTCCCTAACCTATAAACACACAACACTGTCCAGGTCAAAGAAAGTGATGGATCGTATCACAGTGCTATGCTGTTCCAACATGTGGGGAACTGATAAACACAAGCTGCTGGTTACTGGAAAAGTGATAGGCCATGGTGTTTTAAAGGTATCAGTAAGGAAAGCTTACTTGTTCTGTATCATGCTAACAAAAAATGCATGGATGATATTGGAAATGTTTAGGAACTGTTTAATGAGCTGGGTCATTGAATTACAAAGGGGATCTATGAGGATTGTGCTAGTCCTTGATAATGTGCAGTGCACCCACACATTGACTCTTTGAAAAGCATCCAGGTGGAATTTCTGTGCCTCAACACCACATCTTTGGTGCAACCAACATGGGAATCGTAAAAAATTTGGAAGACCTTATACCATGCTAAAATGGTAACTTATATCCTAGCAGCTATGGAAGAAAATTTCCTCACATCAACTTCAACTGCAAAGGAAACCAGTGCAAAGATTGACCTTTTACAAGCTGTGCATTTTATTGCTGATAGCTGGCAAAATGATAACAACACAACCATTCAGCATTGTTTTGCTCACTGTGGGTTTAAACACCCTGAAATGGAGACACAGGATATGACTGAAAATAAAAATGTTATGGATAATGAAAATGATGTTATGGAAGCACCAGGTTAAAAACTATGAAGAGTTTTCATCCATTGACAATAATCTTTAATGCTACAAAGAAAATGAGGGGTGTGAGGATGAAATCATTGAGCAAAATTTTGCCAGTCATCTGAAGAAATCAGAAAATGAGGAAACCGAAAAGGATGACATAACTGAGTGTGAACAAGTGACAAACCAGGAAGCCAAGAGATTTATTTCTGGATTACAACTTTTTTTCATGCAGCAGTCAATGAAGAGAGCTCATCAAGGTACGCTCGATCGATACCTCCAATGTTAATACAGTACTGTGCTGTTTTCAATGAGCAACTTTTCTTTTCCCTTATTTCAACTTTTACAATATAGAAGAAATGTAACATTTTAAATTATTCTGTACTGTACAGTTTTTCTGTTATTCAACTTTTTTTTGTAGAACAGTAGATGACAAACATGAACCTGAAGAAGAGAAGAAGGGTTACCTTCGAAAGCTAATCAAAAATGTATTAAGTTAGTCCAATAAAAAGTTATCATCTTATTTTATTTTCTATGTTTTGTTTTATTTCTATTTATTACCTTTAAAAGTGGACTAACACGGCTACCACATCACTTTACTGAACAATAAATGAGAATTTTTTTTTTCTGACGCTGGTACTGTACTCATTTTTTCAAGGTATCTTGACAACTTCATTTATTTGGGGCAGCCACTTAATTGGGACAAAGTATTGTGGTCCCAATCAGGGGAATTTTCGAAAGAGAAGAGCACCCATCTTCCGACACAAATCGGGAGATGGGCATCCTTCTCCAAGGGTCGCCCAAATCGGCATTATTGAAAGGTGATTTTGGGTGCCCTCAACTGCTTTCCGTCATGAGGATGACCAAAGTTCATGGGGGCGCGTCGGCACCGTACTGAAGGCAGGACTGGGGCGTGATTAAGAGATGGGCGTCCTCAGGCTGATAATGGAAAAAAGAAGGGCGTCCCTGACAAGCATTTGGCCGACTTTACTTGGTCCATTTTTTTTCATGACCAAGCCTCGAAAAGGTGCCCGAACTGACCAGATGACCACCGGAGGGAATCGGGGATGACCTCCCCTTACTCCCCCAGTGGTCACCAACCCCCTCCCACCCAAATAAAATGTAAAAACATTTTTTGCCAGCCTCTTTTCCAGCCTCAAGTGTCATACCCAGCTCTATCACAGCAGTATGCAGGTCCTTGGAACTGATTTTAGTGGGTGCAGTGCACTTCAGGCAGGCGGACCCAGGCCCATCCCCCCCTACCTGTTACACTTGTGGTGGTAAATGTGAGCCCTTCAAAACCTACCCAAAACCCACTGTGCCCACATGTAGGTGCCCCCCTTCACCCCTTAGGGCTATGGTAGTGGTGTACAGTTGTGGGGAGTGGTTTTTTTTTTTTGGGGGGGGGGTGGGGGCTCAGCACCCAAGGTAAGGGAGCTATGCAGCTGAAAGCAATTTGTGAAGTCCTGGCATGTCAGGGGGACCAGTGCACTACAAATGTTGGCTCCTCCCATGACCAAATGCCTTGGATTTGGTCGTTTTTGAGATGGGCGTCCTCGGTTTCCATTATGGCCGAAAACCACGGACGACCATCTCTAAGGTCGACCATCTCAACATTTAGGTCGACCATCTCTAAGATTGACCTAAATGTCGAGATTTGGGCGTCGCTGACCGTATTATTGAAACAAAAGATGGACGCCCATCTTGTTTCGATAATACGAGTTTCCCTGCCCCTTCGCCAGGACGTCCTTAGAGATGGGCGCCCTTAAAGATGGGCATCCCCATTCGAAAATGCCCCTCCATGTGAGGCTGATTCTCAAAGCTAGGCGCTAAAGCCCACAACTCAGAAGCCAACAATGCAACAACACCACCAACAAATAGCTCAGGAATGCTTGAAGGAATCAGTATTCAGATGATATGTGTGCTTAATTCATGCTAGGAAACTGAAAGTAGGGGGAGGAACATGTCTGGCACATGCGCATAACGTTTTTGTGGTAAGCATGGACCTTGTGCACATGGCCAAATAAAACTGGCAGTGCAACTATACATCAGTGCTGTACATTTGTACTTTTAAATTTGAATCTTTCAAAAATTGTTTGCATTTTAAATTTTGAAAGGCTCATATTTAAACACATGACAACAGGTGCCGATGTATGCTTTTGGTTTTTCTCAGACTCGCACACATGCTTTGTTTCTCATTTTCAGCGCTTAAAACCTGCACAGGCTTCCTCCTGTTTGCAAAGAGGACAAAACCTATAGTTTAACAAACTGACAAGAAATCTTCTGATAACCTTCAATGATACCCCTGAGCTGGCGGTAAGTTTTCAGCATTAAAGACCATCATTTGCTTCTGCACATTGCAGTGCTGCTGTCTGAGCATTGGGAAGGAATACTGACTGATCTAATCTGCATCCGTTTAAATAAATTTCACTACAATTTGTAGCAATGTTTAGCACACATCTTAACACCTATGCTCCAGCTGATTGGGCATTCTGCATACACTAACATGTGTGCAAATCAGGCACTAACCCCATTTTAGTGCTGGTGTTAGGCTTTGAGCATCAGGCTTAGGGAGAGATGCCAGACCTGGTGGGGGGGGGGGGGGGGGGGAGGAAAGAGTGAGAGAGATATCCACAATTAGGAGCAAATTTGCCTGTGACAAAAAAAACAAACTAAACCAAAACAACAACAACAAAACAGAATTAGGGCAGGGGCTTTCATTGTCCTACAGGCCTTGCATTGATCAGCACTACACTAAGAGTTCGATTAACCTCATTCAGATAAGTATTCTCTTTTGCTAAATTTTATATATCACTCATCAATTTCAACAAACACTTTGTATTAGAAAATTGATAAATGTTTTCTTTTTAAAGATATATCAAGGTTTTTAAAAAATGTTCCTGGAAAGCAACACCTGCCTCCAGAACTGCATCTCCCATTTGAAGATGCTCCTGCTCAACCTTAGGCTGAGAAAGTTGGAACTCTGGTGTATCAAGTCTAGTTCAAAATTTTTCATGCCCCTTATACATGAAAACCTCACACCAGTGTGTGAAGTATTAGTGCACACTTATCTTTTCTGTAGAGAGACTTTGGCTTCTTTGGGATTGGCTCCTTCCGATCAGCTTTCCTCAAAGTTGTCTTCTGGTCACATATATATCCAAGCAAAACACTGCTTGTAGAGAAAAGTGTACAATGTAGAAAATCAAAACAAAACAAAACAAAGAAAATCAACATGGAATAAACGTAACATTGTAAAACTATAGTCCACAATACCTGAGGAAGATCCAGTATAGGTTATTATCAAGAAATCACTATTACTATCAGGGAAAAAAGGATAAAGGAAGGCAAAGCTAAAGCCATTTTTCCTTGGTAAGTTTCTTTGCGCAGTGTGATTATTGTTATGACAGGGTGAACCTAGATGGAACCTTTAATCATTTCACTGTCATAAAATAGGTGATCTATACTTAATATCACATTTACAGGGATATTTTTAAAAGAAATGTGCCCTCAACTGCAATACTCCAGGGCTTAATAATAGGAATTCCCTAAGGTACTTCCGTGTTTTCTTAGTCACATCTGGAAACATTCTGATCCTAGTATTCAAAAACAAATCCTCACAATGTCTGAAAAACATTTGCAAAAGCCAATCCCTATCCAATTTCAGGGCAAGGACAACCAGTAAGGTCGAAGTCATAACCAAGTCAGTATCTGAAGATTCTAACATATCTGTAAGATTCATAGTCTCAGCTGGAATTTCAGGAAAACTTCCACTTCAGAAGTAGATCTAGCATTTCTTTTGACAGTAAATATAAACAAAAATCTTAGCAATTCTTTCTATCTTTAAAATTTCTATCAATTATCTACGAAACACTTCTTAAGACCTCAAAAGCACATGTGGGAAGTTAATCATAAATTAGCTGATCTGACATAATTCTCCAAAGCCTCTACTTTCAGGAAAATGACCATATTATTTTTAACTAAAGTAGAACTCAGTCTGCACAGCAGAAATCTTTATTTCACATTCGCCTACTATTGGGCTCATTTTCGAAAGAGAAGGACGTCCATCTTTCGACATAAATCGGAAGATGTGCGTCCTTCTCACAGGGTCGTCCAAATCGGTATAATCGAAAGCCAATTTTGGACGTCCCCAACTGCTTTCTGTCGCAGGGATGGCCAAAGTTCAAGGGGGTGTATCGGAGGTGTAGCAAAGGTGGTACTTGGGGGTCATCTTCGACTCCTCCCTCTCCTCTGCATATATTCAGCAGACTGCTAAAACCTGTCGTTTCTTTCTCTATAATATCACCAAAATTCGCCCTTTCCTTTCTGAGCACACTACCAGAACCCTCATCCACACTCATCAGCTCTCGCTTAGACTATTGCAACTTGCTTCTCACAGGTCTCCCACTTAGCCATCTTTCTCCTCTTCAATCTGTTCAAAATTCTGCTGCATGACTAATATTCCACCAGTGTCATTATGCTCATATTAGCCCTCTCCTCAAGTCACTTCACTGGCTTCCTATCCGTTTCTGCATACAGTCCAAACTCCTCTTATTGACCTATAAGTGTATTCACTCTGCAGCTTCTCAGTACCTCTCCACTCTCATCTCTCCCTACAATCCTCCCTGGGAACTCCGTTCACTGGGTAAATCTCTCTTATCTGCACCCTTCTCCTCCACTGCTAACTCCAGACTCCGTTCCTTTTATCTTGCTGCACCATATGCCTGGAATAGACTTCCTGAGCTGGTACGTCAAGCACCATCTCTGTCCGTCTTCAAATCTAAGCTAAAAGCCCACATTTTTGATGCTGCTTTTAACTCCTAACCTTTAATCACTTGTTCAGTACCCTTATTTTGTCATCCTCACTTTAATATTCCCTTATCTCTTGTTTGTCCTGTTTGTCTGTCCTAATTAGATTGTAAGCTCTGTCGAGCAGGGACTGTCTCTTCATGTTCAAGTGTACAGCGCTGGGTACGTCTAGTAGCACTATAAAAATGATAAGTAGTAGTAGTAGTGCCTATCACTAGGATGTCCTCAACCCATAATCGAAAGAAACAAGGACGGCCCTGATGAGCACTTGGATGTTTTCACCTGGACCTGTTTTTCTTATGACTAAGGCACAAAAAGGTGCTCAAAATGATCACATGACCATTGGACAGAATCAGGGATGACCTCCTGTTACTCCCCCAGTGGTCACTAACCCCCTCCCACACTCAGAAAAATCTGTAAAAATATGTCGTGCCAGCCTCTTTGCCAGCCTCAGATGTCATACTCAGGTCCATGACAGCAGTATGCAGGTCCCTGGAGCAGTTTTAGTGGGTGAGTGCACTTCAGACAGGTGGACCCAGCACCATCCCCCCCTACCTGTTACGTTTGTGGAGGAAACAGCGAGCCCTCCAAATCTTACCACAAACCCACTGTACCCATATGTAGATGCCCCCCTTCACCCGTAAGGGCTATGGTAGTGGTGTACAGTTGGGGGTAGTGGGTATTGGGGGGCTCAGCACACAAGGTATGGGAGCTATGTTCCTGGGAGCATTTTATGAAGTCCACTGCAGTGCCCCCTAGGGTGCCCGGTTGGTGTCCTGGCATGTTAGGGGGACCAGTGCACTACAAATACTGGCTTCTTCCACGACCAAATGGCTTGCATTTAGTCGTTTCTGAGATGGATGTCTTTGGTTTCGAAAATCGCCGAAAATCAGAAACGTCTATGTCTAGGGACATCCAAATGTAGAGTGGAGGAGTGGCCTAGTGGTCAGGGTGGTGGACTTTGGTTCTGAGAAACTGAGTTCAATTCCTGGCACAGGCAGCTCCTTGTGACTCTGGGCAAGTCACTTAACCCTCCATTGCCCCATGCAAGCCACATTGAGCCTGCCATGAGTGGGAAAGCACAGGGTACAAATGTATCAAAAAAAAAAAAAATCTAAGGACAGTAAAATTTAAGAATTTGGATGTCCCTGATGGCATTTTTGAAATGAAAGATGTACGTCCATCTTGCTTCAAAAATATGGGTTTCCCCATCCCTGGATTGGGACTTTTGTGAGGACATCCAAATCGAAACTTGGACATCCCTTTCGAAAATGCCCCTCCACGTGCCTCAGGTTGTGGAGCAGTTCCTTTCAAACTGCCCTTTTCCAAAAAGTCTTGTTTTTCCCCCCTGGTTGCTTGACACTTTGTTGTCTAATTTTAAATTGTACAGTGGGCCATATGGAACCACTCACCGGGCTGTAGGTTACATACCTTTGATATTGTGTTGTTAGATTTTCTGTATATGTTTAATGAAGCCCCTCATGAGATAACTCCTTAGGAAATTACTGTAGAGTCATGGGTAGGTCTTGCCTTTGATGGATTGCAAACTGGCTAAAAGATAGGAAATAGAGTAGGACTAAATGGTCAGTAATCCACATGTAAAAGGGCAGTAGTGGCATGACCCAGGGATCTGTACAGGGATCTCGTGAGACAAGAATGACATGTGAGGTGAAGATATGTATGGCTGACACAAAATTATTCAAAGTCATTAAAACATCAGAGGAATGTAAGGATTTGCAGAAGGATGTTGTGAGACTAAGACTAATATCTGAAAGGCAGATGAAGGTTAATATGGACAAGTACAAAGTGATGCACATCGGGAAAATTAATCCCAACTACAGGTACAAAATGTTGGGTTGTGAATGAGAAGTAAACACCCAAGAAAAATGTTTTGGAGTTATTGTGGACAATATGTTGAAATTTTTAGCCCAGTGTGTTGTGGCTGCTGATGAAGAGCAAATAGAACATTAGGAATTATTCAAAAAGGGATGAAAAACCAAACTGAATATTGTATGCATCTGTATAGGCCCTTGGTGTGAGTATTGTGTGTAGTTCTGTTTGCCCCATATCAAAAGGATATAGTGAAACTAGAAAAAGTTCAGAGAAGGGTGACTATGGAGTATATATTCCACCACCACAGCAGAGTAAAGAAACGGAAAGTACAAGACAGGAAACTACATTCAGGAAACAAATGCCTCCCAATAGAGAATTGAGGTGAAATGGTTACCACAGCAACAACAGAGGGTGGCATCTGGAAGAGGAGGTGCCTACGGTTATATAAAAGGAGAAGGGAAGAGCATAGCAAGTAGAGAATGACACAGGAACAAAGGTTGTCCCATCCCTGTGGGTTCAGTCTCTATTCCCGCCCCATCCCCGAAGGCCCTGTCTCCATCACCACCCCATCCCCGCAGGTTCTGTCTCCGTCCCCACCCCATCCCTGAAGGCCCTGTCTCCGTCACCGCCCCATCCCCGCAGGTTTTGTCCTTGTCCTCATGGGCTCTGTTCTCATCTGCAGAAGCCTCGAGCAATTAAGATTTTATATTTAAATCTTTTTATTAAAATATAAAAAGGAAAAATATGTTGTGCAACTGTTGTGTATAAATTACAAATAGAAAACAATAATAACAGCGAGCAGCTATAATAACCTTCCTCACCACCACCCTCTACCCTTCCAACCCCAACAATAGCTAATTTCTACTACCCCAAGGAATCCTTATCCATCCTGTAAAAATGTCCAGGGATGCAAAATACAACCCATTCTATATGCCCTAGAGAGAAGAAATATGCCCTTTAAAGCACTATTATGATTTTTTAAATCTGTGGATGAATAAGAAGTCATCAGTAATCTCAGGATTCAGTCTAGCTCTCCTGTCTTCCACAGTCCTTCTTGCAATAGAAGATGTCTTCTTAGAAGATGTGCTGGTAGCAGGATGTACAGGATCCCCCATGCAAATTTTGCTAGTTGTGGCCAGCATGCTTACTTGTTTTTCCAAAAAATCAAACTATTGCTGTCTGCATCACTCAAACATAAATAACAGTCCAGTTCAATAACAGGCTTCAAAGTAGAAAATGACATGGGTTTGTCCCTGTCCTCATGGGCTCTGTTTCCATCCCCATCCCCGCGGTTACTGCAGGTCCCCGTGTCATTCTCTAAGAGCAAGGTCTTTCTGCAGTCCAAACTGCATAGCCGCTGAGAGGGGAGGACAGGGGGGACAAAATTCCCTGGGTCCGGGCCTCCAAGGGGGGCCCGGCGCCGCAGTCCCACCTGCCCTCCATTGTCGACCGTCTGCCACCGGGCCGGGCCCCCTGCATTGAAATCACAGCGCCTCTCATCTCCGTGTGAAAGTGCTGCAGGCAGCAGGGCAGCAGATCACCTCTGGGCTTCCTTCCCTCCCTGTGTCCCGCCCTCATTTGACGTAACTTCCTTGAGGGCGGGACACAAGGAGGGAAGGAGGCCCAAAAGGAGGCGATCTGAGTTTGCTTTAAACTACTAGTCAATAGTTTCTGGAAAAATCTGTCGCTTATGAAGGATATAAGGAGAGTGAAGATTGGCTCAAGGTCCTAAATACTGTGTGCACAAGATGTACCCTATTTAGGGTGGACCTACACTTCTTGGGCACTAGCTCAAGTGAGGACTAGTCAATCAACATTGCTGGGAAAACCTGCAGAATGACTGTGACAAAAATGATAAAGGGGATAAAACACTTTTCTTATGAAGAAAGACTAAATAGGTTAAGGGTTCTTCGGCATTGATAAAACACAACTGAGAGGAGATATGATAAAAGATTATAAATTCATTAGTGGAGGTGTTAGCATAGTGCCTGACTTGGCCAAGTTTTGCCTTGCTTGGGCTGCCTCAGGGTTCAACAGTAGCAGAATAGTGTAATAAAAAGGCTTGCATCACATCTAAAAGGAATGTCTCTCTCCCTCTATACCAAGCATTGTTGCTTCATCAACCAGCCTTACTGCACAGACAAATATTTAAATCTAGTGCTGGTCACATGACTGGAAAAGTGCAGAGAATTAAGCACTGTTACACCAGTCTATTACTATTGGCCCCTGAGGCAGTCCAAGAAGGGCAAAACATAGCCAAGTTGGCGCTGTGCTAACCCCTCCAGTGTTCTTGCTAATATATGGTGATTTGGATTACTTTGGACTACTTGATCTGTTCTTTGGTCTGCTCACCTTTTTGCCTCCTAAATTTTTATCCTGGTTAAGGTGGAGTTGATGTACTGTATTTGGATTTTCAGAAGTCATCTGATATAGTTCTGCATGAGAAATTCCTTAGGAAATTAAAAAGTAAAAGAATAGGAGGTGATATCTTACCTTAGAATGAAAATTGATTGGAAGATAAGAAGCAAAGAATAGGACTAAATGATCAGTTTTTCCAACAGGAAGAGGTAAATAATGGAATGCCTCAATTTGTATTGAGATCAGTGTTCAACTTATTCATTAATGATCTGGAAAAGGCAGCAACCAGTGAATTAATCAAATTTGCAGATGATACAAAAGTATTCAGAGTAATGAAAACATAGACTGTGAGGAATAGCAGAAGGACTTTTCCAGATTGGAGAATTGGACATAAATGGGAGAGAAAATGTAATATAGATAAATACAAAGTGGTACAAATAGGAGACACAGCCTTGTCTATGGGAATGCAATGCTCAGTTCCATATTAGGAATCCTCCCACCCCTCCAAAAAGCATCTCATGGTACAATGAAATCCTCAGCTCAGTGAGTGGTAGTGGTTAAAACAAATAGAATAGTATGAATCATTTGGAAAAGAATGAAAAATAAAATATTATAATGCTTCTGTGTAGATCCATGGTGCATCTATTTGCATACAATGGAAGCAGTACATGCAAATCAATCTCATGCATATTCATTGTGGAAATCTTGAAAATCCAACTAGGCTGTGGCCTTCGAGGCCACCCCTGTCAAAGACAAACAGTGCGATAAAATAATTAGTAGACCTGACTGCTATATGGCTTAAATGTGTAAGAACAAATCTGGATCACTGCTGTCCCCAACTCATCTCTGGAGAATTATAAAGCACAGGCATTTTGACTGACTAATCAGTAGCCAGCAATTCAATCAGAGACAGCAAGGGCTGTCTGTTAGCATTTCTTAAAAAGTGTGCTTGTGGAAATGATGCTAAATGAAAGGACAGAACTGATTCAAAATTTAATCAGAGCTGAGACCCAGATAGATTGAGGAAACAGAGAGGGTTTATTTTAGTTATACTTAGAATTCTTCCTGTTTTGGTTCCTGCAGAAGGAAAAACAAAGCGATCACACAGTCACAAGAGCCACTTAAATGTTGTTTAATGTTTCATGGGAGACAGGATAAAAGAGAGCTGTTGAAATTTTTTCCCCTCTCTGATACAAACATAGAAACATAGAAAAATGTAGGCAGATAAAGACCCTATGGCCTATCCAGTCTGCCCATCCATGCCATCTACTCTCCCTATCACTCCCTTAGAGTTCCTATGTACTTGTCCCAAGCTCTCTTAAATTCAGATACTGTTTTCGACTCCACCATTTCCACCAGGAGGCCATTCTAGGAATTCACCACCTCTTTCATGAAGAAGTATTTCCTCAGATTACTTCTGTCAATCCCCTTTCACCTTCATCTTATGCCCCCTCATTCCAGAGCTTCCTTTTATTTAAAAAAGACTTGCCTCCTGTGCATTTTTTTTGTTGCATTTGTACCCCGCGCTTTCCCAGTCATGGCAGGCTCAATGCGGCTTACATGGGGCAATGGAGGGTTAAGTGACTTTGTGCTGCATAGGTATTTAAATGTCTCTATCATATCTCCCTTCTCCCACCTTTCTTTCAAAGTGTACATATTGATATCTTTAAGTCTGTTCCTATATGCTTTATGACAAAAACCACTGACCATTTTAGTAGCCACCCTCTTGATTGATACCATCCTGTTTATATCTTTTTGAAGGTGCGGTCTCCAGAATTGTACATAATATTCTAAATGAGGTCTCACTAGATTCTTATACAGGGGCTTCATCACCATCTTTTTCCTATTGGCCATTCATCTTTCTATACACCCCAGCATCCTTCACCTTTTCTACCTGTTTGGCCACCTTAAGATCATCACATACAATCATACCCAAGTCCTACTCCTCTTTCGTGCCAAAAGTTCTTGGAGTCTTTTCAGTCAGACAGTTGTGCCCTTGTGAAAGATAAAATAAGCTTGATAATTTTGAAAATGCTATCCAATATAATAACATGTAGTTTCTTAATTTTCTGTATTCTAGACTGATATTGCCCATAGAAATGTTGAAATATATTCATACGTTTCTGGGCCCGGAGTCCTCTTCTTTCCCAGTTATCTCAAGGGTTCACTATGTGATAGGATTGCTGAAGAGACTGGGAGCAGATGGGGTGTCTCCAAGTCAGGAATGTTTGGATTTAGCTAAGCACCTCAATACTTGCCTGGAAGTATTGACAGGTGTACTTTTGTGGTCTCCTTTGTTATTGCTTCTGACATAGATAGGGTCCTAAGAGGTTTTTATTCTGTTAGATCTCATTTATTAATTTGATTATGCTCTGAGCCTTTAGTCTCTACAGAACACTCATCCTATGTATCTGTGTATGTGTGTGTGTGGGGGGGGGGGGGGTAATTTTTACTACTGGTTTTGCAGGGAATCACAGAATGGATACTGTCTCATATTCATCAGCCACCCCCAGATTGACCTTTATCATGGACTCAACCTGCATCTGACCATCTCAGTCTTTTACAGGAGGAAGTCCACCTTCTACTCCAAACCAAAGCCATAGGACATGTTCTACCACAAGACAGGAACTGAGGTTTCTACTTAGGACATTTTCTCATTCTGAAAAAAGATAGGAAGCTTATGCCCTATACTGGATCTCTGAGACCTCAATCCTTTCCTCCTTAAGGAAAAATTCAGAATAACAACTATTCCATTCATCCTTTGCTCAACTAAGAAGATTGAATGTGTACCCTGAATTTAAAGGATGTATCTACTGCTGCTCACTCTGCAGCAACTTTCTCTTCCTGTAATTGAAGGAGGAACATGATTTTATTTTTTGTTACATTTGTACCCTGTGCTTTCTCACTCATGGCAGGCTCAATGCAGCTTACATGGGGCAATGGGGGGTTAAGTGACTTGCCCAGAGTCACAAGGAGCTACCTGTGCCTGAAGTGGGAATTGAACTCAGTTCCTCAGGACCAAAGTCCACCACCCTAACCACTAGGCCACTCCTCCACTCACACACACTCACACAGCAAGTAAATTGATCAAAACTGTGTGTCATAAGTGTGCAATGAAGGACCAAAGGAGCCTCTTGTTTCTGTCTCATGACACAGGAGCGGTTCATTCATTCATTCATATGTTTAAAGGTCTTGTTGTCTTTCCCACAAAAATCTTTTTGCATATATATTGTAAAACATAGAGAACTGGTGACAAATCTTAATTTGTAAGTTTTCATATCAGTGGGATTGCCAAATTCTCTAATCTCCATAGTTATGTCATATGTTTTACAAGGATTAATATATAATTCCCAATAATAGCAATGGTATATCAAAGATCCAATAAGAATCACAAACCAGCGTGTACTATGCCAAATGTCAAGAGGGACATAAGAAAATTCTTCAATACCAAATGTTTAATACTTAATCAACTGAAAACAGTGTATGGCTATAGATAAATATCAAACGCAAAGAATCATATATCAAGAAGAACATAAGGAGAAATTATCAGAGTAATAACTCACTCAAGCAGAATGCCACCCTAAAGTCATTGTGTGCCTTGGAAAACTAGTGCATAACTTTATAGAATACACATAGATGGATGTGCATGTGTAAAGCCCAATTAGTGCTGATAATTGCTTGTTAGTGATCAATTATCGGCACTGACTGGCTTGTTAACTAAGTTGTGCGCACCAAGCGGCACTGCGCACAGATTTCTGCATGCATTTTTGAATGCCATTAAGAGAATTTGGGGGTATGTGGATGTCTGAGGTACTTGTAGATAAAGTAACTTGCAAAAGATCAGAAAGCGTGTCAGTGGCAGAAGTGAGTCTTGAACCCTGGCTCTCAGCCCATTGCTTTAATCACTAGGCAACTTCCTCTCTGATTATATATTTAACTATGACTAATATGAGGTTCTCTATCTTTCCCAGGGAATGGATCTTTCAACATCCATAGAACATAAGTTCATGAAAATGACCTATCAATTTCAGATATCTTGGGATATCAAATTTGGAGATGTTTACAGAATTAATATTCTTCCTGTGGATTGCAAGGATTAGGGTGGATTTAGAACGCTGGTGGTATCCTCTGTTATTGTTATCAGGTAAGATTAATGACATAAAATGAATATCCACCCTAAGCTACTGTATGTTTTTGTGATGATTCCAGCTTTAGTTCTGCAATCAGTATTGAATTCAGTTAATAAAGACTTGTCAAGTTTTATGTGAAACAAGAGACCATGGATTAGGCTGAAGTTTGTTGCAAGCTGCCAGAGATGAGTCTTATGTTCCTAGATATGAGAAAAAGCTTATTAGTCACTCCTCTTAATAATGTTAAGGATTGAATCATGCCTGGTATTAAACACAAATGTTTAGCAATGGAAGGTCTTTGTTTATCCACTGAAATTAGAAACAGACTTTTACATTCCATTGAATGTACTTCTAAAGTCAGTCAATAATTGCCTGAGAACTTGTTTCAAGGTCTGGGAGCAAGCACAAAAGACTTTTGGGAATATTTTCAATTGTTTATCTTCATATACACTCTTAAATGGGAACCCAGATTTCCTAATGAAATTGGATCGTTCTTCTTTAATGATAGGGCAAATAAGGACGCTTTAGGGCCTGGTATTCAGCTGGCAGTGGGTAGCACATTTGCTCTTCGCCACCGGTGTTAAACCCACATATTCAATGCCAGTCCTTATCCGGTGACTGGCATTGAATATCCGGGTTTATTTTGACTGCTAAAAAATTAATTGGCTATGCCGATATTCAGCGTTAAGCGGTTAACTTTTTAGTGCTCAAAGATAGGCCTGCTATTTAAGTGGCCTATTTTGACTGTTCAACATACGCAGTTAGGCGCTGAATAACTGGCTATGTCATGCGATAAAGCAGGTTAGCGGTTATCTCCTGCTGAATATCTGCGTTTAGGCGCTTAAAGCCTATGTAACCGGCCAGGAATGGCTCCTGGCTGGTTAAATATTTTTGAATATTAGGGGGGGGGGGCATTAATGGTGAAACACTGTGAGGCAGAATAAGTTGATGGATTTTCTGACCTTTTTTGGAATTTGCTGAAATGCAAAGCGCATTTTGGTTTCTGTTTCATCCAATGGATCATAAGTGGATACATGGGGGTAATTCTATACAGTGGGAACTAACATTTACGTGCTGATTATATATGTAAATGCTTAGTATACTGGAATATACATGCATATATGCACACGTGATAGGCATGTAAATGCTGAACATCCACCTAAGCCCTTTTTTGTAAATACACACGTCTTGCATAGTATGCATTTTATAGGTAAGTGTACACAAAGTCTGGAGTCTGAGTGGAGCAAGAGCTGGGCTCACACATGTTTGACTTATAGAATACTATAAGTTACATACATATCTCTTGCATTTAGTCACAAGCACTTATACCAGCTATATGGTTGGCATAAGTGATTCTGCCTAAATAATAAGTCTGTATTTCACCTGTTAGACTTTTCTAAAGGAACAAAAGCCTACTCTCCTATACAGAATAAGTACATATATACATAACATTGACATTCGCACATCATCCAGTCCTCATCTTACAATCTATTAATTTATAAATAATAATACCACAACTCATCATTGAAATTAAATTTTGGCCGCAGGTTTATTAACCATATATAAATATATAACTCAATTCTATAACTTAACCTTTACCCAATGCATTAAATTCTTCCATACCAATGTTAGCATTCCCAGAGTGGTTTAACAGTTCAGAGCCATTTGGTAATGAAACTGGCTCTCCGACTTGTCCAAAATTACCCCCTTTATTTTATGTGACTCACGGTGCCATCAAGCCACATCTCACTCATGGCGGTTCCGCCCACAAATTACTTTTTCCATCAAAATATCTTTTAACCAATATCCACCTAACTGCATCTGGTGCCTCTTTATCCCCAGCTGACTCAAAAGCTGCTACAGACCTCCCATTCCCCACCCAAACTCACATACCCACCATAACCATCCCACCAAAATCATTATACAATAAACCCACAACATGTCAGCAACTATCCATTTTAATTAAAGACAAACCATACAACACAGGGCGGGTTAGGAAGGGCACAAAATCCTAACCCCTCATCCACCCTCACCTGCTCCTGCCCACCCAAATAATGATTTTAAACCGCCAAAATCCCTTTTGTTTACCCACAAGCGTTCCTATGACAACCACCAATCCTCACCTCCCCTTATCATCCAATCACCCTTCCTCTCCTGTTACTACCCTACCCACACTTCAACATTAACCCTCTCAACTCCTTCTTTCATATCATTCTATCTTTTCCCTACCCTCACATCTATTAACTATTTATCTCTCCTCCTTCTGGCTCAGTCAATGTTATTGCCCCAACAGTCTAAACTGTAGGGTCTCCTTATTATAGAATTACCCACATTCCCCCTAATTCTATAATTCTGTGCACCCATTGCCACACATTGCAGAAAATTCTGTGTGCCAGTTATAGAATTTTACCAATTGCATGCGTAACTGCAGAGGGAATAGATCCTCAGAAGCTTAGCTGAAATTGGGTGGCGGAGCAGTTGAGGGGAAGAGGGGGTGGTGGTTGGGAGGCGAGGATAGGGGAGGGCAGACTTATACGGTCTGTACCAGAGCCGGTGATGGGAGGCGGGACTGGTAGCTGGGAGGCGGGAAATACTGCTGGGCAGACTTATATGGTCTGTGCCATGAAAAGGACAGGTACAAATTCAAGGTAAGGTATACACATATGAGTTTGTCATGGGCAGACTGGATGGACCATGCAGGTCTTTATCTGCCGTCATCTACTATGTTACTATGTTACTATGTAACTGTTTAATCAGGAGCTAATTGGCATTAATAATTGGCTAAAATTAGAATTAATTGGAGCTTATTGGCACTAATTTGCAGTTACACATGTAACTGCACTTCGTTGGTACATTATGATTCTTTTGTGCAGTGCCAGTAACAGTGCCTTTTGTTTGATCCATTCGGATGCATTATGATTAGATCGTGGGTTGCAGCACCATTTTTTAAAGTTCTCCATTTAGACTGTACATTTTAAAGTATTTGTGACCCCTGAGGCAGGTGGGGTGGTGTATCCACCAAAACACAGTCCCATGTCATGTCCCCTGCAGGTTGCATGTTAAATAAAAGTTTATAATACACCAAGTTTCTACCAAGCTTCATTTTGTCGCTCCCCCAACACTCTTTCTCTTTTCTTTTGAACTTGTCATAGGGGCTGGTTTTCCTAGAAACATAGAAACATAACGGCAGATAAAGGACAAATGACCCATCCAGTCTGCCCATCCTCTGCAACCCCTAATTCTTCCTGTTCCTAAGCGAGCCCACATGCTTATCCCATGCCTTTTAAAATTCTGGAACAGTCCTCTACTCCACTACCTCCACCGGGAGGCTATTCCACACATCCACCACCCTTTCTGTGAAATACTTCCTTAGGTTACTCCTAAGCCTATTCCCTCTTAACTTTGTCGTATGCCCCCTCATTCCAGAGCTCTCCTTCATTTGAAAAAGGCTCTCTTCCTGTACGTAAATGCCCTTGAGATATTTATACATTTTTATCATGTCTCCTCTCTCCCTCCTCTCTTCCAGCGTATACATGTTGAGGTTTGTTTGTTTTGTGCGTCTATCTGGACAAACATCTTTGGTTGTCAGAAACGTATATATTGCTGTGAATTCAGTTTGCAACAAGTTACTTAATCAAAGTTGGAATGAAGATCTTATTGTAAATAATACATCTTTAGACAAATATGATATTTGGGATAACTTAGAGCAAAAACCTGGCTAAAAGTTTGAGATGTTCAATAAAAAGATTATCTTAAAAATGTACCTTTCCCCACTGAAACTATTTTTAGATGAAATTAGCCAAGGCATCTTATTGTTAAGAGAGGCTACCAGATGGTGGCTAATACTGCTCATATTTTCTGACTGTCTAAAATAAAACACAGTCTTTTTGGCAAGCGGTGCTCAATCCCAGATGGATATTTCTCTTCTTGTGGATTCTTTCATATTGCTGTTTTGGGAGAGTACTTGAGGAAGAGAAAGTGCTTGTAGAGCTGAGCAGTAGGTGTGAAAGGGTAGACTAGATAGACTGTATGGTCTTTTTCTGTTGCCATTTTCCCTGTTTCTATGTAAATTCCCCAAACAGATGAGATGCTAACTTATTTGCTGCTCTATACGTGTATTTTGCGGTTTTGGAAAAGCCCAACCTCTTCTAAAAGTACCAGCTTACTATCTGAATGCTCCAAGTTTCAAGTTCAGATGTGAAAGCATATTTTAATAAACTAAAAGCATGGAAAAAAGGGAAATGTGGTCTGAATTCGGTATTCCAAAAAACTTTAAAAAAGTTGGTTTTTGAAAAGTATTTTTGGTCTAGGCAATTGTTTTCTGCTGTTAGTTGTTTTCCCATTTTATTTGTAAATTAAAAAAAAAAAACGTTTTCTGCTGTTCTGATATATACACTTCGAACTGTTCAGTATATGCGGTCTAGGAGCAATATATAGCATAGCATAGTTTAACATATAGCATTAGGCAAGGAATCTCATTTCCTATGATTTCACAGGAGCTGTAATATTCTAATATGCGCATGAAGTGTAGAATATCCTTCTTAGTTAAAACTGCATTCTGTTTCCCTGCTGCCTGTTTGCTAAGAGCTTGCATGCTGCTGTTTCCATCAAATCTGGCATGGGAGCAAGCTCCATTCAATTTTTCTCAATCATCTGATTGAACGTGGGAGCAAGCTCAGCCTATCAGCCTTTTGACGCAAGATGCTATGGGCTTTTTACTTACGGTGTGTAGTGGCGAGCCTCATAAGGCGCAAACCAAAGGTGCGCACCTTAGTGTGCGTCTTTGCCCAGTGACTGGAACGAGACTAGTAGGGCCTTTTATGATGTTTTTCACCTAAAAGAGAAGGCTGGTAGTTAGTGGGTTTTACATACTGTGTAAAAGGGGAATATTGCTGGTTTATATTCTCAGTTTTTTTCTTTTACTGGGTTGGGGCCGCCTGTTGGCTTTTGAGAAAGGCTATTATACTTGCTTGCTGCTTCCAACTAGATCTTTTTATTGAGGTGGAGTTTTAGTTGTTGATGATAGGAGACCTATTGAAGTTATTTTCAACACTCATCGTAAACCTAGGTTTAAACATCAAATAAGAGGCAGACGAACCCAAAATTTAAAATGTGTAAATTTGGTCCCATACTGTTCTAAAGATTATATTTCAATTCACTCAGTTTGTAATAAGTCTCATTTGCTGAGAGACTGGTTGGAAGAATTCTGACCAGGCTGTTTATTTTTAACAGAAACTTGGCTTTCTTCTTCTTCGGACCCAATTATTAATGACATCTGTTTACCCTGTTTACCCAGCTATAAGATATTGTCGTCTCAAGAGGGGAAAAGAGGAGGTGGAATAGCCATAATCTACATGAAAACCTTTACAGTAACTTTACTTGACTCACTTGTTATTCCGGAGTTAGAGATTTTTTCCTGTGAAATTAAGGATTCAACTTTGAAAGATTCTTCCCTTTTTTTTTTTTACTGTCCCCCAGGCCTCTGGATAAGAGCAAAAGACACATTTTTCAATTTTATTTAAAAAATCTCTCTTCAGTCTCAGTTTAATTTTCTGATAGGGGATATTAATTTACATCTGGAAGGTAGCAATGCTACTAATGTGAAATATCTATATGATTTTTTAACTACATTGAATGTAGTTAAAAAATCATATAGATATTTCACATTAGTAGCATTGCTACCTTCCAGATGTAAATTAATATCCCCTATCAGAAAATTAAACTGAGACTGAAGAGAGATTTTTTAAATCAGAATGGAACTTTCTCTGAGTGTTGGACTAACCCATGTGGTGTTCCACAGGGATCACATCTCTCTCCAACCTTCTTTAATGTGTATTTACATTCTTTGGGAAGGGAATTAGCAGAAAAGGGATTCTTTACTCATAGTTATTCCAAGGACATCACTGTCCTTATTCCATTGGATTCTATCTCCTCATCTGTTCGGAGTTGCATATCTATAATTGGTGCTTGGATGTTGAATTATAAGTTTAAACTAAACTCTGAAAAAGACCACATTTTTGCTTTTGGATAATAATCCTGATATTGTAATTGACAATATTATTGTGGATATAGAAAAGTATTCTTTTTCACCTTGCATTAAAATTTTGGGAGTTCTCCTGGATCAATCTTTGTCATTAGTACCACAAGTTAATTCTTTGGTTAAAAGTTTGTTTTTTCTCATGAGGAGCTTAAAAAGAATTAGAATTTTTTTTAAATTGATCAGTTTAAGTTACTTGTTCAAGCCCTACTCCTGTCAAAATCAGATTATTGTAATCTAATTTTTCTAGAAACATCTAGATATAATCTCCTTCACTTGCAAATGATTCAGAATAAGGCAGTTAGGTTAATTTACTCTTTATGTAAATATGACAGGATTTCTAAATTTTATATAGAACTTCACTGGTTGTCTGTTGAGGCTAGAATTAGGTTCAAGTTCTCCTGCTTCTTGTTTCAGGTACTACATGGAGAATGCCCAGCATATTTGCTTTCTCACTTTGAATTTCTTAGTCCTTCTAGAAGTAGAACATTCTGGAAAGAAAGTTCTAGAAAGAACTTTAACATATTCTCGTTTGCATTTCCCTCTGTTTTCTGGATAATTACGATTATTTTACCTTTAAAAATTGCTTAAAACTTCTCTTTTTAAGGACTTTCATATTGTTTCTGGTTGAGATTTCATCTTTAGTTTTCTTTTATTGTTTATATAGACTGTATTGATTCATATCTTATTGTAAACCACTTTGAACCATTTTTTGGTACTAGCGGTATATAAATTGGAACTGTAACTGTATTCTGCAGCTGATCGTGTAGTGGTGGGAGGGAGTGATGATGCATGTGGCCATGTGCTAATGTTGTGACAATCTATTACTTTGAGTGAACTTGGCAAATTCTATATCAGAAAACTGCATAATAATTGAATGCAAAAAAGATTTGATTATCACTTTATTAACAGAAAGATACACCATCATTTCTTCAGTAGATCAATAAATAGAAGCATATTAGTAACCAGGGCCACCTTAACCATTTGTAGACCTGAGCGCTGTCAAGCCAGCTAACTGGGCTTGAAACTTGATCATTACTTTTTAATTATTTCATTAAGGATCTTGCATTATGGGCCTCTTTTGTTAGACCTAAATGGAGGTGCCTAGATATAGAATTATCCCCCTAGGATCCAGCTAGAGAAGTAGCTCCTATGAAAATCTGAAATCATAGATTAATGTAATATGTTCCATGTTCTGAAACTCAGAACCATAAATCTCACTCACATCATCTTTCACTTTTCTGGCAAGAAATTGCACCCAATCACAAAAAAGGGAAGTAATTCAATACTTTCTAATAAATCTACACAGACTATAAAATTGTTAAAAACAATTAAATACAAATATAAATATGAATATAAACTGTGAAATGTGCTCAGACCAATAAATCACCTCACGTTATATATTGTGAGATACTGTAGATGTTATTTTGGGGCCATCAAAGCACACAATAACCCCTTAAATAAACACATGAGAAGGCCCTTAATCCAAGTAATATATAAAAGCAACTTATTATTAACAGAGCCTATCACAAATCCCACAAATGGTAAGTATAAATTTTAAGTGATAATAGTGGTTTAAATAGCTTGCTGTAAAATTTGTTATCTTATAGTAGTTTGTGATTTCTAGATATAGTGCAATATTCTTCCTGAAGAAGCAGGTTTCTGCAAAACTTAGATCTAGATTGGAGAGTGCCATTTGATGGTGTTGAGCTGGTTTTGCATCTATTTTCACTGGGTGGATTTCTCTTCACATTACCATGAGATGTTTTTGAAGGATCCTAAAAGAAATTTTACTACCATTGGGACTAGAATAATGGATTATAAAGTAATGGACTATTATATATGAAGATAAGTATTTGCTATTTATTAAAATTATTTTTGAAGCAAATCATTGGGACAGTTTAAGAGTATGTAGGATTTGTGATAGGCTCTGTTAATAATGTGTTTATTTAAGGGGCTATTGTGTGCTATGATGGCCCCAAACTAACATCTATCTCACGATATATAATGTGAGGTGATTTATTGGTTTGAGTACATTTCATATTTACATTTATATTTATATTTGAGGAGTGGCCTAGTGGTTAGTGTAGTAGACTTTGATCCTGGGGAACTGGTTCAATTCCCACTCTAGCTCCTTGTGACCCTGGGCAAGTCACTTAATCCTCCATTGCGCCAGGTACAAATAGCACCTGTACATACTATATAAACCACTTTGAATATAGTTGCAAAAAAAGCATAGAAAGGCAATATGTCAAGTCCCTTTCCATACTTAATTGCTTAAAAAATTTTTGTATTCTGTGCTAGATTTTTTAGAAAGAAAAGAATTGCACCTTCCATGCTCTCTACTTTCTATAAAGCCTATGTACTACCATAGGAGTGGAGGAGGTGCCAAAGGGCTCTGGATTTGTTCCCCTACCTAGTGTGGGCCCCTTGCCCCCCGATTTCCTATCAAGATTATTGTAGTTCTCCCCCCTCACCCATCTAAGTTGTCTGTCTTTTCCTTGCTTTCTTTCTTTTTTCCTTCTCTATTACAGTACAGTCTGTAAGTCACCTAGCTGGCATTGCTGATAGGTGGGATAGCAAGTTCTTAATAAACTTGAAACTTGAGTAGCTTAATGGTTAGTACAGTGGGCTCAGAATTTGAGGAGCTGGGTTCATTTCCCACTTGTGATCCTGGGTAAGTCACTCAACCCCCCATTGCCCCAGGTACAAGAACTTAGTTTGTGAGCCTACTAATAAATGTAAAGCTCTTTGGTTGTACCAAAAGTCATTCATTTTTGAATTTGATAGTAGAGAGGTGGTATATCAAATTCATGACCCTTTACCTTTAATTTGTACCAAATACACTGATACAGAAATAGATTACAGTTGAGGTAAATCTGTAATGTGTGCCACAAGTTTGCACACTAAGAACAAATTCTATAATGGCAATTATGCAGAAAATTGACACCAGAGAATACTAGCATAAATCTTCAATTCAGTGGCATAGCTAGGGTAGTTGACACCTGGGGCCGGTCATTTTTTAATACCCCCCCCCCCCCCAAATCCAGTACTAGGCATACTGAGAATACAAAACACTCAGGACCTATAGAGCAATTCTACCATACCATAAGCAGTAATTTGTACAAGTCACACAAGGAAAAGGAAAGCATCTTAAACACTACAGTGAGCACTAGAACATCAATTCACCTATTGTAAAACGAAAACAGACAGATTAGTACAGATCGTCAATCCTGCACAGTCAATGCCAACCGAAAGCCATGTCTTTTTCACAAACACAGATACACCCTAATCCACTATAGAATAAGTAATCATAAACTTTCTATTTAGACAAAAATTAAACTGAACCCCCCAATGCCAGACTCTGCGTACAATGCAACACCACAGAAACAGAAAATGTCCCCTAGTACTGTGCAAAATATAAAGACAGCAGATGTAAATTTGAAAAAAACTAACAAATATCAATCACCACTTTACAAATTAACAAATAGAAATAAAACAAATACAGAAAATAAAATAATACCATTTTATTGGACTAATACATTTAGCTTTCAGAGGCCAAAATCTCCTTCCTCAGGTCAATACAGTATAGTACTGTTACAGTATCCTATCCTGACCTGAGGAAGGGGGTTTTGTTCTCTGAAAGTTAAGTCAAAATGTATTAAAATTAGTCCAATAAAAAGATTACTTTATTTACATGTTCTACTTATAAACATTTATTAACACAGCTACAATACTATATCCTAAAGCAAAAAAATAAAAATATATATTTTATTTACAGTTTGTTGTCTCTGGTTTCTGCTTTCCTCATCTTCTTTTCACTGTCTTCCTTCCATCCAGCATCTGTCTTCGCTCTCTCTCTGCCATCCAGTGTCTGCCCTCTCTCATATCCCTTCCATCCACTGCCTGCCCTCTCTCTCTGCCCCTTCCATCCACATCTGCCCTCTATTTCTGCCCCTTCCATCCACCATTTGCCCCAGTTTGCCCTCTTTCTCTCTCCCCCTTCCACCCACCATCTGCTCTTTCTCTCTGCCCCTTCAATCCGTCTGCCCTCCCTCTCCCATCCATCCAGGGTCTGCCCTCCCTCACGCTCCCATCCAGGGTCTGTCCCCTCTCTCTCTGCCCCCTCTTTTCAGCCCCCAGTTCCAACCCCCTTATTCCACCTACCCCTAGTTCCAGCCCCAGCCCACATCTCCCACCTGCCCCCCTTTTCAGCCCCACTATCCCACCAGTCCCCAGCCCTTTTCTCCCATCAGTCCTGAGCTTCAGTCCCCAGCCACTTCTCCCTGTCCCCTTTTTAGCCCCTAGTTTCAACCCCAGCCCTTTTCTCTCACCAGTCCCGAGCTTCAGCCCTAGGCAGTTCTCCCTGTCCCCTTTAAAGCCCGCAGTCCCCACAGTTTCAGCCCCTGCCCCTTTTTAGCCCCCAGTTCCAGTACTAGCCCCCTTATCCCAACTACCCTCCTTTTCAGTCCCCAGTTCCAGCCCCCTTCAACCACCACATGCCTTGCACCCCCCCTTTTCAGCCCCAGACCCATTCTCCCATCTGAGCACTCCCCTCCCCAGTCCCCTTCTCCCCTCTGAGCACCCCTCTGACCTCCCCCACCCCACCCCTCCCCAATCCCCTTCTCCATAATCCCCTTCTCCCCTCTGAGCACCCCTCTGAGCTCCCCAATCCCCTTCTTCCCAATCCCCTTCTCCCCTCTGAGCACCCCTCTGAGCTCCCCCACCCCTCTCCAATCCCCTTCTCTCCTCTGAGCACCCATCTGAGCTCCCCCACCCTCCCCAATTCCCTTCTCCCCTCCCCAATCCCCTTCTCCCCTCTGAGCACCCCTCTGAGCTCCCCCACTCTCCCCAATCCCCTTCTCTCCTCTGAGCACCGCTCTGAGCTCCCCCACCCCTCCCCAATCCCCTTCTCCCCTCTGAGCTCCCCCTCTCCCATCTGAGCCCCCCCAACCCGGTCCCGTTCCCCCCTCTGTCGAGAGCCGACAGAGCTCTCTTCTCCTGCCACCACCCTGCCTTTTAAAAAAAATCCATGCAGCGGCGCAGGCAGCGCCTCACGTCTGCCCTGTGTGTGCTGTGAAAGGAGAAAATCACCTCGCTGGCTTCGGGCCTTCCCTCGCTATGTCCTGCCCTCGAGGAAATAGGAAGTTACCTCAGAAGAGGGCGGGACACAGCGAGGGAAGGCCCAACGCCAGCGAGGCGATTTTCTCCTTTCACAGCACACGCAGGGCAGATGCGAGGCGCTGCCTGTGTCGCTGCATGGATTAAAAAAAAAGGCAGGGTGCTGGCAGAAGATGAGAGCTGTCGGCTCTCGACAGAGCACCCCTCCCACCCGCTGACACCTGGGGCAGACCGCCCCCACCGCCCTGCCCTTCCTACGCCACTGCTTCAATTAAGTGCATAAATTTAGGAATAACCACTTATGTCATGTCAATGGGTGGTGTAAACGTTCTGGCAGTGATATACATAACTGATAGTATTCTATGAGGGTTGAACATAATTGCTAAACAGACCTATGCCCTGCCCATGTCCTTCCCATATGCCACACCCCCTTACAATTACATGCTAGAGCACTTAGGCAGAAAGTTATAGAATAGTACCGAAGTGCACTTACAGGTGAACCTGCCTTTTCCCCCTTTGGTGGACTTTGGTCCTGGGGAACTGAGGAACTGAGTTCAATTCTCACTTCAGGCACAGGCAGCTCCTTGTGACTCTGGGCAAGTCACTTAACCCTCCATTGCCCCATGTAAGCTGCATTAAGCCTGCCATGAGTGGGAAAGAGCGGGGTATTAAAAAAAAAAACATACCTTCCATTTTAGCATGGAAAGTTATATGTTTAATCAGGCCTAACCAGGCACTCTATATAGGTTTTATTTGCATGGATTATTACAAAGAGGGATGATGAACCAGTAAGAGACAGGGCATACACCCCTTACACATTTGGCCTTGAAGGGGTTCCTTGGAGGGAGGTGTAAATAAGGGAGTTTAAGGCTTAAAAGAATGTGGTGTATTGGAGCAGTTAAAAGAAGGAATAAGCTTAAATGTATGTAAGAACTGGTTCTATTTCTCCAATCTAAGTATTCCTTTCCTATGAATTAGTGTGGGGATAAGTATGTAAAGAAAAATTACAAGCTGAGCATGCATTCTATAAGAATTGCACATACTTTAACATGGTCCTTTGATTGTGCACACTACACATTCAATTATCTTAGTATATGTATTACAATGTATTTTAAATCTGCTGTAAAAATCAGGTTAATAAATCATGCTGCCAATTGTAGCATGCTAGTGCATAGGCCCTTATATTAGTAATAGATGTTTTTCTTCTTTTAAAAATTGAGGTCAGATGACTATTTGACCATCTATGAAGTGATGTCAAAGCTAAATGGCCAGATTTTCAACATTTTCTTTAATATCTCTCTAGAGAACAAGGCTGTGTTTTTAAACAAAGAAATTATTCTCCAGATTTCAGCATTCCAAAATAGATGATGATGAAGGAAGCTTCCTTCATTTGTATTAAAATGACTTGTCTGAATTCCTTTCTGTAAAGTATCGCTTCGCAGATTAATCTTTTCATTTGACTTTCAACCCCTTTTCAAAGTAAAATCTTACAATGATTACTTTTAAAATTATATGTTTTGAATAGCTGTGTTTGCATCACTGAGGACTGTTAATTTTTTCATTGTGTGAGCTACTGATTTCTGAAAAAAATATCTACTACTTTGAGCTTTCTTTTTGTCTTTTAATGCCTTGGTATATCATATTTTACATATACCAGTAGAATAACTACTTAAGATTCTCACAAATAATCAACACAGGAGCCACATGAATGCTTAAATCTATAATGATGAGAGCAGGCAAATAGGAGCAGATTTTAAAACTTTATACACTAGTGAATCTTGTGAAAGGGAGAGCAGAATTATTTTGTTCAAATGCTAATAGAAGAATTACGAAATGATTTGCTAGGACTAAAGCTTTTTATTCCTCCAAACTCAATAGAATTTTGGAAAGACATTATCTCTGATCATTTGGGTGCAAGATAACTCTGACAACATAGTGGAACAGGAGTGAATTTTGTATTGGGGATAAACCAAAGAAAAGGCACATCCGTTTCAAAAATAAGCCCATCATACCAGGCCCAATGCATTTTTATATTCAAACATTTTTATTGCATCAAAAAAGTAGACATCAGCAATCTTGGCTTTACAGAGCATTACTTTCAAATCTCAATATAACTATACATCTGCTCACTATCTTACCGGCAGTCGTGTAAAAAGAAATTATGCTGCGGAAGAACATTCTAAACCGTGGTAAATGTCCTATCATCACATCCTTATGCAACAATTTACTTTTTCTACCCTATCCCTCTATCCCCTCCCCCCTCCCCCTGCCCATCCCACAGTGCCCTCCCCTCCCTTGGGTGCCAACAGTGTTAAAAATTTTCTACCGGTAGAGAAGTCTCTTTCTCGCCACTGGGTGAAGTGTAATAAAAAATCTTCGCCATACAGTATAGAACTGATGTTTGTTGGCGGCAGAAATGGTCCTGTGCAAGTTACAATGTTCTAATTTTAATAAGTCTATCATGTGTGTTCTCCACACACTCAAGAACGGACCATGCCCCTCTCTCCAACAAAGTAGTATTACTTTTTTCCCCATCAGCATAGAATTATGTAAAAAGTGAGTCAACCCTAATGGGGGCTGGCTCCCCAACTGATATTCATCAAAAAGCATCATAGATGAAATGGGAATGTTCCGCTTCCAGAGTTTAGCTGCTGTGTCCACTATCTGACTCCAAAAAGCTTGGATAACTGGGCAATGCCCAATGCATTTTTATGGGTGATGCAGTTCTAGCTGATACACAGAGAATCTTGCTAGCCACTACACGTGGTTTCTCAACTTGTTAAATGATGTGAGATGAGCCTGAGTTTCTCTGCATTGCAGGTTTATGATCTAAATACTAGTTGAGAATGATTAATGTGTTTTATAAATATATGGGATTCTATTTTCTTTGAAAAATGTGGGTCTCAGCATCCCTGTGTCAATGCCATTAGACACATCATGAACAAAGAGTGGTAGATAGCCTTGAGTTTGAAAGCAGCTAAATTGTTCTATAACAGAACTTCTTAAAACTTAAGTTGGGACAATATGTCATGAGTAACTGCATTGTATGCTCATTGGTCTCTTTATTCCATTATTTAATCATTACTCTTACTCATGCTATCAATATGTTGTGTGAAGGCGTGATCCATTCAAATGACACTGTTTAATTACTCTTAAAATATTCTGCATTATTTTTAAAAAGAAAGAGAAACTCTTCTTTTATACCAGTGTTTAAAGTATAATTAGATTGCAGCATTTTGTGTAATCTGAATGATATGTTCATTGCCATTCTATCAACAAGCAAGGTGTTGACATACCATAGTTTGAAATATTGATGGCATATTAGACCTTGACTGGAGCAAAACTGCAGTTGAGTCATGCGTCAGGTGAAAAAGAATAGTGTTTCTCCACAATTAAGGCAGATAATGTAAAAACTCACACTATACAATCTACATAGGCACCTTAATAGATGCACAAACTTCACAGAAGGAAAGCATTGTGAAAATATTTCATGTGGAGGGGCATAATAGAACGGGGTGCCCAAGTTTTCATGAGGGCGTCCTCTCAGGACAGCCCCGCAAAGGGGTGGAGAAACCCGTATTATCGAAACAAGATGGGCGTCCATCTTTCGTTTCGCTAACACGGTTGGGGACGCCCAAATCTCAACATTTAGGTTGACCTTAAAGATGGTCAACCTAAACGTTGAGATGGTCAACCTTAGAGATGGTCGTCCCTGGTTTTCAGCCATAATGGAAACCGAGGACGCCCATCTCAAAAACGACCAAATCCAAGCCCTTTGGTTGTGGGAGGAGCCAGAATTCGTAGGGTTACGCCAGTGTAATGGCCTGAAGGGACAGCTAGGGGGTACTGCCCTTCCGTGAAGAGGCCACCATGGGGAGCTCTTAGGCTAGAAGGTTTCTATAGTGACCAGAAAACCTCACTAAAGGGAGCCCTTGAATAGACAAGCCAAGTCTAGATGTCTGGGGAAGGAAGGCTATCCCTTTAGGAGATGGAAAGTTGGAGATAGTTCTGCTCCTGGACCTTTCTGGAACCAGGGCGAGGGGCCTGAAAGAGATGTAGAGTATTATTAGCCACCCTATAATGAGCACCCTCCTAGAAGAGCAAAAGGAAGGAGACCTCTGGGAGGAGCAGGAGGAGGCAAAGGACCTTGTAATCTGTTGGGTTGGTTGTGAGCCCTTGAGCCCTGGCCAAGGCCCGCAGATCACAGACCAAGGCTGGGGGGAGACCGACCTACCACTGCACGCCCCCCCAACTACCCAACCCCTAGCCTACCCCTCCCCCCAGCACCTCAGGAAGAAAGGGAAATAGGCATACAAGGGGGCCTCGCGGTCGAACCAGAACCCAGACACTCAGAGCCAATCGTAAGGGCCTCACGGCCTAACCGGAACCCAGGCACACCCAAGGAGGGGGAAAAGGAACACAGGAGTCCCCCCGGTACCCCAAGGTACCAGCTACGCGCTGTACCCCAGCTACAGGGCAAGGGAAAACAAAAGAACCAGAGCGGGGTCACACCCTCCCAGGGGACCAGCGCAGGACTGGAGAACTAAAACAGGAAGCCCCCTGAACCCACGGGCCAAATGACCCCCCTGACCTGGGGACCCCGCAGCCCGGGACCCCCACCCCAGGGCAGAGGGGAGAATGAACACACCAACCCCCACAAGCCAAAGACAGGAGCAGTAAACAAAAGGGTACTAGGCCCCAACCAAATACCAGGGGAAAGACACAGCAAAAGAGAAAGGAAACCTCTGACAGAACACCCAGAAGACAGAGGCAGAGCCACAGTACATAGGGGGTTAAACTTACTGAGCCAGCAAGCAGGGACAGAGGGAGAGAGATCCTTCAGTAAACAAACAACCAGAGAGAAAGCTGCCGACCAGCAGCCTGCTGAGTTGGCGGCTGAACGGGACCACAGCCCCCCATTGAGCAAACAAGCAGCTGGCTTCCCACAGAGACCTGCAAGCAGCGAGGGAAAGCCCAGCTGGAGACAAGTGAACTGATTACACCCTCAAACACATGCTGTAACCAGCTATCGCAAACCAAGGGAAGGGAAAGAAACACTCAACAGGAAAACACAGATCAAAGCCTGAGCACAGCACAACGCTCTGGCAGAGAACTGCCCAGGCTTTTAGTCACAAAGAAATGTAACGCCAAAGCAGGGAAAGCAGAAACATGCAGGCTAAAGTACTACCCACTGACGTCAGTACAAACCCTGGCATCCAATCAGGAATGAAGTCCACCCCCTTCCCCTGCCAGACTGGCAGAATCATAACAGATCTCCAGGAAGCCAGAAGGAAAAGGAGCCTGGGGAAGAAGGAGCTTAGCCGAGATTGGGTGGCAGAGCCAGCCGGTGGTGGGAGGCGAGGATAGTGCTGGGCAGACTTATACGGTCTGTGCCCTGAAGAGGACAGGTACAAATCAAAGTAGGGTGTACACAAAAAGTAGCACATATGAGTTTGTCTTGTTGGGCAGACTGGATGGACCATGCAAGTCTTTTTCTGCCGTCATTTACTATGTTACTATATAATGAGCATCTCAGCATTTACCGCCAGCTGATTTCTACCACAAACTAAAAACGCCACCACAGCTTAGTAAAAGACCCCCTTATAGATTTGTAAACGGTCCCACTCCACTTCTATATGAAAGTTGTTAAGTAGATGCCACTCTTTCTGGCTATGTATATTTGTAAAAAAAAGTCACACTCACTGTGGGTACCAACAAATACGTGTGCACTGAAGCATAGCCTTACTAAGACCCAGGGCTTTTTTTGAGGGGGTGCTTGGGGGTACTGAGTACCGGCACCTTTTCCGTTGTCTGCTAAAATGGACTCATGGACCCTAAGTTTTAATGACAGAGCTCAGGCTCTACATACCAATTCTGCCTTGTCTTAAGTTCTGTGACTTATTGCAGGGAGCCTGGCTATTGTGGGGTGGGCTCCTCAGTGATCACCCCACCCTTGAAGCCTGGCATTTGAGTACCAGCACCTTTTCTGGTAGAAAAAATGCACTGCCAAGGCCTCAGTGTTCAGCAGAGCCCTTTGTCAAACAGAGGGGGAACTGAGCACATCCCTGACCCACTTCTCAATGACTTGAATAAAAGTGGGCCTTAAAGCCTAGTAACACCTATAGAAAATAACTGTCAGATGTGAGAAAGGTAAAAAGAGTCTTAGGGGGTTGTTTACGAAAGCTTAGCTCGAGTTATCTGCAGCAGGGCCCATAGGAACAAAATGGGCCCTGCTGCAGATAACTGAGCTAATCTTTGGTAAACAACCCCCTTAGATTGATGGCATCTTTCAATGTTATTATGTTTATTTTATCAATTTATTGTTTATTTCTTGAAATCTCTCCTTTTTCCTCATTTTATTTATGTATGTAAGATTTAATGAGAAATAAAACATGATAATCAGCACAAAAAAGAAAAAAAAGAAAAACAGGAAAATAACTGTCAGGATTTAAAGTTTATCTTTTTTCTTATTGAAACAAAGATCTAACATGAGGCCACCGGATTTTCATATATTATCTTGGATCCGGACAGCTAAAGTAGGAAACAAGCGATATGAAACCAAGGGCCCTGTTTACTAAGGTGCGTTAGTGTTTTTAGCGTGTGCTAACCGTGTAGACGCTCATAGGAATATTATGAGCATCTATATGGTTAGTGCACGCTAAAAAAGCTAGAACACCTCTAGCTCGGCTTAGTAAACTGGACCCCAAATATCATACCACGTAATTATGACCTAATTCAAAACAAATCACTCATAGGAAATCCAAAGGAAGCACAATTTACAAAACTATTATAATAGTGCTGCCAGAAGATGTATGAGCGCTAAAAGGGTATTTTATAAATGTAAACGTATCATTTAATATTGATGGATAGATAAAGCAAACAAGTTTTAAGTAAACCGGTTGTAAATGGTTGGTAGGAACAAAAAGCACCATACAATCACAGACAAATCCATTTCCTATTTCTATACTCAAAACTTGGAACCATTTTCCATACAAATCCATCAGGAAATTTAACAATCAGAGGAACCCTTTTACTAAAGCTTAGTGCATGCTAATGTCCATTAGTGTGAGCTAAATGTCTCGTGTTCTCTCTTATACCCACAGGCCATGTGGCACTTAGCACACTAAAGTCCATTAGCGTGTGGTAAGCTTAAGTAAAAGGGCCTCAAAGTTTCTTCTAAGCATCTATGTAGAAATGCTAAGCCTATTTGAGTAGCCATGATTCTGAATTTTTTCATGTAACTAGCAGATAGATAAAATGCTTCCAAAATTCACTGAAGGGTCGATCCACCCCTGAGTTTTGAGTTCTGTGAAAATTCAGTTTTTTTTCCAAATAGCAACTGTTGTGCGAGGATCTATTCAGAAAATATGAGGAGATAGTCCAGAAAATATTTGGCACAGCTCAAAAACAAAAATTGGAACAAGCAGATGATGCTACTTCTCTAAATAGTCTATTAACATCTTCCATTTCACCTTCTTCCTGTGTCGATTTCTATATATTGTTTCTTAGTGCAGATATTAATAGCAACACATGTCCATAAATACTGATATGGACACTAATATTGTCTACTACAGAATCTCACTTACGGCATGCATGGTGAAATAATGCCATTTTGTTCACTCAAAGATTTTAATGACAATCACAACAGGATCTTACTTTCCTGTTTTCTTGTCTCCTTCTCAGACTCCCTCTAACACTGTAGCTCATGGCAGCATTGGTTGAAAGTATAGCATATCTTTCCTCATAATGATTCCAGACATGTTTGTTATGCATGCTGTGGCCCTTCAGTCTCCTTGTTTTTCAGCTAGGGAAGAGACCACAGATGAATGCTTTTCTAGATGCTGCTTAATCAAAGCCCTGTGAAAATGAAGAATGGCCTTTCTCCCTAATATGTCACTCCTTTTCAAGGGCCCAATTTATCAAATGTCTCTTTTCATTCTTTGATTATACAAAGGAACATTGATAAGTCAGGCCTGTAATCTGGGGCGGAGAAGGGTGCATAGGTGGGGTGGGGTCTACCTTTTCTAAATTCTGCATCCTGAGAAGTAAAGGTGCATTTCCAGAGGTCTAAAGCTAGGTATTTTTCTGCTATCAAATCATTTGGTTTTGAGTCCATTGAAAACCAGAAACAGAGAAAAAATACCATAACCTGGGAATTTCTTAAATAGAGTGGAAACAGCAATACTGTAGATGATGGCAAATAAGGACCATTGGCCAAAACTAAATGGACAGTGGCAGAGGTCACTATATTATACATATATTCAACACTGCTGACTATATGTGTAGTCATAAGAAGTATCCCTAACACACCCTCTCTAAAGGGCATCACACAATGTGATACCCTCAAGTGAGCGTTCTTTGGAGTAGCCCCCATGCTCTGGAATGCACTCCTTGAAAGGCTTCGCTTAACACAATACTATCTCTACTTCAGGAAGCTAGGGCCGCCGAGAGACTGGGCCGGGCCTGGGGCAAAGCCGCCCCTGGGGCCCCGTCACCGCTGCCCCCCCTGAGGTCGTCATCTTCACCGCCCCCTCCACCCACCCCCCTCCATCCACCACCGGGCCGGGCCCCCCTGAATTCTAATCATAGCGCCTCACCTCGACTTCACTCCATGTGAAAGAAGCGCAGCAGCGGGAGTCTGCAGATCGCCTCCCTTCGGGCCTTCCCTCCCTGTGTCCCGCCCTCGCTGTGTTCTTTTTTTGTTTTTTCCATTGCAGAGGTCCGCTTTCTTCTGTGTTTGCCGTTTAAAAGTAACTCGAACATTTATTTAACTGTTTAACTGATGGTTTCACTGCATTGACCTTCATATAGTTCAGATGTAAAGCATAATTGATTTCAAGGTGATCACAAGCAATAGTACATTTCTGGATTAATACATGTGCACAACCCATATACTTGTCCTGCAGTCTAACTGGAACCCAGAAACAATTTCACTCTCCTGATGTACTTCAATACCATTCGGGCTAGACTCCTTGTAACTGTCTTCTCTCTTCAGGCTGACACCCTGAACATTTCACCTCAGCCAAGGGTAGACCACACTCCACCCAAGCCCGAGTTTCTGGCTTCTCAAATGGCTGGTGTAATGTAACAGCTCACTGTCTATGGCTTCAATACACTGGTTATAGCACTACAGGATCCCTCTTAATTTCAATGGGCACCTATAGTATCTCTGAACTCAGGCAACTAAGGACCTAGTTACTCTATCAAGAGGCAGAACCAGGGACAATTCTTTTCCTCTGAGCTTCCCTTTTATAAACTCTGGCTCCTCCCGGGTCCTCCAGTCACTCCCCTAATGACCTGCTACCCAGGACTCACTCTCTCATATTCTTAAACAAACCAAGGGTTACAACTGCATGAACTTGAATGTGATTCAGATGTAGGTATGTTCAGGGGCATAGTTTGGGCAGAAATAGGCAGAGTTTTGATTTCTGTGCCATCTTATGTGCATATACATTTGTACTAACTCACATGGTGGTGTAAATGTATGTGGTCTCATGATAGCTCCAAGTTCTGCAACTTTTCTGGGGCAATTTTATAGGCCTATGTGTCTTGCCAACCTAAGCAAACTATTATAGAATTATTCTCAAAGCATCCATGAGAGTAGGTCCTTGAATCAAGTTTTTCTCTTACCTCTTAGGATGCACAGACGGTAAAGGTTGTTCATCCCCTACACCACTCGATCTCTTCAAGACAGGACCTATACATCTATCCACTATACACACACTGCAGACAGTCCCTGTTTCTTAAAGTTTACACTCTTATTAAAGATAGACAAAAAGACAAGACATGTTAGATGAGATCTTTGAGTTAAAACAGTATGTCTGGATGCTAAGAGTAAGAACTCCTTAGTGGTTAAGGACCAAGATAGTGGATGGAGTCCAAACTGGTGGACCCCTTAGGAAATGAACCACCTGCAGGCTAGCAATGAAACATTGTTTATTGTGATTTAATATATTGCCTCTCCTATAAAAACATATCAAAGCAAATATAAATAAAAAGATAAGAAAGGAATGCCATGATTCAGATAGGATAGTTGGAGAAGAGTGATGGAACAGATAGTCAGATGGTCAAACAAGAAAGGATGGGAGGAAAGGGAGGAAGACAGACAGACAGACAACCCAGATCTGGAGCTCCATGTGTCTTAAGAAACACAAAGGCTTGGGTAAAGAGTTGAGTTTCAATGCAGATCTGAACTTCTGGTATAATGGTTCAAGTTAAATAGGCAGTGGAAATTGGTTTCAATGTATTTGAACTAAGAAGAAAAAAGTGGAATGCCTAGTGGAGTCCAGATGAGAAAAAGTCAGGGGTGGAATGGCTAACCTGAACCCAATTCACCAACACAATAAATGAAAAGTGTAGGTAGTGGTGTGCTGGTAAAGCATTACTCTTGCCAGGAAAAAACATTTTTTAAAAATGCTCCCAGGTTCCAATCTAATTTATGTTTAACGTGGGATAAAATGCCGTAAATAAATAAATAAATAAATAGATAGAAACTCTGAGCGTTCAGCACCTGATTCCCATAACATGATGTCTGTTTTAGAAGCCCTTTACCAGGAGAAAATAAAATCTCTGCACCAATAACAGGGTTAGGTGTCTTTATAAACAGCCCCTCCAAATGACACATTGATTACGATTTATAACAAATTACTACTCTACCTATGAAAAGTTATTCCCTTATTATACTTCCTCTATGTACATCCCTATTCACAAGACGGAGACATTTTAAAAAAATTTAACTTTTTTTTTTTTGGAAAGACAACAAAGCAGATCAGTAGAAGAAAACCATAAATTTATTGAACAAAAAACCAAATATTCAAATCAGCCCAACACAGGCCGTGTTTCGCTCAGCAGGGCTGCGTCAGGGGCTACACAGTTTTCTTTTATTGTCAGGGTTAATGAGATATGTATACTGATGTAAAAAATGTACAGAGGTCTTCTAAAATGTAATTAAAAAACAGAGTTGCACGCTACGTGCAGGACGTTAGGACTCACAGAAACAGAACCAGATCAGCAACGCGCCGGAGACCGGTGCTGAAGAGGACTTCAGCTGGCAGGGGTTGGGGACCCCCACTAGCAAAGGTACCTGACGGCGGCGGAGGAGGGCTGGTGGTGGTGGGAGGGGGGGGTTGAATGTGGCGGGGAGGGTAAGCGATGGGGGGGGGGGGTGAAAGCAGGGGGGCCAGGGCTAAATCTGTGGGGGCCCATGCTTCCATGCTCCCGTGGCCCCACATAGCTATGCCCCTGGCTTTAACTGCATACTAAAAGATATTTTAAAATTTTTGTTGGAGAGGATGGAAAGTGAGCATTCCTGTGTTACTCAGGGTTTCTTTTACTAAGCCTTTCTAACAATTTCCGTGTGGCAAATGAGAGGAAGTCTATAGGAATTGAATGGGCTTTCTCTCATTTGCTGTGCTGAGAATCGCTAGTGCGGCTTAGTACGAGGCCCTTAGGGGCCCTTTTACTACGCTGCATAAGCGTCTATGCACACCCAATGTGCACCAAAATGGAGTTACTGCCCAGCTACCACGTGGCTCTTGCGGTAATTTCATTTTTGGCGCGCATCTGATACGTGCGTCTGAAAAATAATTTTTATTTTCTGACACGTGTATTGGGCATGCGCCAATTGGCATTTGATGCATGTAGGTCATTACTGCCTGGTTACCATGTGAGACTTTACTGATAGGTCAATGGCTGGCGGAAGGGTCTCAAACCCAAAATGGACGTGCAGCAATTTTCATTTTGCTGCACATCTATTTTCGTCAAAATTTTTAAAAAAGGCATTTTTTGCAGGTGCACTGAAAAAAGATTCTGCGTGCGCCCAAAACACGTGTCTACACTACCTCAGGCCATTTTTCAGCACACCTTTGTAAAAGGACCCCTTAGTGCAGCTATATTATCATGCACTAACTGGTTAGTGAGGGATTATTGTCTACAAAATAGGTTTCAGTAACTGTTCACTTGCTAATTTTTTTTTATTGGCTGCACACAAATGGCAAAATTAGCACACTGCCCTTAATAGAAAAAAATAGAAATTCAGCCATTTTCTGGCTGCGATAAAAATGGCCTGAGTGCACAGGAAAAGGGCCACTTTTTACCACAGCTTAGAAAAAGACCCTTTAAAAATCTAATTATATACACATGCAATCTTATTTCCAGACCAATATTTATATATTTTGAGTGCTTAGGAGGAATGTGCATTCAGTTTTCAGTTCTGGTTTGTAAAAATGTTATACACATAAAAAATGTGCACTAAATCAACTTCATGTATATACAACTTCCACGTTAATGTGAATTCATTTATGCACAGTACTTTAATCAAATTTTGAAACAAACCAAAAAAATGTTTAAATATCAGCCAAAAAAAAATCTGAATTGTTAAAAAAACAGATTTTTTTTCTGTGCACACCCATAGTGCCTAGAATATAAAAATCAACAAATAGATTTTGGGTACAGTTTAATTGAACCAAGTACATTCATGACTAGTTATTGAGAAATATATGGCCTCCATCAGGTCAGTAAAAACTTATGAAGGGACTATAATTTTTGAAAACTGATCGTAAGTATATTTAGTGCAAATAGGTATCATCCACAATTCACTTGTTGATATTCCTTTCTATGCATTAACACCCATCTATATAGGGTGCACAAAATTGTGTGCAAGCTCAATTTGCACGCACATTTAATCAAGCGATGAATCAATTAGCACTGATAATTAGGTGCTAATAATCCTTTATCAGCACTAATTAGAATTTAGGCGCACATCTTGCTAGGTGCTATTCTATAAAGATGTGCACATAAATTCTTGTGCATGGATCTGAAAAAGGGGGAACGGCTATAGGTATGGAGGGGCATACTCGAACAGAAACGCCTATCTCCATGGGCGTTTATCTCCGAGAACAGGTCAGTGAAGGGGTGGACCGAATCGTATTTTCGAAAAAACATGGACGTTTATCTTTTTTTGAGCTGGGCGTTTTTGTTTTTCAGCGATAATGGAAACCGAAAACGCCCAGCACAAAAACGAATAACTCCAAGACATTTATTCGTGGGAGGGGCCAGGATTCGTACTGCACCGGTCCACCTCACATGCCAGGACACCAACCGGGCACCCTAGGGGGCACTTTTACAAAAAAAAAAAAAAAAGGTAAAACAGCTCCCAGGTGCATAGCACCCTTCCCTTGGGTGTTGAGCCCCCCAAATCCCCCTCAAAACCCACTGCCCAGAAGTCTACACCATTACTATAGCCCTAAGGGGTGAAGGGGGGCACCTACACGTGGGTACAGAGGGTTTGGGGGGGCGGTTTGGAGGGCTCCCATTTACCAGCACAAGTGTAACAGGTGGGGGGGGGGGGGGATGAGCCTGGGTCCACCTGCCTGAAGTCCACTGCTCCAGTGACCTGCATACTGCTGCCAGGGAGGTGGGTATGACATTTGAGGGTGAAAATAAAAAGTTGTGAAACGGCATATTTTGTGGTGGGAGGGGGTTTGTGACCACTGGGGGAGTCAGGGGAGGTCATCCCCGATTCCCTCCAGTGGTCATCTGGTCATTTAAGGCACTTTTTGGGGCCTTATTCGTGGAAAAACAGGGTCCAGGAAAAGTGCCCTAAATTCTCGCTAAAAACGCATATTTTTGTTCCATTATCGGCGAAAGGCGCCCATCTCTGATCGGCAGATAACCACGCCCCAGTTCCGCCTTCACCACGCCTTCGACACGCCCCCATCAACTTTGTCCGCATCCGCGACGGAGTGCAGTTGAAAACGTCCAAATTCGTCTTTCGATTATACCGCTTTATTCGTTTTTGTGAGATAAACGTCTATCTCCCGATTTGGGTCACAATATAGGCGTTTTTCTATTTCGATTATAAGCAGGATGGGCATTCCAAGAATTTGCATGCACTGTTACAGAATAAGCCTGATCTGTGCCTAATTTAGGTGCAGGAATTTACACCAGGTTTCAGTTTGTGTAAATTGTGCCTAAAAGTTAGGTATGGATCCCAGCACTAGGTGTTATTCTATAAACATTGCCCAACTCGGAGCACTGTTTACAGAATAACACATTGTGCTCATTTGTTTCAGCACGTATATACAATTTGGTCCTAAGTGGATTTTCACACTGGCCATATTACTTTATTTGATTAGGATCTAGCAAAATTACTTTCTGATGGTTTGTGGTTGGTCAGGTTTGGGTTAAAAAGCAATAGAGACACAAACTACCTTTTGTCCATGACAGTAACAGTCAATTGTATATGTTTGGTTGAATTATTTACAAGTGATTGTATTAAAATGGAATGTTTTCAGAAAAAAAAAAAGGCTTGATAGAATATTTTCAGTTCTGAATAATCTTTAATGGGTTCATTTGAAAGGAAAGGCCTAGGTGGAGAGCTGGAGAATATAGCATACAGCATGGTTTGTTTTTAAATCACAAACTTGTTTCTGAGTATTCACTATTTGCAGCATTCTTTCCCAAAGCTGATTGAATTGCATTATTATGACCTAGAAAACATCATCTTTACTATAACCATGACAAATTAGACCCCAAAATGAGAGCAAGTGGAGGTATATCTACAGAATAAATACTGAGCTGATGACAGCCATAATCAGGAGCTGACAACCATAAAAGTGATAGTTTGACATCATAAACAATACCACGGGACACAGAGAACATTCTCACTGCAGAATAATTGCCTTCCTCTCTATGGAATAGAAAGAACTTTACATCTGGAAAATAGTCAAATCATCTTTAGCTCTATAATCTTAGATCTACGATTGAATCATTATTTTAATAGTTATGAGAAAGCCGATGAAGATGGAGCAAGAGGAGAAAGAAGATGGTGATAAGGATGATTCAAGGTTTGATGCAGTAGAATGCAACATATATGGTTAAGGATAATGGAGTAAAGTTTTTTTGATTCTTAAAATTAGATCATTTGAATATCTCCTTAAAGACAGATTTGGAATAATTTATATGTGTTGTCTATTATTTTCCCCATTTACTGCATTAGATAACATACAATGAAACTATACCAGATACAGTTATTGAATACAGCAATTAGAAAGGCTGAGCAATCCTATTAAAAAATACCTGGTCCTGAATTTTGGAAACATCATAAAGATCTAAACATGTATATCCTGAGGTAAAAGATGGAAAGGGGAGATATAATAGAGACCTTTAAATACATCTATCGAAAAAATATACTTGCAGAAGACCTCACAATGGGAAAGAGTCTTTAACACAATGCTGATCAACCCAGTCCTCCGAACACACCTAGCTAATCAGATTTCCAGGTTAATCATATAGGACAGAATTTGCTTACAAGGGAAGCAGTGCATCTCATGCATATTTGTTGTGTATATCCTGAAAACCCAGCTGGCTTAAGACTGGCTTAAAAACCCCTGCTCCACTGAAAATGTATAAATAAAAATGGGAAAACCCAAGCTCAAGAATGGGAGGCATGGGATGCAGGTGAAAGGAAGTAGAATTATGTTTTATTAATTGTAAATATTCTGGTATCTATTTTAGAAGCATAACTTTGACATTCACACTTCTAATTCTGAAGTTACAATTCAATAAACACAACAACTAGGCATGTGGCAATAACCAGCCACAGCTTTATTGAAACTTTTAAACATACAAAAATCATATGATTCACCATATCCAACATTTGTCAAAATCATCTCATTTATCAATTTCCATGTCACAAGTATAACAGAGAGCACTGAACTAACTGCATCACGACAGTCTCCATCATAGATCAACCCCCCTCCACTGCCCCAAGGCAAGGTCTACGGTACCGCAAACCTTGCTGGATCCCTAGATTCATGATGGTATTAAACATGAACCCAACCCTCCCTTTTATCCACAGTAAATCAGCAACTCAAAACCCCAATCACTCCATCCAAATGAGAATGGCTTCTGGGTCCCCTCTGTAGCTACTCCCACTCCCATATAGTACCACTAACAACCTGACCTGTAGGAAGGGCAGAAGAGACAAAATCCAACCTGCCTCCTGGGCTCCACAAAACAAAAGCAAAGCCCACCAAAATACCTCAGTGTAAAAATTTTGATTGAGTGCTCTGAATAGAATTCTCAAACAATCAGTTTCCATCTACCAAACATTCCTCGGTGTCTCTAACCTCCCCTCCTTCCTGCATTATCCTTCGCACAATTAATTCTATCTAGCCCAGAATTTGGTTAGCTCAGCCAAGTTAAGACACATTGTTCCGCCAAACAATGAATGTGTTGCCCTGTTCATATTTTTGATATACATAAATCAGCATACATGACTAAATTCTGGGAACGGAAGAAAAGGAGGGAGAGTGAGTGACTTTATATTTTTATTATTTCTTACATTTGTACCCTGTGTTTTCCCACTCATAGCAGGTTCAATGCAGCTTACATATTATATACAGGTACTTATTTGTACCTGGGGCAATAGAGGATTAAGTGACTTGCCCAGAGTCACAAGGGGCTGCCTGTACCTGCAGTGGGAATTGAACCCAGTTCCCCAGGACCAAAGTCCACTACTCTAACCACTAGGCCACACAATTGCAGGACCAACAGGGTTAGGAAGAGGCACTGTGGGCCAGTCTGGAAGAGGGAATGGCAAATGTATTTACACTGGTGTGATGTGCTTGCTTCCTTCACAGACAGAAGTGGACTGAGAATTACATAATATTATATAATATAACATAACAGTTTATTCTTTAACCTGTAATGCCTCTGATTCAATGCGGGTTACAAACAATAAATCTGAACAATCCAGAAATACAAAGTTACATGGATACAAAAGCTAACAATCATTTCCTATTAAAATTCAAAAACAAGTGAGTCTTAAGCAAACGTCTAAAATGTCCATAGCTTGATGCCTGTACTATTAAAGAAGAAATATCTTTACCCAGTTTAGCAGCCTGGTAAGATATTTGTTAAATATGAAGGAGCTAACTATGAGATACTTTCAGGCTTATTTTCGAAAGAGAAGGGCGCCCATGTTTCAACACAAATCGGGAGATGGGCGTCCTTCTCCCAGGGTCGCCCAAAGCAGCGTAATTGAAAGCTGATTTTGGGCATCCTCAACTGCTTTCCGTTGCGGGGACGACCAAAGTTCATGGGGGCGTGTCGGGAAGCATAGCGAAGGCGGAACTGGGGCATGCCTAACACATGGGCGTCCTTGACCGATAATGGAAAAAAGAAGGGCGTCCCTGATGAGCACTTGGGTGACTTTACTTGGTCCATTTTTTCTTACAACCAAGCCTCAAAAAGGTGCCCGAACTGATCAGATGACCACCGGAGGGAATCGGGGATCACCTCCCCTTACTCTCCCAGTGGTCACTAATTCCTTCCCACCCTCAAAAAAATGGGGCCATACTGCTTACAAATGGGAAGAGTGTTTCTGATGTTATAATGGTTGATTGTCTGGCTGTGGTTTAATATTAAGAGAGATGTGGAGAGGGTTCATTCAAGAGTGAAGGTTTTAGAACTCAAAAATTATGTTCAGATAGGGGATTACTCAAGGAATTGCTGTTTTGTTGGGAACATTTGGAAGAAGCTGGAAAGCAGTAGGCAAAACTGAAAGGAACTATTGTAAGGGCAACAAACCTTTTTGTAAGGAAAGTAAATAAAAGTAAGAGGAAAAGGAGGCTGCTTTGGTTCTCAAAAGTAGTAGTTGAAAAGTTAAGGAAAAATAGGTTAGCCTTTATAAACTACAAGAGATCGTAGAAAGAGGAAGAAGGGGCAACAATATCTGGACAAGCTAAGAGAAGCTGGCAGAGTAGTCAGGAAAGCAAATATGCAAGTGGAAGAAAAAAATTGCCAGTACAGTAAAATGTGAGGGAGGGGGGAGTTTTTTTAAAATAGATATTTTAGTGATAAGAGGAAGTGCAAAAGTGGAATTGTGAGACTCAAAGGTGAAGAGGATGAATATGTAGAAGTTGATAATATGGCAGAATTGCTTAACAAATATTTCTGTTCTGTGTTCAAAGCTGAAGGGCTGGGAGCAGAACCACAGAAGACAAACACAAATAGGAATGGAGGGGTGGTAGTCCCTGAACAATTTACACAGGACTACATTTGTGAGGAGTGATGGTGCCAGATGGCATATATCCAAGGGTACTGAAGGAACTTAGGCAAGCTCTAGTGGCTCCCTAGCAAAACTCTTATGGGAATTAGGACTAGGAGAACCTGAAATAAGTACATGAAGTGAGGTAGAATATTCATTTTAACAGTTGCAATATGACTAAACCAGGAAAGCTCAAGCAAATCCCACCATCTCAAGTCCGTGACAATTTTCTTATGTAATGTTGCATAGTTAGCTTGAAATAAATCCCCGTACCTGGGTGTCAGATTGACTTCCAAATACTTACGTAATCCAGGTCTTACTGTAACCTAGGGGTTAAAATAATCTTAACTGGGCTCCTCCAGAGGGAAAAGAAAAAAAAGAGTTCTATAGTGACATCACCCTGGAACAACAGCTGAGCAAGCTGAGACCTGGTTGCCTTGGCGACAGCTTGCTGGTCAGTTGAAAGTTGGGCAGAAACAGATGTAGAGAGTATATGTATTTTTGAGTGTGAGAGTGGCCAGAAGGAGTTGGTGCTGCGGTGAGAGACGTTGTGTGTGGGTGAGGCTGGTGCTGATTGAGGTGGAGAAAGATATATATATGCTGAGTTAAGATTGGGAAAGGGGTGAATACCTGTGAGTGAGTGTCTAGAGAGGGGATATTAAAGGGAGAAGGGGGAAGGCTGTTGGAAAGAGCGGATGTGTGGTGCTTGGTGTCTGAGCAGAGGAATTACTAGGGAGGTAATAGGAATCTGAGAAGAGTGTTGGGTACATGAAAGTGAAAGTCTGATACTGTTCTGAAAGGGGAAATATCAGGAAAATATGTGAATAATAGTTTGAATGAGGTGATTGAATTGGAGTGCATGTATATAGTGAATATACCTTTCCAGCACAGGGAAGCACAAGTAATAGTATAGGCCTGGAAGTGAGGTGCCTTTGGTTATTTTTATTTATGATAGTTATTATCCCCAATATTTGAGATTCCATTTAAAAGGCATTTAGTATAGTGGTATATGATAAAGAAAGTAGGGAGAAAAGGTTTTCTTTCCAATTTCATTTAATTAAGAGTAAGGTGAAGGAGGAAGAGGGATGTGAAAGCGGTGTTGGAGGAGAGGTGATCGGGCCCCCACGCAAGAAAGTTTGGAGCTGCATCAATTCCAGAAGGAGAAGGACAGCTAAGTAAAAGTGAAATAGACTTTGAAGCAATACTTACCTGAGAGAGAGTCCGGTAACCTAGGGAAACAAAAAGGACACAAAGTATCAAATTCTTCCTAATTTCAGGGAAGAAAATAGATAAAGAAAATAAATAGCTGTTGCAACAGGTTGATGATTAAAAAGGGTAAATGTATTGAAAGGAACTTATCTAATGGTGGTGCATAGAGTCCAGATTTGTCTGTCTGGAAAAGGGAGAATAAAAAAAACATTGTTATGATGTTGAAGTGAAGCAATTGAAATGTTGTTTAAATGTTTAGAGCTATGTTAGATACAAAGTTTTGTTGTTTAAAAGGTATAATAATAATTATTGGACATCAATAAAATTTATATTTTGCAATTATTTGAACTGGTCTCCTTCAAATTCAGAGTCTATCCTAAATTTAGTTTTTTGTTCCTCTCCCGCCCTTTGAGGACGGGAGACGAGGTTAGTTGATTTGTACCCCCTTCTGGTTGACAGAGAGTTCCTGAGGGTGAGTCACGACTACTGCCAACTAACTCTCAGAGAACCTACAGCTGACATCGCATGCCTTACCAGGGAGGGTGTGTAACATTACCAATGCACTAGCTCCGGCCCCAGGCCACAAAAAAACAAACTTCTTCAAACAGCCTACGCTCTCTCTCTCAGGCCACTCTTACGCCACACCTCCTTCCAATCTACTTTCAGTCGAGTTGGGGTGGGTCAGTGGTCCTGAATAGTGATCCAGGGGTTTGGGGACACTTTTTCCAGATCTGGGTTCCACTCAACTCTTCAGTCCTGGAACCACATGACACTCCAAAAGGCTTAATTATAAACTTAAACTTTTATTGTAACTCCTGCAACTGGCAGATTCTTACTTCAATTATTCTTACAAGTCAATTTTTTATAAACTTCTGTAACTCAATTCAGGCTTCTGTCATTCTGTGGGGAACACCTTTACCACTGTACTTCTCAGTGCTATTTACATATATACAGTTTCTCCCACCAATGCCTATCCTGACAGCCAGATGTAACCCCAGGGCTGTTCTCTCCTCCACCGAATCACGCTGTACCACCAGGCACAGTCCCTTATGGCTGTCGTCTTTCTGCGGGTGCACCTCATAGAGCAGCACCGTGGCCTTGAGCAGAATTCTTTCTGCCCTAAATCCTGCTCATGGGCTGGACTCCCCAATCTGCCTGAAGCTCTGACTCCTTCACCAGTTGTTGTGAGACAAAAACATCTCCCCAATTCTAGCCCAACATAAGGTGGTATTTCAGGATCCCCCTTCTCCTTCTTTGGGTCACATGGCAGGGGGCTTGCAGCAACCAAAGACCCCTCTAAAGGGCAAGCTAACAATTTTATTAACAACTAACTCCACCTCCCCTCTCACTCATGCCCTGAAGGGCACTATATTTCTGCATTTTATTCCAAAGCTACTTCCCGTGGGCTGGACTTCCTCCCACTCAGGGACCTTCCAGTCACTCCCCCCAGTGATTCTCTACAAGGGCTTACCCTTTTAGTAATCTCAGCCTAACAGGGGTTTAAACTTAGGCCCCTGGGTCACCCACTTGAAAGAAAAAGAGGCTGTCAAGTACTCCACAGTGGCCCTGGACAAACCCAAATTCAGGGCCTCAGTCTTTGATATAATTAATCTTAAAACTAGAAACCATTGTGTACCTCTGCACTTCCTGAAAGAGATTTGGCAAGAGGTAAGTGGGCTAGTGAGGGACAGCAGTACATTGCCCACAAAAAGAGACAATTTCTATTCCTGTTCACCCAGCCATAACCCCTTAATATTCACATTGGCACGAACAGCCTCTGCAAAAGGATCCATGACCAATGCAATCAGAAGGGGGGGGGGGGGTGTATAAAGGAAAATCCTGCCTAGTGCCCTGCTCCAAAGTAAACATAAAAGAGTTTCCACCATTAATGTGGACACATGCCCTAGGCGTTGTATACAAATCTTGAACCCGCCCACGAAACTGTTGCTCAAACCCAAATTTACCCAGAACCTGATCCATGAACCCCCAGTGCACCCTATCAAATGCCTTTTTAGCTTTAATACTTGTAAACAAGCTGGTATCTTATCTTTATGTTCAACATACTGTGAGCCTGACGCTTAGAAACAAATTCAAGTTGATTAGGGTGCACCAAAGAGCCTATATATCAAGAGAGTCAATTTACGAACACCTTGGCTATAAACTTCACATCTATATTCAGAATGGAAATAGGATGGTAGGACTATGACTCAGTTGGGTCCTTTTTCACTTTAGGCAGAACTGCAATCCAAGCATCCTTCTTGGAAGCCTGAAGCAGCTTTCCTCTCCAAACCGAATTTACCACCAGTGCCAATAAATGTGACAACTAATTGGTATGGGAACAGATTTGTTATCATTGGGCCTTTCCATATGCACTATGTTTCCTGGTTGCTGGCAGGCTGCAAAAGGTGCATTTTTACCTTGGATATACTTAAATGTCTTCATCATGTCTCTCCACTCTCATATTTCTTGAAAAGTAATTATATTTTTTATCTTAATTATGTCCCCATATGCTTCATGATAAAGACCACTGACCATTTTAGTTGCCACCTTCTGAACTGACTCCATCCAGTTTGTATCCTTTTGAAAAGGTATGGTCTAGTATTCCAAATGAGGTCTCATCAGAAGCTTATACACAGGAATTATCACCTTCATTTCCTGCTGGCCATTCCTTTCCCTATGCATCCAAGCATGATTCTGGCTTTGGTCATCGATTCTTTGACCACCTTAAAAAAAAGGATGGCGGGCATGTGGAACAGCTTCCCAGTGGAGCTGGTGTAGGCAAGGATGATATTAGAATTCAAGGACAAATGAGGCAAGCACAGAGGGTCTCTATGAGAGATGAAGGGATAGTAATGGCAAGTATAATCACCTGCTACTTTGTAGTCAGTTCCCAGTATTTGAGGGATATTAGTGGAAACAAACTTTCCATAATATATTTTCTTGAAGATTTTTATTTGGCTGCAAATTTGACTCAATAACAACAGCAATGAATTAGCAGCACTTATGCACATCACACAACATTGAATGGTCTATTGGAGAACTGTCCAGAGAGTTACTGTGAGTCAGACTGTATAAGATGGCACTTAATAACCAATGAGAGAAAAACTACTAAAACAAAAGTATGCTTTTGATATCCAGCAACAAGGACACCGTCTCATGGTTGCAACAAGATATTTTATTGAAATTAAGGAGGCAGTTGGGTTCTTTCATGGAGTGCTGAACTAATTTTATCACAGCCGAGGCAGGGGAGGGGTAGAAAGGGGACCTGGGCAAGGTGAGTGACGTGGCTGGATATGGAGAGGGGAAGAAAGGGATGCAGGCTGGCCTTTGGGCTGTTTGCTTTTGAAAGTAGAATTCTTGGGCAGTTAATGGTGTCTGAGAAGAGAGGATGCTGGGAGCAGGAAGTACTAAGGGAAGGAAGAACAGGTTGTTTTCAGCTGGTGGGTTCGTCACTCACTAGGCAGCAGCTGTTTCTTTTGGTAATTTGTTCCCTAGTAGTAGATGGTGGCTGTGCAAGCATACCTGCCTGAAATTTCCCATGTTGGTGTGTTCAGAGACAGAGCAGTTAGATTGTTTGGTGAACTCTGTGGAAAGCAGGCTGGGCATGTCTGTGAGTGTGCCAGTGAGTGGCCTTGCTGCTGAAGAGGGCCAACCCGCTTTCTCAATTCCCTTGGGTGGAGTTGGGACACAATTTGCCAATGGTGCTGAAAGTACCAGTTTGATGAAGTAGGGCATGTGGAACAGCATGGTGCAGTCTCAGCTGGGCTGGCCCAGTTCAGGGGTGGAGCTTGCCAGGCCAGGAGGCAGAAACAAAAGTTTAATAATCTAATATAATAATTTGCTCCTCCAACATTCCAATGTGTCTCACTGGGATCATAACCACCTACTGACATCACACCTCCAACGTTCTCCTCCAACGTTCTCCAACGTTCTCCTCCAATGTTCCAATGTGTGTCACTGGGATTGTAACCACCTGCTGACGTCACTCCTCCAACATTCTCCGTCCCCCTCCCTCCCAGTTCCATGGGACCCTGGAACTGGGAGGGAGGGACGGAGGGACAGAAGGAGGGGGACCATGGAAATGGGAGGGAGGGCGGGAGGGGGACACTGGAACTTGGAGGGGGGAGGGAGGGAGGGAGGGGGGCCTGGAACTCGGAGGGAGGTGGAGGGGGCAGGGGAGAGATGCTGCACATGGAAGGATGGATGGAGGGGGCAGGGCACAGAGGACGTTGCCTGCAAATGGATGAATGCAGGGGAGACAGCATAATGCAGGGGAGGGAGGGGACCCTGAAACTTGAAGGGAGGCAGGGAGGGGACAACCCTGGAACTCGGAGGCAGAGAGGGAGGGAAGGGACGACCCTGGAACTTGGAGGCAGGGAGGGGAACAACAACCCTGGAACTCGGAGGGAGGGGGGGACAACAACCCTGGAACTGGGAGGGAGGGAGGGGGGACCATGGAACTGGGAGGGGGACCCTGGAACTGGGAGGGGGGGCCCTGGCACACACTCTCATGCTCACACACACACTCTCTCTCTCACAGATACACTCGCACCCAGTCTCACTCTCTCTCTGTCACACATACACACTCGCACATTCACTCTCTCTCTCTCACATAGTCACTCTCACACATACACACTCCGAGGAAAACCTTGCTAGTGCCCGTTTCATTTATGTCAGAAACGGGCCTTTTTTACTACTACTACTACTAAAACTTTATTTCATTCCTGCTGTATCTGAAACACTCTAAACGGGGAACAATAATACATACAAAATAAAATATGCCAGTATATTGAAAAATAAACAATGCAACATGAATACAAAATCATACAGTTTGGTTACTGGGGAAGTGGAATGGGTGCTGATTGGCCTTTTGCAGCATGCGATAGAAGTATGAGGAATGAAACAGCTTCAGGCAGGTTGATTCTAGTCCAAGGGTTAGGGGTGGGAGAAAAGAGGGATTTGATATCCCATGAGGTGGCAGTATTTCTGGAGCTGCTGCCTTTCCTGATCTTGTTTTATCACAGGCACTTCAACAGAATGGGGGTTTGGAGGGCCAGCAAAAATAGTCTGTTGAGCAGAGGTGAGTAGAAGAGGAGGCTTCAAGGTATTCCCTTTGGAGAGATTCTTGTTTTTTTTTTTTTTTTTTGGAAGAATACATGTTGGTGTCCAAGACCAAGGGTGCAGCATTCAGTGCCTTAATCTCATTCTTCTTTTCCAGCTCAGGTGTTATATTCCAGTGTATTTGGCATTGGGGCAGGATTTATTGAGCATCAGTATCTTTGTACCACAATATCGGGCATCAAGCAAGGTTCTCCCCGGCTTGGTAGATTTTGGTTGCAAGGCAGAGCAAAACGAATTCCGGGTTCCAAGTTCCAATTGCTGCTGCATGTTCTTCTTCTTATCCTCAGGCTCCTTGTGTGGCTTGAGTGGTGTTGGTGGTCCAAGACAGAGGAGTAGTCAGAACTTCCATATGGATCCCATCTAATATGAGGGCTGTGGATAGGAGGTTTTGCCTGCACATTCCCAGACCAATCAAAAAGAAGTGGCAGCTGTTGTCCCCAGGAGATTGGCTAATCCTGCTCCTGGTGAGACATCTGTTGTGGGTGGGCTGAATGAAGTCGCTGTTTCAGGATTGGGGTTGCAGCAGAGATGGGGATTGACTAAGAAGAGTAAAGGAAACATGATATGAAGTGGGGAAGGGCTAAGGGGGAGGAGCTTCATGTTCACCTCAAGCTCCAATTCCTTGAATGGTGAGCTGAAGGGTTCAATTGTTGCTGCACTTGCAGTCTGTAGTGCACCTGCTCTAGTAGGTTATAATGAGTTATCAGAATCTGTACCTAAGACACCATGGAAGAAAATTTGTAAACACAGATATATTGACATCTTCAGCCTTATAGAGGGTAGGAAGAAAAAGGGAAATGGCACGATAAAAGCGTAAAGTGGTAAGGCACTTGTTAAGACAGCTTCTAAAAACAAAGGGCATGATATTTAAAGGATTTATGCTCTTAAATTGGCCTCTTTAAAATTTACTAGGCCTGAGTGTATAACATTATATTGAAAATGTCACTAAAATAGTAACATAGTAAATGTTGGCAGATAAAGAGACCTGCATGGTTCATCCAGTCTACCCAACAAGGTGACCAGAGTTGAATCTGGCACTCTGCACAGGTTCCACTTCATCCTGATTGAACAATGGTATACTTGATCTCTGCCTCTCCCTGCCAATTTTGGAGCACAGCCTGTAGAAGTCTGTCCTGTACTGGTTCTACTTCCCAACTATCTACTTTTCCCATTTACGGGGCCCAAGCCATAGGAGTCTTCCCGGCATTGATCTTACTTCCTAATGCTGCTGTCAAAGCTTACTCCAGTTATGAGATCATTTAAGTTTTGCTTTAATTGAATTCCAACCTTTTTCTATACATTGTTCTTCTATGTTTATCCCATACATTCTTTAATTCTGTCACTGTTTTTCTGTGAAAAAGTATTTCTTGGTATTGTTCCTAAGTCTCTCACTCTTCAACCTCAACTCACGACCTCTAATTCTACCATTTCCCTGTCTCTGAAAAAGATTAGTTTGCATATTAATGGGGGGGGGGGGGGGACTTGATATACCACCTTTCTGTGGTTATAATCAAAGGGAAAGGGAAATGGGACTTAATATACTGCCTTTCTGAGGGTTTTGCAACTACATTCAAAGTGGTTTACATATATTCAGGTACTTATTTTGTACCAGGGGCAATGGAGGGTTAAGTGACTTGCCCAGAGTCACAACGAGCTGCAGTAGAAATCAAAGCCAGTTTGCCAGGATCAAAGCCTGCTTCACTAACCACTAGGCTACTCCTCCATTCCAATGCTTTTTAAATATTTAAACATCTGTATCATATCCCTGCTATTCTTCCTTTCCTTTAGGGTATACATATTGAAGTCTTCAGGTCTCTTTTTATACGTCTTTTTGCACAAGCCTCATATCATTTTTGTCTCCTTCCTCTGAACCGCATCAAGTCTTTTGAAGTCCTTAGCCAAATATGGCTTCCAAAACTGAACACAATACTCCAAATGGGGCCTCACCAATGACTGGCACAAAAGCATTAACACCTCCTTTTTTCTACTAGATATGCCTCTCTCTGTTCAGTTTAGCATTCTTCTGGCTATAACCACTGCCCTGACACATTGTTTTGCTGCCTTAAGATCCACTGATTCTGTTACCCCAAGGTCGTTCTCCCTGACTGTGCTTATCAGCCTCTCAACCCCTGGCAGATACAACTCTTTTGGGTTTCTATACCCTATGGGCATCTCTCTATATTTTTTTGCATTACATTTTAACTGCCAAATATTATACCGTTCTAATCTTTTTAGAGGACATAAGAAAGATTGAAGCAGGCCAAAGGAAGGTAACAAAAATGGTATCAGGGATTGCATCAAGAGACATATGAGAAGAGATTTGAAGACCTGAATAAGTATACCCTAGAGCAGGGTACACAGAAGGCTACGTGAATATCAGTACTATCCCTGGCAGGCCACAATATTATGTAAACACTATTAAAAACTGGTTAAAAGATAGAATACAGATAGTAGGGTTAAATGCAGTGGTGTGCTGGAGCAGGCTCTCATGGGCTCGCGAGAGCCGTTTGTTAAGCTTTTAAGAATTTTGGGAGCCGGTTGTTAAAGTAGGCCTCCCCATGGCTACTTTAACAACTGACTCCCAAAATGTGGGCTTGTGCCCCCTCCTGAATTCTCTTTTACTTTGCTGGCAGTGATGCTGGCCCCACCAGCCAAGTAAATAGACTGCTGCTGCTCCCTGTTCCTTGTTTCTGACTCTGAGCATCAGGCTGGGACTTTTCATGCAAGCGCAAGAAGGTTCCATCATGCTGCTCAGAGCCAGAAACAAGCAGCAGAGAATGGTGGCAGTCCATTTATTGGCTGGTGGGGCTCGGCAAAGGTATGCCTAGCGTGCCCGCACAAGGGAGGGGAGAGAGAGGCATGTATTCCCCCCTCCCCCGCCAAAAAAAATTTCAGGGCCGGCTATGCCTGGAGAGAGAGCCTGTTGTTAAAAATTTACCAGCACACCCCTGGTTAAATGTCTGCATTCTCAATGGAGAAGGGTAGATAATACGGTTCCCCAGGGGTCTGTGCTGGGACTGTTGCTTTTTAATACATTTATAAATTATCTAGAGATGGGAATAACTAGTGAGGTAATTAAATTTGCTGACGACAGAAAGTTATTCAAAGTTGTTAAATCGTATGAGGATTGTGAAAAATTGCAAGAAGGATCTTACGAGACTGGACATCTAAATAGCAGATGATGTTTAATGTGAGCAAGTGCAAAGTGATGTATGTGGGAAAGAGGAATCCAAACTATAGCTGCATAATGCAAGGTTCTATATTAGGAGTCACCACTGAGGAAAAGGATCAAGGTGCCATTGTTGATGATACTCTGAAACCCTCTAGGAACTTGTGTAAATTCACTAACTGCTGTTACCACATCCTCCGGCAATGAGTTCCAGAGTTTAACTATTTATTGAGTGAAAAATATTTCCTTATGTTTATTTTAAAAGTAGTTCCATGTAATTTCATTGAGTGTCCCCTAGTCTTTGTACTTTTTGAATGAGTGAAAAATCGATTAACACATATGGTCTCTAATTAAAAAATGAATGATATATGAAAAAGAAATGTACAGGTTTGCATATGTGTTTGCATGTCAAGTGGTGCTCAAATGGCAACTCTGGCTGCATCAACTAGGGCCGATGCTGGGCTGCCTTATATGGTCTGAATTCTGCATATGGCAATTTGGTTTAAGATGGGCTGGAGAGAGCTTCGACAGGAATTCCAGTGGTTTGGAGCATGAGAACAGTGCCAGGCAGACTTTTACAGTCTTTGCCCCACAAATGACAAGATTGATTTGGTTAGGCTGGAGTGGGCTTTGACACAGCTTCAGTAGTTGGAATATAAGGACGGAGCCAAGCGGACTTCTATGGTCTATGTCCCAGAAACAGCAAAGAAAGACCATGATCAAGTATATAATATCATGTTCATTGTTTATTTAAATCTTGAAATGATAATGAATGTGACTGTTGGGCAAGACTGGATGGATCATGCAGGTCTTTATTTGCCATCTTTATTATGTTACTAGGTTGGCAATGAAAGTGACAGTATTCTGTACACTTGTGCATAAATATGGGGCCCCAATAGAGAATTGCCTCCTATGTGAATTGGACTTTTTTGTGACTAGCTAGTATATAGGGTAAATATTGTCCAGGTCATAATGGCATGCTTTAATCCCATGCAGAATCTATCCTGGAAGCTTATGAAACACATCAAGGTTGGTGTTGGTTAAATTATGATGGGAGGTTCCAGGACAAGAAGGAGGAGAATACGCATATCCTGTGGGGTGTACAAGATATTAGTTTATGGCTAACACCAATGTTGGGCAGAGGTTTTGTTTTATCAAGTGTGGATGTAGCCAAGGAGCAAGAGACCATTGTGGTTGCTCAGAATAGGTCCTTTTGGCAGCTGGCAACATCTCCTGGAGTTTCAAAAAGTCTTCCCGTCCTTTTACCACTTACAAATTTAAGCACAGCTGCTCGATTTGTTCTGTGGCCTATCCAGTAACAAAATATGCTAAGCAAGTCTCTGATAGTTCAAGTACCATTTGGAAATGAGAAAGGTTTGAAAAACTGAGTAGCTACACCTATTAGAAATTAGTCTACTGTATGCAAGCTTGACTTGATCCCTATGGGCAACTGAGAGTGGTAGCCATTTTGGAGCATGGCTTTAAATTTGGTTTTAAATTTCTATTGACATGGAGGGTAGGTAATAATTCAGTATCCAATTCTATGTCAATTTCGGACAGATCTTTCCCAATACTCTTTGTTTCTCCTCTTGCAGGGCTGCCAAAGAAGGAGCCAGGTAAGTTTCATTTAATTCACATAGGTGCCATTTCAAAATAACTGGGGGTTCCAAACACAATATGAATTATTCCTCCTTGGACCTAACAAAGGATCTTTTTCAATATTGGTGGTACTCAGCACCCACTGGCACTCACAGAGCTGGCACAGTCTATTTTACCAAGTGGGTGGTTCTGTGCATGGTTAAATATGCATTATTTGATTGTGTATTGCAATTAGATAGAGTGGAGAAGCATTTTTGTTAGCAAAGGTTGACATTGAATCTGCCTTCCATGTTTTGCCCATGCATCATCATCATTTCTTCTACTGGGTTTCTCATTTCAGGGTCAATTCCATTTTGATAAATGTATACTAATGGATTGCCTAATGTCATGCTTTTATTTGAGATATAGCAGGTATCTGGGATAGAGAATATTGTCCATTATTTGGATGAGTTCTTGTTTGTGAGCCCAACAGGTACTGATGGTTATTTAGAGCTGACAGAGAGCTTTATATACTGTTTAACATCCCATTGGCTGTAGGCAAGATGGAGGACCCATTCAACTACTCATTTTTTGAGGTATTGAGAGTGGTACAGTAGCCATAACTTGATTAGCCATGAAGGTAAGGAAGAATCAGAAGTTAGTGTGTAGGGAGGAAATGGCCAAGAAAGTTACATGTTATGCAGTTTTTGTTAGTATTGTTGAATTTTGCATGGGGCACACATTCTCGAGGAGATTAGCAGTGTCCATAGCAAGGGTTAAGAGGAAGCACTACTTTATTCATATGTCCTGGGGTATGAAAGTAAATCTGCAAATAAGGGATTTATTCATAAAGGACTTTAATGGGGTAACAGTGGTGCTGATGGAAGAGGTTTCCTATACTGATTTGCAATTTTTTTCCTTTTGTGGCAGAATGTTTGGGTTCTACTCTTAGGATTCGTGGGGCATGGTGGCATGGCCTACATGTTGGAATGGGGGTGGGGTGGGGGAGTGACTGGAGTTATGAAGAATATCTCATTTCTTGAGTTATTTCCTCTTGTTGAAGTACTGGAAATAAATCCAGAAATGTGCTCAGGCTGTGGTACAATAACTGGGTGGTGGTTGATGTGATCAGTAGGCACTCAGTCAAAACTAACAAAAGGAGCTTGTGTTAGGTTGCATGTGCCTTAATGTAACATTGTGTGCAAAGGCATATTCCAGGTTTTGTGAATCAGATGGCTGACTCTCAGTTCTGCTTTAAGTAGTCTGTTTTCAGGTCAGCCCCAGAAATGGATCCAGTTGGGCAGAAGTACTATAATACCTGTGGAGTTAATTATCCTGTTTGGGATTTGCACTGGTTAGTATAGTGGGCTGAGAACCTGGGGAACTGGGTTTGATTCCCACTGCAGATCCTTATGACTACGGGCAAGTCATTTAACCCTCCATTGCCCCAGGTATAAATTTGTGAGCCCACAAGGGATAGAGAAAGTACTTGCATATAATAAATGTAAACCACTTTGGTAGTACCACAGGCGGTATATCAAATCCATGACCCTTTACCCTTTATCTTTGTTGCTCAGATCACCTACACTAGTGACTTTCAAGGTTAACATTAATGGTTGCTGTAAAGTGACCGAGCTTTTAATGCAGCAGGGTTAGAAGGAAGGGAAGCTTTCTGATGTAATTATAGCAGGTTACAATACATTTGCTAAAGGGTTGGGTTATTGTAAAAGTGCAGGTTTCTGCCATACAGCAGAATTTTCGTTCATCCTTTTTGACACAAATGATAGTGCAAGATACCCCTGCAAATGTATCAAAAGTTACTTCATGGCTTTGGGACAGAAGAAAAAGCAGACAGGTGTGCAGGTAGTGTTCTCATCAATCTTTTCTATTGAAGGTAAATGCTAAGGCAAAGAAATTCACATCCTGGAGATGAAAGTGTGGCTGTATGAATGGCATTGTTGAGACCATTTTAGTTTCCTGTTCCATGGGATGATTTTCCAAGGGCTGCTGAGCAGAGATGGTATACATCTATCAAAGAAGGGAAGACATGTCTTCTGCAGCAGATTGGCTAACCTATTGAAGAGGGTTTTAAACTAAAATCATTGGGGCTGGGTGACAAAGCCCCTGGGTAAGTATAATCCCTCAGGTAATTGAAACATTAAATACCTCTTTATATATACACATAAAGGAAAAAGGGGCAACATCTGGAAAGCAGTATCTACATGGGAGTCAGCGGTACAGTGGCCGCATGGTTCAATGGCTTTCTAAGGACCAGATCCTACATTGTAAAGATGTCCATCCAGCTATCAACCTCCTGGATCTCTGAGTGTGAGGTACCACAGGACTCACCAATGTCATCAAGACTGTTCAATGTAATGACGGCTCCGCTCGGAAAAAAAATGGAGATAATGGGTTTTAACCCATTAATTTACGTAGATGATGTCACCATTTACATACCTTTCAAGAATATCATAGAAATAACGGACAAAGTTAAAACAGGTCTGGACCTTAAGGAAAACTGGGCAGAAACTTTCAAACTCAAATTAAACAAACAAACAAACAAAAAAACAACAACTGGGCCTTGAAGACTGGGACAACAGGAGTCCATTATTGATATACTAGCCGTTAAGCCCATTAAAACGGGTGAGATTTGTAATTCTCACCTCCATGTCCAGCAACCCTCCTCTCTCCCCTGCCCTCCCCTCCCCTCCATCGATCCATATCCAGCAACCCTGCTCTCTCCCCTGCCCCCCATGTCCAGCAGCCCTCCTGTCTCCCCTGGCCTCACCCCGTCCACCGACCCTCCTCTGTCCCCTGCCCTCCCCCCATATCCAGCAACCCTCCTCTTTCCCTTGGCCTCCCCCCACCCTGCTCTCTCCCCTGCCCTCCCCCTATGTCCAGCAACCCTCCTCTCTGCCCTGCTCTCTCCCCATGTCCAGCTACCCTCCTCGCCGCCGCTCCCTCCCCCCTCCGTGTCGGGCCCCCTGCACTGACATGAGAGCGCCTCTCACCTCCATGTGAAAGCACTGCAGGCAGCAGCAGATCGCTCTGCTGCTGCCTGCAGCGCTTCCACATGGAGGTGAGAGGCGCTGTCATGTCAGTGCAGGGGACCTGATACGGAGGGGGGCGGGAGCGGCGTCGGAGTTGGGGATGGGGGTGGAGGTTGGTGCGCCGGCGATGTTCCTTTATCTCCAGGCTCCAGCGGCAGCATCCGTTTCCCTCTCTGTTCCGCCCTCTGACATCATCACATCTTGATGCGAGGGCAGGACAGAGAGGGAAGTGTCTACTGCGCATTTGCGGGTGAGTCGGTCACTTGTCATTTTGATGACCTGACTTGGGCCATGTTTCGGTGTTCACAATGCCTGCTTCAGGGGTCTATAGATAAAACACATACATTGTAATTAACATAAACATCAAAAATACAAATAAAAATATATAAAAAATAGAAATATCAATAATATTAGAATGGAAAATATTAAAAATAACGCTATACAAATGCTAATAATAATAGTAATTTTTGCAGAATTTTTTTTTCAAGGAAGTTGTCCAAACCTTTTTGAATACTGCTAGAAACAAAGAAAACTAGAAAAATGTTGGCAGATAAAGACCATATAGCCTATCCAGTATGCCCATCCATGCCATCTACTCTCCTATAACTCCCTTAGAGATTCTATATACTTGTCCCAAGCTCTTTTGAATTCACCTATGTTAGCTGTCTTGACCACATCCTCTGGTATAGATTTCATAGCTTAATCATGAGCTATGTGAAAAAAACTTTCTAAGATTTGCTTTAAATTTGCTGGCCATTAGTTTCATAGAGCATCCTTTTTTTTTATTTGAAAGCACAAAATACCCTTTTCTCTGTATCTAGTAAAATTTCTCCTCCCATGTCTCACAGAAAAAGAAACTTTATAACAAGTAGCTGCCAATGAGGATAAATGCCTTGATCTACATAGTTTAGGTTTGAGGAAATTTTAAACAACTGTCCACTATTTAACCTTTCCATCCCACTCATGATTTCATAAACATCTATCATATCTTCTCTCAGTCATTTCTTTTTTTTTTTAAGCAGAAGAGCCCTAAGCTGTACATTCTACATTTTTTGGTGGAACCACTTGCCTGTAAATATTTGCTTCACTAGCTCACCACTGTTGTTGAAATTTCTTCTCATTTCCTCCTTTTGATCTTTTTTTTGTTTTGTTTCTTTTGTAATGCCTCTGTGTGTACATTACTGTTCCTTATGGAATTATGTACCTCTGAATAAAGGCTCTTAATAAAAGAAAAAAAATGGAAATAAGAATGAAATTGATTGTATTGTAGATTTATTCCTGCTCCTTCATGTCCTGCATGGCAGATTCTGAAAGAAATGTGTATGAATACTAATCACATACCTTAACTGTTTCTAAAGCTACTGTAGCTTCTGTATAAAACCAAAATGCACTTGTAAGCAAGTTTATTTTATTATTTATTTATACATATCAATTATACAATCACAAGAATAACATCTTGTTTTAAGTAACACGTAACTGAAAAAAATTAATATGCAACAAAACAAAACAAACAAACACAAACAAAAAAAAACACCAAGAAACAAATCAAATCTTCCTTAGTCCATTACAATGGGGAGGAGAACACAAAAGTCAGGAGAAAGCAAAATGAACAAAGGATATTTTAAAAATCCAATATTAAAGAAAAGATAAGGCTTAGCAGATTAATCCTCTCCTTAAAACTACTACTAAGTCCAAAAGCTCAATGCTCTGAGGTTCTTCTTCATATCTAGAAAGCCCTTAATTGTTCCTCCTAATTTAATCATGCGTTTACACGGATAAGCTGATGAAAAAGTGGCACCAAGATCTCTAGTCTTTTTTCTCATAGCCAAAAATTGTTTCCTCCTTTCATAAGTAGGTTTTGTCACATCAGGGTAAATTCAAATATGTTTATCATGAAAAGGTCTGATGCATGTCTAAAACACAGTCTCAAAATTGCATTTAAATCTTACTCAAAACCAGAGAAACTAACAGCGCAACTGTTTCTGATGATTCTGACAAAGATACTTCCAAAATGGCAGAAATATTATTCACATCCAGCTGAATACCCTGGTCCTATCCACCCTCTAATTCTCCCTGGGATTTCATAAGCAAGTTTATTTTATCAAATATTAGATTTATATTATGATTTTTTTGTGTGTGGGTATTAACGTATCTGATTTCTCAATCACAAATCTTTGTTTTGCATGAGGATAGAAGACACAGTTTTAGATGTGTGTGCCCAATTCCACTTTAACAATAACAGAAATGAATATGTTGAATGTTGCACAGTGCAAATGAGCATTGGATTTGACATATTCTAATCAGTTTTTTTTCATAAAAAATATTTGATTTTGACTTCCAAAAATGACTGTGGTTGCCAGGGAACTGTGTCAGTGAGGATTGGAAATCCACTAAAATTTTAAAAGGGAAAATATCAATAGGAATAAAGAAAATATGGTCAGACCATAGAACTTACAAAAGAAAGTTATCAGCATATTCAGGGCCTCTTTTACTAAGCTGCGGTGAAAGGGGATCCATGCTGGCATCAGCATGTGTTTTTGACGTGAACTGAGGCCCCCATTTTACTGCAGCGGATAAAAGGCTGTCATTTATTTTCTAAGAAATGGCTGAGCAGTAAGTGAATCACTTGCTAAGTGGCCATTTGGGGGGGGGGGGGAGCATTTACCCATTGAGACACTGTCCGATTAGCGCTGGGTAAACATCAGCGCTACAAAAATAAAAAAAATATTTTTGTAGCGCGGAAACGGCGAGCACTGTGGGATGGGAACTACCACCGGGCTAATGCGGTAGTCTGGTGGTAATTCTAGATTAGCGAGTGGTTAAGTCCATATTGGGCTTACCACCACTTAGTAAAAGACCCCCTCAATTCAGAAGGTACTGAACATTTATATGACTATGGAAAGGCAAGATGGCAGGATGGGAGATTCTAAGCATTTGTTCTTTTAAAGATAAGGATTACTGCTGACATGCAAAATGACAGACAGACTGCAATGAGAATTGTTTCAAGCAACAGTCAATTCAGAAAACATGGGGCCTCTTTTATTAAACCAGGCTAGCGATACCCATACAGCAAATGTGATGCAGCCCATTCAAAATAAATGGGCTGTGGTGCATTTGTCGCACTGGGAATTGCTAGCGTGGTTTAGTTTATGATACGGTACCCTTCCTCCTATCAATGTAGATATGCAATCAGCTCTGAACCAAAGACACCTATGTCTTGAAGGATGAAGTCAACTTTATCTAATGAAAGGAGGGCACTAATGAGCCAGGTAGAAATGCTGCTATGATTTGCACAGGATCCAACATCTTTCCTTGTCTAAAGATTGATTTTATACACTAGTTTGTATAAACCTCTGGTTTTGATTGTGGAAAATGCTGTCTGGCATTCAAAACAAAGCAAGAAGTTACATTTGGTGACTATTTCTCTTTCTATATAATATTGCCTCCCCCTGCTCTCTCTTCTTTCTGTGGCACACACATTTTGAAATAGAAACAGGTTTACTACGAGCTGTACAGTTTCTGAGGCCTCAAACAGCGACTGATGGTTTTCTCCATCTTTCATTGTTTTCTTTACAGGATTTGCATTCAAATACAGTTTTATAGCAGGCTCTCATAAAATAAACATACCAATATTGATACTTACTATTATTGCAATCATTTTCAGGGGAGTAAAAAAAAATCGTACTGTGGATTTGAGAATGGAAAGTCAAATATGTTCTCTTGCTTTTAACTTTGAAGGCTTGAAGAGTCCTATTATCTTAAGAATTAAATTGGCTTAGCCTAATGCATACAGATGGCATTGCCTTGTGCTAGGTACAGCTGTCATTTTTATCCTGTAAGGAAATGAAAAAAAAAAGTTATCTTTCCACCTGTAATAAATAGCAAGTTTCCACAATAAAAAGGCGAGCATTTGGGTCTATTTTACATAATGTGATTTGCATTAAATTAGACCTTTTTTTTTTTTTTTTAATTTAAAGATACTTCAAATGTTATGTATTCAAATGCAAATTGGCTCTTCAGGGTTTCTAACATGTAGTTTATTGTAACACCTAGAATTGTGCCATCAGCGGGATTTAATCTTTTTCACGTGTCGAAGGTCACCAACAAGTAGCATAACAATTTCTTATTCATCTTCACGTAATTGTAATGGACTATTTCTGGGAAAACGCAATTGCATTTATTGTGGGCTCTGAGCAAGTATTAACCAGTAGTGAAAAATTTAATTGTATTATTGCTTACAGTAAACCATTTTTAAGATATGATCAGATGCTTTCATTCTTGTATGTTAGACAATTCTTGTTTGCCTTTTAAGTACTTTAGGCAAAATGGAATGGTATGAAAAATAATTTATTATAAAAAAACATATAAAAGAGATCTATTTAATTGCTTACACTATAATTTTGCAAATGAAAGAGGGCTAGTTGTACACCGTTCCATCTTCAAGGTCAAGGTCAGTTATGTAAAGATACAGTAGGATTTTTTGTACCTGAAGCAATGGAGGATGAAGTGATTTGCTAAGGTCAAGAGAAACATTCATGGAAAACATAAGGTTTGAAGGGTGGTTTTTGTGGTTTTCAGTCCGCTGATCTAACCACTAGACTCTTTTTCAGCCTGAAAGGTGGCTGTTTCTTCTGTAATAATAGCATACTGAAAATCTAAGTTAAATTTTTTATGTAGATTTTTTTTTAACTTCTATATAAATTTTATACTTTGGCTAAAATTAAGTAGTGAGATGCACAGCACACAATAGTTAAACTTCTGTACTAAATTTGAAGAGTAATACAAAAAATGTATGTTAAAATAAAAGCAGTTACTATCATTTTAACTTCAATAGTTAGGGTGGAAGTTAAGAGGAGAGATATTCAGTCTGTAGTGGTCAGCCACAGGGCTGAATTACACCTGAATGTTCAATGCTGGGTCATGTCTGAGAGGTCTTTCAAATTTCAATAATTAGATACAGGTGTGTTGGACAGTACTCAGCACCAGGAAAGGGTTCGAACCTAGAGTGGCAACACTGCAGGTGACATCTGTTACAGGCATCAAGAATAGTCTTTTATTACACAATAAATGTGAGTCTTTGGAAAATATGCACAGAGCTAGTAATCTAAGAATGCTTAATTTTCCTGTTACACAAAAAGCAAACACTGGGCCTTCAGGAAAAGAGAACAATGTAATCCTTTATTGCAAAAGATGACCCGACATGGGCCATGTTTCGGCGCACAAATGCCTTCTTCAAGGGTCAGAAAGGGTCTTATAGGTGTAAGCATGTGAGATCGATCTAGCAATCTGGGTATATATCCCAAAATCTGCTGATCGTCCATACAAACTTCAAAACGAACTTCAAAACGCCGTCGGTAAAAAAAACAAGAAACAAATCACGGGTAATTAAACTCTGGAATTCGTTGCCAGAGAATGTGGTAAAGGCGAATAGCTTAGCGGGGTTTAAAAAAGGTTTGGACGGCTTCCTAAAGGAAAAGTTCATAGACCATTATTAAAATGGACTTGGGGAAAATCCACTGCTTATTTCTGGGATAAGCAGTATAAAATGTTTTGTACTTTTTTGGGATCTTGCCAGGTATTTGTGTTGGAAACAGGATGCTGGGCTTGATGGACCTTTGGTCTGTCCCAGTATTGTAATACTTATGTACTTATGTAAAAAAAAATGTAAATGCTATATGTTATATTTTTAGATTGTGAAGCCTTTTTCTATATTTAGGCTTTTCATCTATATACAGACTTCTGAGGCAGGCACTCTCACTGAAACACGGTGCCGTGTCAAGTCAACATATTTATATATCATCTACTTTAATAAACTGCATGCAACTACTACTGTCTTCCTGGTGTGATTGGACTTGTCCTATTGACAACATAACTTCATTATTTGATTCAGTCTGTATTACTTAAAATGTAATAAATATGAGAAACCAAAAAAGCATAACAGAAATGAATTGTCTTGAGTACCATTCCTAAGAAATAATTTTTCAGCTCAAAACTACAGAAATCTCCAGTCTCTACAAAACCCTACAGGAGATACAGTGTTTTTCCATTGTCAGCACTGTATGGTAGACATTCATTTTTCTCTCAAAACTTATTATTCTGTCACCCAGCTGCTTATTATTCTTCTGTCAGTCACCGAAGCACAATACATCCAGACCAAACATTATTCAAAGACTTGCAGCCTGACTTATCAAGGTGCTTTCATCCATTTTGTGTCTCTTGTGAGAGAAGGGGAGAAAGGAACTTTTATCTATCAATTCCTTGGACTTCAACTACCCCCAGAGAGTAAGAGTTTGTGACTCTGTGGGAACTGTGATATACCATACAAAGTTTTCCCTCAGAAAACATGTACATTTCAAATCTAAATAACAGTCTTTTTTGTGGTTGAAAGACTTAACATCAAATGATCACAGGGGATGCCCAATTCCACTTTAAAAATAGCAAGACTTCCTTGCTTTTGAAACACTATACACTTGAACTCAGCCATTCCCAACCTAGTCCTTGGGGCACACCTAGTTTCATAGGGTGTTTATTTATGAGTTAGATTTGCATGTAATTGAGGGCGTGCATGCACTACCTATTTCATACATATTCATTGTGGATATCCTGAAAACCCCATGGGACTAAGTATGCCCCAAGGACTGGGTTAGTAATGGCTGTTTTAACTATTACCTTCTTTTTACTTGTGTTAGCCCTTAGTGTGTCCTATCAAGTATTAAATAAGAGGAAACACTTGAGTGCAAAGGCTCCTGTTTTTGCTACAGCCTTTAGTTTTGCTTATGAATTATGGTCAGTTTGAATAATCCAAGCACCTTGCACTGAAATACATTTATAAGAAAGAAGTGAGTGATCCTTGGAACATACTGCATGGGTTTGTGCTTGGGTGTGTGTGTGTGTGTGGAGGGGGGGTCAGTTCAGCTGAAAAATGAAGAGAGAATGAAAGAAGGCTAATTTCTAAGCATCTCAAATTCCAAGCCTACAAATCATAAAAATGTCAAAGGCACACCAGTCTTTTGTATATTGTGGTTAATGATGTAAGTAAGATATGTGAAGTCCCGTTTTAAACAGAACAAAGATATTGGAATTGAGATGGCTAATCGAGCTTATTCTAAAATACTAGCAGGAGAGCAAGTGTATTTCCTGAAACATGTAGCAGGAGCAACATTATAAATTTGTGAAGTAATGTTGAATAACAAGGAAAACAAATACAGAGTGGAAGAAAATCCAATCCAAGAAACCAGTCAGAACTCACGGAATGAGAACTCCAAATAGACTTTATTAGGACCCTACACGGTCCGTGTTTCGACTACAAAGCCTTCATCAGGGGTCGATATGCTGATGTTCTGTTGAGCATATGATACTACTGGAGCACTGAAAATAACACAAAGTCAGAATCAGAGATAGAGATAGTAGTAACTGGCGATCACGGCGAACTAAGACAACTCCAAAGAAACATGGATCCAGCAGCTTTTCCATGGGAAGTTGTTGGCACTTACACATGGAAATGGCGATTTCACTACTTAAATGTGTAAGTAGAGTCACTTCCATTTCTAGATGCTCCATTTTACAAACCTATATGTGTAAGTGTTTTTTAAAACATATTTATAAATGATCTGGAAATAGGAATAATGAGCAAGGTGATTAAATTTTGCTGATGACTCAAAATTATCCAAAGTTGTTAAATCACAATATGATACTGAAAAATTACAAGAGGACCTTACAAGACTAGAAGACTGGGCATCCAAATGACATTTACCCCCCGTTTACTAAACAACGCTAGCAGCTGCAGTGCGCTAATGCCGACTTAGCCCATTCACTTTGAATGGGCTGTGTCGGCATTCCCACACGACTTAGTAAACAGGAAGGTTAATGTGGGCAAGTGCAACATGATGCATGGGGGAAAGAGAAACCCACACTATAACTACATGATGCAAGATTCCACATTAGGGGTCAGCACCTAGGAAAAAGACATAGATGTTATTGTTGATGATACATTGAAACCCTCTGCTCAGTGTGCAGCGGCGGCTAAGAAATCAAATAGAATGTTAGAAATTATTAGGAAAAAATGGATAAAAAAACTGAAAATGGTGTGGAGGAGTGGCCTAGTGGTTAGAGTGGTGGACTTTGGTCCTGGGGAACTGGGTTCAATTCCCACTGCAGTCACAGGCAGCTCCTTGTGACTCTGGGCAAGTCACTTAACCCTCCATTGCCCCAGGTACAAATAAGTACCTAAGCCGCAATGAGCCTGCCATGAGTGGGAAAGCATGGGGTACAAAAAAAAATATATTATAACACCTTTGTATTGCTCCATGGGGCCACATCTAGAACCACTTCAGTCCCATGTAGTACTTTATCAATCACTACAATGTGTATTACTACAGCCCCATCAGAGCCCCTACCTTCTATTTTGCTTAAGAAATTTTTACGCACATTTTTACCATTTGTTTGTTCTATTATAAGTGGTTCTCTAACCTCAGGTTAAGTGGCAAAGGATCTGAAATTAGCAATAATACGTCCAAAAATCAAAGATCAAAAAGGATAATCTTTAGATCTACCAATTATCATCTAATAGCAAATTTGTCTTCTCTTTCAAAAATCATAGAAAATATTGTTTTTTTTCAACTTTCAGAATTTATAGACAATATCAATGCCTTGCACCTGAACCAGACTGGTTTCCAATGATATCATATTCACACCTATGTAGACAAATTTAAAATGGTTCTTCTGATATCTCTAGATTTTTCCATGGCTTTTGACCTCAAAGACCATTCTCGTCTAGAAATTTCAGACCTGGTGCTTGATTGGTTCACTTCATATTTAGAAAATAGGCATTATGTAGTTCTTGCAAATAATACCACCTCTGAACCATTTGTAATCGATTCTGGTGTTCCCTCAAGAATCAATTCTTTCACCAATTCTCTTTAATATTTTTCTTTCACCTCTTCTAACACTGACTCAGAGTCTTGATCTGCATTTGTTTGTATATGCAGATGATAGCCAGATTTTATATCCCTTCTGTGCCACGGAACAACAAGAAATTGTTGACATCAATAAGAAACTCAAGCTTATTACTTCTTGGCTCCATTCACACAAGCTTATTCTGAATTTGCATAAATCTAAACTACTCCATTTTTTCTAGTCATCCAAGCAGATCCATTCCCTCTTCTATTATCCTAAATTATATCCCTATCCCACAGATAGAGACCACCCGTATTTTGGGTGTGATACTAGATTTCACAACTTACTTTTCAATCTCAGTGCTGCTTCCACAAAATCCGTCTAATTAGATCTATTCAATCACTAATTTACCCTCTAGCTCTTACTATGCTGATATACTCTCTGATTATCAGACAATTGGATTACTGCAACTCCTTATATATGGGCATAAGAGTAAAAGACTGTGGAGGGGCATAATCGAACACGAACGCCTATCTCCATGGGCGTCTATGTCCGAAAATGGGTATGTGAAGAGGCGGGACAGACCGTATTTTCAAAAAAATGGACGTTTTTCAGCTGAGCGTTTGTTTTTTTTTAGTGATAATGGAAACTAAAAATGCCCAGCTCAAAAACATTCTAATCCGAGCCATTTGGTCATGGGAGGGGCCACGATTCGTAGTACACTCGCCCCCTGACATGCCAGGACACCAACTGGGCACCCTAGAGGTCAATGTGTTGGACTTCAGACAACGCTCCCACATGCATAGCTCCCTTACCACGGGTGCTGCGCATCCAACCTCCCCTCCCCCAAAACCCACTACCCACAAATATACAACACTACCATAGCTCTTAGGGGTGAAGGGGGCACCTACATGTGGGTAAAGTGGGTTTTGGAGGCCTCCCATTTACCAGCACAAGTGTTACAGGTAGGGGGGATGGGCTTGGGTTCACCTAGCTGAAGTGCACTGCGGTACCCACTAAAAGTGCTCCATGGACCTGCATACACGCAGGCCTCTAGGACTTGTTGCTGCTATATAACATTGGCACACCAGTTGACAGCTGAAGACTAATCTCTCCAAAAATGTCCTTTATTGGAATAAGCATGCTTACTCACAGTTAACTGCAGATCAGAGGTTGTGCCCCACTGGCAAAGAGTCTCCCTGGTACTGAGATGAGCAGTAGGTCAGAGCTGGCAGAATGGTGTACAATGCCCTCTTTCAGCCACATTCAAGGTAAGAACTAAGTTCTGTAAAGTGGCTAACATATGAAAGGGATCTAAAACTGGCTTACAAAAATGGCCACTACCTCATGGACTACCGGAAACAAAACAGGGCACACTCTGACCCAGTAAGCAGGGGGAAAAGCACCATGGGAGTAGAGCCTACCAACTACCAACATCGTGAGCATTTGCCACAAGCTAGTGGAATCATGGAGCCCAATACCATACACTCACCACAGTGCATTGCTGATGTGACTCTGCAGTGCGCATAACAGAAAAGGTGTCACACTCACCTGAGAGCCACATCAGAACCAGGGAAAGGCTGTCACAGGATAGAACACATTCTGCTGTCATGGAGGTGGGTACGGCATTTGAGGCTGGCATAGAGCCTAGAAAAAAAGTTTTTAAAGTGTTTTTTTTTTGGTGGGAGGGGGTTAGTGACCACTGGGGGAGTCCGGGGAGTTCATCCCCGATTCCCTCCAGTGGTCATCTGGTCAGTTGGGGCACTTTTTTGGGACTTGTTCGTGAAAAAAAAGGGTCCACAAAAAGTGACCCAAAATCGCGGTAAAAATGCCTTTTTTTTCGATTATCAGCTAAAGACGTCCATCTCTCCTCGGCCGATAACTACGCCCCAGTTCCGCCTTCACCAGGCCTCTGACATGCCCCATCAACTTTACCCGTTTCCGCGACGGATTGCAGTTGGAAACGCCCAAAATAGGCTTTCGATTATACCGATTTGGGCGCCCACGGGAGAAAGACGCCCATCTCCTGATTTGGGTCGCAATATAGGCGTTTTTCTCTTTCGATTATAAGCAGGATAGAAAGGATAAAGCAGTTAGGGCTTTTCAGCTTGAAGAAGAGATGGCTGAATGGAGTGACATGGATAGATGTGAATTGCTTGTTTACTCTCCAAAAATAGTAGGACTAGGGGACATGGAATGAAGCTACTAAGTAACAAATTTAAAACAAATTGGATAAAATATTTTTTTCACTCAATGTATGATTAAACTCATACATCACCAGAGATCATGGTAATGGCAATTAGCTTAAACTAAAAATATAAACACAGGGGCACTGGTTCCACTTCTTTTTAGCTCGACTTATAAATACAGAATCAGTTATTCAAAAAGTAAGTCAAAGATTATCTCATATAAAGAGGAAATTGCCTCAAGAATAAGCTCCTCCCAGTAAATTTCAACATGGGATAAAAGCTACACTTTCTTCATCATGGGCGTTTTGCTCAAATTCCTCTTATTTTTTGAAAATCGTTTTCTAATATTTTCTAATGTTCAAAATAAGCCACTCTGCCAAATCTACTATATCTAATAGTTCAACTTAGCTTTGGCTGGCTGTAGGCTTTTTTCTTCTTCTTAAAACCGTGGTTTAACTGTGGTCAACGGTCCCGTTTCACATAATGCTGCTTCAGGACCACAGCCATATAATCACCCGGTTCTTTGAATTTCCTATGCAAAAAGAGGGAACATTTATAATCCTCGTTTACTTTCTAGTTAAACAATCTACTTAGTTCTTTACTTACAGTCCGTTCATTCTTGCCGACGGTTGCATGAAGGGCAAAGACTATTCAAACATGGCGGTCCTCTATATACAGATTGTGACGTCACACGCTCTCTTCTAAATCCTATCACAGATGGTTCAATTATAGAGACCACCCACTTTTTTAAGGAGGAGCGTCAGTTTCATATTCATTGATTCTTCAAAGAAAATGTGTCCATTCTATCTTACCATTTAAACCCCCTGGATTCATTGAATTTAATCGAAAGATCCATTGTTGTTCTTTTCTTAGGAGCCATAGACGGACTTCTTCTCCCTGTACACGCCAATTTACTTGTTGTAAAACAAAACATCTAAGAGTATTGAAATCATGAGAAAATTCATTACAATGTGTGGCCAAAGGTGATGTAGTTTTTCTTGTTAGAATAACGCTTTTGTGTTCTATAAGACGGACATAAAGTTTTCTACTAGTATGACCCACATAGATTTTATTACATGGACATTGGATACAGTAAACCACTCCTGTAGATTTACACGTGGTATTAACGTATAAAACAAACTTTCTTCCAGAGGTGGGATTTATAAATTCTCTTGTCTCTACCATAATAGAGCACATTGAACATTCACCACATTTACTATGCCCATTAAAACTGGCATTTCTCTGAGAGTTAGATCTTGAAGAATATAAAAGTTCTTTTAAATTATTTCCTCTACTGTATGCCATTCGTACTACCGATTCTGCAAATTGAGGCAAAGTTTGTACAATATTCCAATGTCTTCTGATAATATTGGAAACAGAATTTGCTTGCGAAGTATATTTTAAGACATATGTATACACGGTACCATCTTGATCCCTTTCTCTTTCAGCTGTCTGTAACAGCAACTGTCTGTCGATATATTTAGCTCTTCTGTAGGCAGATTTAATTACTTTTTTAGGGTATCCTCGTTCAAAGAGATCGTTCTGTAATTTTCGCGCTTGACAGCGAAAATCACTCTCTCTAGAGCAGATCCTACGATATCTTAAAAATTGAGCAAACGGTAAATTGTCCTTTAAAGGCTTCGGGTGACAGCTAGTGTATTCCAACAGCGTATTTCTATCTGTAGTTTTCTTAAACACAGAGGTCTCAAAATGATCAGTTTGTTTATGTATTCTTACATCTAAAAATGTAATTTGATCATAATCTGCATTCATAGTAAATTTAATATTAACATGACAAGTATTCAAATATGTTACAAACTGATCTAGTGTTGTTCGATCTCCTGACCATAAAAGGAAAACGTCATCAATAAAACGTATCCAGATTTTTATTTTCTCTTTGAAAGCACATTCATAAATATGCTTATCTTCAAATTCTCTCATGAATAAATTAGCTATCGAGGGAGCCATGGTCGCCCCCATGGCTACCCCGGATGTTTGTTGAAAAATTTACAACAAGTAAATTGGCGTGTACAGGGAGAAGAAGTCCGTCTATGGCTCCTAAGAAAAGAACAACAATGGATCTTTCGATTAAATTCAATGAATCCAGGGGGTTTAAATGGTAAGATAGAATGGACACATTTTCTTTGAAGAATCAATGAATATGAAACTGACGCTCCTCCTTAAAAAAGTGGGTGGTCTCTATAATTGAACCATCTGTGATAGGATTTAGAAGAGAGCGTGTGACGTCACAATCTGTATATAGAGGACCGCCATGTTTGAATAGTCTTTGCCCTTCATGCAACCGTCGGCAAGAATGAACGGACTGTAAGTAAAGAACTAAGTAGATTGTTTAACTAGAAAGTAAACGAGGTTTATAAATGTTCCCTCTTTTTGCATAGGAAATTCAAAGAACCGGGTGATTATATGGCTGTGGTCCTGAAGCAGCATTATGTGAAACGGGACCGTTGACCACAGTTAAACCACGGTTTTAAGAAGAAGAAAAAAGCCTACAGCCAGCCAAAGCTAAGTTGAACTATTAGATATAGTAGATTTGGCAGAGTGGCTTATTTTGAACATTAGAAAATATTAGAAAACGATTTTCAAAAAATAAGAGGAATTTGAGCAAAACGCCCATGATGAAGAAAGTGTAGCTTTTATCCCATGTTGAAATTTACTGGGAGGAGCTTATTCTTGAGGCGATTTCCTCTTTATATGAGATAATCTTTGACTTACTTTTTGAATAACTGATTCTGTATTTATAAGTCGAGCAATGGCAATTAGCTTAGCAGGATTTAAAAAAAGGTTCGCATAAGTTTCTAAAAGAAAAGTCCATAACTCATTATTAAGAGGAATTTGAGAAACTATCTAATCTATCACTCAGGAACCTATATGCAATACCATAATGTTATTTTTAATATTAACTTTTTTTTAACTTAGATTTTCAGTATACTATTATTACAGAAGAAACAGCCACCTTTCAGGCTGAAAAAGAGTCTAGTGGTTAGATCAGCGGACTGAAAACCACAAAAACCACCCTTCAAACCTTATGTTTTCCATGAATGTTTCTCTTGACCTTAGCAAATTGCTTCATCCTCCATTGCTTCAGGTACAAAAAATCCTACTGTATCTTTACATAACTGACCTTGACCTTGAAAATGGAACGGTGTACAACTAGCCCTCTTTCATTTGCAAAATTATAGTGTAAGCAATTATATAGATCTCTTTTATATGTTTTTTTTATAATAAATTATTTTTCATACCATTCCTGGCATGATAATGCTAACAAAACCCATTCACTTTGAATGGGCTTTGTCAGCATTGCTGTGCAGGAATCACTAGCGCGGTTTGGTAAAAGAAGCCCTAAATCAGGTGTGCATCAAGCAGTGTTGTATAGTAACTATATAAAGAAACTAGTTATTGTACTTATGTAAATGTTTTGTGACTTTTACTTCTAAAGAAGTACAGTAAAATTTTCTTATTTACCAAAGTAATAATTCCACCAATGTTTATTAGTTTTACTTAGTTACATCTGATTCTTGAAGTTAAAAGTATAAAGTAAAAGCAGGAGGGAGTTGTAAATGACAATTCCTCAGTAAACCAAATAAAACAGCAAAAACTGGAACGGGATTTTGCTAAGGTAAACCTCATCAAGCAAATAGTGGATCATCTCATCTTAAATTTTGCTGTTCAGGGAATACAGCTTATGAGAATGGTGGAGTTGCCTGTATTTTTGAATTGTTACTGGACTCCAGCCAAACAGAAAAGTGTTGAGTTTGAAGCAGAGATGAAGCTGAAGCTGGTTGCGGTTCTTGGTGAACAGACATATGTCTTTACCACAACAGACCACCGGTCATCCCACAGAAAATTTTGTATCACGGTGACTGTCCACTGGATGATGTGGTCTGTACTGAGGAAGTCTTCTTGTCTGGATTTAATAAGATTGAAGAGTTTGCACACATCTGACTTTCTTGCATCAGTTCTCGCTTGGAATTCGCCATCAGATGAAAAACTGTTAGAATAACAACAAATGATTCCAGCTTTGTGAAAGCCTTCTCTGTAATTGGACATCATGACAATGGTAATGAAGATGAAGATGCAAATGATGAATTAGACAGCACAACTTCTAATGCAGATGAAACAGCTCTGATACAGCTTTACTGGTTGTCTGCTGAGCAATATATACAACTAGTAAAAAAGGCCCGTTTCGGAAAGAAATGAAACGGGCGCTAGCCAGGTTTTCCTCGTAGTGTGTAGAAGCGCTGCCGGGCCGCCTCCTCTTCCACATTGCGCCCTCTCTCCCGCCTCCTCTTCGTCGTTCCGCCCTCTCTCCTGCTTTCGGCTACTGATTGGCTCCTTGAATGTGCTCCGCCCTCAACGTCATGACGTTTGACGCGAGGGCGGGGCCCACAGACTGTGCTACAGAGCTTCGAACCCGCCTCCTCTTCGTCGTTCCGCCCTCTCTCCTGCTTTCGGCTACTGATTGGCTCCTTGAATGTGCTCCGCCCTCAACGTCATTACGTTTGACGCGAGGGCGGGGCCCACAGACTGTGCTACAGAGCTTCGAACAAACGAACTGGCTTCATTGACGTCAGTGGTCAATGGAACGTTGAGAGTGGTTTTTATGTCCAGATGGGGCGTGGCCTAGGGCGCAGATGGGCGTGGCTGAGTGCGGGAGTCCAAATAGCCTAGGTCAGGAGCCACAGTTGGAGTGAGGTGAGCTTCAGAACGTCTGAGGGGGATTCAGAATGTCTGAGGGGGATTTTATTTATATAGATATAAAGAGCTTTGTTCTTGTTTAAATCATGATGGTATTTGGGTCTTGATTTTTTACATTTGCTTCTTCAGCTGCACATAATGAGTTGGCCATCGAGTATGTGTTCCCAGTCTATGTACACTTTGGCTCCCTTTTGGTCAATGCTAGGCTTACTCTAACTTGTATATGACTCTTTTCTTGCTATGTGCCTCCCTGAGACAAGCTATCAGTTGTGTTATGTAATGCAGATGACTGGTGATTTTTGTAGGTTTTTAAAAGCCACCTAATGGTTAATGCAGTGGCCTGAGAACCAGGGGAACTGGGTTCAATTCCCATTGCAGCTCCTTGTGACTCTGGCCAAGTTACTTAACCCTCCATTGCCCCAGGTTCAAAATAAGTGTCTGTATATAATATGTAAACCACTTTGTTACCACAGAAAGGCCGTATTTCAAATCCCGTCCCCTTCCCCTATTTATTTGGAAGTGCTTATCCTTGTTAACCTTTTAAAAAATGCTTGTCTTTTTCTTTTGAGCTTGTGCACTATTATGTTTTTGTTTATTGCAAACATTTGATTATACCCTGCCTTGACTCATAGGGGGTATTTTACATAGGCGCGCTGGTGTTTTTTAACGTGCGTTAAAAATAGGTGTGCACTAAACGCTAAAGACGCCCATAGGAATACATTGGCATCTTTAGCGTTTAGCACGTGCCTGTTTTTAACAGGTAGGTAGGTATCTATGTGCACTAGGTGCTACTCTATAAGGTAGCACCTATCTGCAAGGGGGTGGGTGGGTGCTGACCGAGGATGTGTCTCCCAGGTACATGGTGTGAAGCCCCGCCCAGCACATCCCAGGATACACTGGGCAGGGCTGGGCACCACCATTTTGCGGCAACGAAGGAAGAGGAGAGAGGCAGGCTACCTCCCTCCTCCAACTCAAGGTAGGGGGTAGGTAGGGAGGGGGGCAGATTGACACTGGACCACCAGGTACCCTTTGCTGGGGGGGTTAGGGAGGGCTGGAGACCCACTGGATCTCCAGCCCTCCCTGAACCTGGGGGGGATCGTCAGGGGGATCGTCAGGGGGATCAGAGGTCCAGCGGACCTCCATCCCCTCTGTCGCTCGAGGGGGGGGGGGGGGTTGGTCGACACTGGGCCACCAGGGACTTTTTTTGGAAATGTTGAGGGGAGTTAGGGGGGCTGGAGACCCACCGGATCTCCAGCCCTCCCTGAACCTGAGGGGGGATCGTCAGGGGGACCGGAGGTCTGCTGGACCTCCAGCCCCCTGTTGCTGGGGGAGGGGGGTCTTCGGGTTTGCTTTGTTGGGAGGAATGGGGACCTGCTAGCATGTGGATGCATGCTGGACAGGGCTCACCATTCCTCCCCAATGGTCTGCAAACCCTAATGCCAGCTCGGAGCTGGTGTAGGGTTTGATGTGGCCAGCAACCCAATCTTTGGCACGCTGGTCGCTGATCATTGGGGATGAATATGTTTAGCCTTGTTTTGCATGCATTTGCATGCTATTTGTGTTCAGAGCCCTCGAGCGCGTTGTTTCACATGCTCGGGGACTCTGATCATGGAGCGGTGGCAAACACTGGCGCTAGTGTGGCGCTAACAGCCTCTAGCGCCAGCGTTTGCTTCTGATCATCACCCTGTTAATGCTCCGTTGCACTAGGTATAAACTTTGTGAGCCCACCAGGGACATGGAAATACTGTATTTGAATATAACTTGCCTTGAGCTACAGCTTTAAAAAGTGTGAGCCAAAATCAGAATAAATGCATAAATTTAATGCCAAGAAGTGTAGAGTGATGCACTTGTGGTGCAGAAACCTGAAAGAATAGGAGGGGAAAGATTAGTAAGCTTGACTCAGGAGAGAGACCTTGGGGTGTTGGTGTCTGAGGATCTTAAGGTAAAGAAATAATGCGACAAGGCGACAGCTGTGGCTAGAAGGATGCTAGGCTGCATAGAGAGGGGCATAACCAGCAGAAGAAAGGAGGTGTTGATGCTCCTCTACAGTCATTGGTGAGGCCCCACTTGGAGTATTGTGTTCAGTTTTGGAGGCCGTATCTTGCTAAAGATGTAAAAAGACTGAAAGCGGTGCAAAGAAAAGCTACAAAAATGGTATGGGATTTGCATTGCAAACCGTATGAGGAGAGACTTGCTGACCTGAACGTGTATACTTTAGAGGAAAGGAGAAACAGAGGTGATATGATACAGATGTTCAAACATTTGAAAGGTATTGATCCGCAAATGAACCTTTCCGGAGATGGGAAGGTGGTAGAACTAGAGGACATGAATTGAGGTGGAAGGGGGGCAGACTCAGGACTAATGTCAGGAAGTATTTTTTCACGGAGAGGGTGGTGGATATGTGGAATGCCCTCCCGCGGGAGGTGGTGGAGATGAAAACGGTAATGGAATTCAAACATGCGTGGGGTAAACACAAAAGAATCCTGTTTAGAAGGAATGGTTCCGCGGAGATTGGGTGGTGACGCTGGTAATTGGGAAACAAAACGGAAGCTGGGCAGACTTCTATGGTGTACGCCCTAATCGTGACTGAATTGATAGGGATGGGCTGGAGTTTAAATTTTAAGGGGCTTCGATGTTAGCTTCAGAACTTAGTACAAGAACAGTGCTGGGCAGACTTCTACAGTCTGTGCCCTGAGAATGGCAAGGACAAATCAAACTTGGGAATACATATAAAGTATCATATACCATGTAAAATGAGTTTATCTTGTTGGGCAGACTGGATGGACCGTACAGGTCTTTATCTGTCATCATTTACTATGTTACTATGTTAACGCACACTAAAAATGCCAGCGTGCCTACGTAAAAGACCCCTTTAGTGATTTGACAGATTATAAGCTTTGTAAATAAAGTAAATAAAAATGAATAATATCAATGATAATTATAAACCATTCTTTTCTATAAGGAAGTCAAACATCAATAGTATTGCAGCCTGGTCTGATTTGAAGGACCTTTATACAGAAACAGAGAAAAATGAAGGCAGATAGTGATCATATGGTCTATCCAGTCTGTCCATCCATGTCATCTACTCTCCCTATCACTCTCCTATGTACTTGTCCAAAGCTTTCTTGAATTTAGATACAGTCTTTGTCTTCACCACCTCTACTGGGAGGCCGTTCCACAAATTCACCACGCTTTCTGTGAAGCAATATTTCCTCAGGTTACTTCTGAGTCTATCCCTTTTCACCTTCATCCTAGGCCCCCTCACCCCAGAGCTTCCTTTCAATTGAAAGAGATTTGTATCCTGTGTATTTAATAGTTCAATAAAGTACTCAAGATATCAGTGCGTCTTATTAACATTTATTTATTTGCCCTCTTGTGCCCTTCACAAACAATGTCCATTCGGAACTCACTTTCACTCGCCCCAATTCATTCATACCTAGACCAATATCCTGTAATCAATCATTGACTGTTATCATATTTATACATTCATTTATACATTCCTGTGTATTTATGCCACATATGTATCAGATGAAACACACAATTTCCTGCTAGTGCAGTTGTGGTACACCTTTTTAGCTGTGCTGGTTTAATAATAACTCACAAGTGTACTCACATGAGTGACAGTCATTTTCAAAATTTAGTTTTACTAAAAGCAAATGGGGCAATTCTATAAATTGGTGCCTCAGTTTAGGCACCTCCATGCCATACACATAGCTCTAATTTTATAATGGCATCTGGGTTCCAATATTTTGTTATAGAATATTAGTGGGTTTGTCGTCATTGGCACCCTGATGTTTAGGCATGGCCTCCTATGCCAGGTCAAAGGCAGATGTAAGTGTGGCAAGCGATGCGCATAACTTATAGAATTCTATAAGCTAAGCATACAACTGGGAGATTCGCCCATGACCTGCATATGCTCTACCCATGTATGTCCCCTTGCAGTTAAGCACTATGAGGGATATTTTTGATATGACATCTAAGTTCAACTTTGGATGTTTTGCTAAAAAAAACATTCAAAATTCCAGCAGGGAATATAGCCATTTTCAAAACAGAAAAAGTCTATTTTTTTCCTGAAAATGGTTATTTGCAGGATATTTTTATGCTCTGTGCATTTATCTTTTTGGTCCATTAAAAAAAATAAATAAAAAGTCCAAGTGAACAACGCACAAAATCAAACAATTGGGATATAGGAAGAGCCAGCATTCTTAGTAGACTGGCCACACAGACATTCCAGGAGAGCAATGGGGCACCATAGGGGGCACTGCAGTGAACTTCAAACAAATGCTCCCAGGTGCATATCTTACTGCTGCTTCCTTATCTTGTCTGCTGTGCCCCCCAAAACCCACTACCCCAACTGTATACCACTATAATAGCCCTTATGGGTTACAAGGGCACCTACATGTGGGCACAGTGGGTTTCTGGTGAGCAGGGCTGTGCCAACACGGTAAGCGAGGTAAGCATGGCAGGGGGGCGCTTCCCTCTGGGGGGTGCTGCCGCACGATGCTCACCTCGCTCGCCCTCCCGCTCCCATTGTTCAACTGCCCACCCTCTTCTCCCCCCCCCCAACATCCCTTTTCTTTTTTTTTCCTTTTTAAATTTACCTCCGTGGCAGTTTCGGCAGCGCAGCGTCAGTGAAGGAGGTGGCGCTCCCGACGTCTCTAGCCTTCCCTTCGCTGTGTTCCGCCTTCTTCTGACGTCATTTCCTTGACGTCAGAAGAAGGCGGAACACAGCGAAGGGAAGGCTAGAGACGTCGGGAGTGCCGCCTCCTTCACTGATGCTGCGCTACTGGACCGCCACGGAGGTAAATTTAAAAAGGAAAAAAAAAGAAAAGGGACGTTGGGGGGGGGGGGGGGAGAAGAGGTCGGGCAGTTGAACAATGGGAGTGGGAGGGAGGGGAGAGACGAGAGCATGGATGCGAAGGGGGGGGGGGAGAGAAGAGGGCAGGCCAGGCTGGGACATGGGAGCGAGAGGAGAGAGAGGAGCATGGATGCGAGGGGGGGTCATGGAAGGGAGAGAGGGGAATTGCTGGATAGGGATTAATGGATGGTGACAGAGGAGCATGGATGGGAGGGGCAGGGCTCAGGGAGAGAGGGGAATTGCTGGAAAAGGATGAACGGATGGGGCAGGGGACAGAGGAGCATGGATGGGCATGGATTGGGAGGGCAGGGCTCAGGGAGAGAGGGGAATTGCTGGATAGGGATGAATGGAGGGGGCAGGGGACAGAGGAGCATGGATGGGCAGGGCTCAGGGAGAGAGGGGAATTGCTGGATAGGGATGAATGGAGGGGGCAGGGGACAGAGGAGCATGGATGGGCAGGGCTCAGGGAGAGAGGGGAATTGCTGGATAGGGATGAATGGAGGGGGCAGGGGACAGAGGAGCATGGATGGGCATGGATTGGGAGGGCAGGGCTAAGGGAGAGAGGGGAATTGCTGGAAAGGGATGAATGGAGGGGGCAGGGGACAGAGGAGCATGGGTGGGCATGGATTGGGAGAGCAGGGCTCAGGGAGAGAGGGGAATTGCTGGATAGGGATGAATGGAGGGGGCAGGGGACAGATGAGCATGGATGGGCATGGATTGGGAGGGCAGGGCTCAGGGAGAGAGGGGAATTGCTGGAAAAGGATGAATGGAGGGGGCAGGGGACAGAGGAGCATGGATGGGCATGGATTGGGAGGGCAGGGCTCAGGGAGAGAGGGGAATTGCTGGATAGGTATGAATGGAGGGGCAGGGGACAGAGGAGCATGGATGGGCATGGATTGGGAGGGCAGGGCTCAGGGAGAGAGGGGAATTGCTGGAAAAGGATGAATGGAGGGGCAGGGGACAGAGGAGCATGGATGGGCATGGGTTGGGAGGGCAGGGCTCAGGGATAGAGGGGAATTGCTGGATAGGGATGAATGGAGGGGGCAGGGGACAGATGAGCATGGGTGGGCATGGATTGGGAGGGCAGGGCTCAGGGAGAGAGGGGAATTGCTGGAAAAGGATGAATGGAGGGGGCAGGGGACCGTGGAGCATGGATGGGCATGGATTGGGAGGGCAGGGCTCAGGGAGAGAGGGGAATTGCTGGATAGGGATGAATGGAGGGGCAGGGGACAGAGGAGCATGGATGGGCATGGATTGGGAGGGCAGGGCTCAGGGAGAGAGGGGAATTGCTGGAAAAGGATGAATGGAGGGGCAGGGGACAGAGGAGCATGGATGGGCATGGGTTGGGAGGGCAGGGCTCAGGGATAGAGGGGAATTGCTGGATAGGGATGAATGGAGGGGGCAGGGGACAGATGAGCATGGGTGGGCATGGATTGGGAGGGCAGGGCTCAGGGAGAGAGGGGAATTGCTGGAAAAGGATGAATGGAGGGGGCAGGGGACAGAGGAGCATGGATGGGCATGGATTGGGAGGGCAGGGCTCAGGGAGAGAGGGGAATTGCTGGAAAAGGATGAATGGAGGGGCAGGGGACAGAGGAGCATGGATGGGCATGATTGGGAGGGCAGGGCTCAGGGAGAGAGGGGAATTGCTGGATAGGGATGAATGGAGGGGCAGGGGACAGATGAGCATAGGTGGGCATGGATTGGGAGGGCAGAGCTCAGGGAGAGAGGGGAATTGCTGGATAGGGATGAATGGAGGGGGCAGGGGACAGAGGAGCATGGATGGGCATGATTGGGAGGGCAGGGCTCAGGGAGAGAGGGGAATTGCTGGATAGGGATGAATGGAGGGGCAGGGGACAGATGAGCATGGGTGGGCATGGATTGGGAGGGCAGAGCTCAGGGAGAGAGGGGAATTGCTGGATAGGGATGAATGGAGGGGGCAGGGGACAGAGGAGCATGGATGGGCATGGATTGGGAGGGCAGGGCTCAGGGAGAGAGGGGAATTGCTGGAAAAGGGTGAATGGAGGGGCAGGGGACAGAGGAGCATGGATGGGCATGGATTGGGAGGGCAGGGCTCAGGGAGAGAGGGAAATTGCTGGAAAAGGATGAATGGAGGGGACAGATGAGCATGGATGGGAGGGCAGGGCTCAGGGAGAGAGGAGAAATTGCTGGACATAGAGGGGAGGGAAGAGAGATGAAGGAGATGAAATGAGGGAAAAGGAAGAGAGGAAAAAAACTGCACATGGATGAAGAAAATAGGCAGAAGCTGAGGACCAGAAATGAAGAAGAAAGGAGGAAAGGAAATAAATAAATGGAAAGGAAGCCCTGGAAACGGAGTTAAAAGGACAGATAGCAGCAGAATCAGATACTGGGTCAGCATGATCAGAAAAAGAAAGTCACCAGACAACGAAGGTAGAAAAAAATCATTTTATTTTCACCTTAGTGTTTGGAATATGTCCACTTTGAGAATTTACATCTGCTATCTTATTTTGCAATGTATAGCAATTTGTTTCTAAGAATATTGCTGACAATTCCTGTCAGTGTGGCAAGTGGTGAGCGATCATTTTCACGGGGGGGGGGGGGGGCGCCACCGCCGCCAACTGATAGTCTGCAGGGGGGGCGCCAACTGATAGTCTGCAGGGGGCGCCAGAGACCCTAGGCACGGCCCTGCTGGTGAGTTTTAGAGGGCTACAGTTTCTACCACAAGTGTAATAGGTAGGGGGAGGTATGGGCTTTGGTCCAACTGCCTGCAGTGCACTGCACCCACCACTAGATTACACCAGGGACCTACATGCTGCTCTAATGAATCTGAGTGCAACATGAGGCTGGCATAAAGGCTGGTAAGTAATATTTTTAATCACTGTGACCACTGGGGGAGGAAGGGGAGGTCATCCTTGATTCCTTCCAGTAGTCATCTGATCATTTAGGGCACTTTTTTTAATGGCATATTCATTAATAAAACATGTCTAGACCAAAACATCCAACTTATAGCCCTGGATGTTTTTGTTTTGTTCCATTATGGCAGAAAAATGTCCAATTGTTAGGAATGCCCAGACCCCACCCTTAACATGTCCCTGACATGCCCCCTTGTGATTTGAATGCATTTCTGATGGACTTCATAGAAAAACATCTAAAAAGTAGGTTTCAAAAATACCAATTTGGACGTTTGTGTGAGAAAACATCCAAATGCAGATTTATGCACTTTTTGGATGTTTTTCTCTGTTGAACATGAGCCCCTATGACACTTATTTGTTACCTTATAGAATAGCACCTAGCGCATAGAGAGGGGCATTTTCAATATGATTTCTAAGAAATAAGTCCAATTTTGGACGTTTTGCTAAAAACATCCAAAATCCGAAATGGAAAGAAGGTCATTTTCATAAAAGAAAAATGTCTATTTTTTTTTTCCAAAATACTGTTTTGAACAAGGTTTTGTGCTTTGGATGTTTTGTTTTTTGGTCCATTTTCCAAAAAAGATGCATAGGTCCTGGGAAGTAGCATTACGCTATCCCCCAAGGAAAGAGGACCTCCGAGTAACCCTGCTTTGCGGCAAGAGAAAGAGCTGGATCTGAGCAGAGCTTCTGTTGGTGCTCTTGGCAGAGGCCTTGTGGTACTGGATGGCCCCAGGCTGACAGGAAGTCCAGCAGTTGGTCTGGATAACATCATGAGTGCTCCAATGGAAGCTGGCTGTTCTTTGGTTCCTACTATTCATCCTTGTGCAAAGTCACATGTTTCCTCTGAACCTTCACTTCCTACTATGTTTACTTTGAAGGAAATATGGAAGATAATTGTTGCCCTTGGCCAAACCATAACATCACAGTTGGGGACACAGAACAGTAAGATCTTGGCTATGGAAGAAAAGGTAGATAATTTTGAATCCAATTAACTGGTTAATTGGATTCAAAATTATCTACCTTTTGAACTCTGGTTCAAAATTCCTCAGAAACTTTGTCTACCACTGTTCAATGCTGGACACCACTACAATAGCCTATATGGGTGAAGAGGGCACCTATATGTGGGTAAAGTAGGGTTTTAGTGACTTTCGGAGGGGTCACAGTTTTCACCACAAATGTGACAGGTATAGAAAGATAGGGACCTGAGTCCTCCGTTCCATAGTGCCCTGCACTCACCACTACACTATTCCAGGGACCTGCATGCTAATCTAATAGATCTGACTTCAACATCTAAAGCTGTCTTAGAGGCTAATAAGTCATATTTTTCTTCACATTTTTTGGAGAGGGGGTCAGTGACCACTGGGGGGAGTAATGTGGAGTCACCACCGATTTCCTCCAATGGTCATCTGGTCATTTATGGCACCTTTTTGTGCCCTATTCTTTATAAAAACAGGTCTAGTTCAAAACATCTTCATTTTAGTCCTGGACGATTTTGTTTTGTTCCATTATGGCTGAAAAAACATCTAAGTCTTAGGAACACCCACATCCCGCCCTTAACACCCCCTGACACACCCCCTTGGGATTTAGATGTACTGCAGAAGAATAGCATAGAAAAACATCTGAAAAATAGGTTTTGAAAATACTGATATGGACATTTTTGTGAGAAAAAGGTCCAAATTCAGATTTATGCCACTTTTTGGATGTTTTTCTCTTTTGAAAATGAGCCCCATAAGCACCTGTCAATTAATGGTGCCTTTGATATGCGTAAGGGGTGTACATCTAGGCATCATTTTCTAGTGGATTGAATTGCAGAGAAATACATTTGTAGGAATAAAAACATTAACAGTAGTTGCATTTGTTGTAGTCTCAGAATTTTTACTAAAAAACTTATATTAGGCAATAAGATTTGTATTTTCACTTAAGTAAATGTTTTAGTGTTATGCACTGTAGTTTTACTTTTGCTTAAAACATGCATTTATGTGTGCTTTACTACTTTGAGCTAGTACTTTGAACAACACTGGCATCAGGCCTGCTCTAAGAAATTTTCATTCATTTTGAATGACTGGACCCACTATTCTCACCAAAGCCTTTTGTTGCAAGAGGTAAAATCAAGCAAATAGATTCTAACAAATTTGCATGATGATAGCTTTTTATGAAGGACTAATGTTAGCGTGCTATTTTTTTGGCTGGCGGTTATGTATTTAGAATTGTTTGTAGCCTTCAAGTTGCAAGCTCCAACTATTTATTTGAGTGCAATCTCTTTCCAAGTCTGAAATGTTTGATTCTAGGCAGCCACAAGAATGTTTTTCACAAGTTACATCATTGCATTCTGAGATCTGTCAGTTGGGCTTCTTCATTTTGCTAAAACTTCCACATATATAGAGAATTGCTCTACAATTTCTACTTGCTATATTACTATCATGTTTTATCATTACCATGTTACCCAAGATTTTTCTGTAACATTAATAGTCTAATTTCTAATGCTTTTTCACCATTCTGATATATTGTAAGCCATTATCATGTTACCCAAGATCCTCTGTAACACAAAATGTCTATCTTCTAATGTAATTCCACCATTCAGAAAGTATTGTAAGCCACATTGAGCCTGCAAAGAGGTGGGAAATGTGGGATACAAATGCAATAAATAAATAAATAAAATGAACTCATTATGACTGTCTGAAATTTTACCTACTACAGTAAGAGGGTAATTTTATAACAGGTCATCTAGGTTGGGTGGTTAAGTAGATGCCTGTTTTGCAGGTTATTTTATAAAGACATATAGGCCTCTGGGTGTCTTTATAAAACATCAGCATAAAACCTGATGAAATCATAGATATGATGCAGCCATAAACATGCAAATTTACACCAGCTTGGGAGCAGGTACATAATTCAGGGGCGTATCCAGACACCCAATTTTGGGTGGGCCTGTGCCCAAGATGGGTGGGCAGAACTCTGTTCTTTTCCACAAGTGATTTGGTCTCTCCCTCTCTCGCCTGCATGCCATATGATCTCGCAAACATCCCCCTCCCCCGCATACCTTTTAAATAGCAGATTTTCACTTGCAGCAAACAGCAACTAATACACACTGCATGTTGGCCCCACAGCCTTCCCTCTCATGCAGCTTCCTGTTTCTGCATAGGCAGGAATACATCACAGAGAAGGCTTTGGGGCCGGTGCGAGCAGTATGTATCAGTCTCTGCTCTCTGCAGGCGAAGATCTGTTATGTACAAGGTATGCAGGAGGGACACTTGTTGGGAATTTTCAGCTGGTGGGGCTCGGGGATCCCTGCCAGCCACATCATAGGTGTGCTGCTACAGGGTGAGCCTAAGCCCAAAGTGGGTGGGCCTGGGCCCACCCAGGCTCACCCTTGGCTACGCCACTGACATAATTTATAACTTACGTGTCTATTGTGACTGGGCAGCCCAGTCATGGCTCTGCAAGCTGGGGAAGATGAGGGTTAGCATGTACAGGAAACCCAGTAGACCCCAAGTTTCCCAGAAACATGCAGAAAGTAAAGCTGAAAGTCTTTCTTACCTAACAGCTGCATAGTGCAGGAAATGGGGAAAGCTGTACTGTCAGGCTACACAGAAGCTGTGGGGGAGGGGAAAGAGAAAGCACATTCTAGTGGTTTACCTCAGCAGACAGTCCAAGGCAGAAATCAACAGTGTTGGCCAAATTACTAGGTCAAATCACTTAAGTAAAAATAAATGTATATTTTAATACAACCGTAAAAGTACAGTTAAAAAAACATTACAAAATTTACTTATGAAAGTTAAAAAGTACAAGTACAATGAATGCAAGTATTGTTAATGATTTATTCCAACAACTTTATTGCTCTGCAATTCAATCATCCACTTTGCTTTTAGTAAAACTAAGGGCCCCTTTTACTAAGTGGCGGTAAGCCCAACGTGGGTTTACTGCTCAATAAACAGGAAGTACCGCCGGGCTACCGCAACAACCTGGCAGTACTTCCCACCCCTAGCGTGCCGTCATATCCAGAACTAGAAAAATATATTTATTTTTCTAGCGCTGGAGTGTACCTGGCAATAATTGAGCAGCCCTGTTACTGCTGGGTTAGCGCGGGAGCCCTTACTGCCACCTCAATGGGTGGCGGTAAGGGATCCCCCCTGAAATGGCCACACGGCAAGTGCTTTACTTGCCGCAGGGCCATTTCCTGCAGGAAAGAGAGAGACTTCCCTTTAACCCGCTGCACTGAAAGGGGGCTTCGGCGCACATGAAAAACATGCACTGACATCAGCTCAGGCCCCCCCTTTTACCGTAGCTTGGTAAAAGGGACCCTACATTTTTGAAAATGACTGTCACTCATGTGAGCATGCTTATGAGTCATTAGCACAGCTAAAAAGGTCTTCAACTGCAGTAGCAGAAAGTGGAGTGTTCATTATGATAAAAAATTTCTTCACATCAAGCCAGACTGCAATATTACTGATGTCTTTTGACTGGGTCAGCAGCTATGGATCAAGGGAATTTCTGTCTGAAACACTTGACTTCTGAATAGCAAAGAGCTCTTCATCATCATTATAGTCATTATTATATGCATTAGAAGTAGTGGTAATTCATCACTTGCATCTTCATCTTTACCTTCGTTATTATCATCATCATCATGAAGTCTAATTACAAGAAAGCTTTCACAAAGTTGGAATCAGTGTCTGTTGTTTTACCAATTTTTGGTCTGGCAAACTCCTCTGAATATCATCAAGAACCTGTCAGTGTATGGGAACCCTTCAGTCTTAAAGCCAGACAGGCAGACTTCCTGTCTAAAGACTCTATCAATCCAGAGGACAGTCACCCTAATATAAACATTTTCCATGGGATGAACAGCAGTCTGTTGTGATAGAGACATATGTCTGTTCACCAAGAACTGCTACCAGCTTCAGCTTCATCTCTGTTTTAAAGTGACCCAGCTCATCACTGTTCTGTTTGGCTGGAGACCAGTAACCAGATCAACAAGCACAGGCAGCTCCACTGTTCTCATATAGGCTATATTCACTGAACAGCAAAATGTAAGATGAGATGATGGATCCACTGTTTGCATGATGAAGTTTGCAATAGCAAAACCCTGTTATTGGTTTACTGAGGAATCTTCTTTTATTTATTTAGATTTTGCTCACACCTTTTTCAGTAATAGCTTGAGGTGAGTTACATTCAGGTACTCTAGATATTCCTCTGTCCCAGGAGATCTCACAATCTAAACTTGTACCTGAGGCAATAGAGGATTAAGTGACTTGCTCAAGATCACAAGGAGCAGCAGTGGGATTTGAACTAGTCACCTCTGGATTGCAAGACTGGTGCTCTAACCACTAGGCCACTCCTCCACTCCATTTATGTTTTGCTTCTGCTTTTACTTGTTACTTTTAACTGCAAGCATCAGCTGTAACTGAGTAAAAGTAGTAAAAATTGGCAAAATTATTACTTCAGTAAATGTAAAGGTATCAAATGTTATCCTGTACTTCTTTACAAGTAAAAGTGACAAAATGTTTACATAAGTACAGTAACTAGCTACATTTACTTAGTTACTATACAAGGTGGGCTGCTAGCCTTGTTATCTCTTGAGGCAGCTGTAGCAAAGGGTCATAACTTGCTAGCCTTTGCAAAGGAGCAGGCTGTATATTGGAAGCCTGCAAACAGAAAGAGGACAGAGCCCAAAGTAGGGATGCTTAGCCCAGTGGTTCCCAAACCTGGTCCTGGAGGCACCCCAGCCAGTCAGGTTTTCAGGATATCCATAATGAATATTTATGAGAGAAATTTGCCTGCAATGGAGGCAGTGCATGCAAATCTCTCTCATGAATATTCATTGTGGATATCCTGAAAAACTTGACTGGCTGGGGTGCCTCCAGGACCAGGTTTGGGAACCGTTGGCTTAGCCCGGAAGCAGGCTGTTCCCTTGGAGCAATACGCCAGTCCTGGAGTATCCCTTGTCAGTCAGGTTTTCAGGATATCCACAATGAATATGCATGAACATGATTTGGATACACTGCCTCCATTGTATGCAAATATCTTTCATGCATATTAATCCCAGGGAATGGAGAAGACTTTGAAGCCAGTCAGGCCTTTTAGGGGAGTAAAGTGGGAGCTATACACAGATAGACAGGCACTTAGAAGGTAAAAGTAGTTGGGTAGTCCTTTTGAGAAGTGAGCAAGGGGAAGACTGTATAAAGGGAAAGTCTGGCCCTGGGGAAGGAAGAACTGCAATCTCAAGACAAGGAGGACCCCTTCTAGGTAAGTGAAATTTGATGAATTTCTGTGGGGAATGCAAAGTAGGTTGCCCTAAGGTACAGACTCTGGAGAAAGAGGTTGTGCATCCAGGAAAGGAAAGGTATTATACAAAAGCGTTTAAAATGGGAGGGGGCTCAAGAAAAGGAGTGATATTCTTATTGGGCTGGAGGAATCTGGTAGAACAGGCAGACCCAGAAAGTCAAGGGCTAGGCAAGCAGTTTTATGCAGCAAAAAGCTCTAGTTTAGGAGCAGATCTCCATAAGGCAGGCTTGGATGTGACTAGTGCTTGCAAGGGAGACAATCTGGGAATACCTTGGTCTAAGGCAAATGAATAAGGTGAACTACTGCCTGGAGAAGGGTGTGGTAGTCCTCCTGTTTGATCTCTAGGGAGAAGGAGGTTATATAAAGCAGGCACATTTAAACAGTAGTTTTTGCACCTAGAAAACCTGTAATGGAAGGTACTGTGTTTGAGGAAGCTTTAAGGAGTGGAATTGTTTCTCTGTTATTTAGTTCTGATTGTTATGTAAATTAAATGCTTATGCTGGTAATCCTGAACATAAGAAAAACATGCTTATTCAGTTGAAAATTTCTATTCTGCTTAATAAAACATTGCTTTAAGCACTTGCACCTCCTCTATTGTGATCTTAAGGGGTTGGCTGAAGGGATATCATGACTGAGGAGCAATAGAAACAAGGAGGCACTCCTTCCCAATATTAAAACACTGAACTGGATAGGAGAAAACATAGGCGGTCGGTGGCCCAACTGTTTGGGGAGGCTAATGGAGGGGCGGGGTTAGGGGTGGGGCCAGGGTGGGGCTTAAATCCATAATTGTCTGATAACACAATTAATACCTTTTATTAAATTTAGATATTAGATATGTATCATATGTCAAAGAATAAAGTGGCTGCTCAAAGCATATATTAACCACAATCGCTCAACTGCAAAACACTATGCACAACTTTGTGCAAAAACACACTCAGAACTTTACTGTACCATAAATATTACACTGGGCAGAACCTAATACACCAATACACCACCCATACGGAAAATGCAGACTGTCAACAAACAAGGGATCATAATATCACAATTCTTACGTACAGTAAATAAATAAATAAATAAATATAAACTTTTAATGTTGAGCACCTGATTCTCAAAGTGGACATATTCCAAACACTATAATGAAAATAAAATGATCTTTTCTACCTTTGTTGTCTGGTGACTTTGTTTTTCTGATCATGTTGGCCCAGTATCCGATTCTGCTGCTATCTGTCCTCTTAACTCCATTTCCAGGGCTTCCTTTCCATTTATTTCTTTACTTTCCGCCTTTCTTCTTCATTTCTTGTCCTACATCCGTAAGTAAAAGCTGGGTCCTCCGCAGACTTGACTGTCCAGTGGATCCAGCTTCTGCCTATTTTCTCCATCCATATGCAGTTTTTCTCCTCTTTTCCTTTTCCCTCATCTCCTTCCTCTCTCTTCCCTCCCCTCCCCTCTATGTCCAGCAATTTCTCCTCTCTCCCTGGGCCCAGTCCTCCCATCCATGTCCATCGATGCTCCTCTCTCCCCTGCCCCCTCCATTCATCCATATCCAGCAATTCCCCTCTCTCCCTGGGCCCTGCCCTCCCATCCATGAGCCTCTCTCCCCTGCCCCCTCCATTCATCCATATCCAGCAATTCCTTTCTCTCCCTGAGCCCTGCCCTCCCATCCATGCTCCTCTCTCCCCTGCCCCCCTCCATTCACCCATATCCAGCAATCACCCTCTCTCCTTGAGCCCTGCCCTGCCCTCCCATCCATGTTTATCCATGCTCCTCTCTCCCCTGCCCCCCTCCATTCACCCATATCCAGCAATTCCCCTCTCTCCCTGAGCCCTGCCCTCCCATCCATGCTCCTCTCTCCCCTGCCCCCTCCATTCACCCATATCCAGCAATTCCCCTCTCTCCATGAGCCCTGCCATCCCATCCATGTCTCTCTCTCCCCTGCCCCAACTGTCCACCCTCTTCTCCCCCAAGATCCCTTTCCTTTTTTTTTCTTTTAAATTTACCTCCGAAGTCCGGCAGCCAGCATCAGTGAAAATGCTCCCAGTGAAAGCGCTTCTCTTCGCTCAGTGACCCGCCTTCTTCTGACATCATGACATCAGAAGAAGGCAGGACACTGAGCGATGGGAAGCGCTTTTACTGGGAGCGCTTTCACTGACACTGTCGCTGCGCTGCCGGACTGGAGGTAAATTTAAAAGAAAAAAAAAAAAGGAAAGGGATCTTGGGGGAGAGAGGAGGGCAGGCAGTTGGGACGAGCAGCGAGCCCCGGGCGGGCGGAACTGAGTCATGTGGGCGTCATCATCAGGATCCGATCTTCGGCTGGGGAGGCTTAGCCTCCCCAAGCCTCTGATACCGGGCGCCTATGGGAGAAAATGTTTCTTCACTCAACGTGTAATTAAACTCTGGAATTCGTTGCCAGAGAATGTGGTAAAGGCGGTTAGCTTAGCGGAGTTTAAAAAAGGTTTGGACAGCTTTCTAAAGGAAAAGTCCGTAGACCATTATTAAATGGATTTGCGGAAAATCAACTATTTCTGGGATAAGCAATATAAAATGTTTTGTACTTTTTTGGGATCTTGCCAGGTATTTGTGACCTGGATTGGCCACTGTTGGAAACAGGATGCTGGGCTTGATGGACCTTTGGTCTTTCCCAGTATGGTAATACTTATGTACTTATGTATTTGTGATGAAACCCTAATTTCCGACATTGGTCCTCTAATTTCAAATGGTCTCCCCTTCAATTAAAATATCTGGAGTTTTATTTGATAAAGATAGAGATCAACTAATGTCACTTAATTTGGATCTCATTAAAAGTAAAGTGGACAAATTGCTTTCTTGCTGGTCCCCCCTGGCTCTTTCGTGGTGGGGCAGTCTGAAAGCAATTAAAATGACTGTAATGCTCAAGATCAATTAATATTTAAGTTTGGCTCCTAAGCTGGCCCCTTGCTTTCTTTTTCTTTTTTTTTTTTTAAATAAATCTACTGAATTTAACATTTCAAAATATCTTTGGAGGGACAAGCCTCCACAAATTTCACTGAAAGTTCTTAAAGCTGCAAATCAGATGGAAGTGGTTGCTTCCCAAATTTCTTTCTTTATCATACAGCTGCTATACTGAGATATGGTTCTTCTTGGCTATCTTTACCTAATCCTCCTGATTGTCCTGCTTGGCTTAAAATCAAGAAAGACCGATTTCATGCTGCTTCTCTTTCAAGTGCTCCTTATGCCCCTAAATCTGTATTACTTATCCACTCAGATCTTTTTCACACTACTGTTTACTCCATACATACTCTTGCTTCTCTCTGTTTGACCTCTGGTTGTCTTTTTTTAGATACCCTAATATGGTAGAACTCCAAAATACAGTGCTGTGTCAAGTCTTGAGATTTGTGTTTAAGAAATAAACCTTAAGGAATAAATTTTATTGGCTGACCCAGTGGTTTGTCTAGCCTTCCCTCATTTCCTACTTCTTGATTTGTTGAGAAATTTTCTTAACCAGACTCAGAATTTTTTTGTTGGTTTCAACTTACACATACAATATAGTCTCTAATTAAATCAGACATATAAAAGTGAGACATCTCATTTATTTAAGCTTTGCATTTTGGCTAAATTTCAAGGACATACCACTTTCCTTTTCTTTAAAGTGATCCAAATCATATTCTCTACCATCCTCCACTAAAAAACTTTGGCTTTCTGATTCCACTTGGTCTGGTAGTGATGCTGATTGGGCAAATTTCTTTTGTTTCACCACATGTCCTACTGCCTCTACAAGGTTATCACAATCTATGCATTTTTTAAAGTCATAAAGCCATATGGACTCTCAGTAGGCTCCATCGTGCCAAATTGAAGGATGCCAATTTATGTTGGCATTGCAATTTACCAGTTGGAGACCTAATGCATATGATTTTCTCCTGTCCACGTCTCCAATGATTTTGGACTTCTATATGGATATCATTAAAGATATCCTTCCTATTTTCTCTCAGTTAACTAAGGGGCCCTTTTACTAGGCAGTGGTAAGCCCACCGCAGGCTTACTGCATGCCAATCCAGAACTACCGCTGGCTCAACACGGGCACTGGAGGTAGTTCTGCCCCCAGCTTGTGGCATTTCCAGCACTAGGGAAAATATATCCCTATTTTTTACCATACACTCGGCGGAAATTGGGCAGTGCCGCTCGCTGCATGGTTACCACCGGGTGTGGGATTCCTTACTGCCACCTCAATGGGTGGTGGTAAGTGCTCCCCTCCCACATGGCCACATGGTAAGTGCAATCTTACCACATAGCCATGTCTTTTTTCGGCATTTTTACCCACTGTGGTAAAAAAGGCCTCAGTGCAAGGCATAAACGGCCACCACCATTAGCACAGGGCCCCTTTTACTGCAGCTTAGTAAAAAGGCCCCTTAAGATATTATATTATACTGATCTTTAGCCCTTCCTGACAAACTAGATGTCACGAAACGCCTAGCCACCCGCCAGGGGTTAACCTGTGGCCACTTAGAGGGTCTATACCCAGCACAGCTCAGGTCTGCCTACACCTGCCACTTGTGTTATACACTAGCACCCTCCTCCCACCGACTGGGTCACAACCGCCTCTGGACGAGTCTCCCGCTCTCCAGTTATCCCCAGTGATTTCTAGGTTACTGGAACCACACTCCCACTTGTCCCACAGTTCCCAGAAAGCACTCACAGACCCAACACACAAACCACCAGGATTCTTTATCAGTCCAGACAGGCAGAGGCAATAAACAATTATTTATTGTCTTAAAAATTGAACAACGAACAATAAATGTGCAATCAGCAAAACAATAACAGGTAACTGAAATATGGATCAATTATAAAACTAACTACACATTTGCTTACTTCCTAGAAAGTACCTGGGGAGATCAGGGCATATATCTGTTCATAGAGCTTCAGCAAAGAGATCTCTCTTTCCTTCTCTCAGGCTGAAACTGAAGCAACAGCAAGCATCTGCTGGGTAATTTTTGAAACTCCAGGTCAATTAGAGCCCAGAACAGTTAAGTTTAAATAAAAACTGGTTACATCACTACATGCACTTCCTATTATCTGTGTGTGCCAAATAAAAGAAAGAGAAGTCAGTCCTCTGTAACACCTTTAAGGATAAACATGCACCATCTGCTGGCCAAACAGGAGAAATACACTTCAGACATATTTAAGACAGGAAAATATCCAATATTTTTACAGGTTTAAAAAATGCTGGGGACCTTTTATTAAGCCGCGTAGGTGCGTATGTACGTCCTACACATATCAGTGTTTTGGTGGATGACTATTCTAATGATACACAAATTTGTGTGCAAAGAGGCTACATATTCTAACAGTCTGGCTACCGTTGGAAAAATCTGATTACCCATTACTAAATATTCAGATTCCCATACACGTTCCTATTCTTTTCTTATTTTCTTGTATGTTACTCTTTATTTTTGAAATATTATTTCAAACATAAATAGAAAATGCTTTATCATTGGGCTCTAATATATATGAGTCATATTATCTTTATGTTTAGTTTCTTTCTATAGTCCCTATACCCAGTTGTTGCTGGCAATTTAACATGCCGATTCTGATAGTCTTCTGCTTAATTATAATACTGTTTTTGATGATTATTTTTAGTTTCAAAGTGGTGTTAAAACTGTACTTTTTAACATGATGCTGTATATTCTTCTCATTGGAATGTTATCCTCATATATCATGTTTAATGTTTTAGTTAATGTTCTTGTTATTTTTTCTTTGTTTTAAAAACTTTGATAAAAACATTAGAACTTGACCATTTTAGTAGCTGCCCTCTGGACTGGCTCCATGCTGTTTATATCTTTTAGAAGGTGCAGTCTCCAGAATTGTACATAATATTCTAAATGAGGTCTCACCAGGGTCTTACACAGGGGCATCATCCTCTCCTTCTTTCTACTGGCCATTTCTCTCCCTATGCACCCAAGCATTCTCCTAGCTTTCGCCATCACCTTTTCTACCTGTTTAAGATAATCACATATGATCACAACCAAGACCCGCTCCTCTTTCATTCAAGTTCTTCACACTTTAAAATATGCCATTCTCTCATGGTTTTGCAGCCCAAATGCATGACCCTGCATTTTCTAGCATTAAATCAAAGCTGCCAAATTCCAGACCATTCCTCTAGCTTCACTAAGCCTTTCCTCATGTTATCCACACCATCAGGGGTATCTACCCTATTGCTGATTCTGGTATCATCTGCAAAGACGCAAACCTTATCAGACAGCCCTTCAGCAATATTGCTTACAAAAGTGTTAAAAAAGAACTGGCCCAAGACCCGACCTCAGAATGAGCTCCATTTTCCACTACCCACTGTCAACTTCCACTCAAATAGTTCCTAACTCAAGATAGCCACTTAAGGGCCCATACTGAGGGCACTTAGTCGTCTATATGGAACCAAGTCAAAGGCTTTGTTAAAATCTAAATACACCACATCTATAGCTCTCTCTCAATCCAAATCTCTGGTCACCCAGTCAAAGAAATTGATCAGATTTGTCTGAAAAGACCTGCCTCTAGTGAGACCATGTTGCCTCAGGTCCTGTAATCCATTGAGTTCCAAAATCTTGACTAATCTCTGCTTGAAAAGTGTTTCCATTAATTTACTTACCACAGAAGTCAGACTTACTAGCCTGTAGTTCCCAACCTCTTCTTTACTTCTACATTTTGTGGCGAGGGATCTCATCTGCTCTTCTCCAGTCCTCATGATTTTGGGGTTGTTGTTCCTGAGATGGATCTAAAGTTAACATAACTGTATAACACAATTCGTTCACAAAGAATCAATTCAAGGAAGAACAGGGATGTTTCAGAAATTTATTTTTTACATTATACTGTTAAAAATAAGAAGAATTGATGCTTATCTTATGTTATTCCAGAAAATGCTTACATGTTTTTGAAATGTTCACTAATGTTGCTATATTCTGAGGGTTCTGCAAATGGAAAGACAAGTGAATACTGTGATTGACTTGCTTGAATGTTTCAAAATATAATTTAATTTAATTTTATTGTTAAACTACCTGGTTGGCAGAAAAGTTCATTTGATTGTAACCCCCTGGTGGCAGAGCAAGGTATTACAGCGATGTTACAAAATGTGTCACGGTGTTTCCTCAAATGAACTCTACACCAACCAGGGAGTTTAGCAATAAATATAAATTTTATTAGCAAGCATTTAAGCAAACCAACAGCAATTTGTTATGCATTTTACTCTTTTATAGAGTTCCCAAGTAACACCAACGTAACCTTCATGAACAATCCAAGTGTGTGTGTGTGTACATATATATATATATATATATATATATATATATATATATATATATTCAACATTTACATGTCAGCATCAGATAAGTACTTCATTTTAGTGACAGTATAAAGTTAAATCAAACTGTTAGCTGATTACATTAATTGACTCTAGAGTTTGATATTTAGTTTTAACTTTTGTTTTACAGGACCAATCTCGACTCTATCCCAAAACAGAGTATTTTTGGGTGACAGAGATAAGACTTTCCTCTCTAGTCTTTTCAGTTTTTTCTTTAGGCTCTCAGTTCAGGAACTTAGCTGATCTTCCTGCTTTCTTGGATATTCATTCTTTCTTCACCTTTCTTGCGGTAGGTACCTTTTTCTTTTCTGTAGTTGCCCGGCAGGTCCATGAGTACCTACTACTCTAACTGAACAAACTAAAAAAAAAAATGAAGCCTAATATCCTTATCAAATAAATTACTTGTCATACACAAATGTGTTGAATTAGCTGCTAGTTTTTATTCACTAGCTATGCAAAAGAAAATTAATTCAGTGATTCTAAGCTAGTCCACCCACTTTAAAACAAAGAACTTTGCATCACTCTCACAGGTATCCAGAGAAAACACATTAAATCAACAGCTATAACTAAGTTTTAGCAAATAAAAATACTATACTTCAAGAATTTATCTTCAAAATATCAGAACATAGCACTTCAGTATGGAATAGGGGTTAAGTGAGGTTAAATGTTATTTATCTATCTATACACTTCTGTATCTTTGTAAAAATCTCACTAGACTCTGATGTCACAATTATACTTCAGACAGAGGTTGGAAAATTGCATTCATATTAGCTGAGACTTACTTGCTTAAATAAATAAATAAAATATATATAAAACCCTTCAAGTTTTCAAATTTACAATAATATAGATGAGAATTCTTTTCTCACTCCCTCACTCATTCAGCCTTGAGCCCAAAAAGTTTTGCGGAGCTCAGCATTTCACTAAACTTTCATCCACTGAATCATTTTTAAAACCTTTCCTCTGGTTCTAACAAGACAACTTTCATTTTTCTACTAAAAGTGACAGTCCACAGTCACACACATCCATCCTTCATCAATTCTCCCTCCCTATTCACACTGATCAGCAACTGCAGCTGTTACAATGTTTACCCTGGTTACCAGTGCAACCAGCAGGCACATGCACCAGCACAGCTCTACTGTACAATCATAACTTTTCCAAAGTTAAGTAGATTTAAAAGTTTTTTTTAAATTTTTAATCCAAGGGGTTACATTTAACTGGTCAGGAATGGCTCCTGACAAGTTAAATAGTGTTTAGCTGGCTAACTACCAATATTCAGTGAGAGATCGTTAGCTATCTCCGCTGAAAATTCACAGCGCATAGCGGTTAACTATATTGAGCGATATAGCCGGTTAATGCTGATATTCAGTGCTGGGTTAAGCAGTTAAATAGGATTGCATAAATAGCAGTCTTATCTTTAAATGCTAGCAAATTAACAGGTTAGCGCTGAAATATCGGCTTAACTGGTTAAGTCCCGCTGGCCAAAAATGAAACCAGACATTCAGTGCCATTTACCGGAAATGACCCAGCACTGAATATCTGGGGTCAGCACTGACAATGGCACTTATGCGGGCTGCCTCCCACCAGCTGACTATCAGCCCCTATTTAAATAAAACCCTAATAGAGTCTTAAAAGGCTACATTATTGTTTAAACTGACTTTGCTAAATAAGTAGAGTAATTTAACAATAAAAGACAATGAAATTATTTATGCATCCCCAAGTTTACATGCAATTTCCAGCAGGTAAGATATACCAATGCAGTTTTCCTCCCGTTACCAGGTCCTCTCTCAGCACCTCTTCAGTACTAGGAGCAGCTGCGTTCTCCCTCTGAGAACCTGAGCTGGCAGGAATCTCCAAGTCCCACCAGCTGAAGAGGTCTTTTGGTGGCCAGAAAAAGTCATTCCCTGCTCGTTGCAGCTGCCGTGCTTGCCTCCTCCTTTTCACACTTGCTTAGTTTTTGCCAGTGGTGTTCAGAGGGGCGCTGACACCCGGGGCGGATTGCCGATGCGCCCCGCCCCCCCCCCCGGTGCAGCGCCCCCCGTGCAGCGCGACCCCCCCCGGCGAAAGAACCCCCCGGGTGCACGCCGCTGGGGGGGTTGCCGCACGCCGGTCATCGTCGTTGGTTTCGCATGGAAACCAACGACGCTGACCGGCGCGCGGCACCCCCCCAGCGGCGTGCACCCGGGGCGGACCGCCCCCACTGCCCCCCCTTGGTACGCCACTGGTTTTTGCACATGCGAGTAGGGGAGTGACTTGTTCTGGCTGCCAGAGGCTTTAGCTGGCAGGTTTAGGGATCCCCACCAGCTATAACAAGGGCCCCATAATATTGGGTGGGTCTGAGCCCACCTGTGACTTTGCCACTGGAATGGACAGAGAACAATTTAAGGTATGTGAATATATTAGTTGAATAAGGTATGTGGAACTGTCTCTGTTACAGGATGTGCGGCAAGCCAGTACAGATATTGAGTGAGTGAATAGTCAGTCACCACAACCATTAAAGGCTTGGAGAAGAACCAGGCTTTCACTTGCTTCCTGAAGTAGAGGGATTCTTGAGTTAAGCATAGAACATTTGGAAGTGAGCTCCAGAATATGGGAGCTGCTTTTGAGGAGGCTCAGTGATTTCCTTTGAGGGTACACTTAGGACTGCTTCTTGAAAGTACCTTAGAAGTCTCAACAATATGTAGAGGACTAACTTATTCTTTAGGTACTCTAACCTATTTGTCTAAGGACCTTAAAAATCAGAGTTTTAAATTTGGCCCTGTAGGGAATTGGTAGCCAGCGTAGGTTTTGCAGGAAGGGTGTGATGTAGTAATGCTACTTACAACCTTCTATCAGTCATGCTGCAACACTCTGAATTAGTTGGAGCTGGTGCTATCAGAGATGAGCATTTATTTTTAATGGATGGCAGGGAGGCCAGACCTACCACCTGAACAAAGAAATAGCCAGTGAGAGAATGATTGAGGAACTGTGGTTAGTGGGGAGGTCTAGTTTGCCACCTGAAAATTACCTAATCCCTCTGACACAGGAAAAGAGGCCCAGAGACATGAGAGCGAAAAAACAGAAGTTGTGGGGTTGGGGGACAGGGAGGGGAGGGGGAGGGGGGACTACAGAGGGAAAAGTGGAAGGGAGGATGCAAATTGGGAGAATGTAAAACAGCACAGGGCAAGGTGGGAGGGAAGAGAAGAATGAAAGAAAGGAGTGCAAGGGGAGCAGGAAAGGTAGGGCAAGAGAGTAAGAAGGAAGAGAGAAGGAAAAATTGAAGGGGTGGTGGCAGATAAGATAGGGGAAATGAAAGGGGGAAAGGGGAAGGAGGGAGACAGTGAATGCAAGGGTAGCTGGCAAATAGAAGAGTGCAAGGGAGAAGGTGGAGGGAGGAGGGAGTTCCAGAGGGGAACAGTTAGGCAAAGAGTTAGGAAAAGAGAGGAAAGGGGTGAGAACCTGCAAGAAAAGAGATTACAAGGAGGTAGCAGGAAAGGTTGGAGGAGAATACAAGAGGGAGAGTGGAGGGCAGGAAGGGGGAGGGGGGGACTACAGAGGGAAAAGTGGAAGGGAGGATGCAGGAAGGGGGAGGTAAGGGATACAAGGGACAGGAAGACAAAGGATCCCACCCGAACATCACCAGAAAGAGACAGTTAAATTCTCCCTATAGACAAATATACACCAATGTCACTTATAAATATATGCACACACACTTACTGCCCTCATGTATACCATTATTCAGTACTCACATCATATATGCACTCTTTTCACCCACCCACACATCTCCTGATACCCTACTGAGAAACACTTTAGCATGTCTGTTGTAACCAAGGTCCCCACACAGACGTGCCTGAATATGTGAATGGAGGACAGCAGAAATATGCTATTGTGTCACACTGCAAGTTGACATTCTATCTGGGATCTTATCTGCTTAATTTCAGTGAGGCAGAACATTTTTGCTAGATAAAGAAAATTACCTGCGCAGTTCATTAACTAGTAAAGCAGTCATTAGTTAGTTTAAGACTCTCACAGGGACAATTCACAATGAAGAACGCTATAATGATTATATAAAACAAAGCAACGAGAAACAAGTGAGTCAGACAGATAAAATAGGAAAACAAAAATTAAAACACTGTACACACCAGACTACTGAAGTGTGCCTCACCTGAATTCAGTTTCTTGTCTGTTCTCAGAGCAGGATTAAAGCACAGGCAAATTAGTCACCTGCCTCAAGCCAAAGAGGGCCCTCTTAGATGTACTAGTTCAATGGCTCCCAAGGCAGATTTTTAATCTAGTAAATCAGCTTCCAGCAGAAAGAAGGTTGTGTGTGGTGCATGTTGGGATGGGTGAGTTCAAATCTGAGACATTGTTCTCCGCAGGGGTCTGTCTGTTCTTCCCCCAAAATTTGTGCATTGTCTTCCACACAGTAGGAATTGATAGGTAGGATGTTGTACCTGCCTTTTTCTGTTCTGTGGTTTTCCTCTGCAATCAGAATCATGGAAGGCTTTTGGTGGGGGTAGGGGTGGGGAGGTAGGAGGGAGGCAAACACATGTGTTTGCCTAGGGCCCAACAAAGTATAAATCCTTCCCTGCCTGTCCTTCCAATGTGAATTAAAATGTAGATACCGGTACTTTATCAGTTTGGTTGAGATCACTTGAAATGTACAGACACATATGAGAATTTGTTTGTTGATGTTGTAAAATGCACATATTTTCAGTCTGAAAGTTAAGCATCTACACCGTTCTATAAAGGCCTTTCAATTTAAGAGAAACCAGGTAGAAAATAAATATAATTTAGTTAAGTGCATGGAAGTCTTTTTGAATTTGGTGCAGGATTTATTTATAGCCTCAGGCAGTGAGATGGATTACCTATGAAAATAAATGCAGAGCTGACATTCTAGTAGGGGAATTCCATTACCACAGGAATAGATTGGGGACATGAAGGGAACAAAACAAGATGGTTAATACCTCCCCAGACTCAGAAAAAGGATAACTAAAATGCACATCCTCTAGTTGCTGATGCAAAAAGAGGGACCACATAGTTTGTTGTGTTATTGTCAGAGTAGCACAGATGGAATTAAGGGATAATGATAGTTGTAAAGATTAGTGACCTTATCTGATATAAAAACTTTAAAAGAGATAGCTTTGTGGACTTTGGTCCTTGAAAGCTCATGCCTCAATAAATTGGTTAGTTTATAAGGTGCCACCTGCCTCTGTCAGCCTTATCTGATATGTCACCTGCATATAGCAACAAGATATTCTGCACCAGGAAAATCCATGCATGGCTAAAGAGAACAGGTGGAATAAAGGAGTTTGACTTTAGGTACCAGTAAGAGGTATACAGGACTACAGATTCTAAAGTTGCAATATTTTAAACTAGCAGAAAGAGGTGGCAGATGAAAGCTGCTTAAATCAAGTTATCACCCCAGAAAAATAAAGTCAGTGTAGAAAAAAACAGAGTTGAAAAAGGCCTGTAAAAAAGAAAAAGAGGAGAATAAGAATAGTAGGTGTGAAGATAACAGAGAGAAGACAAGAAGGGTAGAGGCAATATCTGGATCGCAGCCATTTACACCAAGCTTAATACCCAAGAATGTTGTTATACTGACAGGGCCCTTCAACTTATCCTTGGGTAGTCACATATTAAAATGATGGGCCAGTGCTTGGAAGCTCTTGGAGAGGTAGTTGGAGGCCAGTGATTCCTCTGGGCCCACAGATGATTGTCATGTGTGGAACAGGATTCAAGTGTATGAGTGAACAGATCATCTCAAAATAATTGTATAAGATGGAACAAGCCATACTTAGCAAAGTGAAAGGCTCCATCATGCTGGAATTCCAGTAATGGGAAGGAGTCAAGATGTTCACCATGTACTGAATAAATGGACACCTTGCTTTAGTAGGAAAAAAGCTTCTCTTCAACTATCATGTTCTCTCCTGGATGGTAGCAAGCAATACAATTCTAAAACATTTCCAGACTTCTGAAACTAATGCAACTGTCTTTCAACTGATCTTATCAACTTTATGTCAAATTACCCATATGGTAAACATTTTCTGGAATCTATTTCATTGTATAGTGTCAGTAAAACATCTGGGTACCTATACAGTTCAAAGTCCAAAAAGACAGCGGTGGTGATCCAGGGAAGGAGGAAAAAAACAAAAACAAAGATTCATAAGAAAACTTTTATTGAGGAATGACCATACTCAGCCGATTCAGGGTCATTCCTCACTTCATCAGGAGTCAACTCAGGCTTCAGTGTGAACTTAAAAGGACAAAAGACCAAACAAAATATCTGGCTCAATGAAGCATTAGTTTGGAGGATTGGTCTCTAATAGGAGATTTTGTTTGGTCCTTTGTCCTCTTAAGCTCACATTGAAGACTGATGAAGGTTGGGGCCAAAAATCAGTCAAGTAGGGTCATTCCTCATTAAAAGTTTTCTTGTGAACCTTTGGTTTTTCTCCTCCTTCTCTGGACCATCACTGCTGTCTCTTTGGACTTTGGCTGACTCTGTGGAGGTTTTCTCCTCTTTCCTTTCCCTATACAGTTCACCAAAGACTTTCCATAGAAAGGTCATTTGCATTATAGGCACTACATGCATATAAAATTGTAAGGAAGACAAGTTCCTTGAATTAAATTATCCAATTGTCGTCTTGGAGCTGTCTCCTTGACTCATTTTCAGAACACTTTTTATATGGTGGAGGATAGTTTCATCAATAAGCAACCACCATGCACTTTCTATGCTGTCTTTTTTATTTAAAATTTGGTGTAGGGTGTTGGTCCAGGTGTTTCTCAAAGTACATTTTGTTTGGCCAATCTCCCTGGAGCAGAAGTGCTTCAACAACTTTCCATACAGTTCCATTAGATTCAGTTGAATTTTCACCAATTAGAGAATGAACATATATCATCTTTCAGTCCATCCAAGAATTTGTGGAGAATGTCTAACAACTTGTGGCGATCATCCAAGGATTTTGCAGAGATCTTCCCTGACTGGTTGAAGTACATACAAGGGATGGCTGGCTGCATCTCCACTCATATGCCATTCACATAAATAAGGGCTTTGAATTATATTCCTTGCTTTCCAAAAGACTGTCAGTTTGTTCGCTTTTGTCACTATCAAAACAGCTTGGGTTTGTGGTTTCTTAGACTTGATATTCAGCTTTTCCGTGTTTCAAATAGCAAAACAGTTTACAAAGAAAAAACAATCCATAGGAAGAAAAGAACATCATTATTTGACAGGAAAGAAGAGCTGACAATTAGAGAGCAGAAAGAATCAGATTCCATAGTATGAGATTAAGATCTCATACTATGGAATGCTGCCCACTGCCAACTGCGGAGGGGGAGGCCTGCTGGAAGAGAGAGGTTTTTAGAGCAGGGTTGATCCACCACTATTTCTGCTTTCTTTGTCTTTTTTTTAGTACAATAATTTTTATTGATTAAGGGCCTCTTTTACTAAGTGGCTGTAAGATCAACGCGGGCTTACCGCTCGCTAAACAGGAAGTACCACCGGGCTACCACAGCAGCCTTCCCACCCCTATTTTTGTAGTGCTGGAGTGTACCCTGCGGTAATCGGGCAGTGTTGCGTGCTGCCCAGCTACTGCCGGATTAGCGCTGGAGCCCTTACCGCCACCTCAATGGGTAGCGGTAAGGGCTCTCCTCCTGAAATGGGTGCTTTACTTGCCTCATGGCCATTTCCTGCAGGAAAGAGAGACTTCCCTTTTACCCACTGTGGTAAAAGGGGGCCTCATCGCGAGTGAAGAACACGTGCCGATGCCAGTGCAGGACCCTTTTGCTGCAGCTTGATAAAAGGGGCCCTAAATGAGAACATGAAAATAATAGCTACATTATACAAACACAGTAAGCCAAACAGGCTAGAAAAAATTTATAAATGAGAGTAGGCAAAGATAATATAGCCAATTACTAAAGATAAAAACAATAACAACAAACACTTGACTGACCAAGGATACAGTAGTAAAAGTTAATCATCTTTAGATAAAGCAGCACAGCAGTAATGAGAAGACAGTAGAAAATACAAAGGGGGAATTAATAAGAGAGTTGAGAATATAAGCGCAGAGGCACCCATACCTTTTCAAAAGAGTGTAGTGACCTATTTTTCTCAGCAGCAACACATTCAGACTTGACAGTCAAACAATGTTCTACCATTATTATTATTATTATTTATTTAGATTTTGCTCACACCTTTTTCAGTAGTAGCTCAAGATGAGTTACAGTCAGGTACTCTGGATAGTTCTCTGTCCCAGGAGGGCTCACAATCTAAGTTTTGTAGAAATATGCTAGCCCTTGCTCTCAGTGAAATACAGGTCAATGGCCATAGGCGTCCCGTATAAGAGGCTTGGGGAGGCTAAGCCTCCCCAGCCCAATCGTTGACTTCCGCTTGTGGTGCAGCCCACCCTCCTGCCCCGCGCATTTTCATCTTTTATTTCCGTGGCAGCGACGTCAATGAAGAAAAAGACTACAGGCTCGCCACCAGCTTCTCCCTTCTCTCTGCACACAGTGTCCCGCTCTCGCAGAAACAGGAAATGCATCACCGCAGAAGGCGGGACACTGTGTGCAGAGAGAAGGGAGAAGCTGGCGGCGAGCCTGTAGTCTTTTTCTTCATTGACGTCGCTGCCACGGAGCGTATGGAGGTAAGCTCCACCCCCTTTAGCCTCCCCAAACAGTTGGGCTACCGACCGTCTATGTCAATGGCCCAGGCTAACAGCTAGGCCTCTTGAAATCCAAAAATCATCTCTGATATAAAATATATTTCACTGCAGCTCAAGCTGAAATGAGTTCCCAAAGAGCTAGGCCTTTAAGAATCAGAGATCACCTTTGACACAGTTACATTTCACTGTGGCAAGTTCTGAAATGAGGTAATTGAGAGCTGGCAAGGGAGGGGGCATTTGCTCTTGTAAACCATCCTGGGACTGGCACCTGTGAGAAGTCATAAGCTAAGATGTTTTGATTAAAATGAAAGATAGTAGAGGGTTAGATGCTGGGGGAGCTGAGGAGAGCAAAATGACCTGTGAAGTCATCTCACAAGATGCGCTCTGAGCATATCTTGTTTATACTTAGAGCTTGAGAATATGCTGAAGTCATTTTGATCATCTGATAAGGGCCAAGAGCCCTGGTGAGAAAGCTGGGGTCCATTGGAATCAATAGGGCCAAAATAGTATAAAAGGAGCAGTCAGAAGGGTATTAGATCAGAAGACTTCAGAAGACTTCAGAAGGCTTCAGAGGACTCCAGAAGGCTGTAGACGTGTCGTGAAGTGCTGTTCCATCATGTAAATGCCTGATCTGCCTGTACTATCTTTGAGTGAGATGCTGTTCCTAATAAATTATCTTACTCACATCTACTAAATACTGGGTTCCTTTCTAATTACATAGGTTTATACTGTCTTGACTGTGTAACACTGACATGTGCAGATACAAGGTTGGGGTAATTAAGTATTTAGAGGGAACATGCAATCCTTTACAGGATAGTAGAATGCCCATGGCTTCCGCTGCCCAAATGGAGATGGCAGACCTAATAAATTAACATTTTGCACCTGAGGCAATGGAGGGTTAATAATCCAATTTGCAGAAATCTTTCCAATTACAGAGTATCATTTTAATGGCAATATTTATAAGTATTCTTTGGAAATTGGCACTGAAACCACCTAAGGTGTGAGAAAGACCAACAGATCCAAGCAATAACAATTTATATGACAATGGATCCAAAATCTGAATAATCTGATATATAATTCTTCAGACATCTCTCCAATAACCACTCAAAAAGGAACAGTCAAATAGTAAATGTTTCAGAGAACCAACAGAAGACTGATATCTCCAGCATTTGTTATCATAAGATTTAGAAATCTTAGCGAGCTTTGTTGCAGTCCAGTAAACTCTAAGTGCAAAGAAATAAATAGATTGGAGTAAAGCAGAGTAGAGTAAACCAGAGTTGTTGCCATTGTTCCTCAGTTATGTATAGGTCAAGTTCTTTCATCCAAGCCAATTCGCTAGACATAGTCAAAGTGTATTTCCAAGATTGGAAGAGTTTATACCCATTGCTATTCCTTATGCTGTTTCTTATTATTTTCAGTCGGTTCCTTCTTCCATTTTCTGAAGGATTTTCTTTTAGCTCTAATAGCTTCCTTCACCTCAGTTTTTAACCATGCCGGCTATCGTTTGGTCTTCCTTCCTCCTTTTTTAATACATGGAATATATTTGGCCTGGGCTTCCAGGATGATATTTTTGAACAGCAACCAAGCCTGATATAAATTTTTGACCTTCGCAGCTGCTCCTCCAAGTTTATTTCCACCGTTTTTCTCATTTTATCATAGTCTCCTATTTGAAAGTTAAACACTAACGTATTGGATTTCCTATGTGTATTTACTACACAGCCAATATGGTGGATACGTGGAATGCCCTCCCGTGGGAGGTGGTGGAAATGAAAATGGTAATGGAATTCAAACATGCGTGGGTTAAACACAAAGGAATCCTGTTTAGAAGGAATGGATCCATGAAATCTTAGTGGAGATTGGGTGGCGACACTAATAATTTATTTATTTATTTATTCATAACATTTATACCCCACTTTATACCACTGAAAGCAGCCTCAAAGCAGCTTACAAAAAACTGAAGAAACAATTACAATATCAATATAGGGAGAGGCTCAGAGGAAGAAGGGAAGCAAAACCAGTGCTGGGCAGACTTCTACAGTCTATGCCCTGATCGTGTCTGAATAGATAGGGATGGGCTTGAGTGTAAATTTTAAGGAGCTTCAACTTTAGCTTCAGAACTTTTAGTACAAGAAGAGTGCTAGGCAGACCTGTACGGTCTGTGCCCTGAGAATGGCAAGGAGAAATCAAACTTGGGTATACATATAAAGTATCGCATATCAAGTAATATGAGTTTATGCTGTTGGGCAGACTGGATGGACCATAGTTTTTTATCTGCCGTCACTTACTAAGTTACTATGATCACTGTTATCAAGCGGCCCCAGCACCATTATCTTCTGCACCAGATCATTCACTCAACTAAGCCAATCTGATCTAGATTGGCTAATAACTTTGAAACCTGGAGGACAAATTTCAGATAAAATATGGTCATTATTACTAATCCAAGATTCAGTTATAAATACAAAGCCAACTTGACTATCACCTATTAAATCTCTAACAATTTGTGTCTTGTTGCAGACTGACCTAGCACTAAAATAACAACAGAGAATTGGAAGATGTTCAGTAGGCATATAGTCAGTCTTAAGTTTGAAGGGGACTACATTTATAGATAAAAACAATGGTCTAATGAGTCTGTGGAGCTAATTTTCAAAAGAGAAAAACATCTAAAAAGTGGTATAAAGCAGCATTTGGAAGTTTTTCTCACAGAAACATCAAAATTAATATTTTCAAAACCAAATTTAGATGTTTTCTATGAAGTCCGTCAGAAGTGTGTTCAAAACTCAAGGGTGTGTGTCAGAGGCGTGTTAAAAGCGGGATTTGGGCGTTCCAAAGAGTTGGATGTTTTACTGAGCGGAGGAGTAGCCTAGTGGTTAGTGCAGTGGATTTTGATCCTGGGGAACTGAGTTCATCTGGGGGACCAGTCTACTAAAAATGCTGTCTCCTCCTACATTCTAATGGCTTGATTTTCTACGTTTTTCACTTGGACATTTTTTTCTGAAAATGGACCTGAAAATGGACAAAAAACAAAATGTCCAAAGCACAAAACCTTGTTAGAAACAGTATTTTTGAAAACAAAAGATCTTTTTTCAAAAATGACCTTCTTTTCTATTTGGATTTTGAACTTTTTTGCAAAATGTTCAAATTCGGACTTAGACGTCATATCGAAAATGCCCCTCCATGTGACTTATCACGTTGCGTCTACCAATGATAAATATTAAATACCAATATTAAAAAAAATAAAATTAGAGTGAAATTAAAAAGCTTGAGAATTAATAGTTCCAACATTTGGGTTAGCATTCACAAGGGGAATATAATGAACAAAGGGTAGGTTCCATCCCCACAGATACTCTAAACAAAGTAGGAACTAAGGCATCCTTAATAATCGCAGATATCAAAGACCATCAATGACAAAATTAAAACCTAAAAATAAAATTATATCTACAAAGTTGCCCACAAAGGGGCACACTAAGGGGGCAATACACGCCCCTTATGTGTGCCCCTTTGATGGCGAACCTGAGGTAGCACACCTCAGAATGGGCATGCTGTTAAATCTTCACCAAAGAAGGCATCGGGATGCCAGTGATATCACAGATGGGTGGGGCATTGAATCTCATTGCATCAGAAATAAACTCAGTCTTTGAATAAAAATGACTTGCTCTGCAATACTTGAAATGTTGGTCATAGCAAACTCACTGGTGTCTTGATGGAATGCAGCCTCAGAATGGGCACACTGTTAAATCTCCACCAAAGGAGGCCTCGGGATGCCAGTGATGTCACAGATGGGCAAATGGGGGATTTTGACATGTAAAGTGATTAGTACAAGGAACAAAATGTATTGGAAATATCAGCATTGAAAGTCAACAATCTATTGTTATCATCTAGTATGGCAGCTATATTATTCCGTTCAGTTTTGGTTTTCAAATAGCTAGCTAAAAGATGTTCACACTTATTGATCTCTGAATAATATTGGGCAGATTGCACACAGATGGAGTTACCAGTTTTTTTTTACTTAGTGATGAGTTTAGTTCAAACCTGGTTTGGTTTAGTTGATGCAAGATGTTCATGTGTGCAGGATTTGCCTGATGTAATGTCTCTAAAGTCCTTATGCAGTTTTCTAAAGTTTTAACCTTCACATCAATCTTTTTATTCAGGGATGCAGAGTAAGAGATAATTGCACCTCTGATAAATACCTTGAAGGCATCCCCTAGTGTAATCCAATTGGTATCTTGCAAGTTGTTAAATTGAAAAAATTCTGTAATTGCCTTAACAATCGTGGGACAGAAATTTGCATTCTCAAATAATGTGGGGTTAAACCTCCAGAAGGACTTCTTCTGTGCTGACATATCACCAGATATGGACAGCGTTAAAGGAGCATGATCAGATAAGCTAATTTTGCCTATGTCTGTGGACTGTACCTTTCTAGTACTGTACTACTAATGAGAAAAAAATCAACACGTGAGTACATATTGTGTGGATGGGAATAGAACTTAAAATCTAGTTCTAATTTGTGTTTTAATCTCCATATATCCCAATTAAAGATAATTGGGGTATAATATCATGCAAACTTTGCCAAGCTTTGTTTTTCCTGTAAGGATAAGAAGATTTTTCTATCTGTGAGGGTGTTGAGAATGAGATTTAAATCCCCATCTAATATACAGGGAGACTGATTAAATCAGCAATCATTAAAAAAAATCAGGACAATCTGAATTAGGGGCATAAATATTGACTAACATTATTGGTAAGTTTTGAATCTTTAGATTTACTTTGACCCACCTACCAGACACATCTGCTGACTGTGATAGACTAAATCTGGGCATTTCCTAATGAGTATAACAGCACTGTTCTTTTTGCTGTTGGCCAGCGAAAGAAAGGAGGGTGCGACCAGTTTGTTTGTAACTTAATGGATTCAGAAGAGGAAAGATGAGTCTCCTGTAAAATATAACATCAGGAAAGTCTTTAGATAAATGTGTCAAGATTTTCTTTCCTTTTAATGTGATTATTGAAACCTTTTACGTTAAGGGAAACAACATTAACATTCATTTAAAAGATAAGGTATGATGTCTAAGTACTGCAAAGAGAATAGCTGACAAAATAATGATATAACCATTAATGTTAACATGCATTACAACAGTAAAAAGACCAAGGTCAGTCAAGCGCAAGAAGAACATTAAGTAATAAAACATACATAATGTATAACCATTGGGATTCAAAGACAGAATGATAGCAACACCTCAACACTGACTCATTATGTAATGAGAAATCTAGTCAGATTAGATAACTAAAGGTTGTAAAAGTAAAAAGCACCAAGAGGATCTGACAAAAAGTAGTACATAACTTATTAGCTATGAATAACACAGCACCAACTGAGATACACCTGTAAAGGCAAAAGGCAATGTTAAACAGCATAGGATGGCAAATATAGCGCAATAATAATATGCAATGCAAAACTGTCAAACCACATAAATAGGGCTAGGAGAGAGTTCTTCCAGGAATGCAGATAGAGCAACAGGATTTGAAAAGGTTTGGTGTTATTATTTATAGTAACCCGCATCCATGCTGGATAGAAAAGGCCAAAGCGGGCATTGGGTTGTTTGAGGTTAGGGCGGTACGCCAGAAATTGTCTGTGGAGTTTAGCTGTGTTTTTGTGGAGATCTGGTAAAAATTGTATTATCTTTCCTTCAAGTTTAATTGGAGCCCTGATCTGTGCATGCTGCATAATGTCTACTACAAGTTTACATCAAAGAACCCGAAAGACAATGAGGTCAGGGTAAGCAGCCTGAGGGCCTTGATGAGACAGAACGCGGTGCGCATGTTCTATTTCAAATGTGTGATTGAAACTGATTTCCAGTAATGATGGCATGAAGTTCTCTAAATATTTGATCATATTTGTGCCTTCAGCACATTCAGCGATGCCTAATAGCCTGATGTTATTTCTTCTCATTCATTTATTGCTGTCTTCGAATTCTCTTTCCAGCAGCAAAATATGCTTGCATTATTTCTGCAAAGATTTGATATTCTCCACTGCCACTATATGCTTGCATCCAAGCTTTTCCAAGCAAGTTTTAAATTGCACCATTTCAGCTTTGATTGAGGAGATGTGTAGTCTTTTATTTCACCAAGATCTTCCTTGGTGTCAGATTGTATGTCCTTAAGTGAACGCAGCTCTTCCAAGATGGTCAACAAAGCTGGATCATCAGGCTTAGAAGTAGAATCTGTTTTGTGGAGATGTGGGTTCAGTTCTATGCCTTTTGCCTGTCTTACCAGATGCCATGCTTTCTTTGTTTGATTCTTCTTCATCCAAATCTTGAAGTTGTTATAGAACTTCTTCAACTACAAAACAATGGTAAAACTAGAGGATAAGAGTTGACGTTGCGGGATGGTAGACTTAGTAGTAATGTCAGAACATTCTTTTTCATGGAAAGGGTGGTCGATGCCTGGAATGCTCTCCCGAGGGAGGTGGTAGAAACAAAAATGGTGATGGAATTCAAAAAAACATGGGATGAACACAGAGGATCTCTAATTAGAAAATGAATGGTATATAAAAAAAAAAACTTAAATGGCTGTATGTGTGTGGCTCTGTAGTGATCTTAGATGAATTAAGGCTAGTGCCGGGCAGACTTTGTAGGTCTGTGTTTTGTATGTGGCAATTAAGTTAAGGATGGACTGGAAAGGGCTTCAACTACAACTTCAGTAGCTGGAACCGAGGATAGCGCTGGGCAGACTTTTACGGTCCCGCTCTTCCTTTGTACACTGAAGCACTTCACTCCCTATACTGTATCGTTCCCTTGGATTCTTGCGATCCAAGTGCATGACCCTGCATTTTTTAGCATTAAACTTAGTTGCCAAATATCGGGCCGTTCCTCCAGCTTCGCTAGGTCCTTCCTCATGTCATTCACACCCTCCAGGGTGTCCACCCTGTTGCAGAGTTTGGTATCATCCACTTGAATATAAATCCCCCTGGTTTATACTCGAGTTAGTTTTCTCCCTTTTTTTTTGTGAGAAACTCTTATCTTGGTTTATACTTGGATAGGTATATATTCAAGTATATATGGTATTCTGTACCTTCTTCTGATAGTTATGATGGCAGAAAATTATTCTCCTCTACCACAACTTAATGCAGGTGTTCATGCATTATTTTACCTTATTAATAACTTATCTGAATAATATCTTAAGTCAATTTTCAACCAGCTCTCCAGTGTGAGCACCCTTGTTCTTGGCCGATGCTGTCATCGGACACTGCTGAAACTCTGAAAACCAGATTAACTCATTTTATTTGTGCTGTAGGGAGAATAGGCTGTAATATATCCTCTTGCCTAACAGTCTGTATGTACTTATCAAAATTATTTTTGAGTACCTGAAGTCTCTGTTTTGTTAGAATAATTCAGTTTGAATCCTTGTAATTGTAGCTTACTTTCTAGAAAGCCATTCATTTATTCACACGGAATGAAATCCCTTCATTCGGCTTCTTCTTTGGCAGATATGCACTTATCTCCTTAATGTCCTTTTACAATCCCAGCCGCCCTAGCTACGTTCTTATCTTCTAGAAACACATTTATATAGGTCCAGCAATTTCCAGCTTTTCATGCGTTGTTTTCTCTTGCAGCTGAGCACTTGCTTCTAGAAACACATTTATCCCAAGTCAGCAAAGTAAGGTCTGGCTTTCTGTAGTCTGGGCCTGGGGGGTCACCATCCACTGTAGTGCAAATATTCACATATACATACACTTCTTTTATTTATCAGCTTACAGAAGTAAGCCCGAACTATGCCTCTGGCTTGACAGCCCAGGTTTTACATCTGAAGAAATAATTTTATCTTCTTTGTGGTAATGTCTTCTAATGGGTTGATTTTGTGCATGCTATGACAGGAACCTTATTAGATGCCAAGGAGATGCCGGTCACTCAGATTCAGTGCTAATGCTCACCTTAACATTTGCATTGTGCCAAAGACATCCTCCTTCTGGAATTTATGAGGTGCAATATACACAGGCAACATAGCAAGATGTGCTTGGGAATTCTTATTAATCAGGCTGGTGGCACCCAGTAAAATTGGGATGATCTCTGCATCTTCATGATACTCGCAAGTGAACTACTCAACTACAGACAGTAATAATATACAAAAATGGCAGCAGAAAAAGACCTCACATATCGTCAAGAATTCCTACCATCCCAGCCAATAGCAGATCACGGTATTTAGCTTTTAAGTGACTTTGGTAATTATTGGTCAAAAAACTCCTTACCAATTAATGAGGACATTCTTTTTATCTTGTTTTTTTATTATTATCTCTGTTTCTACATCAAAAAATACTGTGCTCTATTACTTTTCTATGTTGTGTATTCACAACTGATGAACCCTTCAGCAGCAATATTAATGCCAAAACTGTAACACTGAACAATAGGTGACACTTATTTTGCAGGGATTACCACAGACGCTTAAAAGCTAAATATTGTGGCCTGCCATTGGCCAAGATGGTAGGAATTCTTGGCGAAATCCGAGGTCTTTTTCTGCTTCCATTTTTTGTATATTACTACTATCTGTAGTTGAGTAATTCACTTGCGAGTAGCATAGTGATTTTTTATTTTTGTTTGAACTGTAGTGCCATTTTTCTGGGTTCAAGAGTGCTCTGCATCTTTATGACAATTTTCCCAGTCTTTGATTACATGTGCCGGCACTTGAGGATCTTCCCTTTTCCCACTGAAAATACAAAATAGACACTTGGTACTGACACCTGTGTTAGTAATGATGTTCTCATAGCTATAGTTTGCCTGCTTTATTTTTTTTTTTTGTGGGGGGGGGGGGGAGGAGGAGGAGAGAGGTAGGGAGTTCAAATTAGTGGCATGGGTAGAATTTGTCCCCTCCCCTCAGATGACTGTCAATTCTCATCTTCTCTCCACTAATCTGCTGACACTTCCTCTTTCACATATACAAACACACAATAACATGATTTATCAGTTTGTCAGCCCTTTCCACCCAGGCCTGACCCTATCAGCCTCAACTCTCCCCTCTTCATTTGTAGCTGCAGCAGCATCACACAATAAAATTTTTTCAAACCTTTATATATTTTTAATCTTTTCTTATCATTTTCTTTTATGTTTTTTAAAATTTATTTTCATTTCTTTTGCTTCTCTAGAGATGACAGCTATCGATTATGTATAGGATAGCATTTTTGGCAGTTATCTCATTGTCCTTTCAATATCTGGGGATAACTTTGGCGTTGTGAAACACAGCTCTTACCATTTTGCTGTCATCATCAGTTTCTGCTCTTCACAGAAGTAGTGTGATGGTTTTACCTGACCATGCAGCAGAGGAGGAGGTTGCTGATGAGAAGGCAGAGGAGACGCAGCAGGCCTAGCCACAGGATCTGAGCCACTACAGGAGACGTAGTATAGGGTCCATAGGATCTTCATGCCAAGAGTCAGATTTTTACAGCTCACAGAGGAAAATGTATTCCAGATGAAGAAGCATTCAGGTTCTGCTTTCTAAACATGCACAGCAGGTTATGGGGCTGTGACTTTTTGACTTAGAATACTCTCACAGCTTCTGGAACAAAGGGCTGGCTATTCTACCTGTGATTGACAATAGTAGGAGGAGACACCCTTTGGAGGGAAACTGTGTTGGTATAAATACCATGCTCAATGGGAGTTTCCCCGGTCTTTCATTCCAGCTCTCCAGCCATTGTACCACTACAGGGAGGATAAAGTAGTGTGGTTGCCGTGTTAATCTGCTTTAAGGTAAAATATAGAAACAAAAGAAAGGAAAATAAGGTGATACCTTTTTTTTTAATTGAACTAACTTAATAATTATACTACCTTGTCACCTGTTTATCCATCCATCTCTCTCTCGGGGTGATGCTCAGAACTTAATGCTAGCACTAGAGGCGATTAGCGCCAGACTAGCGCCGGCATTAAGCCGAATAGAATGTTCAGAAGACCACATCACCCCTGCAAACACGCATAGCAAAGAAGTGCACAGTTTGTATTTTAACATGTTTAAATGCATTCAAATGCCTGTTTAATGAGGTCAGTTGGTATTCCCCCCAATGCTCAGAATACAGCGCAGAAAAAGTGCACAAACAGGACACAGAAAAATTACTGGCAGTTCAGAGGTGGTGTTCAGGGGTTTGTTGAGAGGATTTTCTCAAGATTTGAAACCTCTACCTGCTGATAAGAAGGGATAATACCCATTTGTGCAGAACAGTGTCGCTGACTAAATAAAAGAAAATTATCCAGTAAGACATCATGTCTCCTTAAATCAAGAGAACATTTATTTAGTATTGATGTCTATTTATTTAAAAAAATCTTGATTATCTAAATAAAGCTTTGGTTCTTTTATAATTCAAACAGTTTGAATTATACACTTCTTGGTATATATTTCTTCTTCAAATAGCTAAATAAGCAAGCCTAATTCTCAGTTATTTGTGACGGAGGAAAAAGACCTCAGATGCTCAATGATCTTTGCTCCTTTGAACAATAGACCATTGAATGCTTATATCCACTATTTGCAGGGAAATGTTCCCTTGTGGACAGTGCTTGAGCTCCTCATTAGTCTTAGAAAAACCTCCAAATGTGTAATAATGGCATTTGCTATATCTCTTCCGATGATCTATATTAGGTTACAGCTATAGTGTGAATGGTACTTATCTGGGCTTTTAAAGACCACTGTGGCTGGGCACGCTCTACAGAAAATTTCCGTTTCGCTTGCTTATTTAGCTATTTGAACTAGAGTTTACTAGCAAGTGCCATATCAAGTTTGAATTATATATTTTTTCTTACAATATTCAAGAAGAATTGCAGTCCAAAAAAAAGAGAGGCAGAAATCCAACAAACAATCCTCAAGAAAAAAAAAAGGATTTCAATATCATCCACAAATATCAGCAGTATAGAAATAATATCTTTATTGAGATATTGCTCATTTGCTAGATGGTTACATAGACCAATGAAGCCATGTTTCGGCATACGCCTGCTTCAGGGGTATTAGATGTTGTATAATAGGAAATCTAAAACCATAGCGACATAGTTTCAAACATCCAGCTTTCAATTAAAAGATACTTCTCAGTGATTTCAAATTTGTGTAAAAAAATGTTCTTGAGTGACTTGCACAGTGATTTACTGATTTTTAACTCGTCAATTTGCCAGTTTGGCTTATAACATCTTCTAGGTTCACCAAGATTTGTTTTAGCTCCTCCATATGGTTACTCTTAAATACCATTTCTGGCATTGGTAGCTCTCTTAGATCCTCCTCAGTAAAGACCAAAGCAAAGAATCCATTTAGTCTCTCCACTATGGTCCTGTCCTCCCTGAGTGCTCCTTTCACTTGTTGATGATTTAATGGTCCAACTAACTCCCTCATGGGCTTGTTGTATCTTGATATAAAGAATAAGAAGCTGTCCTATATAATTCAGATAGAGTGTAGTTTCTCATACTTTCATGGTAAACTTCATGTAGTCAATAAGTCCAGACTTCAGAGTTAATTTCTGGACAATTCTGTCAGTATCCCATGCATGCCTAGACTCAAATTGTACTCTGTTTATGAAAAATATGAGCTGAACATTCAGTGTATTATACAAATTTGCATAAAAATCTCGATTATTTTCATTTTATGTAGTATGTGTTATAGAAAATAGATTATATACCAACACATTAACACATTAAAACAGTCCAGTTTTTAAAATCTCTGTAGCATGGTAAATATAAAGAAATAAACTTGGGCATATAATGACATAAATCACATTTTTAGATCTAGAGGTTGTGTTTTGGGTAGATTGTGAGCCCTCTAGGGACAAAGAAAGTACCTGCATATAATGTATACAGCGCTGCATATGTCTTGTAGCACTATATAAATGATTAGTAGTAGTAGTAGTGGTGTAATTTTTATGAGGCATTTCCTTTATAGAATGATAGGGTAGCAGGTGAAAAAAATGCCTATTCTTTAGGTATGAACACTTATGGCGGCCATAGAGCTGGTGGTTTAAGTGCTTGCACCTAAATGCTGAAGACATGCATGAAACTTATAGTATTCTATCAGTTATGCACATGAGTGTGAGTCCTGCCTATGCTGTGCCCAGATTTCATGCATGTGTATACATGCCTGTAAAATACACACTATGTAAGATATGTGCTTATTTACAGAATAGAGCTTAGGTGGAATTTTGGCATTTATGTGCACATTATTCTAATTATTTACATGTGTATTTGGTGTGTACATTTAGTGCTTATCTTATAGAATCACCCTCTTTTATGTGCATGTGAAGCCCTGGTTTAGATAGGCTGTAGAGAGAGGAAGTGAGATAACCAGGTCAGGATGTGCTCATTGCCCCTAGTATTTTGCAAAAGTATGTTCTAAATGCAGAGCCTTTTGTAAAATACCTAGAAGAACTCACATCATGTCCAGTGGAGTAGCAATTTTACAAAAATGCAAAAAAAAAGCATGTCTCATTGGGCATTGCTGAAATCTTGAATGTTCTTAAGTCAGGCCATGAACACTTATAGCAGCCATAATACTGGTTTAAGTGCTCTCACCTAAATGCTGGAGATATGCTTATAACATAGTATTCCATAAGTTTTATATGCAAGTGGGAGTTCTGCTATCTCAATAAGAGACTGGTGGTAGATTAGGTATACCACTCCCCACCTCTGACTCTTTTTAAAGCCAATCCTGACATCCCCCGACCCCCTAATACATGCACTTTTATAGAATAGCTTAAGTGCCTTGTTGGCACTTTCTGCAGGTAAATGTACACTTATGCACTTAAGTGCTATTATTCTAAACATTTATGTGCACAAGAGCATGCAAATACACATGGCCAGAATCCGTCTTCATCATTAAATTTATACAAGAATTCCAATAAGTGGAAGGAATGAGTAAGAATCCAACAATACATGCAGGGAAGAAAACAATTAAATCTGTGAAACAAGAGAAAAATCCCTGTAAAAAATTAGATCAGCAGACAAGGAGAAACGAGTTGCAAATACACAAATGCAATGGGAACTTCAAAGTATTGCTGTTGGAACCATATGCCAATCAAATCCAGACACATGAAAGATTACAGAAAATCAAAGTGAAACTAAAGGATGAAAGACTGATAATTGTAGCCCAGGACAGTGAATTACAGATGAAATGGTTCACTGAGAGCACAGAAAAAAAAAAAACTGAGACAACAGACATATGTAGATTCTGTAACAATAGCAATAAGACAGAAGCCATTACTCAGATGGTGATTCCTGTACTCTCACATTGCTTTGGAACTGTGTGTGAATACAGGAATTGCCTTCTGATTAATGGTTTGTATTTTATTCCATGATGTTATTGTACTTTTCAATATCGATTCACTGTTGTAAAGGAGAAAAACACCAGAATGGCAGTGATTATAGAGGTGCCAATTCTAAGTCATTATTCCCGTGAATTAGGTGGAGAAGGAGAAGATCCTAAAATAGCATGAAATGCAGTCAGAGTCCGTGAAAATGTGGCAAAAAGGTACAGAACTATTTCCCATTGTATTGGGAGTGACAGACTTAGTTAAAAAGAATTTTCAAGCACACCTGCATAGGTTGTTTATACATGTTGCATCTTATGAACTCCAGAAGGAAGCTGTCTTTGGCACAATGCAGGTTTTTTGGTGAGACTGAGATCATATGCCACATATTCTGGTTTAGGGATGAGGTTAATTATTAACCCATTTGGAGACATTCCACACATTCCCGCTCCCCAAAAGCTCAAATGCAAACAGATGAGCAGCAATCTCAAACATGGCTAAAATTGTCCAAATGCCAATTGCAATTAGACCACAAAACTTTATTCTCTTCTATTCTGTGATTTCTATTCTACTACTACTACTACGTATCATTTCTAAAGCGCTACTAGACGTACACAGCGCTGTACACTTGAACATGAAGAGACAGTCCCTGCTCGACAGAGCTTACAATCTAATTAGGACAGACAAACAGGACAAACAAGAGATAAGGGAATATTAAAGTGAGGATGATAAAATAAGGGTTCTGAACAAAGTGAATAAGGGTTAGGAGTTAAAAGCAGCATCAAAAAGGTGGGCTTTTAGCTTAGATTTGAAGACGGCCAGAGATGGAGCTTGATGTACCGGCTCAGGAAGTCTATTCCAGGCATATGGTGCAGCAAGTTAAAAGGAATGGAGTCTAGAGTTAGCGGTGGAGGAGAAGGGTACAGATAAGAGAGATTTACCCAGTGAGCGGAGTTCCCGGGGTGGAATGTAAGGAGAGATGAGAGTGGAGAGGTACTGAGGAGCTGCAGAGTGAATGCACTTTTAGGTCAATAACAGGAGTTTGAACTGTATGCGGAAACGGATAGAAAGCCAGTGAAGTGACTTGAGGAGAGGGCTAATATGAACATAACGACACTGGCGGAATATTAGTCGTGCAGCAGAATTTTGAACAGATTGAAGAGGAGAGAGATGGCTAAGTGGGAGACCTGTAAGAAGCAAATTGCAATAGTCTAAGCGAGAGGTGATAAGAGTGTGGATGAGGGTTCTGGTAGTGTGCTCAGAAAGGAAAGGGCAAATTTTGCTGATATTATAGAGAAAGAAACGACAGGTTTTAGCAGTCTGCTGAATATGTGCAGAGAAGGAGAGGGAGGAGTCGAAGATGACCCCAAGGTTACGAGCTGATGAGACAGGAAGGATGGGAGTGTTATCCACAGAAATAAAGACTGGGAGAAGCTCAGTCTTGGTCATGTTTAGTTTCAGATGGCACTGAGACATCCAGGCAGCAATGTCAGACAGGCAGGCTGATACTCTGGCCTGGATTCCTGCTGAGATTTCTGGTGTGGAGAGGTAGATCTGGGAGTCATCAGCGTACAGATGATACTGAAAACCATGGGATGAGATCAGAGTACCAAGGGAAGAAGTATAGATGGAGAAAAGAAGAGGTCCCAAGACAGATCCCTGAGGTACACCAACTGACAGTGGGATAGAAGTAGAGGAGGATCCACTAGAGTATACACTAAAGGTACGCTGGGAGTGATAAGAAGAAAACCAGGAAAGAACAGAGCCCTGAAATCCAAGTGAGGACAGCGTATCAAGGAGTAGGCTGTGATCAACAGAGTCAAAAGCAGCAGATAGATCGAGAAGGATGAGTATAGAATAGATACCTTTGGATCTGGCCAGGAACAGATATTGGAGACTTTAGCAAGCGCTGTTTCAGTTGAATGAAGGGGGCAAAAGCCAGATTGCTTACGATTCAAAGCGGATCACAGAGCAAAGAGATATCCCAACCAGATAGAATTACATTAAAAATCAATAATCTAATCTTAATAAAAAGTATTCATCTAAGTTATTTTTTATAAAATGCAACATTAAGAATACAATAAATAATTACAATTACCCTGGGATTCTATATATGGTCATTAAAGTTGTGTGCGCAAATCAGTGCACATTTGCCACTTACACACAACTTAATTGAGTAATAAGCCAATCAGCACCAATAATTGGCTGCTAACAATCAATTATTTTTGTTAATTGGGAGTTACATACACATCGTATTCTATAATTGTCACATCTGTGGCCGTGACCACCCTCAGACTTACCTTATTCCTGGGGGTCAGCTTCCTAGCTGGCTCCTGTTTCTTCTGTCTGTCCTTTCTGAGCTAGCTCTGGCTCTCTGTGCTGGCTGCATCCAGCAGCATGACACTAATTGCCTCACTATACTGCACCTGTGGGTGTTGCCTGGGTTAGCTCTCTCTCTCTGTGTGTGCTGGCTGCTTCCAGCATGACTCTAATTGCCTCACTACACTTCACCTGGGTGTGGGAAGCCTCTCTGTGTTTCACTGTGCTTTCTGCCTGCTCTGTGGTGTGTGCCTGAACAGCCTCCGTAGTTACTTAGAGATTGCTGCAGCTGTGTCTCTGGTGTTGAAGGGCTTTATTAATCACTTAGAGACTGCAGCCTTTGCCTTTGCATTGCCAATGCCCCCGCAGTGCCTTAGGTCCCGAGGTTAGTGTGCTGTTTGCACAGTTAGCTTTCCTTGTCTTTTCTTGTGGGCTTCCAGCCCTTCTGCTTTGTGAGTTACTATCATCTGTGGGCCTTGCCTTCTGGCTCAGGGTATTATTGCTCTGTGGGCTTTTAGCCCTTCTGTGTCTATTGCTCTGTGGGCTTCCAGCTCTTCTGTACCCATTGCTCTGTGGGCCTCCAGTCTATCTGTGTATATCCTTTTATCTGTGGGCTTCCAGGCCTTCTGGGTGTATTACTGCGGCCTGGGGGTTTCCAGCCTTTCTGTGGGCTTCTAGCCTTCAAGGGTGTATCTCTCTGACCTGTAGGCTTTCAGCCTTTCTGTGTATATTATTCTCTACCAGCCACCTGTCTCTGCCTATTGCCTGTACTCAGATCTTCTCTGCCAGCCACCTGTCTCGGACTATTGCCAGAACCTGGACATTCCCTGCCTGCCTGTCTCACGTTAGCCTAGGTACCTGGGAGCACTGCTGGTTCCTGACTCCGGTTGTTCCTGTTGCTGGTTCCAGTTATGGTTTCCCTGTAAGCCCTACCGGCTGCTCGAACCTGAGGGCTCAACCCTCGGGGAAAGGCAGCTAAGCGTAGGTGAAGCCTACTCCAGTGTGTTCCGGTCTGGTGCATTCCAGTTCCGAGTGTTCCAGTGTAGGACTCCAGTCCGGGGTTCCAGTCCAGCCTTGTCTCTTCTCTGCTCCGAGGTGATCTTGCCTGCCACTGCCGCTCCTCGGCCGTGGTCCAAGGACTCACGTACCCAGGGTTCCCGGGGAAGAAGCCTGACAGAATGCCAAGGTCCTCGAGAACACGACAATAATGCTGTGTGCGGAACTCCTATAGCACATAATTTCAAGAGGGCATGGACAGGGGCATTTGGGGGGGGGGGGGGTTGTTCCAGGGGTGTTCCCAGAATTTACACACATTGTTACAGAATAGACTCGATTGGCAACTAACTTAGGTGCTGGCGTTTACACCTGCTTTCTGCAGGCATAATTGCCGGTGTCTAAAGTTAGGCACGGTTTATGTGCTTACCGCTATTCTATAAAGGACACAGATCCCAAATAGAATAATGTTCAGCGTTTAACTTTTTCAGCGCTAGAAGTTTGGTGCCATTTATAAATTCTGTTCTTTACAGTACTACTGCTACTACTACTATTTAGCATTTCTATAGTGCTACAAGGCGTACGCAGTGCTGCACAAACATAGAAGAAAGACAGTCCCTGCTCAAAGAGCTTATAATCTAATAGACAAAAAATAAAGCAAGGAAATCAAATCAATTAATGTGTACAGGAAGGAGGAGAGGAGGGTAGGTGGAGGCGAGAGGTTACAAGTGGTTACAACTCAAAAGCAGTACAAATAACAGTGGGCAATTTTATAACAGGGTGCCTAGAATTAGGCATCCGGAGCCTATTCTGTAAAGGGGCACAGGTAACCAGTCTGAGTATCTGGGTATTAAAAAACCTGCAGCACAAAAAACGATCAGTGCTGCATCTGAACCCCAAAGACCTGTTTGTAGAGCTAGTTCTTAATCTAGATATTTCACTGCAGTAATAGGAAAATGTACTTTTTTTTTTTTTTTTACTGTGAACCAGCCAAGCGTTCCTTAAAGCAGGAATTATAAGGAAGTCAGCTTGGGAGAACTACAACTGTCTAGGAGGCATAAAAGATGAAACAAGAAATTGCAAATATGATGGACCATCAAGATGAATAGCTTTAAAGGCCGGGAAGAGATTATTAGACTGAACAGACACCGCAAATTGAACAGAGCAAGAGTAATATGAACTCTATGGTTCATCTCAGATAAAAGTCCTGCAGCACTATCTTTGATTAACTGGATCCGATGAAAAGCTGCTGCATGGACTCTCCCCGCCATTAAACTATTAGAAAAGATTGTCTGTATTTCTATACGAGGAAAAGAAAAATGATTCTTCATGGGGCTTTTGGGGTACTTTCTGGGTGCTGGTGGCACTTGCACACAAAATATGTATTCAGTATGACAATGCTGTCATAAGTTAAATTTAAAACGCTACATTCCAGATCAATAAAATATCCATCAAAAGAACATGTTTTGAGCTAGTGGCATCTTTCTGAGGCATGATACTTATTTCACATATTATTTGACTAATGGAATTTAGCTGAATCCTGGCCCTTGGTTTTTCTATTTTGAACTCAGAACACTAACATTCCTTATGCAGAGATGAGTTTTTGTTACTATAGTTATTTGTTTGATGCTATGGCTTTGAGCTACCAATAAAAATTAGTACAAAATACTCCCCCCAAACAAACGAAAAACATGTCTTGATTCCTCCTCTGTGCTTGTTAAATGCCTCTCTTTTTGTTCTGTTCCTTTATTGCTTTATTGGAATTCAAGGGGTATAATACCATTAATGTGAAATATTTCAACAAGGAGAAAATAACTAAGTGGGTTGTTTGCTAAAGCTTAGCTCGAATTATTTGCAGCAGGGCCCATAGGAATAAAATGGACCCTGCTGCAGATAACTTGAGCTAAGCTTTAGTAAACAACCTTCTAAATTAGCAGTCTTGATCAATATTTTAAATGACCAATGAGGTTGTAAACATCGGGGTAAATATTTGCTGGCGGCAGTCAACGTTTCATTGGTCGGCAGTGGTTTTATGCCTGGATATTCAATGCTGCGCCATGTCTGGGCACCAGCATTGAGTATCTGGGTTTCTGTGACTGAGTTTAAGTGCAAAATTCAACACTTAAGTGCCTAAGTGAAAACGGACAAAGGTAGGACTGTGTTTGTGCTGTCCTATTTGTCCAGTTAACTTAGGCGGCTCACCATGAGCACCGACTCTGCCCCCAGACTGCCACAAAATCGCCGGCTTCAGGTTTGGCGGGTAGTGATGATATTCAATGGTACTATTTGGTTAAATGCTTCTGAATATCAGATAGCCCTGCACAAGCCTTTTATCCAGGCAGAAGCCTTTCCTGCCTGGTTAAAATCACTTTGAATATCAACCCTATCACTACTAAAGAGAGAGAATATGTGGCAACTTGTTTTGATATACTATAAAGGTTAAAGTAAAGAAATGTTCCATACAGTATCCCCAAAAAAAAAAAGAAAGAAAGAAAAAAAAAGAGCAGGGAAGAAAAGAACTCCTGAAACAACTAGAAAGCCACAAATGGCCCTCACATTCACATACTAGCATTCTGATGTTGTATAGTAATCATGCCTTCGGCTGTCAATCTTTATTTATTTATGTCACTAACAATTTGTAGTCTGGAAGTCTTCAACTTGTGGCCCCCCTGGCACTAATTGGATCCACTCTTTTTATTTAAATCCCAGCTTGTCACCAGCTCAGCAGCAGGCAGAACACTGATGCTCTTACAAACTCTCTGAACAAGTAGCATGGATTTATGCATAGAGAATAATAGAAACTTTTTGCTTCTTTTGTTCCTTGTCTGAGCTCTTTTGTGATATAAAGGCCCAACGAGGTAGGCCTGTTTCCACATGTAAAGCAATCACTGAATACACGTTAGAAATAGCAAACATAGGGATTCTTTTACTAAGGTGTGCTAATGGATTTAGCGTGTGCTAATGTGAACATACATTAAATAAGAAGCCCACTATATTCCTAAGGGCATTCTATAATTTAGTGTGTGCTAATCATTCGAACACGCATGGAGGAGCATTTTTAATATGACGGTTGCATCTAACTTTGGATGTTTTGCTGAAATGTCCAAAAATTAAGTGGCGAATTTGGCCATATTTGAACCTGAAAAATGTCTATCTTTTTGTTTTGAAAATGGCCATTTCCTAGACGTTTTTAGGTGTTTTAGACTAGATTCTATATATCGCTCCTTAATTTCCGCATGGAAATGAAAGCGTATTCTATAAACTAAGCTTTAATTTACATGTACATTATAGAATACACCAAGTGCTGGTCTACATGACTAAATATAGTTGTGGTCAATTGCACCAAATAAAACATGGTATAAATCCTAACATGTAAATTAGGTGCGGAGCAGGTATAGTCTATTACAACATTAATAGATTTTAGAAATGCCCATGACCCACCCATTTCACTCCCATAACCACGCCTACTCTTCAACTATATGACATAAAATTTATGCACACCACGTTACAGAATACGCGTGGAGGGGCATAATCGAACGCGAACACCTATCTCCATGGGCGTTTATGTCTGAAAACGGCTACATGAAGAGGAGGGACAGACCGTATTTTCAAAAAAAAATGGACGTCTTTTTTTTTTTTTCAAAAATACGGTTTGTATGGACCAAATGCCATGGATTTGTTAGTTTCTGAACTGGGCGTTTTTGTTTTTTTTAGCAATAATGGAAACTAAAACCAGCCAGCTCAAAAACGTCCTAATCTGAGCCATTTGGTCGTGGGAGGGACCAGGATTTGTAGTACACTGGCCCCCCTGACATGCCAGGACATCAACTGGGCACCCTAGAGGTCCGTGCGGTGGACTTCAGAAACAGCTCCCACATGCATAGCTCCCTTACCACGGGTGCTGAGCCCCCAACCCCCTCCCCCAAAACCCACTACCCACAAATGTACAACACTACCATAGCTCTTAGGGGTGAAGGGGCACCTACATGTGGGTGCAGTGGGTTTTGGAGGCCTCCCATTTACCAGCACAAGTGTTACAGGTAGGGGGGATGGGCCTGGGTCCGCCTGCCTGAAGTGCACTGCGGTACCCACTAAAAGTGCTCCATGGACATGCATACATGCAGGCCTCTAGGACTTGTTGCTGCTGTATAACCTTGGCACACCAGTTTACACCTGAAGACTAATGGCTCCAAAAACGTCCTTTATTGGAATAAGCACGTTTACTCACAGTTAACTGCAGATCAGAGGTTGTGCCCCACTGGCAACGAGTCTACCTGGTACTGAGATTAGCAGTAGGTCAGAGCTGGTAGAATGCTGTACAATGCCCTCTTTCAGCAACATTCAAAGTAAGAACTAGGTTCTGTAATGTGGCTAACACATGAAAGGGATCTAAAACTGGCTTACAAAAATGGCCACTACCTCATGGACTACCGGAAACAAAACAGGGCACACTCTGACCCAGTAAGCAGGGGGAAAAGCACCATGGGAGTAGAGCCTACCAACTACCAACATCGTGAGCATTTAACACAAGCTAGTGGAATCACGGAGCCCAATACCCTACACCCACCACAATGCATTGCTGATGTGACTCTGCAGTGCCCTTAACAGAAAAGGTGTCACACTCACCCGAGACCCACATCAGAACCAGGGAAAGGCTGTCAGAGGATAGAACACATTCTGCTGTCATGGAGATGGGTACGGCATTTGAGGCTGGCATAGAGGCTGGAAAAAAAGTTTTTTAAGTAGGGTTTTTTTGGTGGGAGGGGGTTAGTGACCACTGGGGGAGTCCAGGGAGGTCATCCCCGATTCCCTCCGGTGGTCATCTGGGCAGTTGGGGCACTTTTTGGGGACTTGTTTGTGAAAAAACAGGGTCCAAAAAAGTGACCCAAAATCGCGGTAAAAACACCTTTTTTTCGATTATCGGCCGAACGCGCCCATCTCTCGGCCGATAACCACGATCCAGTCCCACCTTCACCATGCCTCCGACACGCCCCCATCAACTTTGTTTGTTCCTGCGACGGAGTGCAGTTGAAGACGACCAACATCGGCTTTCGATTATACCGATTTGGGCGCCCACAGGAAAAAGACGTCCATCTCCCGATTTGGTTCGAAATATGGGCGTCTTTCACTTTCGATTATGAGGCAGTTATTGAGCTGTGGCCGTAAATCTTAATTAATGCCAATTAGTACTGATAATTGCTTGTTAACATCCCATTAACAGCGCTGATTAGCTAGTTAACCAATTCAGTTACACACATTGTTATAGAATATGCTTCAATTTCTGTGTGGAAATTAAGGCATCATATATAGAATCCCGGGGTTATTGCTCAGTGCATTTTTCTTTTGTGACTGTTAAAAAAAAAAAAAAAGTCCAAGGGAAAAACGCATTAAAAAAAACCTTTGGGATGTATGGGGTGGCCAGCATTCTTAGTAGACTGGTACCACAGACTTCCCAGCAGAGCAGTAGGGCACCCTAGGGACTTCACATAAAAGGTTCCATGTAGACGTTTCATCGTTACTCCCTTATATTGTATGGTGAGCCCTTCAAAACCCACCAAAAACCTACTGTACCCAAATGTACACCACTACAATAGCCCTTATGCCTGCAGGTGTCACCTATATGTAGGTACAGTAAGGTTTGGTAGTTTTTCGACAACTCACTCTTTCCACTACAAGTATAACAGTTAACATGGGATATGGGCCAAGGCCCTCTTCTCTATAGTGCACTGCAACACCGATCACTAGACTACTCCAGAGACCTGTTTGCTGCTCTAATAGGGCTGGCCATAACACCTGAAGCTGTTATACAGCCAGGTATGTAGTGTTTCTTTCACATCTTTGTGTGGTGGGAGGGGGTCAGTGACCACTGGGGGAGTAAGGGGGGGTCATGTCTTAATCCCTCCAGTGGTCATTTAGGGCACCTTTTTATTACTTAGTCGTGATTGAAACAGGTTCATATCAAAACATCTAACTTTTAGCCCTGGATGTTTTTGTTTTCTTCCATTATGGGAATACCTAAATCCTGCCCCCAACATGCCACCTTGTGATTTAGACACACTGCAGATGAAGGTCCTAGAAAAACGTCTTAAAAATGTGTTTTGAAAACAGCGATTTAGATGTTTTTGCAAGAAAAATGTCCATCTGCGGCTCTGTGCCTTTTTTTGAACTTTTTCTGTTTTGAAAATGAGCCCCCAAATCCGTTAGTGCATCTTAGTAAAAAGACCCCTTAGAGAGAATGTTCAAGGACATTTACATACCAAAAACAGTGATTTATACATGAAAATGGCTGATTATAAAATTACCTGGACTTTAAAAGGATTGATTTTATAACAGGGGCAAACTATGAGGAATGCACATCAAAGTGCATACTTTTTTCTTACTTTATAAAGGAAACAGTCAACAAAATCATACTTATATGGGATGCTATGAAAACATACAAACACAACCACATACTGTGGTTCAATGCTTCATAGTATATATATATATATATATATATATATATATATATATATATATATATATATATTAGGGTCAATACTCACAGCAATTTAACTGTCTAAAAATGGCTCCTGGACATTGAAATTGCTTGTTTGGGGTTAACTGGTCATTTTCAGTGGCACTTAACTGATTAGTGCCACTGAAATTTAATGTAGACAAATGCAACATGATAATTATCTGATGCTAGGGTCCATTTTAGGAGCCACCACTTAAGAAAAAGATCTAGGCATCATTGTGGACAATGCGTTGAAATCTTCTGTCCGGTGTGTCGGCAGCCAAAAAAGCAAACAGGATGCTAGGAATTATTAGGAGAGGGATTGTGAAATAAGACCAAAAATATTATAATGCCTCAAGTATCGCTTCATGGAGTGACCTCACCTTGAGTACTGTATTTAGTTCTGGTTGCTCTATCTCAAAAAAGAAATAGCAGAATTAGAAAAGATTGAAAGGAGAGTGACCAAAATGGTAGATGAGATGGAACTTCACCCATATGAGGAAAAGCTAAAGAGGTTAGGGCTCTTCAGCTTGGAAAAGAGACAGATGAGAGGGGATATGATTGAGGTCTACAAACCCCTGAGTGGTGTAGAATGAGTAGAAGTAAATCTATTTTTTTACGAGTTCCAAAAATACAAAGACTAGGGGACACTCAATGAAGTTACAAGGAAATACTTTTAAAACAGGAGGAAATACTTTTTCACTCAATGAATAATTAAGCTCTGGAACTCATTGCCAGAGGATGGTGGTTGGCATATCTGGGTTTAAAAAAAGGTTTGCACAGGTTCCTGGAGGAAAAGTCTATAGTCTGTTATTGAGACAGACATGGGGAAGGCACTACTTGTCCCTGGGATTGGTAGCATGAATCTTGCTACTATTTGGGTACTTGTGACCTGGATTGACCACTGTTGAAAGCAGGATACTGGGCTAGATGGACCATTGGTCTGACCCAGTATGGCTGTTCTATATAGTAAATGCTCTGAATAATGTGAGATTCACTGTAAAAACTCAGCAGGAATATAGGGTGGGAAGAGAGATGCTGAGATCATCAGTTTTATAGAATGAGGCAAGAATGCATTTCATGCGACAGAATGGATCACCAGCTATTATTAGGAAGGCTGTTACCAGTAACTTCTGGCTGTTCATTTTGCTCTCATTACTAATGTTTTGCCAGTCACAGAACACAGAAATCAATGAAAAGGAGGAGATAGAAAAGTCAAGATAAAAGATCAGCCAGAAAAATGTACATACCAACTGAAACCTCAAACCTCTAAATTTACTGCAACTCATAATTCTTACCAAGAAAACAGACCACTGACCTTGTGTCAAAAATGCTGTTTCTTCAAGTTCCTTTGCAAATATTTTTGCCTGAAAAATGAAGGGTTCTTTTTACTAAGCTGCAGCAACATGCATGCTAATCTAGGACTTTTCCATCCACTAAGTCATGATTTACCACAGCAGTATATTAAGAATTTTTTATTTTTTATTTTTTTTTTGCAGTTCCCAAGCTAATTTTTCTATTAGTGCATCTGACTTGCAAAAACATAACGTGAGAGCACTTACCACCTCCTAATATGAAGTACTAGCTGGATAACACTTCCCTGTCTATGACACAGCCCCTACCCAACAATATTAAAAAAAATAAATAACACGTGATTAGTGCCTGCTAAGAGGAAAATTACCGCAAAACACATAGGGCCCGATATTCCTGCAGTCAGAACTGAGCCCAGATATTCAATGCAGGCCGTTTCCGGAGGCCAGCACTGAATATCCGGTTTATTTTTGGCTGCTAAGAACATAGCTGGCCAAGCCAATATTTAGCACTAGCCAGCTAAGTTCATAAGAGCATAAACATTTCCATACTGGGACAGACCAAAGGTCCATCAAGCCCAGCATCCTGTTTTCAACAGCGGCCAATCCAGGTTACAAGTAGCTGGAAAGATCCCAAAATAGAACAATATAGTTTATGTTGCATATCCTACAAATAAGTAGTGGATTTTCCTCAAGTCCATCTTAATAATGGCTTATGGACTTTTCTTTTAGGAAATTATCCAAACTTTTTCTAAACCCTGCTAAGCTAACAGCTTTTACTACATTCTTTGGCAACAAATTCCAGAGTTTAATTACAAGTTGAGTAAAGAAATATTTTCTCCAATTTGTTTTAAATTTACTACTTAGTCCTAGTATTTTTGGAAACAGTAAACAAGTGATTCATGTCTACCCATTCCAATATACTCAATATTTTATAATCCTCTATCATATCTAACCTCAGCTGTCTTTTAACATAGTAACATAGTAAATTACGGCAGATAAAGACCTGAATGGTCCATCTAGTCTGCTCAACAAGATAAACTCATATTACATGGTATGTAATACTTTATATGTATACCCGAGTTTGATTTGTCCCTGCCTTTCTCAGGGCACAGACCGTAAAAGTCTGCACAGCACTGTTCCTGTACTAAAAGTTCTGAAGCTAACGTCGAAGCCCCTTAAAACTTACACTCCAGTCCATCCTTATCTATTCAGTCATGATCAGGGTACAGACCGTAGAAGTCCACCCTGCACCGATTATACTCTCCAAATACCGGCGTCACCACCAAATCTCTGCTAAGATTCTGTAGTTAAAAAGTTAAGAAGTTTAAACAGCGAGGCTATACTCATAGGCTGATCAAGCATGCCCGTTAAAGAGCTCAGAATGCACACAGGCCAGTGGCGTAGCCAGAAGGCAATTTTTGGGTGGGCCAACAGGTTGGATGGGTGGGCACTACAACTTTTTTTGAAAGAGAAAAAAAACAGCAACCTGATGCACCCATGCTCTGTCCCTACCCTACTCCATGCTCGACCTCTACCTTACTCCCCAAAACTTTAATGAGGGTTGCAATGCAGGCTTCAGTGGTTGCCCAATTGAGAGCTAAGGGAAGTACAATAGACTGCATGTCAGCCCCATTGAGCCATGGTCCTCCAACACACATATGGTACTGAAGCCAAACACATTCTGCATCCAGAGAACCTCCTGGCCCTCCACCAACAATGGATACAGAGCACAGCAAGGACATTTCCCCATAAAACTCATCATACAAAGACATTTTGGTTTCTAGTGTAATCTCAATAACAGACATATAAATTAATTAAAAAAAAATCTATAAAACAAAAGTCACTCAGAACCCACAGCAAATCTACCATGCCAACACTAACTTCCAAAAACAAGGATTCTACCTTTGAAAAGGAAGTGCCTTAAATATTATAATGGGGCCCTAAAATACAAATGCATTTATCAGGAAAGCTGAACAAGCCAAATTACTACAGAATGCTAACAGAATACCTCAGTCACACACAGAGAACACAAATGTCAAATACAGAATAAGTGACCACAAACTCTAGAAATATAAATTAAACAGAAACCCCAAGAAACCAGACCTTGCATGTAGTACAACACCAGAGAAACAAGAAAGAAAGGCATTTCCTCCTGTGCAAAATATAAAGACAGCACATGCCAGGGATGGTGTTAGTGGTTGCAACCAGGGCAATTGTGCTTGGTTCCCTGGCCATAGAACGCCTGTCTGCTGGAAGCTGAAGGTGCAGCCTGGTAATGGACTTTGGGGTCCTTTCCTAGATTTCTGTCCTGGACCCCGGCCATGTTTAAAATTAACTCTGGCAAGATGTACGTTCCAAACCAACATATTATATTCACAACATTAAAAATAAAATAATTTTGTACCTTTTTGTTGTCTGGTCATTTTATTTTTCAAATCATATTGGTCCCAGTCTCTGGTTTCTGCTCCCCTCTGTCTTCTCTTAACTCACTTGCCAGGGTCTCCTGTCTAACCCCTCCCATAGGTCAAACACCTTTCTCTCTTTGCTCCAGCCCTCCATACAGGTCCACATCTTTCTCCTTTCCCTTCAGCCACCCCCTGCATATCCAGCACCTCTCCTCCCCCTCCTACATGTCCAGCACCTCTCCCTTTCATCCAGCCCCCCTACATGTCCCCTTCACTTCAACCCTCTGCATATCCAGCACATCTCCCCTTTCCCTCCAACCCCCCCCCCCCCCACATATCCAGCTCCTCTACCCTTCCCTCCACCCCCTGTAAATCCAGGACCTCTCCCCTGCCCTCCATCCCCCCTGCAAATTCAGCACCTCTCCCCTTCCTTCTAACCTCCCCCCTGCAAATCCAGAACCTCTCTCCCTTCCGTTCTCTCCAACCCCCTGCTCCTCACAAGTCTAACACCTTTCTCTTCACTTCAGGGCTCTCCCCTCCAAGGGCCAGCAGCTCTGCATCTTCCTTACCCCCCCAAAAAAGTCCAGCACCTCTCCCTTCCCTTCAGCCCACTCCCCTTGCAGGGCCAGCACCCCATTGTCTTCCTCACCCTCCCCACAAGTCCAGCACCTCTCCCTTCCCTTAAGCCCACTCCCCTTGCAGGGCAAGCACCCCATTGTCTTCCTCACCCCCACGTCAAGAACCTCTCCTCTTCAGCCCCCTCCACTTGTAGGGCCAGCACCCCACTGTTTTCCTCACCATCTCCCACCCCGCCGCAGCGCTTGCATTTAACGCTATTGGTGCTACCTCCTCCTGCACCTCACAGTCTCCATTTCCCACCCCTGCTGTAGCGCTTGAAATTTGCTATCGGCTCTGCCTGACAGCTGACAGATGCGGCACAATGTCCTGCTCTGGGACCTTCCCTCTGCCGTGTGTGTTCCACCCTGCATAAACAGGAAGTTGAATCAGCGTGGCAGAGGGAAGGCCCCGGAGCAGGATGTCGCGCCGCGTCTCTCAGCTGTCAGGCAGTGCCAAAAGCAAATTGCAAGCGCTGCCACGGAGGTGGGAAATAGAGACTGTGAAGTGCAGGAGAGGAGGCAACGCTGATAGTATTAAATGGAAGCGCTATGGCGGGGGTGGGAGAGGGTGAGGAGACATGGTGACGGAGGTGGTGGGACTGTTCTGGATGGGCCTGAGACAAAACTGGGTGGGCCTGGGCCCATCCAGGCCCACCCGTAGCTATGCCCCTGGCACAGGCATTGGTTACTAGCTCCTCGACCTACTGACATGAGCACTCATAATTCCTTACAGTGTGTTATACCCTATTCCTCTTATGGCACTAAAATTTCAAAAATCATCCACAAATACTGGCCCATATTGCAGCTTCATTCCCGGTTTAGTGATAGACCTCAGGTAGCATATACAAGGGCTAGAAATATGGGAGAGGTTTTGTAAGTCCCAAGATTTTAGTTGATGTGCAGTAAGAAAGGGGAGCACCATTAGAAAATCATAGCCACAGATTTAGTTACGTTTCAGACAGTTGTTGGTAAACCAGGTCAGCAACACTATCTAATTTGCTCGGGAAGTAAATTTGAAACGAATCAGAGAAAAGTTTTCTTCACTCAACGTGTAATTAAACTCTAAAATTCGTTGCCAGAGAATGTGGTAAAGGCAGTTAGCTTAGCGGAGTTTAAAAAAAGGTTTGGATGGCTTCCTAAAGGAAAAATCCATAGACCGTTATTAAATGGAATTGGGGAAAATCCACTATTTCTGGGATAAGCAGTATAAAATGTTTTGTACATTTTTGGGATCTTACCTGGTATTTGTGTCCTGGATTGGCCACTGTTGGAAACAGGATGCTGGGCTCGATGGACCTTTGGTCTTTCCCAGTATGGCAATACTTATGTACTTCTGTACTTATGTACTATCACGCTTCACACGAAACACTGGATAGTGAGCTCTTGGGCTACTGCCGAGGGTGGCAGTGGCAGGAGGAACATCCACCGGAACAGAAGCCACAGCAGAGCAGGAAGATAGTCCACAAACCCAGCAGAACCATGGGCAGGCAAAATAAAGTCAAGGTCCAGATCCAGGCAAAGGTTCAAAGGCAGGCGGCAAGCAAAGTCAAAGTCCAGGTCCAGGCAAAAGGTTCAAAGGCAGGCGGCAAGCAAAGTCTAAGTCCAAGTCCAGGCACAAGGTTCAAAGGCAGAAACTGAAAGTAGCAAGGGAAGCACAGCAACAAACAATCGCAGAAGACACACCTCTGAGGACCTCTGTTGCCAGGCAAACTAGGGAAGCTTCCAGGTGGTTAATAAAGGCCAACAGCCAGGGAGTTCACCAGGTACGGAAACAGCTTAGTTCCAAGAAGTCTCGAGACCAACTGGCAGGCTAGAAAATCCGGACCGGACTGGCATGACTTCTGGAACCGGGAAAACCACAGACAGTCCATTGCGACCACCAGGTCTGACCACCAGGGGGCGAGATGAATGACAGCATGATACCAGGGCAGAGTCATAACATGTACTTATATCCATCTTCAGGAATATCAGTTCCAAGTCCAATCAAGAAGAATGGGGACACAAGCGTTGTTCAAATTGTATATATTGTGCACATGCCATGGAAGCAAAATTCGTCATTAATCCCCGTAATGGGAAAGAATTTTTCCTGCGAGCCAAGACTGATTGCAATACAGCACAAGTAGTGTACGCCATCCAATGCCCCTGCCTAAAATGGTATATAGGGCAAACAAAGTGTAAAGTCAAACAACGTATAGGAGAACATCTCAGTAATTTACGTTTGAAGAAAATGGAGGCACCTTTAGTAGCGCATTGGGCATCTCAGAGACATTTAGAACCAGACTTAAAATGTCATATTGACCCAAGTGCAGTTGAGATGGGGGGGGGGGGGGGGGGGGTGATATTACTGCAGCATTGACTCAGATCGAACAAAAATTCATTTTCCAATGGGACACGGTGCAACCCAAAGGACTCAACAAGGAAATAGAATAGTTAACACCATAAGAATGACATGTAATTAACTTAATTAACAGCATTACCGCCGGTTGTGATTTATGCATAAATAGCCGACTTCAGAGCATATGCTTGGTTTCTGAAAGCAGGGAGGAACTTGACACGGTTTCGCTACCCAGTAAGACCATAAAAGATATAATTTAAAGAGTTACTTGTCTAGTTATTACTAGATATTATGGAAAATTGTAGATTTTGAAGTCATACGATTTTGAGCATGATAAATCAGAAGGAGCGGGTGCAATAATGTACCGGTTTTCTGTGTTTTGTAGCTTTGAAAATACATTCCCCTGAAGACGCCATCACAGTGAAAAGTGGCTCCACGTCGGGAACAACAATGGGGATATGAACTTGGTTTTAAGCACTTTAAGCACTGACATTTGGGTGTAAATTGATCATCATCATCAGCAGCAGCAGCAGCAGCAGCAGCAGCAGCAGCAGCAGCAGCAGCAGCAGCAGCAGCAGCAGCACAACCCTGCACTGGACTGAATGTTCCCACAAGATAAGTGTATTTTCATCTAAATTTCCCTTAAAGGGTGTTATTTCCATCTGAATTTTCCTTTACAGGAGGCAGGCAGGCAGGCAGGCAGGATCAGTGCTGTGATGGTTTAGGGTTGTTGTGCCATATGCTGTCATCGTACACTACGGTAAATTGGCACAATAGCACATACTGAGCACTGCATATTAAAAATATAAAAAATCAAAAAACAAAAAAGAAAAAAAATATTTTTTTTAAATATTTTTTTATGAGTAGAAGGTCATGTCATGAGATACTAGTGTGAATGGTATACTACTATTACATTTTAACTGCCAGACCCTCGACCATTCTTCTAATGTTTGGAGATCCCTTATCATCATTTCTACTCCCTCCAGGGTATCCACTCTATTGGCTATCTTTGTGTCATCCGCAAAAAGGCAAACCTTTCCTTCCAACCCACCAGCAATATCTCTCACAAATATATAAGCAAAATGGGCCCCAGCATGACCCCTGAGGAACCCCACTGCTCACCTTCCTTTCCTCCGAGCGGATTCCATTTACCACCACCCTCTGCCACCTATTGGTCAACCAGTTTTCTATCCAGCTTATCACTTTCTGTCCAAAGTTCAGCCCTTTCAGCTTATTCACGAGTCTTCTGTGGGGGAGCGTATCAAAGGCTTTGCTGAAATTCAAGTAGATGATCCAGCTTATAATCGAACGAGAAAAACGCCCAAGTTCCGACCTAAATCGGGAGATGGGCGTTTATCTCACAAAAACGAATAAAGCGGTATAATCGAAAGCCGATTTTGGACGTTTTCAACTGCACTCCGTCGCGGATGCGGACAAAGTTGATGGGGGCGTGTCAGAGGTGTGGCGAAGGCGGAACTGGGGCGTGGTTATCTGCCGAACAGAGATGGGCGCATTTCACAGATAATGGGACAAAAGTATGCGTTTTTAGCTAGAATTTAGGGCACTTTTCCTGGACCCTGTTTTTTCACGAATAAGGCCCCAAAAAGTGCCCTAAATGACCAGATGACCACTGGAGGGAATCGGGGATGACCTCCCCTGACTCCCCCAGTGGTCATAAACCCCCTCCCACCACAAAAATGATGTTTCACAACTTTTTATTTTGACCCTCAAATGTCATACCCACCTCCCTGGCAGCAGTATGCAGGTCCCTGGAGCAGTTGTTAGGGGGTGCAGTGGACTTCAGGCAGGTGGACCCAGGCCCATCCCCCCCCTACCTGTTACAATTGTGCTGCTTAATGCTTAGTCGTCCAACCCCCCCAAACCCACTGTACCCACATGTAGGTGCCCCCCTTCACCCCTTAGGGCTATAGTAATGATGTAGACTTGTGGGCAGTGGGTTTTGAGGGGGATTTGGGGGGCTCAACACAAAAGGGAAGGGTGCTATGCACCTGGGAGCTCTTTTACCTTTTGTTCTGTTTTTGTAAAAGTGCCCCCTAGGGTGCCTGGTTGGTGTCCTGGCATGTTAGGGGGACCAGTGCACTACGAATCCTGGCCCCTCCCACGAACAAATGCCTTGGATTTATTCGTTTTTGAGCTGGGCGATTTCATTGTCCATTATCGCTGAAAAGCAAAAACGCCCAGCTCACAACTTGGCGAATAAAACATGGACGTCTAATTTTTTCGAAAATACGCTTGGGTCCGCCCCTTCACGGACCCGTTCTCGGAGATAAACGCCCATGGAGATAGGCGTTTCTGTTCGATTATGCCCCTCGATATCTAGCGCATGGCCTTCATCCATTTCTTTTGTCACCCAGTCAAAGAAGTCAATGAGATTCATTTGGCAGGATTTTCCTTTGGTAACGCCATGTTGCCTCGGGTCCTGTAACCCGTTGTCTTCTAGAAAGTTAGCTATCCTTTCTTTCAGCAGTGACTCCATTATTTTTCCTACCACTGACGTGAGACTTACCAGTCTGTAGTTTCCCACTACTTCCCTGTCTCCACTTTTGTGAAAAGGGGCCACATCCACTAGTCTCCAATCTCGCGGAACCTCTCAGTCTCTAAAGATCTATTAAATAAATCTGTAAGATGTCCCGCCAGGACCTCCCTGAGCTCCCTCAGTATCCTGGAGTGTATCCCATCCGGGCCCCATAGATTTGTCCACCTTCAGATTCTCAAGCTGTTCATAAACTCTTTCTTCCATAAACGTCGTAGTATCCACTCCATTCCCAGATATTCCTTTGGCAGCCAACCGCGGTCCTTTACCAGGATTTTCCTCTGTGAACACCGAAGAGAAGTAATTGTTTAGCACATTCGCTTTATCCTCCTAACTCTCCACATAACCATTCTCATTATCTTTCAGTCTCGCAATTTCATTCCTATCTTTTCTCCTTTCTCCAATATACTGTATCTGGAAAATGTCTTGTCACCTCTCTTTACATCTTTAGCCATTTTTTCTTCCGCTCGTGCTTTCGCTAGCCATATTTCCCTCTTCGCTTCTTTGAGTTTAATCCAATAATCTTTTCTGTGATCCTCTCATTGCATTCTTTTGTATTTCTTGAACAAAGCCTCTTTTGCTCTTATTTTTTCAGCTACTTGGTTGTAGAACCATATAAGCTTTCTGTTTATCTTGTTTTTGTTTACTTTCCTCATGTAAAGATCAGTCGCCATATGTATAGCAGCCTTCAGCTTTGACCACTGATGTTCCACTTCTCCTATGCCTTCCCATTCCAACAGCTCCTTTTTTAGGTATTCCCCATTTTATCAAAATCAGTATGTCTGAAATCCAGTACTTTGAGTTTTGTGTGTCCATACTCCGCCTTCGGCCTTATATCAAATCATATCATGTGATGATCATTATTACATAGGTGGGCACCCAGCCGGATATTAGAAACACTTCCTTCATTCCATCCAGCATCGACCCTTCCATCGTGTGTTCAATTTGTCTGAGCAAGGCACTTTGACTGGCATCCACAATCTTCCTACTTCTTTCCGATTCCACAGATGGGACATTCCTGTCCACATCAGACAAGTTGAAATCTCCCAACAGTATCACCTCCCCTTTCACACCAATCTTTTGAATATCCTCTATCAGATCCTTGTCTAGCTTCTCCGTTTGTGCCGGAGGTCTGTAGATAACTCCCGTGTGGATACAGGTTCCATATTCTCATTACAGGATGATCCATAAAGCTTCTTCCTTTCCCCAGGTCCCCCGCATTTCAGCCACTCTGACACTGTCTGTCACATACAGTGCCACTCCTCCACCCCTTTGGCCCTCTCTATCCTTTCTAAACAGATTATAGCCCAGTATGGTCACATCCCATTCATAGGAATCATTGAACCACATCTCTATAATAGCAACAATATCCAAATTTTCTTCAAACATTAAGGCTTGCAAGTCTTGAACCTTTTTACCTAGACTACAAGCATTTGTGCTCATCGCTTTCCATCTGCATAGTGAGTTTAGGTGGTTTTCTATATTTAGATGGCCTTTCCCTCTGCCATCAAGTTTATTCTGGGGGTGACTTTCCGAATTCCCTTGTTTTCTTTTGTCACCCGCACCTTCTAGTTTAAAAGTCTAGAAACATACTCTCTGCATTTCTCCCCAAGGATCCTTTTTCCCGTCGAGAAAGATGTAGCCTATCATTTCAGTACAGCCTGTTATTTTTCCACATATTACCCCATGCTCCTATGTAACTAAAACCTTCTCCTTTACACCAAGACTCAAGCCACTTATTGAACTCCACTGTTTTGCATAGTCTTTCTGTCACGGTCGAGCCCTGGTTTCAGGCTCTCAGTCATCTCGCCCCCTGGTGACCAGGCCTGCTGGCTGCATTGGATTGTCTGTGTGCTGTTTCCTGTTCCAGATTTCAGCCCAGTCCGGTCTGGATCTTCTGGGCTGCCAGACTTGCTTGTTTTCTGTGAGCTTGCACAGCACCCGTAGCTCCCTGGTGATTGCTGCATCTGCGCTTCAGCTGCTGCTGGGCATGTTAGCCATTTGGAAACTCTCTGCCTTGCCTTTGCATCGCCTAAGGTCCTGGTTTGTTGGTGCTTGTTGCACTTCTGCCTAGTGTGGTTTTTATTCTAGTTCCTTGTCTGATGCTAGTTAGTCTGTGTGTAGTTTAGCTTAGGGTTATTGTTTGTTTCCTAGACTTATTCCTTGTTTGTCTTTTTGTGTTTAGTTTCTGTTTGTCTGTGTTTCTTGTTCAGTGGCTGCCTGGCAGCTTTCAGTTCTGTCTTGTGTTTGTCAGTGTTTGTTCCCTGTTTTAGTGGCTGCTTGCAGCTTCCAGTTCCTACCCTGTCCTATAAGTCCTGTCGGCCGCCTGCAGCCAGGGGCTCAACTCCTGGGGAAGGGCGGCTAGTGCAGGTGAAGTCTTGCTGTTCCTATCTGAGTTCTGTCTTGTTCCTGGTGTGGGGTTGTTTTGCCTGCCACTGCCGCTCCTCGGCAGTGGCCCAAGTGCTCACTAACCTAGTTCCTGCCTGGAAAATGTGACACTTTCCTCTCCTTTTCCCCACATGGGAATTACTTCAGAAAAAGCCACAGTCCAAACCAAAGATGTCAGTCCCTCCCCAAGCTTATGGAATGCTCTCTGTGCTGTAAACTTGCTATTGTTGGACAGGTCATTTGTCCCCAGGTGAATTATAACATCAGTATTTGAAGCCTTGCTCTCTTCTCGGATCACTTTCAGTATTTGGTGGGTTCATCTGGTCACTGAAGATCCTGGAAGGCATTTCACTAGGTTGGAACCCTTGAACTGTGTTCTTAAGTTAATGCCTCTGATAATGGAGTTTACGAGCAGTAAGAGTTTTCTGCTTTTCACCAATCTGTTATTGTTTGTGGGATGTTTCTTGGGTTGTGCTACATTCATAGCCTCTGGTTCCACCACAGTACTTCTTTTTTCAGCATCATAATGATGCAACGCAGCAAAAGAATTTGACAGGGGCAAAGGTTGGGAAGGTGAGAGCTTCTGCATCACAGATCTTAGTCTACCTGAGCCTACTGTGACTCATCTATTCCTCTGTTGTTGCATTCTCTGTGGCAGTGGTGGTGGTAAATTGGCAGGGAATTGAGTAATCCTGGTTGCTTTCTTAGTTGTAGCTAATTCTTTCTTGAGTTTGTTGATCTCATCTTTCAAAGCTGATAATTGGAGACAGATGGGACAAGCTCTAAGGCTCCAGATAGTTTGCCTTAGGATTAAAGCATAACATGTATTGCACTGAATAAAGGACATATTGATGTGATTCACAAGTGTAAAAAAGGTTAACTATGATAGGGGATAACAAGGAATAAGATTGACCAATTATGGTGTAATGAGGATATTTGTCCCTTGACTGCCCTATATAAAGGGAGTTCACCTAGGGGTGGGTGGGTGGAACTAGGACACAGGTAACCTCAGTTACCAATCAAACCAATTCTGAAAATGCCCAGCATAGCTCACAAGGTAAACTTAAGTTCTGTTTATTTCTCTAACCACACAGCTGTATACAAATTGCCCCTCCTCCCAAGGTATGGGTCACTAGATGCTAAGTAACCAAATTGATTGAATTAGGTCTCTGGCACTGAAGATTCAAAACCCAATTCTAATAAACACACCTTTAAGACAGACACCAGAACCAGAGTCACCAAATTCTGTGTAACTAAGCTGATTGGATTAAGTCACTTGGCACAGGTTCAAAACACAGTTCTAGAGAGCACCTTTAAGACAACTGCAGCATAAAAATATGAAATCACTGGCACAGAAGTTCAACACAGTTCAATTAAGAAATTACCAGCATAAAATTATCAAATCACATTGCAACAACAATTGTAAATTATAGGCAATAGGATAGAAAGGTTTAGAGAGGACAGACCCTCAACAAGTGAAAGAACAGTTTTTTTTTTTAGAGCTGAAGAGCCCTAGCTACTTTAGCCTTTCCTCATAGGGAAATTGTCCGTCCCCTCTGTCATTTTTGTTGCCCTTCTCTGTACCTTTTCTAATTCCACTAAATGTTTTTTTAGATGCGGTGACCAGAGTAAGACACAGTATTCAAGGTCTGATTGCATCATGGAGCGATACAAAGGCATTATCCTCATTTTTGTTTTCCATTACTTTCCTAATAATACCTAACAATCTATTTGCTTTCTTAGATGCCGCTGCACATTGAGCAGAAGGTTTCAACATATCATCAACGTTGACATCTAGATCCCTTTCCTGGATGGTGACTCTTAATGTGGAACCTTGCATCACATAGCTATAGTTCAGGTTCCTCTTTCCCACATGCATCACTTTGTACTTGCTCACACTAAACATCATCTGCCATTTGGATGCCCAGTCTCCAAGTCTTGTAAGGTTCTCTTGTAATTTTTCACAATCCGCTTGCAATTTAACAACAGTTCATAGTGGCCAAAGATAGACCTGCTATTGATGCAGCCAGATTTGGCTACCAATCTTATCTGGCAATGCACTGAACATCAGCGGATAGCTGGTTATATCGCACGATTTAATTGGCTATCCACTAAGCGTTAACTGGGGATATTCAGTGGGAGACAGCCAGTTATCTCCCATTGAATATTGGCAGATAGCTGGCTAAGTATCATTTAATTGGCCAGGTGCCACTCCTGGCCAGTTAAATGGTTTTGAATATCAGCTGGATAGTTCTTTTTCCTGTGTTAGCCCTTAATATGGTTTAGTAAAAAGGCCCCTAAATTAGCAAGATTTGTAAGATTTCTTTTTGTCTGTGAGTTAAAATGAATTAGTGTATTAGGATAATCTAGCACTGTTAACACAGTTAACACCTGTAGTAAATAATAGGCTTTAATATATGTTCAGCTGCAATTTAAATTTAGAAAAAGAGGGCTCTAACCATTGGTACAGTGAGAGTCTGTTCCAGAGCGGGGGAGCAGTGATGCCAAAATATGATTCTTAGAGTATAAAGATGGACCTGGCAGAAAGAAGGGAGAACCAAAAGGTGCTGTATAGAGTAGAGAACCTATGCAAGGGAGTAAGGGGTAAGAAGATTTGCCAGAAAAGTAAAAAGACCCAATGACCAAATCTGGTGAGAAAGAACAAGTATTTTGAAAGAACTCCTATAGGCTGTGAGAAGTCAATGTTCATTTGGAAAGAGAGAGAGTTAACATGGGGAGTAGGACATTTAAGTGCCACCTTTTAGGTCCCACTGTTTAGGTGACGGACATTTATTTGATCTTTAGGCACCAGGGTGTTTATGAATGATTCTCTTACTCTGTCTCCTTGACTGAGTTCTTTTTTCAACCACTGAAAACCTAAATGTAGGCGCATTCCCCCGAATTCTATAGCAACGTGCATAAATTTGAATAATGCCCCCAACATGACCACATTCCTCCGATGGCGGTGCCCCCTTTTCAACTACACATGTGAGAATTTATACATACCTCTTTTTAGAATATGCCTAAAAAGAAATACGTGTAAATTTCAATTATTGCTAATTAGCGATGATAATTGACTATTATCAGTCAATTATCATTCGTGATTGGCTTGTTTCTCAATTAAGTAGCATGCATAAATTGGCGGTGTGCCCGATTTATTGTGCGGTACTCACCGCACTTTATATAGAATCTGGGGGTCACTGTGCTGCAGAGAGGATCAGGGAGTTGCTAAGGGAGACATATTTTAAGGATACATGAATGTTTGGAGAGCTTTGGGGTGCAAGAAGGCAGAGACAACTTCAGGGTAGGGTAGGGTATATAGGAAAGCATGTAGTGCTTTCAAGTGGATGCGATGGAGAATGTGGAAACAACATTCCAGAGGTAAGAGAGGGTGTGGACCATCTTCCAGTACATGGGATGCAGGGAAACCTTCTGGAGGTTGGGGGGAGAAGATGTAGGAGGAATCTTCTGCAGTAAGTGAGGGTTTCGGAAGAGCCACCCAGGGGTTGGACAAGGATGAATGGAGAATCTTCTAGGGGTAGATGTATACATGAATAACTTACTTCAGGTTGGGGAAGAGGATGTGGGAGAAGCATTAAAGTGGTAGGAAGGGGATACAAGGAGAGCTTTCTGGTAGGAGACAAATTTAGCTCTTCATTGGGATAACCTTATCCCCTTCAAGGTATCTAGACAGCTAACTTCTTAGATAGTTATTTGATTCCCTTGAAAATCAGCCCCTTAAAAGTTTTGCAGTTTGCTTTATTCCTATTTAAAGAGGAACTAGCCTCAAATTGACTTCCTTCATCACATATAATAGCCCAGGAGATCAAAAGACTAGATAATGGCCAGATTACTGATATAGGTAGCTATTTACATTATCACAAAGTTTTGTGGATAGACATGGAAAGTGTATAGTGCTGGGTATTAGCAAAATAGCAGATCTTATATGATCATCTGCCTAAGAAGGTGATGAACAAGGGCAAAATACTACAGAAACTATCCTGGGTAAGGATAGAGCTATTTTGGTCATGGTCTACTGCTGGGAATACAGCAGTATCCATGCAGTGTGGACAAGAATAATTACGCAGACTAGATAGTCTAGCAAGTCCAATATTGCTGAAATCTAATCCATTAAGGTATTTCTTTGCCTATGTTTAGATTTTATACAAGCCACTCTGTTATAGTGAATGGAGTCTTTGAATTCTGATTTTAAATATTTTAGGGGTCCTTTTACTAAGGTGTGCTGAAAATGGCCTGCGGTAGTGTAGATGCATGTTTAGGGCACCTACAGATTTTATACAAGCCACTCTGTTATAGTGAATGGAGTCTTTGAATTCTGATTTTAAATATTTTAGGGGTCCTTTTATTAAGGTGTGCTGAAAATGGCCTGCGGTAGTGTAGATGCATGTTTAGGGCACCTACAGATTTTATACAAGCCACTCTGTTATAGTGAATGGAGTCTTTGAATTCTGATTTTAAATATTTTAGGGGTCCTTTTATTAAGGTGTGCTGAAAATGGCCTGCGGTAGTGTAGATGCATGTTTAGGGCACCTACAGATTTTATACAAGCCACTCTGTTATAGTGAATGGAGTCTTTGAATTCTGATTTTAAATATTTTAGGGGTCCTTTTACTAAGGTGTGCTGAAAATGGCCTGCGGTAGTGTAGGTGCATGTTTTGGGCATGTGCAGAATTATTCAGGGCACCTACAGAAAATGTCTTTTTAAAAGTTTTGCAAAAAATGGACATGTGGCAAAATGAAAATTGTCATGTGTCAATTTTGGGTCTGAGACCTTACCACTGGCCATTGACCTAGTGGTAAAGTCTCACACGGTAACTGGGTGGTAATGACCTACGCACACCAAATGCCACTTGGCGCGCATCCGATACACACGGCAGAAATTATTTTTCGGCCACTGTAATAAAAAGGATTTTAGAGATTGCTTTTCAACTCTGCCTTGACCAACAAGTGCACTCGGGGTCTGTAGAAGTAATTTTGTTTAAAAATGATTGTTTAACTTTGATTGTGTGAAAATAAGTTGGAATGCAGAAGATAAGACACAGCTCTAATTAATTTGATATGTGAAGAGGAGGATGGCGCTTGTTTTCAAAGTTCAGACTGGCCACCTGGACTTGGAAACATGTGACCACATTCCCACAGTATGACTTGTTTACCTATTCTCAAGCATTCTGTAATTTTCCTTGGCTCTGAAAATAAACTTTAGCTTAATAAAAAGGGGGGCTTGTTGCAGCAGAGCTTTGAGGCTCATCTGTGGGTGGATGCACCGTGCAGAAAAGACTTGTTCCTGGTCATAAGACTTCAGGGTTTCGCTGCAACAGGCCTCCTGGCTGATGAGATAAGGGCCTGAAATTCCTGACCAGTGATGTTGTATGTATAGTGTATTATTGCTTCTTTTCCTGGTCTAAGAACTCTTAGCATTGCTTAGATGTAGAGACCAGTGATGTAATGATTGTTTATAGATAGGTATTGTTTCTTTGTTTATAGATAGGTATTGTTTCTTTTTAGTTATATAGCTAATCATTGTTTGTATATAGCTTAATCATTGTATATATCTTAATCATTGTAGATTTTAGCACCTCTAATAAAGGTCTCATTTACCTAATACGAATCCAAAAGAATTCACGGTAATTATTGAATAGTTTGTGTCAGTGAAGCAGGCTGTAAATCCATAGCAGTACAGCCACGCGTATCGGATGTGCGCAAAAATTGAAATTACTGTAAGAGCCACATGGTAGCCATGCGGTAACTCCATTTTGGCACATGTAGACGCTTATGCAGCTTAGTAAAAGGGCCCCTTAGTGAATTTATGGATATTTGCCTTTAGGTAAGTATGATGGGAAGTATGGAGTTAAATATAAATAGGAGAGGCCAGGAAGTGACAGTGAAGCTAGCTTTACTCTGCTGCCTTTTTATGATAGATGTCCATCCTTTCTTATGCACGTATATTCCTGGTACTAGATGCCTCTTCTTTATTCAGATAGTTCTCTTGATTCTTCTAAAAATTGGATATCTACTTTTTTCTTCAAAGTCATCTGAATAGAAACACAGGAAATAATAGCTCCTTGCTGGTTAAGTCACTTCCTCTTTGTAGGTAGGCAGTGCATAAAATGGAGGATGGGCTTAGCAACCAAACCAAATTATAAGCATACTTGTGTGCAAGGCACAATAGAACAATTGCCTATTTTGGTGAACTTACTGAGACATTGCAATATTAATTAACATAATACAAAAGGAGTATTTTTTAGTTGTTGTGTACATCAGGAAGATTCAAAGAGCTGTTCATATATTTTATAACATTTTCAATCTGTCCTCTTGATGGAATTGAAAACTGTTTTTTATCACATTTTATTTAACCAACCAGGGACCTTTATATTTAATGTCACATTTATACATCTTCAAATAGCCCCAGAGGTACTGGTGATAGGAAATGATGCTATAACAAAACTTTAGGAGCTCTAGGTAGTAAAAAAGAGTCTTTTAAAAGTTATGAACTTTTATGAAAAGCCAAGTAGGCTAACAGGATACAGGAGGGATTGAATGGAAACTAGCTTAGAACTTTTCAGCCTGGAGAAGAGACACCTGAGTGGAGATATGATAGAGGTCTATAGAATCCTGAATGGATTGGAATAGATAAATATGAATCAATTTTTTACTCCTTCCAAAAGTTATTAAGGTCAGGAGACATGATATGAAGTTACCAGTAGTACATTTAAAGCAAAGTGGAGAACATTTTTTCCCCTTAAGCTCTGGCACCTATTCCCAGAGGATCTGTTAAAAGCAGATAATATAGCTAAGTTTTAAAAAGATTTGTACAAATTCCTGGAGGTTAAGTCCATAAACCATTATTAAGATAGACTCGGGAAAGAAGTAGCATAGAATTTATCTACTTTCTGGGATTCTGCCAGGTACTTGGGACCTGGATTGACCATTGTTGGAAACAGGTTACTGGGCTAGATGGACCTTTGTCTGATCCATTACAGCAATTCTTATGTTGTCATATTCTTATGTAGCTTTAGGGACCTCCCCTTAATAAAATATACAACTTTTGTTTTCAAATTTGTGAATCATTAAGAGGGAAAATGTTAAATATGACACATTTCCATCAATATATTGTTTCTTTAGCTGCACCAGTACTGATGATAAAAATGCACTATGCTGAATGAGCCCGTTGATACAATAAGCTATCACAGGCCACACAAAGTGATTATACATGCAGGGGAATTAAACCCTCTCATATATTCTATCTTACAATAATAAATGTTAACATAACATATCAGAATGTAAGTATGTCATACAAAAGAATGTAGTCGGATCATATGTGCATGAGATGCATTCAGTATTGTATGAGTCTGGTATCTTAAAAGTTTGTCTATGGAGATAACCGAAAACTCTTCGATCCTGTAAGCCTTAGTTTCCTGAATAAGAAAAGGTTACTATGAAAAGCTTAACTTCCTTCCTTCTATTATTTACTACAATCAACTCCCCCCTCCCTACATAGGAACCCTGTGAATATATACTAACTTATCCACTATAGTTCACGGGAAATTGAAAGACAAACAAATCCTTTCAAAATTCCCCAGGGTTGGACTGCACTGCAAGGAATAGGCTCCCAAAATAGGTTCTGGATCACTTAAGGCCTGATTCACTGAGGCTTTTTTCTCAGGCTGTGTTTATGGGGAAAAGGTTTAAGTAATCACACCCTTAACGTTGATAAAGATCTTCATGTACAGCTTATTTTAAAGTTACGTTGGTTCCTTAATTGAACTGAATTCCATTCTACTTCAGAAGGGCTTAAGATATTGTTTTAGTAACTCTAAATTAAGATGGAAATCTCCAGTTGTTTAGGTTGTTCAGCTTTATATTGTGCCACTGTATATCTGTGACATAAACATTTTGAGGAAGTGTAGAAGAGGTTCACACAAAGGTTTATTCCCATTCTGAACTTGTAGGAAAACCCCTTGATAAAGCCTTAAATCAACTAGGACCACCTATCTCCACTTGACATGACTTCAGTACATTTGGGCACTAGTGGTTTGTTATTGTACTAAGTTAGCATTCTGAGGTTACACATGTGCAGTATTTTTGGAAGTAGTGAAATCCCAGAGAGGGCATTGTGGGGAACACGTGTATAATCAGTTTACAACATATTTTACCGTAAGTATTGTAAGTATAAAGCATTAACAGGTCAGTTCTATAAAGAATATGTTTACAGTTACACGCTGATAACTAGGGGGTGAGCTGCCAAAAAATTTTTGTTTCATGTCATTTCATGTGCAGTTTCTGGGAATGTTCATTTTATTCATTTTCATTTGGCTATTTTTTCATCACAAAGCAACATCGTTAAGGAGTCCTTTTACCAAGCTGCGGTAAAAAGGGCCCTGCGCTAGCAGCGAGGGCCATTTTTATTGCACACTGTGGCCCTTTTTAGCACAGTGGGTAAAAGGTCAAAAAATGGCAAGGCCACGTGGTAAGATTTCACTTACTGTGTGGCTATGTGGGAGGCAGCACTTAATGCCACCCATTGAAGTGGTGCTGCCTGATTACCACTGGGTTAGCGCCATGCTGGAAAATAGCTAGCTATTTTCCCTAGTGAGGCAAATGGTGTGCGCCAGGGCTGAAACTACCACCAGCGCCCACAATGGGCTGGTGGTAGCTTCCAGATTAGCATGCATTTAGCCCACGTTGGGCTTCCTGCCTCTCTGTAAAAGGGCCCCTGAGCGTGTTCTCTTTCAAAAGAAGGCACACTATGGGGGGGGGGGGGGGATACTATAAATACTGCTCAAAAAAGATCGACAGTAACAGCTAGATTCTATATAGCACGCCTAGAGTTACGCTTGGTTCCGCACATAAATCTAGGTGTATTCTAGAACTACGTATGTAGATTAATTGTTTTAACAAGCTGTTAAGCATTGTAAACAGCTCTTAACAAGCAATAATGAGTACTAATTGGCAAAAATGAGAATTTATGCGAATACATTGCGAAGCATATACTGTAATGCTCTGCGCCTAAATTCTAACGTGTGCAGGCAAAAAGGGGCATGCTTAGGGAACGTGGAAATGAGAATTTTGTGGGCGTTCCAAAATATATTTGAGTTGTTATAAAATATGGGCCTGTATGTGTAAATCTATGCGCAGGGATTTACACCAGCTTTTCGTTGGTGGAAATGGACACGTGCAGATTTAGTTGCACGAACTACGCCTAAGTGTATTCTAAATACCGCACGTAGATTTATACGTGGTATTTAGAACACACTTAGGCGTAATTGTCTAATGTGTATTAATTTTAGGCGCCATATATAGAATCGGATCCTAAGCACTATTGTAAAACAGGCACGGGCCAGTTTCCAAGTCCAACTCTATGCACCAGACTTACACTTGTGGAAACCTGCTGTAAATCCTGGTGACCAAGTTGGGCTCTGAGACCCACTATTCTATAACAGTGTGCACAACTTTTTGGAACACCCCTGACACATCCATGCCCCTTCCATGACCTGTTTTGGTTACACACTAAGGGATTTAGGTGCCCAGCATTGTAGAATAGTGCGCAGCCAGATGCACGTGCACAAATCCTAATTGGGCCGATTAACATGAATAATTGATTGATGTTGAAGGTTGTCCTAACGTGCCCAGCGATTCTCTCCTTAAGTGAATAGGAAGAAGTTTTGTTGCTGCACATGAAATCCACTCTATATTGCAAGACATTTGACCCCTGATGTAGGCCCTGTGTGCCAAAACGCGGCCCATGTCAGGTCCCGTTTTTGAAGGCTCTTGGTGCTTCTTTTGTGTATTAAAAAAGGTTAGCATGTGAGTTCTTACCACCACTTATTTTTTAGCCAGTAAAAGACATGTGCTACTCCCGCATTAATCAGTTAGCGCCCAGCAATGTAGTTGTGCCGATTTCCACAGATGTCTCCTTTCTCTGACCCCAGACACGTCCCCCTGATGTAAAACTAAAAATACATTTTTAGCACATGGGTGTTAATTCTACAAATTGCACCTAATAAATTGGCGACAAAAAAGCTTAATCACTATTCTATAAGACGCACCTAATGTTCAGCACTGTTTATAGAATAGCACTTAAGTGCTCGGGTTGCATGTAAATTTAGGTGTGCTTGTTTGCACCAACAAAAACATGGTGCCAATGCCCCACCTAAATTTACATGTGGAACCCCCTTAACCTATAATTGCACGTGTAACTCAAATCCAGGCCCATGCTCTACCCCCAAATGCCCATGACACTCCAATTTCTGCAGCCCTTTTTCCTGGATGTGCTTAAAATTTAGGCGCAGATCTTAGGTAGATTCTATATATCACACCTTGATTTCCAATTGGAAATCAAAGCAGATTCTATAACGTACATTTTAGTTTAGGTGCATCTAATAGAATACGCTGAGTGCTGCTCAGCATGACTACATTTAGTCATGGTAAATCACGTCAACTGAAACCTATTGTAAATCCCAGTGCTTAAATTAGGCGCATGTATTCTAAAACACCCATGATCCACCCATTCCACTCTCATAAACATGCCCACTTTTCAACTATGGCGACTTAGAATTTACATGCATCACATAACAGAATACGCTTAGCAAGTAGTATGCATAAATTCTAATTAATGCCGATAATTGCTTGTTAACATCCAATTATCAGTGCTGATTAGCTTTGTTAACTAATTAGGTTTTGCACATTCTTATGGAATACACTTCAATTTCCACAGGGAAATTGAGGCGCAATATACAGAATCCTGGAGTAATTCCTAAATTTTCACATGTAAATGTTAATTAATTTCAATCAGCACCAATAATTGCTAATTGGCTTGTTAGTCAAATTGCATGTGCAAATTGGTCATGCACCCAAATTTGCATGCACGATTTTTGGCAACTTTTATAGAATCAGGGAAATAGTATGCACACACTAACCCGGAACTTACCGTGGGACACCTGAGCGTGCCCCACGGTAAGGCCCTTTAACCTGAGGTAAGCATGTGCTGGGGCTTACCGCAGCTTGGTAAAAGGACCCCATAGAATGCTATAAGTTATATGTGCTTCTCCAGCACTTAAGCGCATACAACCATGTTTGCTTTATGGCTAGCAAAATGCTTGCACCTAAATTATAGTCCTGTTACACTAGTATTCTATAAAGGAAAGCAGGCGACTACATTCTTTTATAGAACAGGCTTCTACCAGGTGTCCAGTTTTAGATTGACTCCCTAAGGGGGTCTTTTACAAAGGTGTGCTAATGTTTTTGGCATGCACTAACTGTGTAGACACCATTAATATTCCTATGGACATCTACATGGTTAGTGCACACTAATTTTTAGTGCACGCTAAAAATGCTAGCACACCTTTGTAAAAGGGTTCCTAAGTTATTTGTGAAGGCTGAACCAGTGGCGTAGCCACAGGTGGGCTGGGGTGGGCCAGGGCCCACCCACATAGGGCTCAGGCCCACCCACCAGTAATACACATTTAGCAGTAGCTGGCGGGGATCCCAATCTCTGCTAGCTGAAGACTTCCCCCTGATGGTAATGAAAACGCTACTCTCCACGATACCGACACCTGCACATTCTCAGTTTTCAGCGCCTGCCTGCTGCAGACTGCCAAGGTGGAGAGGAACATTTTTCCACCAGCTGAGATATTTTTTTGGTGGGGTGGAGAACACTTGGTGCTCACCCACTTCTTGCCTAGGCCCACCCAAACTCTGCTGTCTGGCTACGCCCCTGGGCTGAACTCTTTTGGGAACTAATGGGTAGGGAAAAAAAGAGCAGATTTTCTGATAGAGTGTATCTACAACAATGACCATTTCTGACAGGCTCTGGTTTCCTAAGATGACTGTTTTTTTTTTTCTTGAACACTTAGGCTATGTTTTGTTCACTAACACTGATATGATCCCTACTATTTATCAAAGGAAAATAATGGCAGTGGGACTGAGGCAGACAGAAAGCAAAACAATTGTAGCAAATGATTGATCACAGTATTCAGTGATCACTAAATCAGAACGACACTGTTTTTAGACTCCTTGATTCTAGGAGCCCTGATGACTATTATGCTAGTTTTTATTCAACCAATTTCTACTATGTGTTCATATACAAGAAGCAGTGGTATTCTCCAGTTATTAACTAATTGTAACCACTTCCCAGGCTATATACTTAAGTATAATTAACTTTGGCATTCTAACTTAACATAAAAGGTAAACAAAACTATTTTCCCACCATTTGAATTCAAAAAAACAATAGTATCTGAACATTTATTCATGGAAACTATCTGTTTTCAGTAAGTAGTACATTTTTCTTATTGATATTTCATTTACTGAGTTGGAAATTAGATTGTAATAATTGTGGATCTTAGCTAGAGGCAGAGCCAATAGTTTAGCTATTTATCACAATGTTTAAGTGGATAATTAGTTTCCAATTAAATGACCTAAATTATCACTATTTTTCTGGTGTCATACATTCATTTAGGTGATTGGAAGGCATTTTAGCTAGAAATTAGGGATATGCAAAAGCAACCAAAAAAGTGTTAGTTTTCATTTTTTACATATTTCCCCCCAATTTTCAGGAGTGTTTTGGTTAGTTTCACAAATTTGCTTTAATAGTGAATTTTAAACATACACTAATTGAATTTACAAGTATTAAGTCATAGTTTCATGCATGTTAAATTACTTTATTATGCACTGACCCTGGGATTCTATATATTGTGCCTTATTTTCCATGTGGAAATTGAAACATATTCTATAACAGTGCATGTAACTTAATTGGTTACATAGCTAATCAGCGCTGTCAATTGGATGTTAACAAGCAATTATCAGCACTAATTGGCATTATTTAAGATTTATGCAAACAATTTGCTAAGTGTATTCTGTAATGTGGTGAGCTTAAATTCTAAGTTACATGGAGGTGAGAGGCGCTGTCAGGTCAGTGCAGGGGGCCCGATGCGGAGGAGGGCGGGAGCGGCGGTGAGGATGGGGGGAGGGTGGAGGTTGGTGCGCGTGATTTTCGTTTCCAGGCGGCAGCGTCCGACAGTGACTCCGACTCCGTTTCCCTCTCTGTTCCGTCTTCTGATGTCATCACGTCTTGACGCGAGGGCAGGACAGAGAGGGAAGTTTCTACTGCGCATTTGCAGGTGTGTCGGTCACTTGCCGTTTATATGTTTGATTGTGATCCCTCCAGGAACAGTAAAAACCTACTGCACCTAAAGGTAGACCACTACGTAATCCCCCATTATAATGGGGATTACTAGACTGATGAGAAACCCCTCCCCAGAGTCACTGGGGGGGAGGGAATTGGTTGGAAAGGGAAAGTGAGAAGCCCCAGGGGGAGTGTTTATGCGAAAGTTGTTGAGGGAAATTGGTTATTGAATGACAGTAAGGGTGAAGTTTGTAATTTATAAAAGTTTGGTTGCACTGAGCACATGGGCTTTGGTTGCTCCTACCCCAGTCAGGACCCATGCGGAGAAGGGGTGTCTTGGATGGGGTCAATAAACTAAGGTTGAACCAAGGAGAGGTTTCTGCCAGTCCAAGCATTAACCGTGAAATGGAGGGTCACACATTTGTACAAAAATAAATTGTTAACACAGGAGTTACACCAAGGTCCTATTGCTCAAAGTCGACTGCACTGACCACTAGGCTACTCCTTACACTTGTTTGATGCTCTGTTACGAATGGCCATAATAAATGAAGCTGTCCTAGAGCCTGGTAACCACTATTACTTTCACTTCTTAGGAGGATCGGATTGGTCAGTAACTACTGGGAGATTAAAGAGGGGTCATGCCTTCAACCCTCCAGTGGTCAGTTGTTCAGTCAGGGCACCTTTTTTGTACCCTATATGTGATTGAAACAGATCTAGATAAAATCATCCTTCTTTTTTGCCTTGGATGTTTCTTCCTAATTTGGGGCCTGCCCCAATCCCACTCAAAACACACCTCAAACAAACTGTATTCCTTGCTATTTGGATGAACTGCAGTTTAAAACTTCCACATTCTGTCTTTTGAAAATTGTGATTTGTATTTTTCTCATCAAGTGGACTTTTTTAATTTCCATTTTGAGATGTCCATCTGCTTTTAAAATTTATTTATTTATTGTGAACATTTATATCCCACATCAAATGAGCTCCATATTTTCCAATTTGCTCTAACCTACATAATAACTTTATTCTGTACCTCCTAGTCCTTGTACTTTTGGAAGGAGTAAACAAGTGATTCATGTCTGCCTGTTCCACTCCTCTAGATGATTTTATAGACCTCTATCATATCTATTAATGCATCTTTATTAAAAACAGTTTCATGGAGCCAGCCCCGTGGCTCAGTGGCAGAGCTGTGCGCTAGGGTATATATTTGCATTCAAATGGATTGCAAAATGTGATGAATGTGGCCATTTCTGGTATGGTTCCTTCAAAATAATAGAATGGTTATATGGTCTAAAAAGCATTCATTTTCATATCCATTATATACAGTGGGGCTAGGAATACAGCCTTTCTTTCTACTTGACCAGCCACAGTGGAGGTGCCTTGGGGAGGTACAACAAAGAAGTAGGCATCACCTCAGCAATCATGTTGAAAATTTTGACAAGTAGCCAAATAAGCCTATGCCAGCCTCACTTCTTCCAAATCCCATGGCTGATGGTATTAGCAGGAAAACGAAAACAGAAAGCAATAGCACGCTCTATTCATTTCACTCCCAGGTTTCACAGTGACAAAGTGGCTTGTTAGATGCAGGGTAAGAGAGTTAAAAAAAAAAGAAATGAAAATTGAAAACCTTCATGAGCTTTAGACAGAAATAAAGCAAATAAGAGCATACTCAGGGCTTAGGCACATGTATAGAGGGACTGAGCTGCCTGATCCAGTCCCTGTGTCAAGTTATAAACCTGATGGTGTATGTGCTGTATCTGCAAACTATACATCAGAAGACAGACTCCATAATGAGGGGCTTAACTGCGAAACAGCAGAGGAGAGGAGAGGAGAGGAGAGGAGAGGGGAAGGCTGGGCAATGTACACATAAACACATTGATGGCAATTCTATATATTGGCCCCTTATTTTAGACACCACAAAGAGTGCACATAGGACCAATTATATAATAGCTTAAGGGCACACCTGAGCCATTATAGAATATGAGTACAAAGCCGCATTGGTGATAATAAGTCAATGGCTGGAGTAAGTGGACATGCCTACCTGTGCCTTGCAATACATGCAAGGCGTATTCTAGAAGTTGTGCGTATCACTTGGTGACGCGGCCATGACATGTGTGCCACTTGGTGATATGCCCACGTTCCACCCACGTGTACATCCCTCTGACGTGTGTTATGCGATTTAAGCACAGTCTCCTCAATATTCAAAGCTATTTAACCGGCCAGAAACAGCTGCTGACCGGTAAAATAGCATATTGGCGTCTAACCATGGATATTCAACTGGAGATAACCGGTGTGAGATAGCCAGTTAGGTGTGGCAATGTTAAGCTGTTAAAATAAGCCACATTAATAGCAGGCCTACCTTTAACTGCTAAAAGGTTGACTGGTTAGTGCTGAATATCAGCTTAACCAGTTATTTATTTAGATTTGCTCACACCTTTTTCAGTTGTAGTTCAAAGTGAGTTACATTCAGGTACTCTGGATATTTCTCTATCCCAGGTGGGCTCACAATCTAAGTTTGTACTTGAGGCAATGGAGGGTTAAGTGACCTGCCCAAGATCACAAGGAGCAGTAGTGAGATTTGAACCAACCACCTCTGGATTGCAAGACTGGTGCTCTAACCACTAGGCCACTCCTCGTTCTAACAGTTAAAAAAACTATGGATATTCAATGCTGGTCACTGGAAATGGCCCACATTGAATATCCGGGTTTACTGCTGGTGACAGACATAAAAAGTACTGCTCGATGCTGGCTGAATATCGGGCACATTGTTTATAGAATAGCACCTAATACTAACATGTATAATTTTGACTTACTGGCACCAATCACACACATAACCACTTCTATTCTAGTGGTGTGGAACGGGTAGAGGTGAATCAATTTTTCACTCATTCAAAAAGTACAAAGACCAGGGGACACACAATAAAATTGCATGGAAATATTTTTAAAAGAAATAGAAGGAAATATTTTTTTCAGTCAAAGAATAGTTAAGCTCTGGAATTCGCTGTCGGAAGATATGCTAACAGCGGTTAGCATATCTGGGTTTAAAAAAGGTTCGGACAAGTTCTTGGAGGAAAAGTCCATACTCTGTTATTGAGATGGACGTGGGGGAGCCACTGCTTGCCCTGGGATTGGTATCATGGAATGGTGCTCCTAATTGTGTTTCTGCCAGGTACTTGTGACGTGGATTGGCCACTGATGGAAGCAGGATACTGATCTAGATGGACCATTGCTCTGACCCACTATGGCTATTCTTATGTTTTTATGTAAACTATGCACACTATTGGCACCTCACTTTAGGTGTCCGCTTATAGAATTGCCTTTATTATCATTTTGAGTATGTGAGTCTCTCTGCTAATAAGTTTGGCATTTTGCGTGTACACAGAAATGAGTGGCTGTGCCCAATGTGCTGAACTGTCAGGTTAGGCAAACAAAATTTATCTGATTATATCTAGGCAGCTGCAGGTAGGATTCAGCTAGATAGGTTCTTCAGCTAGATAACACTGAATATCAACAGGTCTCTCAACAGCTCAATACCCATATGAAAACAAAAGAAAAAAACGTATACAAGACAGCAGTTTTATAAAGGGCAACTGAGGTGGTCAAGGCACATAGGTGTACATATCCTATATAACAATTCTCACCTCCAATGTTCTAATCTTGCTGCCTGTGTCCGTGGCTCCTTCGGAGTTGCTGAGCTAGGATCCGTAGTCAGGCTGACGTCACCTTTACAATTATGCTGTGACCTTCAGAACCCGCGAAAAAAGAAAAAAAACATTCCATGCCTCACAGCTGCAAGGGGGGGGGGCAGGGGGAGAGGAGGGTCGCTGGACATGGGTGGCTGCAGGGGGGGCAGGGGAGAGGGAGGGGTGAGGGAGGTCCTGAGACCAGAGAGATGGGGGTGGAAGGGGGTCCTCAGACCATAAAGGGGGGGAGGGGTCCTGAGAGAGGGGGTAGGGGCACACACTCACTCACTCTCTGTCTCTCACATACACTCTCTCTGACACACTCGCTGTCTATCACACTCTATCTCTCTGTCACACACACACAGTCTCACACACACAGACACTCTGTCTCTCACACACTCTCTCTCTCTCACACAAACACACACACACTCTGTCTGTCTCTCTCTCTCATTCTCTCTCTGACACACACACTCCATCTTTCACACACACTCTCTCTCAGTGGCGTAGCCAGACAGCCAGTTTTGGGTGGGCCTGAACCCAAAATGGGTGGGCACAAAATTTTCTCTGCTCCGCCCTCCCTCCACCACTATACCCACCATTTCTCCCTCCTCTCCACCCCTATGCCTACCATTTCTCCCCCTCCCCACCTATCCCCTCTGTATGCAGCATGTGTCCCTCCCCTCCACCTCATACACAGCCAAGACTTCTCCCTTCCTCACCCCTCCACCCCTTTGCTGCATCTCCCTCACCCACCAACCAAGCCTCATCTTTCCATCTTCCCTCCCCCCTGTGCAGCATCTTTCTTTCCATCTTCCCTTCCCCCTGTGCAGCTGCTGTGTCGCCCCCGTCTTTCCTCCCCCTTGCGACATCTCCCCCCCCCCCTGTGCAGCTGCAGCATCTCACCCTCCTTGCAGGCCCGCCCAGCAGCAAAGTTCCTGATGGCGATTCCAGTCGCAGCGATTCCCACACGCTGCCTGCCGGCTGCTGCTTAACAATCTCCTCGCGCTACTAAGCGCTAACCCGGAAGTGTCTCCTGCAGAGGACAGACTTCCGGGTTAGCGCAAGGAGATTGAGCGGCAGCCGGCACTGGTAGGCAGCGTGTGGGAATCGCTGCGACTGGAATCACCGTCAGGAACTTTGCTGCTGGGCGGGCCTGACCCAAAATTGGGTGGGCCCAGGCCCACCCGGGCCCGTCCGTGGCTACGCCCCTGCTCTCTCTCAAACTTACACTCAGAGGAAAACCTTATTGCGCCCGTTTTATTTCTGACAGAAACAGGCCTTTTTAACTAGTTATAACATATTTGCCTATGGCACTCATTTTCGAAGCAGATAGACATCTCAGAATGGGCAAAATCATGTCCATCTGCTGATTTTTGAACGGGAAGACATTTTCCACTCAGTTTGTTCTATATTCAGGGTTATGGCAGCCTGCATCTGGAAGCTGCTCACCGCGATGGGCTGAACATTGACCCAACTATATTTATGTTGTTGAATAGCTTGTAAAAAGTTTTGAAGAGTTTGAAAACATATTGAATGATATTTTGTAAAATTCTTTTAGGGTATCAGATGTTTAACTATAATTCACCTCCCAGAGACCGGGGTAGAATCTACCCCAAAGGAACTCAATAAGCTAACCGGGAGAGTATGAGAGCTTAAAATAATGGAAGATTTTGATTTCCTCCAGCAATGAATACAATATAATCTCTCTCTCTTTTATTCAATTTTGTGATGTTTTGATGGTTGTTCCTAGAAAATTACTATCTTTTACCTATACTTGATGTATATGTTGTAATTCTAGAAATGACTAGCTCTTCTTTCTGCAATCCTTGCTGAACCATTCGTGACCAGATGTGGAATTTAAGAACCTGTAATGTGCTGAATTGTATTGCACATTGCTAATATTTTCTAACAATAGTTTACTGTCTATTAAAATGCTGTGGTTTTCTATATTATTATGATTTTAAAACTTATTTGACCATCATTCTGACAAATAAGTCCCCATCCGTCTATTCTACCCGCTGCCACTCAGAGTTGCAGTCATTTACCGCCCCCCTGATAAGTCCCTCCCTTCCTTCCTTACCGACTTCAATGCCTGGCTCTCCGTTTTTCTTGAGCCCTCATCCCCATTCCTCATTCTTGGTGACTTCAACATACACACTGATAACCCATCCGACTCATACGCTTCTCAGTTCCTCACTCTAACCTCCTCCTTCAACCTCCAACTGAGCTCCACCACCCCTACTCACCAATCTGGCCACTGTCTTGACTTCATCCTCTCCTCTACCTGCTCACCCTCCAATTTCTGCGCATCAGCTCTTCCTCTCTCTGACCATCACCTGATCACATTCACACTTCATCACCCTCCCCCTCAGTCTCGCCCAACACTAACCACTACTTCCAGGAATCTCCAGGCTGTTGACCCCCCCACCTTATCCTCTAGTATCTCTGATCTCCTCCCTTCCATCATGTCCTCCGAGTCTGTTGACAAAGTTGTCTCCACTTACAATGCCACTCTCACCTCTGCTCTAGACACCCTTACACCGTCCATCTCCCGTCCCACAAGGCGTACCAATCCCCAGCCCTGGCTATCCTACTATCACCCCCCCCCCCACATCTGTCATATCCTCAACTTCTCTCTCTCCACTGCATCTGTCCCGGACACCTTCAAGCATGCTGTAGTCACACCACTCCTCAAAAAAAACATCAATTGACCCTACCTGTCCCTCCAACTACCGCCCCATTTCCCTCCTACTCTTCCTCTCCAAGATACTTGAATGCACCATTCACAGCCGCTGCCTTGATTTTCTCTCCTCTCATGCCATCCTCGATCCGCTTCAATCCAGCTTTCGCCCCCTACACTCGACAGAAATGGCACTATCTAAAGTCTGCAATGACCTGTTCCTCGCCAAATCCAAAGGTCACTATTCCATCCTCATCCTCCTCGACCTATCCGCCGCTTTTGACACTGTCAATCACAACTTACTTCTTGACACACTGTCCTCTTTTGGGTTCCAGGGCTCTGTCCTCTCCTGGTTCTCCTCTTATCTCTCCCATTGTACCTTCAGAGTACACGCTCATGGTTCGTCCTCCATCCCTATCCTGCTCTCTGTTGGAGTTCCTCAGGGATCTGTCCTTGGACCCCTTCTTTTTTCAATCTACACCTCTTCCCTGGGCTCCCTGATCTCATCTCATGGTTTCCACTATCATCTTTATGCTGACGACACCCAGCTTTATCTCTCCACACCAGACATCACTGCGGAAACCCAGGCCAAAGTATCGGCCTGCTTATCCGACATTGCTGCATGGATGTCCAACCGCCACCTGAAACTGAACACGGCCAAGACTGAACTTATTGTCTTCCCACCCAAGCCCACTTCTCCTCTCCCTTCACTCTCTATCTCAGTTGATAACACCCTCATCGTCCCCGTCTTATCTGCCCACAACCTCGGTGTCATCTTCGACTCCTCCCTCTCCTTCTCAGCGCATATCCAGCAGATAGCCAAGACCTGTCGCTTCTTCCTCTATAACATTAGCAAAATTTGCCCCTTCCTCTCTGAGCACACCACCCGAACTCTCATCCACTCTCTCATTACCTCTCGCCTTGACTACTGCAACCTACTCCTCACTGGCCTCCCACTTAGCCATCTATCCCCCCTTCAGTCCGTTCAGAACTCTGCTGCATGTCTTATCTTTCGCCTTGACCGATATACTCATATCATTTCTCTCCTCAAGTCACTTCACTGGCTTCCGTTCACATACCGCATACAGTTCAAGCTTCTCTTATTAACCTACAAATGCTCTCGATCTGCAGCCCCTCCTTACCTCTCTACCCTCATCTCCCCTTACGTTCCTACCTGTAACCTCCGCTCTCAAGACAAATCCCTCCTTTCAGTACCCTTCTCCACCACCACCAACTCCAGGCTCCGCCCTTTCTGCCTCACCTCACCCCATGCTTGGAACAAACTCCCTGAGCCCATACGCCAGGCCCCCTCCCTGCCCATCTTCAAATCATTGCTCAAAGCCCACCTCTTCAATGTCGCCTTCGGCACCTAACCACTACACCTCTACTCAGGAAATCTAGACTGCCCCAACTTGACATTTCGTCCTTTAGATTGGAAGCTCCTTTGAGCAGGGACCGTCCTTCTTTGTTAATTTGTACAGCGCTGCGTAACCCTAGTAGCACTCTAGAAATGTTAAGTAGTAGTAGTAGTAGTAGTTTGTCAGAATGATGGTCAAGTAAGTTTTAAAAATTTTATGGTTGTTTGTTCTAAGTAGTTTGTAAACTGCCTTGAAGTCCTTCAAGGCAGTTTACAAACTACTTAGAACAAACAACCTTAAAAATTTAATAATGACCCTCTTCCTGCAGAAGTTTCCCATTGGTCCTCCTACATTCATGGTTGGTTGGCTGTACACACTGTAAACTAGTAGAGTCATGTACCTACATGCTTCTGTTCTGTAGTGCAACATGCAATTGAAATGCTGCCATAGGCAATACTTGGTTGCAAGATTACTGTAACCTTCTACTGCACTTCTATCTCAAAGAGTTACCATGGGAACCAATGTAACAGATTAACTAAATCAAAGAAAGCACATTTTGAAGAATTGGTAAGGAAAACTACAAAATCTACAATCTATTCTTTTGGAAAATATGTGTGTACACTACACATACATATCTACACTTGCCTTGGAGCAGCTGTATATTTCGCTCTACTGGGGCCGGTTTTGAAAGCTTATTTTATGAAAGCACATAGGCATCTTTGTTGACTTTTCACTAGGTGCTCTGTGATATAAGGCCCTTTTTCTATGCTCTATTAGTTGTTAATGCATGCCTAACACTACAATAATGGCCTAATGCAGGATGCTCTAAAGCATTTCGAATTAGTTTTGCCTTGTGTGTGCGCTAATCATGTGCTACATATTTTTTTCTATTTTTTTGAGGGGGCATGTCAGGGGTAGAGAGTGGGCATTCCTGCATTAGTTAGCACATCTACATTACCACACGTCAACTAGTTAGAGCACAGATAATGCAGGAGCTTTTATCGCCTACAAAATAGGTGGTGGTAAGTGCTCCCATGGTTATTTTTAAAAATGGCCACATGCTAAAGACAAAAAATAGGCAATTAGGATTTTTATGGCCATGGTAAAAATGTCCTCAGTGTGCGGGAAAGCCTCATATAAGAGTACACTAAGGCCACTTTTATTACAGCTTAGTAAAGGGACTCTATAATTAGCCCCCAAGGACAAGATTCTATATATGGCACCTGAAAAATTGGCGCCGAAAATATTTCAATCTAGGTGCATTCTGTAAACCATGCCTAGATTTAGGTGTAGTTTATAGAATGTGCCTCACTGGTTTATAGAATATGCCTAGTGGCAGAAGCATAGCCAGGTTGAGGGCGTGGGGGAGCAGAGAGCGGACTGCTGATGACACCGTCACGTATTTTAAACACGATAGATCACGTAAAAAATAGGTGCCAGCGCTGTCGGAAGTCCACTTAGAGAAGCAGTCACTCCCTGGTGAACTCCTAGCTATACCTCTGCTTAGTGGTCATGTTTGCACCTAACTCTAGGCGCATCCATTTACACCAAGTAAAACTTGGTGTAAATAGCAGCGCTTAAGTTAGGTGTGGAGCAGGTGTATTTTATAAATGTGCACATAGATTTTCAGAAAACCCACGGTCTGCTCACTCCACACCCATGGCCAGACCCCTTTTTGGCACCTATTCTGCTGACTGATATCAGCATGCTTTAGAATTTACACGCACCACTTTACAGAATATGCCTAGCAAGCTGTATGTGTAAATTCTAATTAATACCAATTAGAATCAACAATTGCTAATTAAGTGGCAATTATGAATGCTGATTGGCTTGTTAAGTAATTTAATTGCATGCATAAATCCAGAATATGACCGGATTTGCACACACAATTTCGGTCACGATATACAGAATCTGGGGGCAAATGTCTACCCCTTGAAAAGTTGATTAAAACTCTCTTTGTTGATATATTGAAGATACTTAATTATTTTAGGGGCCCTTTTACTAAGTTGAGGTAAAATATTCAGTTACTGTTGCTTAACACAGGACTTTACTATGTAGTATCTGCAAATTTAATGTGACAACCATTAAGAGCATTCCCAGCAATTGTAGTTAAGGGTGGTGCATTAGATTTGCACATACCACATAGTACTATGCTAGGAATTACTAAAGAAGCACTTACCCCTGGATTCTGAGATCCATATGCTGCCCGAATACCATGGGGTTCGCGTGTGAGCCCTTACTGCCAAGTAAATAGGAGGCAGTAAGGGATCACGCTGTAAATGGTCAGGTACTAATTTTGGACTTAGTGCCTGGCCATTATTGCCGTAAATAGAAATTCAACTTTTTGGCAGATGCATTAAGAAGTGGCCTGAGCATGTGGGAAAATCACCCACTAAAAGTAGCACAAACCACTTTCTAGCGCACCTTTGTAAAAGGGCCCCTTAATGAGTGGTTTATGAAGGAACTGCAAAAATACTGCAAAGCCCCTTAACGTGGTTCTGCGGTAACAGTTACTGCATGGTAAAACCATGCGTTAAGTGCTTAGTGGTGAATTCTATATATGGCACTAATCAGGGCCAAAAATACTATTCTTTAAGCCATGCTTAAAGTTAGGAGCAGTTTATAAAATAACGTTTTCACCTGGGAGTAGCGCCTAACTTTAGGTGCGGCCATTTGCACCAACTAAAAAATGGTGCAAATGTATACACCTACATTAGGCGCTTATCCTCGTTATTCTACAACAACTCACGTTAACTTTAGGAATGCCCTCTTTACACCTATGACCATCCCATTTCTGCGCCCTGATAGCACATAAACACCAGCTAAATCTAATTAGTGTCAATAATTGCTTGTTAAAAAGCCAATTATCGGTGCTAATCAGCTCATTATTCAATTAAATTGCATGGACCATTTTTGGCGACTTTTATAGAATTAGGGGGTAAGTGCTTAATGTGGTTTAGTTAAAGGGCCCCTTAATCTGTTAAGGGTATATTTTCTTGTGCAAATGTTTGATTGATTGCACTGTTTCCTTTAACATTTCCAACAGCATTGACTGCATGCTTTATTAATGCTGGCACAATTAAGAGACTAGCTAAGTGTCCTATAAGTTTCTGGTCCCTAAAGATTTGTATCATGTAACAAACATCCTGTTGAAGGCACAGGTTTGAAAAACAGGAAACACAGTTTAAACTGCCTGTTCAGTAACTACCATGGTTTATTCTAGGCTGTTCATTTCAGAAATGCTGTACGTCAAGGTCTATTTTCTGATCTCAAATTCCCCTAAGGTTTTCTTGGTGGGGGGAGGAGGGCTTCTGATATGTCCCAGCTGTTTTTGAACAATTCATTCTCCCAACAATGAATTCATGAATAATAATGGAGAAACAATCCTAAGCATTAAATCATATTTAGCAAGGTGCAAAACAGGTCATCAGCAATCTTTATTTTCCATGTTGCATCTGAACATGGTGGTGATTAGAGCTGGATATTTTACTAATATAGAAGTCAAGGAAACCAAGATTTTTTAAAATGATTTATTTTTCAATGTTTAACTTTTTCTTTGACCCACCCTCATTTTTCTTATAGATGTTACCATTTTCTATGGGCTTTCAGAAATATTGGCTATTTTTTGTATTATGTTGCAATTTTGTATTATTAAGATCAGTCAGCAGAATAGGTGCCATGTAGTCACCCTCTAGGTGCCCTTAAATAGCTGCATTGTTACAGACTTACCCTCATTTATGAATTCTCTTTGACCCCTTTTGAGAAAATATTTAGCATTTTAGTATATTGGATTTTATTTGCAAAAGATTTTTTAAACATTTTTTATATGGTCCTAGATATTTTACCTAGTTTTTCTTGATTGTGATCAGCTTTGAACTCATTGAGTATTAGTGGAATTCAAGAAAAAGAGTGTAATGTAAAAAATAATACTTAAAATGCTGTTTTTTCCGCAGGTAGCTCTGACAGCTTGCCTCAATTGGGGTCAAGCACAGCTTAAATTATAGCTAGTAGAACCTCTTCCAGGAATATGTGCTAGCAACAGGCACAGAAGAAGAAATATTGCAGTCACTATATTCATCGCTATATAGTTTACTGTCTCTGCCTCCACCCTCTACAATAATAACTTGCCACATATGGGCGGGACAGTTGGCATTCAGTGACAGAGAGAAAAAAATTGCATAGACAGGTAAATGTAGTTTTGTCATATCTGCACACATTTCCTTGCATGCACATTTTTTTCATGCTGTGTGCCTGAATTAAGGTTCCAAAATCAGGCAGCCAGTGCTGGAAATCAGTGTTGGGTGCCTGCTTCATTTACTCAACCTGGTCCATGTCTAGTCCTTCCCTCTGGTAAATATTCTTGTGATTATTTTAAGGCATTTATTTTAGAAACAAAGATCTAGTAAATTTTCAACTTCATAAGTTTAGGTGACCAGTTCTTAAAGCTGAAAATCACCCTATTAGGTATCCTTAACATAACTTTTGCATCTGAATGAATAGAATAGTTGTTCAATTTCCCCTTTCTTTCCTTTCAAACTGCAATAACTTTTACTAACTGTGAAACCTTAAATCTTAACATCTGATTTGATTCCGCCCTTAAACAACAGATTACCCAGCTTGCTGTGCACGTTTAAAAAACAAACACAATCTGTTGAAACCTCCTGTAATTCTCCAGCCACTTAAATAAACCACTAAATATCAAATAACCAAATTCTACTTCAGGCTTTTTTTTTTGAAAGAAATGTTTTCCAAACTTGCTAATTTCTCTTAAAATCAATTCTTGCATGAAAACTGTAATGAAACCTTTTGGAAGTGTTTATAAATCATATCCACACATTATACCAATGGCATGAAAGCACTTTATCCAGTGTTTCCAGTAGTGAAACATAGGTTAGCACAAAGCAGATTATTGTAATACTGGAGATTTCTGTGGGCAGTCTTGTCAGGAAGGAAACTGATTGCATTTGCAGACACCCACAGGAAATTCCATTGCTCTGCTTGGGGTCATCTACAGATTGTCCACAGATTCCCAAGGAAATATGCAGCCTTTTCAGTGAGTCTGTAGTCTGCACTGTCCAGACAACCTAAGCAGTAGCTAGAATCTTGACAATCTTAACAGAGGATTTGTGAATCCAGAAGAATATTAATCACGCTCACTGTGGATGTACTAGACTGATTGGCTGATCTTCAGAGATAAATTAAATTACCTCAAATTAATCATAACATAACTTTTCTTTGAACCACAGGCAGTGGATGTGATTATAAATATTAAAATTTAAGCTTGGAGTTTTGAGTTTAGCTGATCATGATTAGATGATCACAAACCAGTTTGCATTTCATAAATGGGCTCCGCGTCATTCACACAATTAGAATTGTACTTATTTATTTATTAGGATTTATTTACCGCCTTTAGGAAGAAATTCACCCAAGGAAATGTACAGCAAGAATAAGCCAGGCAGGCAGTAGACAATTCAGCAGTAAAAAAAACCCAGAAAATAATAATATACTTTATGGCATAGTGTTACTTACAATGTCAACACAATGCACATTAAAACATCTTAATAGACAGCATAGGGTGTAAGTGGAGAAGGAAGATATACACAGATAAGATAAAGTAACTAACCTTAGGAAAAATTGCACATGGTATCAGCAAATCATCTCAGCTATGGTAGAAATGGATAAGCAACTCCTGCTAGATTAGGTGCAGCTGGTGTTAGTTAATGTGAGTGTGTGACTAATTAGTTGCGTCTTCCATTAAAGGCTTTCAAGAAGATCCAAGCTTTCACCTGTTTCCTGAAGTAGAGATGGTCTTGCATTAAGCTGGTATTTTAACATCCTGCAGTTTGCTGCCCATATCTATTTTAAACACCTAGAAAAGGCTCACCACGTCTTTAAAGGGTCCTTTAAAAAGATTAAAGCATTACAAATAGGGCTGCAAGTTAATCGCAGTTAACACTATGGTTAATTCTGAATTATTAATCATGATTAAAAAAAATTAATCACATTGCAGCCTCTTCTTCTCTCTTCCACTCCCATCCCCTGTTCCTGGCATGATCTAGCATCTTTATCCTCCACCCACGATTCAATGTCACCCCCTTTCCCACTAGTTTACCTTAAAGGTGGTCTTCTATTGGTCCCTGGCAGTGGCAGCATTGCACACATACTACCTGTGCCTTGCTCAAAAGCTTTCCCTGCATCCATGTTGTTGTTCTTTAGTGTTGGTAGCATTTTTATTTAATCTCACTTATATTTTCAAATATGCCAGTTTATGTAGCATATGGACGTACACAGAGGAAGTATAGTACATAATTACATAAGTATTGCCATACTGGGAAAGACCAAAGGTCTATCGAGCCCAGCATCCTGTTTCCGACAGTGGCCAATCACAAATACCTGGCAAGATCCCAAAAATGTACAAAACATTTTATACTACTTATCCCAGAAATAGTGGATTTTCCCCAGTCCATTTAATAACGGTCTATGGAACAGTCTATGGACTTTTCCTTTAGGAAGCTGTCCAAACCTTTTTTAAACTCCGCTAAGCTAACCGCCTTTACCACATTCTCTGGCAACGAATTCCAGAGTTTAATTACACGTTGAGTGAAGAAAACTTTTCTCTGATTCGTTTTAAATTTACTACATTGTAGCTTCATTGCATGCCCCCTAGTATTTTGGGAAAGCGCGAACAGATGCTTCACATCTACCCGTTCAACTCCACTCATTATTTTATAATAGACCTCTATCATATCTCCTCTCAGCCGCCTTTTCTCCAAGCTGAAGATCCCTAGCTGCTTTAGTCTTTCCTCATAGGGAAGTCGTCCCATCCCCTTTATCATTTTCGTTGCCCTTCTCTGCACCTTTTCTAATTCCAGTATATCTTTTTTGAGATGCGGTGACTAGAATTGAACACAATATTCGAGGTGCATTATAACATCCTCATTTTTGTTTTCCATTCCTTTCCTAATAATACCTAACATTCTATTTGCTTTCTTAGCTGCAGCAGCACACTGAGCAGAAGGTTTCAACGTATTATCAACGACGACACCTAGATCCCTTTCTTGGTCTGTGACTCCTAACGTGGAACCTTACATGACGTAGCTATAATTCGGGTTCCTCTTTTCCACATGTATCACTTTGCATTTGCTCACATTAAACATCATCTGCCATTTAGACGCCCAGTCTCCCAGTCTCGTAAGATCCTCTTGTAATTTTTCACAATCCTCCCGCGATTTAACGACTTTGAATAACTTTGTGTCATCAGCAAATTTAATTACCTCACTAGTTACTCCCATCTCTAGGTCATTTATAAATATGTTAAAAAGCAGCGGTCCGAGCACAGACCCCTAGGGAACCCCACTAACTACCTTTCTCCATTGAGAATACTGACCATTTAACCCTACTCTCTGTTTTCTATCTTGTAACCAGTTTTTAATCCATAATAGTAATGGAATAACTTTTCATAGGTACAGTAGCAATTTGTTATAAATGTCATTTGGAGGGGCTGATTATAGGGACACTCTAGCACTGTTATATTCATGCAGAGATTTTTTTCTTCTGGTAAAGGCCACTAAAACAGACATCATGTTATGAGACTTTTTATAAAACATCTGCCATTGTAAAAGTGCTTTAGAGTAAGTTAATATGTACTTCTTTTGTCATGATGAGGGTAATGTTATAACATATTGCCTAACAAGTAGGTGCCTATTTTAAGGCTATTTTATATTTTAAAAAAATGCATCCATGTGTCTTTATAGAATATTCTCAGAAAGGGACCCTTTTACTAAAGGGTTGCCGTGTGGCAACCCAGAAATACTTCCTGCCCAACGCAGGTGCCGGTGGTGGTTCTACCCCCAGTGCACAGCATTTTTGGCACTAACAGAAATATTTTAAAAATATTTCCACTGGGGGTTACTGCTAGGTTAGCACAGGATACATTTCCGCCACCTCAATGGGTGGCAGTAAGTGCTCCCCCCAAAATGGCTGCATGGCAAGTGCGAACTTACCACAAGGCCATTTCATTTTCCTACCTTTTAACCTGCTGCAGTACAAGGGGACTCTGCATGCTGCAAAAACGCTTCCACTAGCGCAGGGCCCCTTTTACCGCAGCTTAGTAAAAGTGACCCAAAACCTATAGAATTTGCAGCTAACACACATTAGCCTATGTTTGCATCTGCTCGGGAGTAAGTGTAAAATACATGGATGAAATAAGTGCATAACTGTATATTCTATAAACCCAGGGCTCAATATTAAAAAAAGAAAACTGAGCTCCTAAATGTGTGCTCCAAAGTTTAAACACAGAAAACAAACCCAAAGGTAAAGGTAAAAACCCCTACGTAAAATCCAAGCAGAAATCCAAATAGTAGGGGTGGACCAAAGAATCTTCATAGCCAGGGTCAAGTGCATGTTTGGTGCTGAATAAAACTTGTTGCATTATATTTGGCTGTGATGATTTTTTGGTTCACCCCTACTATTTGGATTTCTGCTCTGAAGTTCGGCCATATGTAGAAGCATAACTTTTCAGCTGAAATTTCATCTTAGGGGTCGAAATTCAAAGTGATGCAACTAGCCAGGAGAGACTTCTGCCTAGTTCAATCTCTTGTGCAAGACTATTTGCTGATATTCAGGGGCCCTTAACCAGATAGTGCAGCTGAATATCAGCATAACCACCAAAGTCATAGCCAGCGATTTTGTGGGCGGTCCACAAACATTCAAGATCTAGGCTTCAACTACTGTAGAACACAGTTCCTGAATTGATTTGTAAATCTTGTAAGCACGATAATGTTATTCCTTTATTATTTCATCCTCCTCCTCCTCCTCCTACTATTTAGCATTTCTATAGCGCTACAAGGCGTACGCAGCGCTGCACAAACATAGAAGAAAGACAGTCCCTGCTCAAAGAGCTTACAATCTGATAGACAAAAAATAAAGTAAGCAAATCAAATCAATTAATGTGTACAGGAAGGAGGAGAGGAGGGTAGGTGGAGGCGAGTGGTTACAAGTGGTTATGAGTCAAAAGCAATGTTAAAGAGGTGGGCTTTCAGTCTAGATTTAAAGGTGGCCAAGGATGGGGCAAGATGTAGGGGCTCAGGAAGTTTATTCCAGGTGTAGGGTGCAGCGAGACAGAAGGCACGAAGTCTGGAGTTGGCAGTAGCGGGGAAGGGAACAGATAAGAAGGATTTATCCAGAAATGTAGTGCACGGGAAGGGGTGTAGGGAAGGACGAGTGTGGAGAGATACTGGGGAGCAGCAGAGTGAGTACATTTATAGGTTAGTAGAAGAAGTTTGAACAGGATGCGAAAACGGATAGGGAGCCAGTGAAGCGACTTGAGGAGAGGTGTAGTATGAGTAAAGCGACCCTGGTGGAAGACGAGACGGGCAGCAGAGTTTTGAACCGATTGGCTACTTTTCCAAGCGAGAATTATATTTAAAATAGCTATGGATGAAGTATATATGGAGGGTCATTTTTGATATGACGTTGAAATCCAATCCACATAAGGTAACCAGAAAAAAATAGGACCGCATAAAACACAGTCATAGTAACATAGTAACATAGTAGATGACGGCAGAAAAAGACCTGCATGGTCCATCCAGTCTGCCCAACAAGACAAATTCACATGTGTATACCTTACCTTGATTTGTACCAGTCTTTTTCAGGGCACAGACCGTATAAGTCTGCCCAGCAGGATTCCCCGCCTCCCAACCACCAGTCCTGCCTCCCATCACCGGCTCTGGCACAGACTGTATAATTCTGCCCTCCACTATCCTCGCTTCCCAACCACCAACCCCTCTTCCCCCCACCTGCTCCGCCACCCAATTTCGGCTAAGCTTCTGAGGATCCATTCCTTCTGCACAGGATTCCTTTATGTATATCCCACGCATGTTTGAATTCCGTTACCGTTTTCATCTCCACCACCTCCCGCGGGAGGGCATTCCAAGCATCCACCACCCTCTCTGTGAAAAAATACTTCCTGACATCTTTCCTGAGTCTGCCTCCCTTCAATCTCATTTCATGTCCTCTCGTTCTACCGCCTACCCATCTCTGGAAAAGATTTGTTTGCGGATTAATACCTTTCAAATATTTGAACGTCTGTATCATATCACCCCTGTTCCTCCTTTCCTCCAGGGTATACATGTTCAGGTCAGCAAGTCTCTCTTCATATGTCTTGGAACGCAAATGCCATACTATTCTCGTAGCTTTTCTTTGCACCGCTTCTATTTTTTTAACATCCTTCACAAGGTACGGCCTCCAAAACTGAACACAATACTCCAGGTGGGGCCTCACCAACGACTTGTATAGGGGCATCAACACTTTCTTTCTTCTGCTGATCACACCTCTCTCTATACAGCCTAGCAACCTTCTCGCTACGGCCACCGCCTTATCACACTATTTCATCGCCTTCAGATCCTCGGATACTATCACTCCAAGATCCCTCTCCCCCTCAGTATCAGACTCTCACCGCCTAACACATAAGTCTCTCGTGGGTTTCTACTCCCTAAGTGCATCACTTTGCATTTCTTCGCATTGAATTTTAATTGCCAAACCTTAGACCATTCTTCTAGCTTCCTCAGATCCTTTTTCATGCTTTCCACTCCCTCCCGGGTGTCCACTCTGTTGCAAATCTTAGTATCATCCGCAAATAGGCAAACTTTACCTTCTAACCCTTCGGCAATGTCACTCACAAATATATTGAACAGAATCGGCCCCAGCACCGATCCCTGAGGCACTCCACTACTCACCTTTCCCTCATCCGAGCGAACTCCATTTACCACCACCCCCAGTAACCGAAGTGAGGCTTACCGGCCTGTAGCTTCCAGCTTCTTCCCTATCACCACTTTTGTGAAGAGGGACCACATCCGCTGTTCTCCAATCCCTCGGAACCTCTCCCATCTCCAAGGATTTATTAAACAAATCTTTAAGAGGACCCGCCAGAACCTCTCTGAGCTCCCTCAATATTCTGGGGTGGATCCCGTCTGGTCCCATGGCTTTGTCCACCTTTAGCTTTCCAAGTTGTTGATACACACTCTCTTCTGTGAACGGTGCTCTATCCACTCCATTTTCAGGTGTACTTTTGCCAGTCCCTTGTGGTCCTTCTCCAGGATTTTCTTCAGTGAAAACAGAACAAAAGTATCTATTTAGCAAATTGGCTTTTTCTTCATCATTATCTACATAGCGTTTCGCTGTATCTTTTAGTCTCACAATTCCCTTTTTAGTCATTCTCCTTTCACTAATATACCTGAAGAAATTTTTGTCGCCCCTCCTTACCTTTCTAGCCATTTGTTCTTCTGCTTGCGCCTTCGCGAGACGTACCTCTCTCTTGGCTTCTTTCAGTTTCATCCAGTATTCCTCCCCGTGTTCCTCTTCTTGAGATTTTCTATATTTCTGGAACTCCAACTCTTTAGCCTTTATTTTCTCAGCCACTTGCTCAGTCCTATCTTTGTCCAGTTTAACTTATGCAGTTAAGTGCTGAATAAGTTCCTGTATGACCTGTGTATCACCGTTGCAGGTGACTTCAGTCCAAGGCATGGCATTGCCCTATGCCATTACCCAAGTCACTAAACCCCTACAGATGAGATTAGGGGCAAGTCACATGGAGACTATTCAGCTCTATGTTCTGCCCAAAGCCATTCATCCGGTGATCCTGGGAATGCCATGGCTACGCCAGCACATGCCGCAGATCAACTGGGAGATGAGGGATGTGGCCAGTTGGAGTCCTCGGTGCCAGGAGACCTGTCTTGAGACCATGGTTCCACCCAGTTCTAAAGTGGAGGCGGCCACCGGGAAGGTAAGGGCCCAGTGCCCTGGGCTTCCTACTGAGTATCAAATGTTCCAGGACGTCTTCGATGCCCGGGAAGCAGAGATCCTTCCTCCTCATCGACCATTTGATTGCGCCATTGACTTAGTGCCGGGACAGATCCCACCTCGGGGACGATTATACACCCTCTCTCGCGGAGAGTCAGATGCTATGCGGCAGTAAGTCCGGGACAACCTGCCGAAGGGCTTCATTCGACCCTCTTCCTCGCCGGCTGGCGCGGGGTTCTTTTTTGTGGCCAAGAAAGATGGATCATTACGGCCATGCATCGATTATAGGGGGTTGAATGCCATCACCGTCAAGAATAGATACCCCTTGCCTTTCATCCCGGAGCTTTTTGACCGAATCCAAGGGGCCACCATTTTTTCTAAATTGGATTTACGGGGTGCTTACAATCTAGTGCAGATTAGGCTGGGGGACGAATGGAAGACGGCCTTCAATACTCATGAAGGGCATTTTGAATATTTGGTCTTGCCATTCGGCCTTTGTAACGCCCCAGCTGTCTTCCAAGATTTTGTGAACTCCATTTTCCAGGATCTTCTATACTCATCGGTCATCGTATACCTGGATGATATTCTCGTTTTTTCTTCCTCATTTCCGGAACATGTGAAGCATGTCCGTACGGTGCTTCAACGACTGTGGGACCATCACCTCTTTGCGAAGCTCGAGAAATGCGCATTCCATCAACGCAGCCTCCCTTTTCTGGGCTATATCCTTTCAGCAATTGGATTACGGATGGACCCCGGGAAGGTGCAAGCTATTCAAGATTGGCCACGACCACAGGGATTGCGAGCGCTCCAACGGTTCCTAGGGTTCGCTAACTACTACAGACAATTTATACACCGATACTCTGTAATAGCCGCTCCCCTTACCGCCTTAACCAAGAAAGGCGCTAATGTTCGGGATTGGTCTCCGCAAGCCATCGAAGCTTTCGAACTTCTCAAGAAGGCTTTCCTTTCTGGGCCGGTTCTTCATAGTCCTGATCCCCAGTGACCCTTTATTTTAGAGGTGGACGCCTCAGCGGTAGGAGCAGGGGCCATCCTGTCACAGACCTCGGAGGCGGGGAAGCGGCATCCCTGCTTCTTCTTTTCTAGGAAATTCACAGCGGCCAAACGGAATTATACTGTGGGAGATCGGGAACTGTTAGCCCTCAAGTTGGCCTTGGAGGAATGGCGATACCTCTTGGAGGGAGCAGTGCATCCGATTTCCATCATCACAAACCATAAGAACCTACTTTACCTGCAGGATGCTAAGAGACTTAATCCTCGACAAGCCCGATGGTCCTTGTTTTTCACTCGCTTCAATTTCCGCCTCAGCTTTCGCCCTGCAGAGAAAAACGTCCAGGCGGATGCCTTGTCTCGAGCCTTTGACCCATCAGAAGAAACCGAGGAGTGTCAGCCCATGCTGGACCCAGCTTGCATTGCCGCGACTACGCTCACGACTCCGGGGAAATCCAGGATCTCAGTGGCCCCTCGGTTCCGCAAGAAGATACTGAAATGGGGACATGCTTCTACGATCGCTGGACATCAAGGATATCATAAGACTTTGCATCTTATATCTCGCTATTATCGCTGGCCCCGCACGGCCCAGGATGTCCGGCAGTATGTCACCACCTGTCCCACTTGCGCTCAATACAAGAGACCTATGGGGAAGCCCTGGGGGTTGCTTCAACCATTGCCAGTGCCTCAAGCTCCCTGGCAGGAACTGTCAATGAATTTTATTACAGAGTTACCACCTTCCCAGGGGTGTACCGTCATCTGGGTGGTGATCGACCGTTTTTCTCGAATGGCCCACTTCATTCCCCTGAAGGGACTTCCATCAGCGGCAGCTCTTGCCCAGCAGTTCATTCTCCATATCTTTCGCCTGCATGGGATGCCTATCCGCATCATCAGCGAGCGAGGTCCTCAATTTACATCTCGATTCTGGAGGGCCCTGTGTTCCAGCTTCGGTATCACGACCCATTTCTCCTCAGCCTACCATCCGGAGACCAATGGAATGGTAGAACGTACAAATCAAACACTGAAGCTATACCTCCGGATGCATGTTAATGCGCGACAGGACGATTGGGTTTCCATATTACCCTGGGCAGAGTTTGCGTATAACAATAGTCTCCATTCAGCAGCGCACACCTCTCCATTCTTCGCAGCATATGGATGGCATCCACGGTTGCCCCTTCCTATGCGACCAGCACCAGGGGCAGCGTCTGTCTCTGCTCCACCTCAGCTCTATAGAACCTTGACCGATCTCCGCACAGTATGGAAGGACATACAATTCCACCTTCATCGGGCCACGGAGACTTATCGGAGGTTTGCCGATTGCAAGAGGCGATCCACTCCTCAGCTGGCACCAGGTTAACGGGTTTGGCTCAATGCTCAGAATCTCAAGCTCCGACTGCCATCCTTCAAATTCGCACCCAGATTCATTGGGCCTTTTGCCGTTGCGGAGCGTCTGGGGGCAGTTACCTATAGACTCCGGCTGCCATCTCGTTTCAAGATACACAATGCATTTCATATTTCTTTACTCAAACCTTTTGTCTCGTCTAGGTGGCATCCTCGGCCCAAGGTGGGCCCTGTACTGGACGTGTCCTCAGAGCCAGAGTTCGAAGTTCAAGACATCCTGGATTCCAAGGTGAGGAAGGGACGTCTCTACTATCTCTTGGCATGGAAAAACTACGGACCTGAGGATAATTCCTGGGAACCTGCTAGTCAGATTCATGCTCCCAAGCTGCTCCGTGATTTCCATGCCCGCTATCCTTCTAAACCAGGCCCGGAGTAGAGAGGGAGGCTCTGTCACGTTTCCTGGCTGTTCTGAGCTGGGCACTGGTGGCCATCTTGGATTCAGGTTTATTCCAGGGTTTGGCTGCCATCTTGGAGAGGGCTGTTAGGCCAGGGCAGCCATCTTGGAGGTGGCAGCTGCAGGAAGGAAGCCCTTATTTGGTCGTAGGGTGTTTCTGATGGGGGGCTGCCATCTTGTTTTCAGCTGTGCCTGGTTGAGCCTAATTCCTTCCTATTTAAGGCTCTGCCCTCAGTCTATCAGTGCTTCGGCTTCTACTCGGTTCACTGACTAGTAGCAGTGCTTTGGATCTACTTCTGACGGATACCTGGTTCTGACCTTTGCCTGTTCCTGGACCTGCTTCTGACCGCTGCCTGGTACTGACCACTGCCTGTTCCTGAACCTGCTTTTGACCGCTGCCTGGTACTGACCCCTGCCTGTTCCTGGACCTTCTAGTGACCGCTGCCTGGTGTTGACCTGTTGCCTAGCCCTGGTTTTCTGTGACCTGCTGCTTGGTCTAACCCTGTGGACTTTGTGCTGGACTTTGTTCTCTCTGTTGCTGGCCGCCCGAACTCAGGGGCTCAACTCCTGGGGAATGGCGGGAGGCACAGAGAGGAGTCAGGGTTTTGGCCGACAGCCCGGTGAGGGTTTCCTTCATCGTGTTCAAGGGCTCACCTCTCCGTGGAGATACATTACAATTAGTCATGTCTCTAAGGTACTGTTTTAAAGTTATGCTACTCTTCTCATTCCTGTCATGTTACTGTTAATCTGTTTGCTAGCATTGTCTTTTTGAAATTGTATTGTTAATTTTAAAACATTAAAAGTGTTGAAATTTTAAAAAACACATGTAGTACTTGTATTATCTCTGTGTTAGCTCTATGGGAAGATACTGGACATGTCCACAACAGTCAAGGCAGAGGCCTGGGGTTACCTTGCATTAATTTTGGCCATTGATACAGGGTAACGTCAACATTTTAACACACTTTTGAAAAGGACTCTTAGGGCTCCTTTTACAAAGTTGTACTAGCAATTCCGGTGTGGCAAATGTAACAAAACCCATTTGATTCCAATGGGCTTTGTAGCATTTGCAGCGCCGGAATCACCAGCGCGGCTTTACATAAGTAAAGAAATATTGCCACACTGGGACAGACCAAAGGTACATCAAGCCCAGCATCCTGTTTCCAACAGTGGCCAATCCAGGTCACAAATATCTGGCAAGATCCCGAAAAAGTTCAATACATTTTATGCTGCTTATCCTAGAAATAAGCAGTGGATTTTCCCCAAGTCAATTTAATAATGGTCTATGGACTTTTCCTTTAGGAAGCCGTCTAGACCTTTTAAAAATCTCTGCTAAGCTAACTGCCTTTACCACATTCTCTGGCATTGAATTCCAGAGTTTAATTACATATCCTGTTCCACTCTACTCATTATTTTATAGACCTGTATCATATCTCCCCTCAGCTGTCTTTTCTCCAAGCTGAAGAGCCCTAGCTGCTTTAGCCTTTCCTCATAGGGAAGTCGTCCCATCCCCGTTATCATTTTCATCACCCTTCTCTGTACCTTTTCTAATTCCACTATATCTTTTTTGAGATGCGATGACCAGAATTGAACACAATATTTGAGGTGCGGTTGCACCATGGAGTGATACAAAGGCATTATAATGTCCTCACTTTTGTTTTCCATTCTTTTCCTAATAATAGGAAAAGGAGCCGTTATTTTGTTGTGTCACTTAGATTTTGTATTAAAATAACAGCAGACATATTTTTTTTCATAATGAATATTAGCTTTCCAGTAATACTAGTGGTCTGTGCCAATGACTTATGCCTGCAAAATAATAGTGTACCTAAAATTCTGTTCACTAAGTTGTGATTGCATAGTAACATAATAAACTATAGCAGATAAAGACCAAAATTACAAATTCAGTCTGTCCAATAGTGATTTGTTCAACATAGGTGGATTATTATTATTTAGTTAACACCTACAAATTTTCCTATGGAATCCTTATCTTCATTCACAAAATAACTAGGAAAGGATAAGCCAGACATCAATTGGAGCGTCCATGCTGCGAGGTCATCTAGAAGCAAAGGGATCTTGGATTCTCTATACGAAACTCTGTAATAGGGTGGATACCCCGGAGGGTGTGGATAGCATGGGGAAGGATCTAGCGAAGCATGAAGAATGGTCCAATAATTGGCAAATAAGGTTGAATGCTAAAAAATGCAGGGCCATGCACTTGGGTTACAAAAATCCAAGGGAAGAGTACAATATAGTGGGTGAAGTGCTTGTGTGTATGAAATGATCGGGACTTGGGGGTGACTGTGTCTGATGATCTTAAGGAGGTCAAACAGGTAGAAAAGGAAATGGTGAAAGCCAGAAGGATGCTCTGGTTCATAAAGAGAGGGATGACCACCAGAAAAACAGAGGTGATAATGGCCTTGTATAAGTCTCTGGTGAGGCCCCATTTCGAATATTGTGTACAATTCTGAAAATTGCACCGTCAAAAAGATATAACTCTCCAGTGCCCCAGATACAAATAAGTACCTATATAAGGAGTGGAGGAGAGGCCTAGTGGTTAGGGTGGTGGACTTTGGTCCTGGGGAACTAAGGAACTGAGTTCAATTCCCACTTCAGACATGACATGTTGAAAATGCTCCTCCATGTCTGTCCCCATACACTTTATGATGAAGATCATTGCCCTCTGAACTGACTCCATACTGTTTTTATCATGTTGGCTTCACAACCATCTCTAGGAAATCATTCAAGACATCCACCAGCCATGCACAGGAACAATATTTCTTGATTTTGTTCCTGAGTGTACTCGCTTGGGAACTTCTTTTTATGATTCCTAATTCTAGAATACCATTTCTATTAAGAAAATTGATTCTTGTGCATGATTAATGCCTTTAGGCATATAAATGTCTCTATCATATCTCCCTATCTCTCCTGTTCCTCTGGAGTATATACATTTACATACTTCTGACACAGCATTATTTTGGTAGTCTTCTTTTGGAGTGCCTCTAACCTATCTCTGTCCTTTTCGAGATGTCACCTGCTTTATCCTCATCTTTTTGCTTATAATGTTGAAATATCTAAAGTAACAATTTGTCTCCTGCTCAATCAAGTTAAACACTTAGAAATGTCACCATGGTTGACAAATGCTGTCCACTGCCATGAACAGCCCTAATTTTTATGACAGGTATTCAGACTCCTGCAAGAATATGCATTATAGCATTCAAAAACTCCTCGGTTTATAACAGACAATATAGAATTCACAGAGAGAGTAGTGGATGCTTGGAATGCCCTCCCGCGGGAGGTGGTGGAAATGAAAACGGTAACAGAATTCAAACACGCGTGGAATAAACATAAAGGAATCCTGTTCAGAAGGAATGGATCCTAAGGAGCTTAGCTGAGATTGGGTGGCAGAGCCGAGATTGGGAGGCGAGGATAGTGCTGGGCAGACTTATACGGTCTGTGCCCTGAAGAGGACAGGTACAAATCAAAGTAGGGTATACACAAAAAGTAGCACATATGAGTTTGTCTTGTTGGGCAGACTGGATGGACCATGCAGGTCTTTTTCTGCCGTCATTTACTATGTTACTATGAGTATCGGGAATTCCGACCTCGTCTTGGATAATCTGTTTAATGACTCACACAAGGATGGCACACGGAAAAAGTCCTCTGTAAATTCTGCCAGGATACTTTAAAAGCAATCTAACAGCTGAATGATATAACAGCAACTCAATTGTATTATTAAGGAATAAGTGACCTGGTCTCAGAATGTGACTGTATTCTCTATTCCACATTCCAGCTAGTTAATTTGAAATGCATTCCATTTGAATTCTAAACACATCTCCACAAGTGCATTTGAAGCCTTAATGGACTGTATTACAGACTCATTTGCAGCACACAAATATATGCTTAAATTAACACATACTTAAAGCTTGTGAGCAGTAGTGCCAATCATCAAGATTTCAACTCTTGTTACTACCTATTACTTCAGTTCTTTTAAGCATTCAGGGGCTGATGCAGAGAGCTGTAAATTAGAGCCCTGTGCTGATGACTGAGTGCACATTTTCTAATGCAAACTTACTGAGAAAGTTTTGCCCGCTGATGCAGTAAGCTAATCATATGCATATTCAATGCACACAGAACTTGTACGTTAGTCAAGGCAAGCACGTGCAACGGGGCAGCTGGAACTATGCGCTTGTCCGAGCAAAACGAAAGTGGCAGTACACATCTGCGCATGAGTTGGAATGTTACGCTATGGATAAATATCAGATCTCAACACTCTTTGAAATAATAATTCACCTGATATTTAAATCCACACTCTAAAGCTCTTTACTTCAAAGAACCTCAGTAGTGTCACTCGAAGCAGTACACTTTTACCATTGAGATTTAAACATTCACTTCTTCATCTGTTCTTATTAATAATTTTTTTGCCAACTTTTTAATTTTTGTAAAACATTTTTACTCATCTTTTTATGATTCTCCTTTTTAAATGTTGACTCGGTGGAACTGTCTTCCGACATGCACCATGTTTCGCTAGTGCTGTTTCAAGGAAAACCCCTCTGTGGAATACATCACAATTAAGATGCTACTCTTCATAATACCCCTCTCTTACTAGTAAAAAAGGCCCATTTCAGAAAGCAATGAAACGGGCGCTAGCAAGGTTTTCCACGATCAGCGCGATCGCCGGTATCCGAGTCCTTCTCCCCGCTCCCACGTGCTGCAGTGCGTGCGCGAGCTTCTCGCCTACCTGACAATGTCCCATGGTATTGGCTGCAGGAGAGGAGGACGCAGACCGTTGGCCCTCGCTGGCGCTCTGTTCGGATTCCTGGGCAGGGGGAGGAGTAGGGAAACATGCTCCGCGTGTTTCCCTACTCCTTCCCCTCCATGTTGGACACTCGCGGCTCCTCCCCTCTCCCTGGCGTTTCCCTACTCCACCTCCACATTGGACACTCGTGGCTCCTCCCCTCTCCCTGAAGTCACGATCTACTCCATGAAGGACACCACCACCGGAAGCCACCAGGCAGCCTCAGAACGTTGGAGGTGAGCTTTATTATATAGGATAATTAGTGATTTTTACCTCATATTCAGCCAGACCCATCCTACTGACCATTATCTTTACTTCAGCCAAGATGGCAGCTCCCAATTTCACCATGCTATTATACTATCACATGACTATGAACCCACCAGTCACTACAGCCATGTTCAAACTAACATCATCCATTCTATCTCTGCATTTAATCCCTTTGATGTCACTGTTTTCAATTTAAAGATCCATTGTTGTTTTTAAAATTCAAAATTCTCTAAATATGCCCAACCTATAAGTCATCAGCTGCTATATGGGTATGTCCTTTTGGTTATGTAGCCCCAGGGGTTTTTTTTCCAGAAATGTTTTGGTAGCTATGCTTACTTTTTCTTTCTTTTTTTTTTTTAAATGTTGGCTAAATCTATGCTTATTCATGGACTTTAAATGAATTTTTATCCTAATTTAGTTTATTTATTTATTTTTAATATAGTTATGAAGAACCTTAATATTACCTTATTGTTATTCTTTTATAATGTTCTGATCTGTTGAATTGCTGATTGTAATTTGCCTCAAATGGAATAAAAAAATAAAACTGTGACCTAAGTTGTCATAGCTAAAGGTTGCAGATAGATGTATTTTTTTTTAAAAAGAGAGATAAAATTGATCCTTGCAGAACCTAACAGGTCACTGGGTTTGAATCTAAAGAAAAATCCTCTAAAAAAAAGTAGTAAACCAAATCAACATCTGTTTCTCTATCCCCAAGCCACACAATCTCATTAATAAAATGCCGTATGGTATCAAACTGCAGAGAGGTCTCAAAGGATCAATAAGACCCATGGATCTCCTTCTGTTAATGCAATAGAATCCTTTAGAACAGCAACCAAAATGGTTTCTGCATTGTGTCCAGTCCTAAATTTTGATTATCTCTCATAGAGAAGCTGATGTTGCATTATAAAAGAACCTGTCTGCTCAAACACTGCTTATTCAATCATCTTAGCTAAAAAAAAAAAAAAAGGCATGTGACAAGCCACTAATCAATCAAATCAGACTAGAGGCCTTTTTCAAACGTAGCTATTTTTTTTTTTTTAATAGAATCTGGAGTACTAGTCTCCAATAGAAAGACATTTAGAAGATGCTAAAAGAAAAAAGTCATAGAAGTCTAGAGTGGCTGTCTTAATTAGTCAGGTAGCACATAGGTTCCAAGGATACAATCTGTAATCCCTCCTATCTGTTTGAAAAGAGTTCAAACTCAAAGTTACCTTTCTCTAACCTTCATCTCTGATGCTTTTACTCAAGGTGACTGTAGCTTGCTGAATCCTGGAACGAATATCACTAAATGTGTTTGTAAAATTGTCAGCAAATCTCTCACATTCAGCATTAGATGGAGAAATGACAGAAGCATTATTAGCAGGCAAGACCTAAGATGAAACAACACAAAAAGCTCAGAAGTTCAGTGTCTTCATTAATCTAAATGAATAATAAAGCTTTTTTTGTGTTCAAATTTGCTGAAATATAAAACTGACAAAAAGATCTGCAAACTGTCTTATCAAATTGAGGGGAAGTCTGCTGCTCTCTGCTCTCTAGTCTTTTCCAATTTCAGTTTTCTAAATTCATCTGCAAACCAAAAAGCAGCCTTAGATCTTTTTCATGGGACTCTTTTCATACATCAGCAATCTTCTCACTTCAGCTTCTCAAATACTTGCTGTATCATTCACAGAAAACCTGTCACTTCCCCTCATCCTGCCTCCTTCATGTAGTTTATTGCAGACTGCAAGATATTTGAATATTTCTATCATATTATATCTCTTTTTCCTGTCTCCCTTGTAGGGAGTTGTTTAAACTTTGTAGAATTCGTTTTGCAGGTGTTGATTCAATTTCACAGTCTTTCTCTGAATGACAGCCATCCTGTTAATGGCTTTGCAAAGGTCTTGCCTCCAGAACTAAATAAAGTACTCATGGTAAGGTCTCATTAGTAGCCTATACAAGGTTAATATTATCTGCTTTTTTCCTGCTAGTGATACATACATAGTACCGTGAGTAGCATAGTAGATGACGGCAGAAAAAGACCTGCACGGTCCATCTAGTCTGCCCAACAAGATCAACTCATATGTGCTACTTTTTGTGTATACCCTACCTTGATTTGTACCTGTCCTCTTCAGGGCACAGACCGTATAAGTCTGCCCAGCACTATCCCCGCCTCCCAACCACCAGCCCCGCCTCCCACCACTGGCTCTGGCACAGACCGTATAAGTCTGCCTCTCCTTATATACCTGTACATACCGCAGCACTTACTCTGTTTGGAAATCTTCAGTGCTTATGAGGCCTTGGACCCTTTTCTATTTGGCAGTTAGTGAAACCCCACAGCCGGTTGGATTTTCAGGCTATGAAATGAGATAGATTTGCCTACATTAGAAATCTCTAGTATACAGTATGCTAAAGATGTTTTATGCATATTCATTGTGGAAAGTCTAATAATCTATCTTGCTGTTGGGCCAAAATTTAGAAAACACTGGACTACATTTCTGCATCCTACATACAGACCATTTTGCCAGTTTTTCTGCTGTCCTCATTGTGTCTCCCTATAGATTCCCCTTAGGTTCCTATGTAATATTGCTAATTAAGAGGGTCTTTTACTAAGGCGCACTGGCGTTTTTAGCATGCGCTAAAATAGGCGCATGCTAAACGCTAAAGATGCCAAAGTATCCCTATGGGCGTCTTTAATGTTTAGTGCGTACCTATTTTCAATGCATGCTAAAAACGCCAGCTCGCCTAGGTAAAAGACCCCCCCCCCCCCTAATTTACTGAAAAGAAAAACTATGCCTAGCAATGAACCTTGAGGAATGCCAGTGGCCCAATTTATTTTCACTAGCATGGACTCTACTGTTCTACCACTGTCCAACTACCTAATTGCAAAAAGGAGGCATTTTGGCCAGCATGTTAAAGGACTGACATAATTCGGAGTTTGAACAAGTAAGTGCCAATTTTACAACCTATGGGCATAATTGCCTAATGTTTAAACAACTGGATGTCTAGAAACATCCAATTAACGAGGTGAGTAAAAACATATATTTTAAAAAATTTTGAGGTAATTTTAAACAGCAGAGATATAAGCACAATTGCCTTTTCAATCACTTGTCCAAATTCCTGGTTCAAATGAACTATTAGCTGATATGCCTGACTCAGCTCAGGTGTAAATACCATTTTTTCTGCCCACCCACAGAGATACCAACGGCAGCTCCTCCCAAAGTCTGAGATTTGCCTCCCTGATGAGTGTGACTGAAGTCCAGTGAGTGAGGTCTTTCTCATGGTGCATTCAGAGTATAAATTTGGAAAGATTTGCAAATGGAAGAAACGCCACAAAATGATATTTAGATTTCTTACTTTAGATCACATTTTGTTTGCTGTTTTGAAACAGTTTTACATAACTTTGATTCTAGGCACCTCAAAACTTGCATCCATTTATATGCCCAAAACAGTCTGAGACTTTTCTGCTCATACCAAAATTTAGACCTTTGTTTTATCTTAACTTGCACAGATCCACATGATTGGTAGTGCCCAATACTATTAGTTTTAGGTGTTTTCTGGTTAATCTTCTTTAGATATGTACTGACAGGGCCTGAATGTGGATTTTACAGTGGCTTTTTTTTCTCTTAAAAATATTGAAAATAGAGGACCACACCACGCACATGTGCAGGAATTAACATAAGTACATAAGTAATGCCACAGGCAGCCACAAAGAAAATCCACTTCATTTCTTGCATCAGATCTACACCTTTAATCTGGCAGAGATCATTACCCCTCAAAGTGGATAAAAATCAGATCAGGAGATGAAAAATACTTTGCTTGGAGCAACATCAGGAGAAGCTGGTTCCAATACGTGTCCTGCAGTCCAAGCCAGTGGATCCTGATGCCAAGGGCAACGAAGCCAAGATGGAAACCCCAACGAGATTCAACAGCACAGTTTCTGGCGTAAAAGATATAGATATGGCAACACATCCACACACAAATCTCAGCAGGCAAGAATCCTGCAACAAAACTAAAACAATATTAGTAATCACCCCCTCCAGCCCAAGTGCCCATATACATAAACCCCCATGCCTTCTGAGAGCCTTACATTGGGTGTGGGCAAGATAAGGATCCTACAGCATCCACTTCCAATGATCACTCACTAGTCTATATATATATATATATATATATATATATATATATATATATATCCTATAGTATATCTCCTATCAAACTGAGCTCTCTTTTTCATCAAGCACTGCCATTTCCTCCCCTCACCCTCCCCACTGACAGTTTGAACTTCGTGGGTGTGGCTTGGATCTCTTTCAGGGAGAGAAAACTAACAACTTATAGCAGCAGCTTCAGAGAGCATTTTCCATCTCACAGATAGGCTGCAGAGAATACCTTCTCCTGCTTTAGACTTAGCCTGGCCTCAGAATGACATCCTATAGTATATCTCCTATCACCTTCTCCCACTACTCCAACCAGAGTTACACCTAATCACACTGACCACCCTTCAACATCTTCTGTCCTTCTGTGACTGTTCTCTTGTGCTTGACTGCTTAAATATTTTAAATTTAAATGCTTTACTTTTTGTCTATTAGATTGTAAGCTCTTTGAGCAGGGACTGTCTTTCTTCTGTGTTTGTACAGCGCTGCGTACACTTTGTAGCGCTCTAGAAATGTTAAATAGTAGTAGTAGTAGTAGTAGTCTGCAATCCCTTCGGTTCCTCTTTCACACCAGTTTGATTAGGACCATGCCTGAGCTCTGGTGATCACTGCAGGTTCTTTGTCTCCTTGTTCCTAATGGAAGGTATGCCAAAGAGAACCTATAGGATAGTATGGTGCTGACCAGAGTTTAGGTGAGGTCCTTATTTTGTTTGAAACTTGGAGGCTCTGAAGCTGCTGCTGCTGGATGAATAATCTTCATGCCACATTCTCCAGTCTGCTTACCATAACTATGGCTCTGTGGAAGCAATTTGAGATACAGAAGTTATCCTACTCTTTGCAGCTACTGCCTGCTGCCCTAATCAGGGAATAGAGCATGCTAATTGCAGGTCTGTGCTTCCACATGATTCAGTCTCTCTGCTCAGCTCCCCCAATGGCATTTGTCACACGCTTAGGAGGTAATTCTATAACATAGGCACTAACATAAATGTTTGGTATAATAGCATTTGCATACATGCATGCATATATGCATTAAGGGGCCCTTTTACAAAGCTGTGGGAGGGCTAATGCACAGGTAGTGTGCACCAAATTGGCACTATTGCTGGGATAGCCTGTGCGCCCGGCGGTAATTCCGAGTTTGGCATGTGCTGAATCCTGTGGTAGAAAATATTGGCTCATGCATTCATTACTAGTAGATTAGACTACTGTAATTCTCTATTGATTGGCTCCAGTAAAATTAGTCTACAACATCTACAGTTGGTACAAAATGCCACGGCTAGGCTACTAACTGGAGCCAGAAAGTCAGATCACATTACACCAATATTACATGAACTGCATTGGTTACCTGTTGAAAAACGCATAGAATTCAGGATGTCATGACTCATTTTTAAAGTCCCAAATACTTGTTTAAAAAGTTAATTGAGTATTCTCCATCACATGAATTGTGTTCTTCTCAGAAAGGACTTCTTAAATTGCCTGGGTTGGATATTGTCAGATTGACTTCAACTCGGAAGCAAGCATTTTCTTATAGAGGACCGTTCCTATGGAATTCATGGTTGCAGTGTTTTTCTGACTGTTTGTTGTATTATCGTTTTCAGAAAATTTTGAAGAACTTACTGTTTTAGCAACACTTCAGATAATTTATTAATTTATGTTTTAGTGTTGTAGTTTTTATATTGCTTGCACATTGTATGATGTATGTTTATCACTTTGTTGTAAACTGCTCAGACATGTTAGTATAGACTGGTATATCAAATTAATAAATCCAATCCAAACTGCCAAAATTAATGTGTATCTGTATATTTGCAAAGGGGTGTACATATGGACTGAGCTAGGGTAGAGCATGGGTAGAGCTCAGACTTACAGACAAACCTTTATAGAATACTGTACATAACACGTGTTTCTGCAGCACTTAGGTGCTAAAGCTTCACCAGCCCTATGGATGACCTAAGTGCTCACACCTAAATATTAACCCCAGGATTCTATATATCGTGCCTTGATTTCCACACAGAAATCAAGGCATATTACATAACAATGTGCATGGATGTTAACAAGCATGTTATCAGCACTAATTAGCATTAACTAGAATTTATACACACTACTTGCTAAGCGTATTCTGGAATGTGGTGTGTGTAAATTCTAAGTCACATTGTTGAAAAGTAGGCATGGTTATGTGAGTAGAATGGGCGGTTTGTGGTCATTTCTAAAATCTATGCGCATTGTTATAAAATGCACCCACTCTGTGCCTAATTTAGGCGTTGGAATTGACACCAGTTTTAGTTAGCGCAATTGCCCACGACTAAATTTAGTCATGTGGAGCAGCACTTGGCATACTTTATAACGTATGCCTAAATTAAAGCTTACTTTATAGAATGCACTTTGATTTCTGCATGGAAATTGAGGCACAATATATAGAATCTAGTCCTAAGTGTGTATATACCCAGTTAGGCTGATATTCTATAAAAGAAAGTAGGTACCCATGTTCCTGGCATTCTGTTATAGAATTGCCCTCCACATGCATGTGACTTGGTATGTCTGAACCCAAAACATGCTCATATTAGGTGTTATTTTTGACAGACTTTAACATTTCAGCTGCACATTTCCCAAGTGACCAAGCACTACTTTTATAAACTGAGGCTGATCTATGCAGTACACAATCTTTTCATCCCACAGTTCTACATATTCATTGGTTATTTCAAGACTAGACTACTGTAATTCCCTTTGTTATGGCATTCATGACAAGGACATACAACTTGTTCAGAATATAGCTGTTAAACTGAGAACAAGCTCTCGGAGATTTGACTATATGACTCCTCTCCTTTGTGCTGGACATCGGTTCCCAGGTTGTCATAGATTCAAAATCCAAGACATCGCCTATACCTTTCATGCCTCCTAATACCTTGCACACCCGCCCGTACTCTGTGCTCCTCACAGCTGCATCATTTAATAGTTTTGTCTTTTTGATGTATTTGCTATGATTTTGTATGGAACTGTATTTTCAGTGTAGATGGCCCTTTCCTTTGGATTGCTCTCCCCTCTCAGCTTTGTTCAAAAAATTCATTGACTAGATTTAAAACTGCTATTTACATGTGTAAATGTTATGCAAGACTTCAAACTGACCTCCTTAGCGAATCAGAATAGGCTTGTCAGAACTAGAGGACTGGCCTAAAATCTCCCTTCTGGATCTTCTTAATGTAGCATCTCTGATTTATGTTGCTTAGCTGAATTCTCATTGTTAATACGTTTTGCCCTTATCCTACACTGGTTCGCTTGCTTAGAAGTCCATCCAGGCCAAAAGTACTATGCTTCCCTGATCCACTGTTTTTGGTAATTCAAAGCTTTCAAATAAATTTGTTTTAGAAGATCTCCATTTTGTGAACCCATATTGTCTAGGGTCCTGTTACCTGTCCAATTTTTAGTAGTGTCTCCATAATTGTGCTTGCTCCTGAAGTTAGATAGACAGATCCATAGTTGCCTCTTACTTTTTATTTCTACTTTTACCAAGCACACATGAAAGTCTTAATAAAGGAGCTCAAGTGTGTGTTGCCTTCTATTCAAACCCTACTGTAGTGGCAATTCTATAACCGTGCACTCCCTTTTAGGAATTCCAATGCTGTACAGCTAGAGCTTATTCTATGTTGGCATCTGGGTGCCTAGATTCCGTTATAAAATACTAGCATAACCCCATTGGCTCAACACAGTTACACCAGCAATAGACCTCAGTGTGACAAGAACACATCTTACTTACTGGTGGGGGGGGGGGGGGGGGGGGGTTAAGATGAACTAATAACTTGTTCAACAGTAAAACTGTCAGATGCTGAGATTTCACTTCAGACCGATATCAAAATTCTTAGAGTAACATTGGACTCTACATTGACCAGAAAGCTTTCTTTAAACTCAGTCATCTCCACGGAATTAAGCCTGTTTTGGAATCATCACATCTGAGGATGATACTTCAGGCCTCAATAACTAGTCAATTAGATTATTGTAACATAGTCTTGCTGGGTCTATCTAATTCCTCAATTCGATGCCTACAGCACGTACAATATGCAGCTGTCAAACATATCTTAGGAGACCGATTAGTTGATTATGATTAAATTGTACTGGCTTCTGCTGCAAGCTCTATTCTGGTTCTAGGGCCTTATGTTCAGTTCAAGAGATAAGACTGAATGTATCATCTATGTTAACATGTCAGAAGACGATTACCAGGAACAGAACTATAATTGCTAAGGATATTAGAAGTATTACTTGTTGCACTACATTTAGAAAAGTGCTTAAAACTTGTTCACCCAATATCTGAATGATTCTGTAGTTTGAAGCAAGTTGTGTTAATTTTAATTAATGTTTTAATTAGTAACTCAATGGAATTTTGTTCCATTTGCTTTATACTTTGTAATTCACCTTGAGCTTTTGTTAGGTAAAGTGGAATAGAAATGCCCATATTAGATTAGATTAGATTCTATAAATTATGCAGGTAATTGGGAGTCCTGCCCATGCTCCACTCACATGTATGTCTCCCCTTACACTATAGCACGCAGACCCTTATAGGGTGCTTTGATCTGTACGTGCTACTTTTCTCTGTATTTATATGCACAAAGGGGCATGTGCCCATATGCGCCTAGTTATAGAATTGCCCTTTATATAAAAAACATAAGAACTCAAGATAAGAATTTTTCAGATGTAACTAAAGAAACACAGAAGCTTAGAAGGGAATTTTTTCTCTTCAGGCCTGCTGTTGGGAGCTTTATCCTTCCTTAAATTTCCTTGTTAAATACCTATCTACTAAGTATGTTTTCTTCCAGCATGCACAGTTATCAGCATTCTTGGTTGCACATTGACCATCTGTCTTCCCGCCTGCTGTTTCTATAAGCACTGCTATGGAATAAGGGGATCCCTGTCAGTTATTAAGCTAGAGCCCAGGCATTGAGTTGGCTCCTTTATTTTCCTATATTATTTCCTATTGATATTCTTAAGTTTTTCTCCCCCCCACTTTTTTTTTTTGGGGGGGGGGGGGGAACTGGAGTGGGTGATTTGATAAACATAATTTTTGATTGCTATTTGTTGATAATTTATTGTTTATCATTCTATTTTCAGTACAAGTATTGTTCTTGGTTGTTACGTAGTTTGTTATATTTCAAATATCATAAATAAAAAATTGAAGAACTGGACTTGTCTCCTTTTCAAAAAGAAGAAACAGTTCAAAGGCTGGGGTGAGGCGCTTACACTGGAAATCTGTGCATACTGCAGTGTAGTATCATTTTCTCCACCTGTTTTATCAAAATCTAATTGCATCACACTGATTGAAGAGAAAACTTTGTTTCTTCCCTATTAAGATGTCTCCCGCATGCATAACTATTCTATGACAGAATTCTGTAAAGAAGTCTGGGACAATCTAGACTTCTTTTTCCAGGGAAGACATTTGTGTTAATGGAGTTGCAGCTTCCCTTCTAGGACCACGCAGTTTGGCACTTGAATTCTCATCAACTAATCTGATCTCGGATGTTATCCAAACTCAGCTTGAACCAGAAAATGCCATAAGCTCAGGTGCCTTGGATCTCGTAAAGCATCTTTGTACTCCTCAGGAGGCTGATTAAACTCATTATTTGCTATCCAAAAGTCTTCAGGTGCTGATTGACCTTTGCTAAATTTAAAAACTCTGAATCATTTTCTTTTGATAGCATGTTTTTAAAGGACAGTGTAGAAGACACATAAGTCATTCCCCAGGAAAGCAAATTGAAGCAATGTGCTTTCAAGCACATGTGGACTGTTAGGAGTAAATTTTAGAAGCTTAAGGTGTCATTTATATGACTAAAAGCAGATTTATAAGTGTAAAATGGCATATACACTTAAGTAGTGATTTTATGAGATGCACTACTTATGTATATGAATGGCACAGAAATTTTTATTGGTGTATGTTCTGTGCACTCCTTCAAAGTATGTATGTATTTTATATTTTGTCATAATTATGGACTAAATTCTCTAAATGGATCTCAAATTTTGTCATCCCCCCCAAAATGAGTGCTAAGCGCTATTCTATAAATGGCACTGTTTATAGAATAGCACTTAGCACCGGGATCCACACCTACTTTTAGGCAATGAGGATTTACACCAACAGAAACCTAGAGTAAATCCTTGTACCTAAATCTGATGCAGATCTGCCTTAGTCTATTACACTGTGTGCAAATTCTAGGAAAGCTCCCAACCTGTCCAAGCCCTTCCCATGGCCACGTCCCCTTTTTGGAGTCCCTTTATAGAATTTCCAGTACAAAAATATGTGTGTAAATTCTAATTATTGCTAATTAGCACCAATAATTGATTGTTAGTGGCCAGTTATTGGTGCTTATTGGCTCATTCAATTAAATTGTGCATACAAATTAGATGCACACCCAAATTTACGTACTCAGTTTTGAGCACCATGTATAGAATTAGGGGGAATACCCATATAGAGTGATAGTTTTACCTGTCAGCATTGACACCACCTTTGATTTATGCATAAATGCTCACTAACTTCTTATCTGGACCTGTGCTTTAGAAAAAGGGCCTAATGGAGAGAACTATATTTACCTCTTTGGCATTCCAATTCACCTATACTATACTATGCTATATTGTTTCTTATCATTCGCAAATTTCTTCTTAGTCCTCAATTCAAGGAGAATTACAAATAAAATAACATTAATACCAAGTAAAATACAATTAAATTAATTCTCAAACAGACACATTTTTAGGGCCTTACAAAATAAATAATAGGAGCCTAATTGCCTTAATCAGAGAGGAAGCCTATTCCATACTTTAGCCTCCTGATAAGCAAAAGTAGATTCTAACAATTGCCTACAGCGAACATTTTGAACTGACGGAACGTTCAATTTAAAATGCTGCGAATTCCAAGCAGAGATGAGTGACCTCCACCAAACACAGCAGCTCCACCAAAAGAGGGCAATGCACAAATTGGCAGTTAATGGCTGCCACCACTTCTGCATTGTCAGAGTGCAAAACAACACACTAATTCTCCAATCGCCTATCTTATAGCACCAAGGCAACCCAGACAGGGAAAAGTCCAAGAAAGCAATAGTGGAGCACCAACCACGCTCCTGCCACTAAGATGACCACACCTGTGTGCACCAAGATCCTTCAAAATAAATCCCCAAATACCCACCCACCGAGGCATCAGTAAACAAATCTGCATCCTTAGAAGACACTGAAGGCTGGGCCACACACAAATGCCATGAGAAAAACAGTCACCACAGCCACAAATCCTTTCCTATCCCCTTTAGACAACAGGGCCAATCAGTGAGCAAACACCTCATGGGAACTATCTGTGCAGCAAAATTAAACCACCCCACAAGTGATTGTATTTCCCACAAAGACAACTTCTACTTAGTACAAGCCCCATTAATATCCTCTATCAAGTCCTGCACTTTCTCCCTAGGCAACATTGACTCCATGTGAACTGAGTTAAGTTCAATACCCAGGAAGCTCAAAGAAGTACAAGGGCCTTCAAATTTGTCCACTGCCAACAGTATCCTCAATACTTGTGACACAGAAATGCTGAAAACAACTGAGAACACTGTGCGTTCCCAGCCATAACCCCAAACAAAAAGTCATCTAAATAGTGAATGACGGAGACAAACCCACTCACCTTCTGCACTACCCAATGTACAAATGTGGAAAATGCCTCAAAATATGCATGAGACAAACTCCCCATTGTCATGCATTTGTCATAATAAAATTGGTCCTCGAATTGAAAACCCAACAGATGGAAAGACTGTGGGTGCACTGGCAATAGCCAAAAAGCAGTCTCTATGTCTGCTTTCACCATCAATATACCAGGCCCTAACACCCTCAACATTTCCACTACTTCATCAAACGAGGCATAGCGCATGGTGCACAGACTAGGGTTAAAAAAAGAGTCAAGGTTAAATCCACCCGGAGTCACAAAATATCGTTTCCTCACCCTTGAAAACCAAGTCTCTAAGTTGACCTTGAGTGTCTTTCACTCACTTTGGAAACAGTGAGAGGGGTGCTATCCAGTATTTTGTACTGAGTGTCACATGTATGATAATCTCCCAGTTGGCAAGAGGTTATATGTGTATGCTTGAAGCAAAGAGCTTCTAGCTGTTAGTCTGGTTGTGAGCCCTTGGGCCCCGGCCGAGGCCTAATATAGGGGTTAGGCCAAGGCCAAGGGTGGGCCGAGCAGGCACTACACACTACCCCAGCTACCAAGCCCTGTACACACACACACAGCAACCAACTTGCACCTCAGAAAAGGGAAGATAGGGCAAACAGGTGGGCCTCACGGCCTAACTGGAACCAACTCACACTTAGGGAGGGGAGAAAGAGACTAAACGAGGGGTCCCCCATGGGGACTGAAGCACCAGAAACACCCTCGGTGCTGGTAATCAAGGAGAAAAGGAAGCATACACAGAAACACGTCAAGCCGTAGCCCACCACACACAAAGAAAGTGAGGGACTGTAATATAGGATACTGTAGGCAGAGACCCTCAGCAAACAGGGAAGGGAAAAGTTCGCAAAATGGAGTGCAGAGCCTAACACATACACCAGCACAGAAATGGACAGTGCTCTGTAATACAGGAGGTAGTATAGCAAAGAAAGGACTGAAACAGTCACAAAGGGAAGACTACAGTAAACAGATAACTGCCAGAAGCAGAGAAGCACTGCAGACAAAGGGTTAAACCAAGCTCAGTACACAGACAGCAACCAGAGGCAGGGACCACTGCAGACAAAGGGTTAATCGGGAGTACATTGAAAAACAAACAAATAATCCCCACGGAGAGAAACAAAGGGCAGGAGCTGCCAAGTAGAAAACAAACTCGGCACGAAGGGAACTCTGAAGGAAGGGAAAGAAGCTAAACAAACGAACTGGAACAGAATGAGGAGGAACTCACCACACAGCACCAGAGCAAACAGAGAAACCCAGGTGTAGTGAGAGAGGTAATTAGACATACGCAGGCAGCAGCTGGCAGACAGAGACAGAGCAATAGGAAACTGCAAGCCAGGAAAGGAGTAACAATTCCACACAGGCATAGAGCTAATAGCTCAGACAGAGCAAAGGTAAGGCTTCAGCAGAATTGGAGAAAATGCCAAAGCAGGGGTTGACGGGAGAGGTGAGCTTAAGTAGATCAGACTAACATCAGCTCAGTCCCTGACGGACCAATCGGGAGTGGCTTCAAGCATTCCCCTGTCTGACTAGCAGAATTCTAACAGATTCATAACACTAGCTCTTACAGAATAAGTCAGTTCTCTTCAGACTAGAGCAGCAGACTTGGAGTAGCTGAGGGAGACAGAGAGGTACATAGAGGATACCAACAGGGACATTGTAGAGAAGTCCCTCCTCCAATCTGGCAGCCCCTGTGCAGCCTTGGAGGATGGATGTCTCCTAAAAGAAAAGCATCACTCTGGTAAAGTAGGAAGCAATCTTGTGCTAGGACTTGCCCACCAGGGGATGCAATATCCTCTCAAACTGAGGATGTGTCCCCAGGAGCTTCTGCCCAGGAGGGAAGGGTTAGGATAGCTGTTGTAGCTGGATTTGATCATTCGCCATGTAAATAGCTGGGTGGCTGTGGCTGTAAGGATTGCCTGGTTCCTTGCCTGGAATGAAGGTGGCAGACCTCACACATTACTTAGATGTGGGGAGGAGCCAGCTTTTTTGGTACCTGTAGGTACCAATGTCATAGGAAAATGAGGGAGGAAGGTCCTGGAAGTCAGATTTAGGCTCTTAGGTAAAAAAAAACAACCCTGAAATCCAGATCCTCCAGGGTAGCATTTTTAGAAATGCTCCCCGTTCCAAGTACAAGAGGAAGGTATAGCTCCAAAGTCTCAATGTGAGTTTGAGAGGATGGTGCAGGGAAGAGATATTTAGATTTGTTAGGAACAGGGTAACATTCAGGGAAAGGGGGAGCCTATTCAAAAATGATGGACTCCACTGTAACCAGAATGGAAACAGGCTGCTGGCACTAACATTTATAAAAAGAGATATAACAACTTTTAACTAAAATGGTTTTGGGGAAGAGGGGGGGGATGCAACAATTGCCCAGGAGTGCATGGATCAGTGTGGAGTATCCTTGAAGGATACTGTTGAAACAGGACACTTAGGGAATCCCAATACAGAGGTTTCAATGGTGAAAGAAAGCCAGGAGTGTTTAATGGGAGAACAGATTAAAGGCTGCTAATTATTCCCATCAACTTCTAAGCAGCTTGTAGATGCAAGGAAAAAAACACAATTTGAAGTGTCTGTATACAAATGCTAGAAGACTAAAAAATAAGATGGGAGAGTTAGAGTATTTAGCACTAAATGAAGAGGTAGATATAACTGGCATCTCAACCTGGTGGAAGGAGGATAATCAATGGGACACTGTGTTAACAGGGTGGAAATTATATTTCAAAGGTAGAGTGGATCAAATGGGGGGGGGGGGGGGGGGTTGTGCTATATGTTAAAGAATGAATTGAGTCAAAGCAAATAAACATTCTACATTAAACAGATAACAGTGTGGAATCCTTATGGATAGAAATTCCATGTGTGAGGGGATGAAGTATTCTAGTAGGGCTGCACTACCATCCACCAGGACAGAATGAACACATGAAGAAATGTTTGCAGAAATTGGAAAAGCTGGCAAATTGGGCAACAGTATAATAATGGGTGAGTGTTGGGGAGGTAATATTCATAGATGTAATAAATGACTAGTGAAGGCAGATGTGGTCCCTCTGTACAAGAGTGGCAGTAAGGAGGAGGTTGGGAATTACAGACCTGTTAGTCTCACCTTGGTGGTGAATAAACTAATTGAAATGCTTCTAAAGCACAGGATTGTGAGGTTTCTAGAATCAAATGAACTACAGAACCCGAGACAGCATGGTTTCACTAGAGGCAGGTCTTGTCAGACAAATCTGATTGATTTCTTTGCCTGGGTGACCAAACAGTTGGATATGGGAGAGGCGGTAGATGTGGTGTACTTGGATTTTAGCAAAGCCTTTGATACGGTTCCACACAGGCAATTGATAAATAAACTGAGTGCCCTCAGTATGGGCCCTAAAGTGGTTAAGTGGAAGGAGACAGAAGGTGGTGGTAAATGGAGTTTGTTCCTAGGAAAATGATGTTATCAGTGGTGTCATGGAGGGATCTTTCGAAGCTTGAAGAATGATCCAGCAGTTGGCAACTCAGATTTAATGCTAAAATCCAAGGGAAAGGTGTAGTATAGGGGGTCAAGTACTTCTGTGTATGAAAGAAAAGCGAGACTTGGGGGTGATTGTGTCTGAAGATCTCAAGATGGCCAAACAGGTAGAAAAGGTGATGGTCAAAGCCAGAAGGATGCTGGGTGCATAGGGAGAGGGATGGCCAGCAGAGAAAAAGAGATGATAGTCTCTGGTGAGTTCCCATTTGGAATACACGTGCAATTCTGGAAACCGCACCTACAAAACGATATAAACAGGATGAAGTCGGTCCAGAGGTCAGCTACAAAATTGGTCAGTGGTTTCTTTCATAAAGCATATGGGGACAGACTTAAGGCTCTCAATATATATACTTTGGAAGAAAGGTGGGAGATATGGGATATTATAGAGACGTTTAAATACCTCTGTGGCATTAATGTACAGGAGGTGAGCCTCTTTCAAATGAAGAAAAACTCTGGAATGAGAGGGCATAGGTTGAATATAAGAGGTAATAGTCTCAGGAGTAACCTAAGGAAATACTTTTTCATGGAAAGGGTGGTAGATTTGTGGAATAGCCTCCCACTGGAGGTGGTGGAGACAAGGACTATGTCTGAATTTAAGAAAGCATGGAACAGACACGTGGGATATCTCAGGGAAAGGAGAAGATAGTGGTTGCTGTGGATGGGCAGACTGGATGGCCATTTGGTTCTTATCTGCCGACATGTTTCTATGTTTCTAAGACAGGAGGGTGGCCAATGTAATGCCAAGTTTTTAAAAGGGTACCAGGGGTGATCCAGGAAATTACAGATTGGTAAGCCTGACTTCAGTGTTAGGCAAAATAGTGGAAACTATTATAAAGAATAAAGTTATAGAACACATAGACAAACATGGTTTAATGGGACAGAGTCAGCATGGATTCAATCAAGGGAAGGCTTGCCTTACAAATTTGCTTCATTTCTTTGAAGACATGAATAAACATGTGGTAAAGGTGAGCTGGTTGATGTAGTATCTTGATTTTTAGACAGCTTTGGACAAAGTTTCTCATGAGAGACATCTGAGAAAATTAAAGACTCATAGGATAGGAGGCAATGTTCTGTTGTGGATTAGGAACTGGTTATTGGATAGAAAACAATGAGCAGGGATGGAGGAGAGTGAATAGTGACATGCCGAAGAGACCAGTGCTATTTAACATATTTATAAATAATCTGGAAATCAGGTGATTAAATTTGCAGATGACACAGAACTATTCATAGTTGTTAAAATACATGCGGAATAATGTGTAGTGCACTTACGTGCGTAAGGCGACAATTTTCTGTGCACTAACATGAGCATGGTGCATGTAACTGCACAGACTCAAGTATAGAATTGCCTTTTTAGAATGTAAGCACACCAGAGTCAGGAAAATACCTACTGTACCTGGATGTAACTGACCTGGAACTGCTCCTGCAAAAGGCAGGCATAATGGAATTTCTTAGCGTCTGATTAGTCTAAATAAAGAATGGCTTGCAAAACATTTTCATACCAATCCCTCCTTGCAGCATACTGCATTTAAATGAAATGGTGGCACTGAATAACAAATGATGCTACATACTTGTAATTTCACTGCTGCTTTCTGTAAAATCTGTATATTAAATTCCAGCTATCCCTATTTCATGAAACTAGAGAAGAGGTGCCTTGCTGAAAAATTGAAATTTTGATGATGATGATACCCAGCTATTACTCCCAGACTAAAAACTTATGTCCCCCAGATCTTTCAGACCCCTTTGCTATCTATCTATTTGAACTGCAATTTCGATTTTAATAGCTTAGATCCTGTTACACATGCAATCAATTTTACCTGTGTAAAATGAAAAGAAACACAGTATCACCCTACTGAAGTGAAGGTATTAAAGGAAGAATTTACCTGCTCATGAAGGCACTTATAAAACTGCTGACGGTGTACACATATAAAAGAGGTATAGAAATCATAGGGCATATTTTTATGTGATAAATATAGACATTCCCAGAGGCAGAGGATAGATGGAGTGGAGGCAGGATTGGCACTTATTCATGTATTATATAACACTTGCACATTTGTTGCCAGTTCTCATACATTCTTACACATCCCAGCCACACTGTTGCGCATTATGGGAAATACATGTACTACTACTACTACTACTACTTAGCATTTCTATAGCGCTGCCAGGGTTACGCAGCGCTGTACAAGTTTAAACATGGGGAAGGACAGTCCCTGCTCAAGAGAGCTTACAATCTAAAGGTAAAAACTATGTAGTCAGTGTAGGTATCAGGAATGGGAAGGTGGTTAGGCACCAAAAGCAAGGGAGAAGAGATGGGCCTTGAGTAAGGAATTGAAAATGGGCAGGGAGGGCGCATGGCGTATGGGCTCAGGAAGTCTGTTCCAGGCATAAGGTGATGCGAGGAAGAAGGGGCGGAGTCTGGAGTTAGCGGTGGTGGAGAAGGGTACAGAAAGGAGTGATTTGTCCTGAGAGTGGAGGTTACGGGTGGGAACATATGGGGAGAGGAGGGTAGAGAGGTAATGGGGGGCTGCAGATTGAGTGCACTTGAAGGTCAATAGGAGAAGCTTGAACTGTATACGGTAGCGGATTGGGAGCCAGTGAAGCGACTTGAGGAGAGGGGTGATATGAGAGTATCGGTTCATGCGGTAGATAAGACGTGCGGCGGAATTTTGGACAGATTGAAGGGGGGATAGGTGGCTAAGCGGGAGGCCAGCGAGGAGAAGGTTGCAATAGTCAAGACAAGAGGTAACGAGTGAGTGGACGAGGGCTCGGGTGGTCTGTTCAGAGAGGAATGGGCGAATTTTGCTAATATTATAGAGGAAGAAGCGACAGGTCTTAGCTGTACATTGCTGCATGTGTGTGGAAGAGTGGCCTAATGTTTAGTGCAGCAGATGTTGATCCTGACAAATTGGGTTCAATTTCCACTATCAGCTCCTTGTGACCTTCAGCAAGTCATTTAACTCTCCATTGTCCCAGGTACAAAAACTTAGATTGTGAACTCTCTAGGGAGAAAGTACCTGCATATAATGTGTACAGCACAGTCTATGTCTAATAGCACTATAGAAATGATTAGTAGTAGTAGTCTAAGTAGTCATGCACATAGATACACCTACCTCTGAAAAATACATACTGTACCTGAATGTAACTCACGTTGAACTACTGAGAAATGTGTGAGCCAAGTCCTAATATATGCACCCAGGGGGCAATTCTATAACTGGAATCTCTAAATAGGTGCTGGAGAGTATGTACTAGGAGCCTATTTTATAAAGGAAAGTAGGCGACTTTTCCTTTACAGAATACTATCATAACTCGATTTATATACACCTAACTTTTATTCGTTCATACTTACGCCAGCCATGGAGCTGGTGTAAGTGCAAGCATGTGAATGCATCTGCCTATGTTCTATCCGTACTCCACCTCAGTGTATGTCCATCTTGCAAGAGGGTAACAGCAGAACAGTGTTTGGTGGCATATAGATGTGAAAGTGTGCATATTCACGCAGATATTATGTTAGTGCCTCGCAGCAGCGTACTAAGGGCGGGGCAGTGGGGGCAGTCCGCCCCTGGTGCACGCTGCAGGGGGGGGGGGTGCAGGGAGCAGCCACATGGCTGTTAGCACCACCGGTTCCTTGCTCCCTCTGATGTTACTTCCTGTTCCGGGGCAGAGGGAGCAGGGAACCGGTGGAGCTGACAGGCACTCGACTGCCCCCAGCACCCCTGGAGGTAAGAGCAATGTATGTGTGTGTGGGGGGGGGGGGGGAAGTTTGGAGGTGTTGCGCCTGGGGGTGGGCACGACACTGCACAGGGAGGGGATGACAATGCTGCACTGGGGGGGAGGGGTGAGCAGTGGCGATCCACCCCGGGTGGCAGCCAACCAAGGAACACCACTGGTGCCTCGCTAGTTTCCAGTAGGGTCGCTTTATAAAGGCACATAGACACATTTTTGAACTTTGAGAAGTTGAGCTGAATGGAAGAATTATGGAATATATTTAGAAGAAAGATCTGACCCTGACATGGAGCAGTGCTTGAAATGTGATCACATTGGTGATTTGGTTGCTTTCGTTTTAGTGAAATCACGACTTCTGCCTGATATTCAAAGCGTTTTAAATGGGCCAGAGAGGCTCATGGCCATTGAAATTGCTTATCCATGGCTAGCTGCAAATGTTCAGCAGTACTTAACTAGTTAGTGCCATTGAATATTCGTGGTTAAACCCTGAGCAGAAATGGACTACTACTACTACTTAACATTTCTAGAGCGCTACTAGGGTTACGCAGCGCTGTACAAATGAATAACTAAGGACGGTCCCTGCTCAGAAGAGCTTACAAACTTGTGGGCACTCCAGGGGCAGAGTGGGCACTTAGGTGGTACCTAAAAAAATCAACGCTGAAATCAGTGCCAACTAAATGTGTTTTATAGAATATGCTTAGTTGATATCTCAGCTCCTATAACTATGTGCATCCATTTACACCAACGAAAATGTGGTGTAAATCCAAGAATGTCCACAAAATGCCCATTTCCCCACCCATAGCCATGCCCCTTTTTGCCTGCACACATTAGAAGTTTGGCACACTTTGTTGCAGAATACTCTTAGCGAGTTGTGCGCGTAAATTGTAATCAGTGCCAATTAGTGTTCATTATTGCTTGTTCAGAGCTGTTATCAATGCTGGATAACTTGTTAAGCCAACTAAGTTATGCACTTTGTTATAGAATCGGCACAGATCTCTAGGCGCACTATACAGAATCCAGGGGTAAATGCATAAGATAACCCTATAAATTGGGTGGCATAAAAAGCAGTCCTATCTTTATGCACTTAAGGGCTGAATATTGCACTTAACCACACAAGTTTTAGGGGGTCAACATACAACTGGATATTCAATGCTGGTCTCCAGACATGGTCCAGCATTGGATATCCAGGAATATAGCCGGTAATGGACACAAAAACGCTGACTGCCTCCAGCTCAATATAGCTTGGACTGGATATTATGAAACTTGATTTTTTAATATTTGTAGTTTGTTTATGGAGTCAGTGGACTGATGATTATATTTTTGCAAAGTGTGTCATTGGTCAAGAAATTAGACCTTAATACCTCTGATATGATGGTCCATTTTTAAATTTTTTAGTTATTTTTCAATAAGTTTTTGAAATAAGTCTTTCAATAAGTTGATCACTGTATAATTAAAAAAAAATGACTTTAATATAATAATCTTTGAATAATGGTGTTTCATTGAAGAAACTTTTTATAAAGTAGACACAACATATGTGCCTATGTGCCCAGTTAAAAAAATATCCTCTGTGTGTAGAACTTGTGGCAATGACTGATGACAGATAATGCAAAAATATTTACATGGAAGGAAGTGCTCTGTGTATTAGATTCAAAATAGCATCACATAAAATATTTGGGAATGCATGCCTACATTTCCTTTATGTTTCTATTTTTGTACAGTGTTAACAGTAGCACAGGTAGATACATCTATACAATGATCTACAGTGCAAACTGAATTACTTCCTATTCTTCTGTCTATTGCAGTGTGTTCTTTATGAAGTTAAGGCACGAAAAGAAAACAAACCTAGTCACAACAAATAAAGGAAAAGAAAATTAATATTTTTAGAAGAGGATGAACTTGAAATTATGGAGCCATTGATAGCTGCAAATGAAGTTCAATTATTTTATATCAGTGTCCAAAAGTTCTTCTGAATAACAACATGATATTTTGCAAACAAAACAAAACAATGACAATTTTCTTAAAATCTAGCAAATTCTCAGCCTCAAAAATTACAATTACTTTGCATCCGTGCTGTGATCTTACTGCACTACTATATTCTTGAACCCATTGCAGTATAACTTCATTTTAACATGGAGCTGTACTTAGAAATTTCTGGTTCTGCCCCTCTGGTTGCCATATACAATTTATAGCTACCAAATGACAAATTCCTGCGTTAAGACATAGCAACTACAAATTTTACTATGGTTTATGGATTCACTTCAAAATCTCAGATCTGGGTGTCTTCCACCTAAAATATAGAGATTAGAAATAGCTAGATCAAGGGTTGTCAACGTGGGCTACCTTTAAGATGTATTATTTTACTACAAACTCAAGCAGTTTAGAACAGGTCCCATTTTACATAGTGAGATCTAGTTCCTAATAGATAGCGCATGCCATCTAAATAGCTGAAAGCTGTTAAAAAAATCCACAACCATCTTAACTTCAGGAAGTCACTGAAAACCATCTTGTTCAAGAAGGCATACCCCCCGGATCCAACTTAAATGCCTACATCCTGCGACACAGCAAAACCATGGACCGTACTGGACACTTATAACCATCCCTTCCTTAAACCTTTGTTCTTTAAACACGTGATACTTTTATGACTACTTCTCTATTGTGTATTTGTATTCTACTGAACCGGAGCTCACCTCCATGGTACTGCAATTAAGTGGGAAAATGTGGGGTATAAATGTGATAAATAAATAAATAAATAAATAAATAATAACTGAGGTTAACAGTAAAAGAACACATCTTAGTGGTAGCCCATGTTCATAACGTCCTCCCTATATCAGCTATTATATGCAGGAAATACAGGGCACCCTTGCCTTCTGAGTTTAAATATTGTGTGGTAAGCAAACTTAGGGGCCCTTTTGCTAAGCAGCGTTAGGCTAACATGCGGGTAGAGCGCGTCAAATTGGCACTACTGTAGGGGTAGCACTGGAACCCTGCGATAGTTTTGAAGTTGGCATGTGCTGTTTCCCATGGTAGACAATAATTTTCTATTTTCTACCGCGGAGGGCACACTACCTGATTACCGTGCGAGTAGCACATGAGCCCTTACTGCTAGATCAGTGAGTGGCGGTAAGGGCTCAGGCAGTCAGTAGCCACACGCTACTTTTTAATTCTAGCACATAGCCATTTACTGCTACATTTAAAAAATGCCTTTTTTTCTCAACTGCGGTAAAAAAAAATGGCCCAGCGCGTGCCAAAAACACATGCCCACATTACCGCAGGTCACTTTTTACCACAGCTTAGTAAAAGGACACATCTTTTATTTCGAGAATCTTTACTTATATTACTACTAAGTTCCCATGAAACAGTAGTGGTACCATGGAAAACAGGTGCTTCTATTGACAAACTGGGGTGGGGGTGGGGGATAATAAATAGGACACCCAAAGTTAGGTGCTGGGATGATGTGTGCTAAGTATGAATTCTTTAAAGGCAGTTCAATTTGGAACTGTCATTATAGAATACTAAATTATTTTAGCACCTAACTTTAAGCACTGTGTCATTTTCTACTTAGAAGCCTGTTAATGAACTGGACTGTTATTTATGTTTGAGTGATGCAGACAATGACATTTTGATTTTTTTTTTTTTGGAAAAACAAGCAAACATGCTGGCCACAACTAGCAAAATTTGCATGGGGGATCCTGTACATCCTGCTACCAGCACATCTTCTAAGAAGACATCTTCTATTGCAGGAAGGACTGTGAAAGACAGGAGAGCTAGACTGAATCGTGAGATTATTGATGAATTCTTATTCATAACAGTGCTTCATAGGGCATATTTCTCCCCTCTAGGGCATACAGAACGGGTTATACTGTATGGCAATACTTATGTACTTTTGTACCCCTGGACATTTTAACAGGGTGGATTAGGATTCCGTGGGGTAGTAGAAATCAGCTATTGTTGAGGTCGGAAGGGTAGAGGGTAATGGTGAGGAGGGTTATTATAGCTGCTCGCTGTTATTATTGTCTTCTATTTGTAATTTATACACAATGATTGCACAACACATTGTTCCTTTTTATACTTTAATAAAAAGATTTAAATATAAAATCATAATTGTTCGAGGCTTCTGCAGATGAGGACAGAGCCCATGGGGATGGCAGGGATGGGGACAGTGCCTGTAGGGATGGGGCAGGGATGAAGACAGGGCCTGCGGGGTTGGGGCGGGGACGGAGACAGAACCCGAGGGGACAGGACAGGTATGGAGACAGAACCCATGGGGACGGGACGGGGACAGGGTCAAACTTTGTCCCCGTGTCATTCTCTACTCTGCACCTAAATCCTGGGAATGTCTATGATCCACTCATGCCCCTCCCTAGGCCACGCTGCCTTTGGAGTTACACACGAGATAAATTAGGCACACAAGTTATAGAATATCTGCACAGAGCAGATATAGTAAGTATTATAAGATGTACTATATGAACTATACTTTTCAAAATATGTACCAGTCTACTGATGTTTGTTATGTAAGCCACATGGAACCCAAGCTCTTCTCAGGCTACTGCGGAATAAAAATGTCATAAATAAATAAATACACCAGTCATGAGTGCCAATTATTTATTTATTTGGATTTTGCTTACACCTTTTCAGAAGTAGCTCAAAGTGAGTTACATTCATGTACACTGGGTAATTTACATTCGTATCTGTGATCTGCACTCATGATGTATTGTAAGCCACATTGAGCCTGCAAAGAGGTGGGAAAATGTGGGATACTAATGCAAATGTGGGGTGACGTATGCAGAATTTGGTGAATAAGTCCTGCTAATTGGGTCCAAAGCTGGATTTTCAGTGCCTTTATCCAGATAAGGAAACCCTCACTGTTAATTAGTGAGGGTGATAACATTGGCTGAGAGAGAAGCAGCCAAGTTAGATTGATGAGGGGTGGGGGGGGAGGGGAAAAGAGAGGGTAGTGGGGTGAATTAATTGGAGGCTGGCAGGGCAGCAACAAAGGGAAAGAAAAGGGGATTGGTTGAAGGAAAAGGAATTGGATTGGTTAGGAAGGAAAGGATAGGATAGGAGGAATTTGGCGCTGGAAAGGATAGTTAGTTAGGTAGGAGAGGGGGAGGGTGGTTGGAAGGTAGTTGAAGGAATTTTGAAGGTTTTTAAAAGAAAAACGGAAGAAATTTGTGCTTACCTGAGGTGGGACTGTAAGAGGCTTGGTAATTCAATGGATTAGCGATTCGCGATGCCACTTCCGGTTTTGGTGAGGTGAAGTAAACGGAGGAATAGGGGAGGAGGTGTGTGGAAATAGATTGGGTTGGGGGTGTTTTTTATGTGTGGGGGTGGTGAAACGACGGTTGCGTGAGTGTGTATCGGTGACGGTAATTTGAGGAGTGGCTATTCGCGTCACTTCCGGTTTCGCGGAGGTGAGGGGGAAAGAGAAACGGAGAACAGTGGGGGGGGGGGGGGGGTAATTGAAGTTTGGTGGTAATTTGTGTGGGGGAAAGCGGGTTTGAAGTTTGTTACAGTTGGGGAGGGAGGCGGAGGAGCACGGAGGGTTGGAGAGAGGCACTTCCGGTTTCGGGAGGTGCAGGAGATATCGGGAGAAGTTGAAGGAGGAGTTTTTTAGGTGGGAGGTTTGTTTAAGTGGTGGGAAATTGCGGTTTTCATAACGGAGGGGTGACGGGTTTTTTATAGGAGGGAGGTGGGTGAGGACCAGTGTGGGAGTGGATGATTCGGTGGGGACTGTGATATTGGTGGGGCTGGAGGGTTTTGGAACTGTCATTGAGGTGTTTTACAGTGTGTGATGTCAGTGTTAAACTTGGGGTGAATTGGGCTGTGGTTGTGGGAAGGAAGTTGGGGATATATTAGGTTAATTATAGAGGGTGTTGGTTGGTGATTTTGACTGGGGGTGTTTGGGGAGTGAGTGGCGTGGGAAATTATATTTATTTAAAAAAAAAAAAAAACAGTGTAGATGGGGCCAAAGAAGAGTGGGAAGGGTGGGGGAAAAGTGAGTGCCAAGAAAAAACATGGTATGAGTACGTCTGAAGGGGGGACAACAGGGAGGGGGGGTGGTAGAAATGGGGAGCTCTGTGTATGGGGCAGAGGGTGTGAGCAGTGGACATGGTGTTGAAATGGGGTGTCAGGTGGGATGGCACATGGAGCAGGAAAGGGGTCAAAGGATGGAAGTTGGTGCTACAACTGGTGACATGGCACATGGCATGCAGAGGCGAGTTGATGTTCCGGTGCAGAATGTTGCTGTGGAAGATCCATTAGAGGGGCCTTCCTTTGGGAGAGCAACGGGTGAGTTGATGGGAATGGGTGTAATGGAATGTAACAGGGTGAGGGAGGGGAGAGAAGTGCGGGAGGGTGTGAGAGAGCGGAGTAGTCGGGGTAAAGAGATGACAGGAAAAGGCTTGAGGAAGAGGTTGAGGAATAAAAAATTTTTGCGTAATTTGTGTCATGTTGTAAGGAGGTTGGATAGTGAAAAAAGGCGGAAGAGGGGTGAGAAAGGAGACCCGATGCAGGTTTGGGAGTCTTCAGATTCTTGGGATTCATCAGGGTCTTCGTCATCTTCTTCGGATGAAGTAGAAGTGGTTGGGGGGAATGTGGTCATGGGAATGGGGGATAATCCTATGGTAGGTACAGTTATGGGTTCCCGGCTGGGGCATACAGTATGTAATATTGCACCTTTAGACTGTTATATAACGTTAAAGTGGAAGCAGAGAATTTTAAAAGGGAAATATATAGATTTATTTGCTCTGTTAGCACGAGATAGGGAGGGTAGTGCGGGGAAGGATGGGGGTAAAGAGGATGGAAAGAAGAAAAGAGGGAGAGTACCAAAGACAATTATGAATTGGATGTTAAGCTTTCATGTATTTGCCAGTGTTTTGGGAGCTCAAAAACCTGCTCTTTACCTGGGCTTATGGAGTTATTGTGATTTAATTTTGAGAGCTTATAAAATGTATGGCGGTTGGGCCTGGGTGAATTATGATGAGCAGTTTAGGCGGAGTTTGGCAAAGGATAAATCTGAGAATTGGGGTGTCCGAGATGTCGATTTGTGGATTGCTAATTTTACACCTGCTGTTAACCCCCCCTTTCGTGTGGGAGCCTCTGCCGGATTGCCCGGGTATGGTAGTGGCTCAATCGGAAATACCGGGGGAGTTGGCATGGGTTGAACAGGAGGTGTCTGGATGGGAGGAGGAGGAACTTTGGGGACAAGTGGATTGGTGGGAAAAGGAAGTTCCCCCGGGAATGCGTGTTTCCAATTTAATGCAGGTCGATGTAATAGGCCGGCTTGCAGATTCAGGCACTGTTGCAGTCTCTGTCAAGGATTCCATCCGGTATTTAAATGCCCAAGAGGAGGGTTGGGGGGTCGGGGAAGGTCGGGGCGTGGAGGAACTTCAAGTGCCCCCCGGTTTGGGCTGGCAAGGCCCCTTCTCCTATTAACGTATCTGCTTTACAAAATTGGTTGGGTCGGTATCCGTGTGGTGGGGATGCGTATTTGTTGTGGATCGGTTTTGCAGAGGGTTTTCCGATTCCGTTTGAAGGACCAGTGTTGGATCATAAGTGTAAGAATGCTGTATCTGTGATTCAGCATGCGGAAGTGGTTAGGAAGAAGTTGAGGAAGGAATTGAGGCTTGGGCAGATAGCTGGTCCGTTTGCTGACCCACCAATTGAAAACTTAGTTGTATCTCCTTTGGGTGTGATACCGAAAAAAGAACCGGGTACATATCGGTTGATTCATAATTTGTCGTACCCGGAAGGTGGTGGTGTGAATAGTTTTATTGATCCAGAGTTGTGTTCTGTGGGATATGCAAGTTTTGAGCAAGCTGTGGATCTGTTGAGGAAATTGGGAAAAGGTGCATTAATGGGAAAAGCTGATATTGAGGCGGCATTCCGTTTATTACCGGTGCACCCTTCAGCATTTAGGTTGTTAGGATTCCAATTTGAGGGAAAATTTTATTTTGATAAATGTATGCCAATGGGGTGTTCAATTTCTTGTACTTATTTTGAAGCATTTGCGACATTTTTACATTGGGTAGTAGAACAAGTTAGTGGTTGGGATTCTATAGTGCATTATTTGGACGATTTTCTGTTTGGAGGTCCAGAGAATTCGTTACAGTGTGCTGCCTTGATGTCGGCGTTTAGAACTGTAGCGATGGAGTTAGGTGTTCCTTTGGCTTTGGAAAAAAGTGAGGGCCCTGTTACTGCATTGGTGTTTTGGGGGATAGAGTTAGATTCTGTGAAGATGGAGTCTAGACTGCCTAGAGTGAAGATTGAGGCTTTGCGTCAGGAGATTGATAGAGTGTGCAACAAGAAAAAGGTGACGTTGAAGGAAATTCAGTCGTTGCTGGGTCATTTTAATTTTGCAACGCGGGTGATCCCTATGGGACGAGTCTTTTCAAGACGGTTAGCACTGTTAACGGTAGGTTTGCGAAGGAGGCACTTTTGAGTGCGTTTAACAGAGGCAGTACGAGCAGATTTGCAGATCTGGAGGACATTTTTGTCAGTGTTTAATGGCATTTGTGTGTGGCAAGAGGTATTGGTGTCCAATGTGGATTTGCAATTATTCACCGATGCGTCAGGAGAGATTGGTTTTGGTATTTATTTTGGAGGTGCATGGTGTGCAGAAGAGTGGCCTCAATGGTGGAAAGAGAGGGGTTTGTGTAGGAACATAGCGTTGTTGGAATTATTTCCAATTTGGGTGGCTTTGTTCCTATGGGAAAGGAGGTTGTGTAATAGGAGGATTGCATTTTATTCTGATAATATGTCAGTTGTATGGGCAATCAATAAACAGTATTCGCGCTGTCCAATGTTAGTAGAGCTGTTGCGATTAATTGTGCTGAAATGTTTGCAGTTAAATTTATGGCTAACAGCTAGACATGTGCCTGGAGTTTGTAATGAGATTGCTGATGCCTTGTCTCGTTTGCAGTTACATCGTTTCAGAGCTTTGGCCCCATCAGCAGATTGGGAGCCTACAAGGATATCCGAAGATTTGTGGGTCAATTTTCAGGAGATTGTGAGGCGCTGTTGATGAGAGCATTAGCTCAGAATACTTGGAAGGCTTATGGAGTTGGATGGCGGCGATTCTTAACTTTCCTAGAAGATAAAGATTGGGACTTGGTTTTTCCGATTGGTGAGGAGAGAGTGGTCCGACTTATTGCTTTTGCAGTGGAGAAAAAATGGTCGTTTGGGATGGTGTCCCAGATGATGGCTGCAATAGCATTTGTGTCAAAGTTGCTGGGTTGGGCAGATCCAGCTGGGACATATTTGATTCGTAAGTTATTGTGTGGTTTTTCTAGAGATCAAGGAAAATCACGGATAGAGAAGGTGAGACGGCCCCTTTTTTATGCACAAGTAGTGCAATTGTGTCAGGTGTTACCAAAGATTTGTTTTACGGCCTATGAGACACTGCTATTTCAGGTGGCTTTTGTGGTGGCATTCTTTGCAGCTTGCAGGATTGGGGAATTGGTAGTTTCCTCGAAGCGAGCGCTGGAGGATGAAGGTTTGAAGAGAGGGGAGGTGATGGTGGAAAAGGGGGTTTTGCGTTTATATTTGCGCAAATCAAAAACTGATCAGGAGGGAAAAGGCACGTGGATTACTCTGCGTGCGTTTAAGAGTTTGGAATTTTGTCCAGTTCAATGTGCAGTGGTTTATAATGGGGTAAGGCCGGCTGGTGGGGAAGTGTGGTTGGTGCATAAGAATGGAATGCCTTTGACTAGGTACCAATTTGCAGCGGTGCTGAAAAAAAGGCTTAAGGTTTATGGGTTTAGAGCCCAAGGATTATGGCACACATTCTTTTCGAATTGGTGCGGCTTCAAATGCAGCCCAGGAAGGGGGTTCGGTGGAGTTAATTCAGCGTGTGGGGAGATGGCGTTCGAACAGATATAAAGGATATATTCGGGAAAAGAAATTGAATATGTCACATTAAATTGTTCTAGTTTCTTTTGCAGATGTATTGCCTCCGGACATATGCGTGTGGATTTGTGGCCATTCATTTGTCTTTTGGGCTCACAAGCATGCTCGAGAATCCAAGTGGGGAGCCAACCTCGGACTGGTAGAATATGGTATTCGAATCCGCTGGTTGGCCATTCGAGGAATGACATGGAAGCAACTTCTACCGGCCTTACTGCAAGCTCGGAGATTTTCATCACCAGTTTTGATATGTATTCATTTGGGGGGTAATGATCTTTGTCATGTTAAAGGAGTTGATTTAATTCGTTTAATGAAAACGGAATTATTGGAGGTGATGGGTTATTTTCCTGAGGCTATAATTGTGTGGTCACACATTATTCCAAGAAGAGTGTGGAAAGGGGCAATTAATCCAAAAGGTATTGAGCGATTGAGGCGTAGGGTGAATGGGGAAGTGTCTGAATTTATGGGGAGAATAGGGGGTTTGGTCCTAGGGCATGAGTTAATTTCTTCGGATTGTGCAGGTCTTTATAGGTCGGATGGAGTTCATCTGTCCGATATTGGGATTGATATCTTTTTAAGTACAATCCAAGATTTGTTGGAGGATTGTTTAGCGAAAAATTTGGCGGCAGCTGGTTTTGTGGGGAGCGGTGACAAGATATAGTCTGTCACCGCTTGTGGCCTGGATGAAGGGTGCTACAGGTACCAGAAACGGTTAAAATGAATATTGTGAAAGTTATTAAATGGAAAAGAACTCATGGGCGGAACCGCCATGAGTAAGATGTGGCTTGACGGCACCGTAAGTCACATGAGGGGATGGGGGTAAGGTGGGGAAGGTAAGCCAGTTTCGTGACCGAATGGCTTAACAGTATTAAACCGCTATATGAATTTAACCGAGATATTGAGTGATATGTTACTAAGTGGTTGTTAAGTGAATTGAGTTATTTATGATTATTTGAAATAAAGCTGCAGCCAAATTTTATTCCAAAGAAAATATTGTTTGGTATTATTTATAATTAAGCATTTATTAAGGCTTGCTGAGGTGCGAATGTCAATGTTAGGAAACCCTCACTGTTAATTAGTGAGGGTGATAACATTGGCTGAGAGAGAAGCAGCCAAGTTAGATTGATGAGGGGTGGGGGGGAGGGGAAAAGAGAGGGTAGTGGGGTGAATTAATTGGAGGCTGGCAGGGCAGCAACAAAGGGAAAGAAAAGGGGATTGGTTGAAGGAAAAGGAATTGGATTGGTTAGGAAGGAAAGGATAGGATAGGAGGAATTTGGCGCTGGAAAGGATAGTTAGTTAGGTAGGAGAGGGGGAGGGTGGTTGGAAGGTAGTTGAAGGACCCGTCCCGGCCCACCCAGTTTTTTGGTGGGAGTTGGAATTTTGGGGGTTGAATTTTTGAGAAGTTTGGGAGGGGCATGGGGGAGTGGGGGGTAGTATTTGGGAGGATCGGTAGCAGCTTTTAATAAGAAAAAGGGTGCCTGGATGAAGGGTGCTACAGGCACCAGAAGCGGTTAAAATGAATATTGTGAAAGTTATTAAATGGAAAAGAACTCATGGGCGGAACCGCCATGAGTAAGATGTGGCTTGATGGCACCGTAAGTCACATGGGGGGATGGGGGTAAGGTGGGGAAGGTAAACCAGTTTCGTGACCGAATGGCTTAACAGTATTAAACTGCTATATGAATTTAACCGAGATATTGAGTGATATGTTACTAAGTGGTTGTTAAGTGAATTGAGTTATTTATGATTATTTGAAATAAAGCTGCAGCCAAATTTTATTCCAAAGAAAATATTGTTTGGTATTATTTATAATTAAGCATTTATTAAGGCTTGCTGAGGTGCGAATGTCAATGTTATGCCACTGAATACCTTCTAGATGTGTTATTTTATGTTAACCTCAGTTATTAGTCACTAGGTCTCTTTGTATCAAAAGGACTAGGTCTAGAATTTTTCCTGCTCTCGTCGGTTCCTGTACCAGCTGCTCCATAAATCTGTCCTTGATTTCATCGAGGAATTCTACCTCCCTAGAGTGTCCGATGTTACATTTACCTAGTCAATATCAGGGTAATTGAAATCACCCATTATTATTGTGCATTGCGTCCCTAATTTCCTTTAACATTTCTGCATCCATCTGTTCATCCTGGCCAGTTAAGCTCTGGAACTCTTTACCAGAGGATGTGGTAACAGCAGTTAGCGTATCTGGGTTTAAAAAAGGTTTGGACAGATTCCTGGAGGAAAAGTTCATAGTCTGCTATTGAGACAGAGATGGGAAGCAACTGCTTGCCCTGGAATGTTTAGTATAGAGTGTTGCCACGATATGGGTTTCTGCCTGGCTTGGCCACTGTTTGGAAGACAGGATACTGGGCTAGATGAACCATTGGTCTGACCCAGTATGGCTACTCTTATGTCCTTATGTTATGTCCTTAACAGAGCAGGTCTGAGGCGTAGCCTAGTGGTTAGTGCAATAAACTGTAAACCAAGAGACTCAGGTCCGAATCTCAAGTTAACTCTTTTTGTTTTTTTAATTGTGAGCCCTCCAGAAACAGAAAAGTGTCTACTTTAATAAGATAATGAAGTGGTACACATTGATTGCAATAAAGACTTTGCCTAGAACTTTGGCATTCACTTTCCTCTTTTTGCCAGTTTGGCATATTGGTTATCTCCACTTGCATCTGTAGTGGAGAATGTTCCTTTCCCCTTTCTTTTTAGTCTGGTGTTTACATCAGACTAAATTCCTGTTTTGTCTTTGGTATTGTGAGTCTCGCACTCCCTGGCATTTAGACAGTGACACTTGTGACTGGTCTTTACGCTTGTTGTGTGGTCTCAACTTCCTGCCCTTCTGATGTATCTTATTCCTATTTTTTGAACTGTTGTAATCTGGGCATCTTTTTTTCTTTTACCCTTTTGTCCTGTTTTTCTTTAAGTTATATGATTTCTTGTTCTTTATTATTGATTTTTATTGTGCATTGTTTAAATATCCTTCTTTACAGGTAATATATCAAATAAATTGAACCTTGAACTTTTCTTTTGTCCATTATGGCACTGGTTGCTTGAGCCTTTAGTTCCAAAATGTGTTTATGTTGAATTGCGAAGGCACATCCTATATAATAATTCTCACCTCCAACGTTCTAACGTGCCTGGGACTGTGGCTCCCTCGGAGGTGGTCTGCTAGGCAGCTTAGAATGCAGTGACGTCACTGCCAGCTGATTCCAAGGGGGAGGAGCGCAGCAACATCAGAGGGGAGAGGAGGAGCAGCTGCAGAGACAACAGCCAATGCCAGATGGCTGTCTACAGAGCCATGTTTCAGGTTTAAAATCTTTTTTTGACTTTTTTTTTTTGTACCGGCCGCTGCTGCTCAACAGGAGACACAGCAGTGGCTGGACAGCGTTATTATTGGTGGCTGCGGGTGGCGATGGGGTTGATGTGCCCGAGGGGGGGGGGGTAGGGGCTTGGGTGATGCGCCAGGGGAGGGTAGAGGCTTGGGTGATGCACCGGGGCGGAGGGGCTTGGGTGATGCGCCGAGGTGGGAGGGTCACTGGACATGGGTGGCTGGAGGGGGGCATGGGGAGGGGTGGGTCGCTGCACATGAGTGGCTGCAGGGGGAGAGGAGGGTCGCTGGACATGGATGGCTGCAGGGGGTCAGGGAAGAGGGAGGTGGGGAGGGGGGTCCTGAGACCAGATGGGTGGCTGCAGGGGGGCAGGGGGAGAGGAGGGTTGCTGGACATGGATGGCTGCAGGGGGGGGGCAGGGGAGAGAGGTGGGTCACTGGACATGGGGGGCAAGGGGAAAGGAGAGGAGGGTCGTTGGACATGGGTGGCTGCAGGGGGGCAGGGAAGAGGAGGGTCGCTGGACATGGGTGGCTGCAGGGGGAGAGGAGGGTCGCTGGACATGGGTGGCTGCAGGTGGGGCAGGGGAGAGAGAAGGGCCGCTGCACATGCGTGGCTGCAGGGGCAGAGGAGGGTTGGTGGGGAGGGGGTCCTGAGACCAGATGGGTGGCTGCGGGGGGGGGTGGCAGGGGAGACAGGAGGGATGCTGCGGGGGGGGATTACCTTGCTAGCGCTTGTTTCATTGCCTACTGAAACGGGCCTTTTATACTAGTCACTAATAATAACTAACATAAAAACCCCAATGATTTAATATATGTTAAAAATAAAAATTTCCACATTGTTGTTGGGATTTGTACCTAGTGATTGGTTGTTGAAAATGAAGGGGCCCTTTTACTAAAGTAGTTACAGCATGTTTACCATGAAAATGAACATGCGGTAACTGCAAAACATTTGTGGTAAATGCAGGGGATATGTCCAGAATCTTTTCTGCATTTTCCACACTTGGCAAACACTTACTGCACAGCCCCGCACTGTGTTATATGTAGTTGAGGATAGCATGGGAGCAACCACCGCAATCCAGTATCACCCCATCTCTCTCTTTTCCCAGCCCATTGACTCATTTCTCTCTTTTCCCCCAATTCAGCATCTCTGGTCTCTTTCTCTCCATCCTTATCACTCCATTACTTACACTTTGTATCTCTATCCTCCCCCCACCATCTAGCATTGCCTTCTCTCTCTCTCTCTCCCCTCATCCAGTATTCCCCCATCTCTCTCTCTCCCCCTTCCCCCATCCAGAATAACCATCTCTCTCTCTCTCTCTCTCTCTCTCTTTCTCTCTCTCCTCTGTCCCTCCCAGCATTTCCCCCTTTTCTCCCTTTCACTCTCTCTCCCCTTCCCTTCCATTTACTCTCTTGCTTCCTTCCTTGGTCATCTTAGACAGTGGTAAAACTAGCAGAAAAGAAGCATGTGCAAGACCATTTCCCTGTGTGTGCCCTGCCTGTTCTGCTAGTCCTGCCCTTCCTGTGTTGGTGGTGGGGTGGAACCAGCAGAGCTAGAAGCTGTGCATACAAGGAACTAGCCCGCATGTGCCTCTGCTGAAAAGCTGAAAAAGCAGCAGTGGCAATGGAGAGAGGGGGAAATCACAGCTGGGACTGGGACAGAATGCCTAATTCAAGAGTAAATAAATACCCAACAGTTTTCTGGAGTGAAACAACTTGAAGGAAATTTGTACAAGCTGGAGATATAGAATCAAGTCTCAATTAAGGAAAGGAATTTTACCTTATGTAGAATAGAATATTTGAGGCTAACCAACTTCCCAAGGTCTCCATTGATATCACCAGTAGAAATGGTTAAATATATTTGGATAAGGTTCTGGGGATGCCAAGGGAATCACTACCGCCCATAGTTCGTGTGCAATATATTCAAAATAAAGTTGGAAATGGCATTTCTCAATCACACATGGGAGACAGTGAGGGGCATAATCGAAAGCGAACGCCTATCTCCATGGGCGTCTATGTCCGAAAACAGGTACGTGAAGAGGTGGGACAGACCGTATTTTCGAAAAAATGGACGTTTTTGAGCTGGGCGTTTGTTTTTTTTAGCGATAATGGAAACTAAAAATGCCCAGCTCAAAAACGTCCTAATCCGAGCCATTTGGTCATGGGAGGGGCCACGATTCGTAGTACACTCGCCCCCCTGACATGCCAGGACACCAACTGGGCACCCTAGAAGTCAGTGCGGTGGACTTCAGACAACTCTCCCACATGCATAGCTCCCTTACCATGGGTGCTGAGCACCCAACCCCCCTCCCCCAAAACCCACTACCCACAAATGTACAACACTACCATAGCTCTTAGGGGTGAAGAGGGCACGTACATGTGGGTACAGTGGGTTTTGGAGGCCTCCCATTTACCAGCACAAGTGTTACAGGTAGGGGGGGATGGGCCTGGGTCCACCTGGCTGAAGTGCACTGCGGTACCCAGGGACCTGCATACACGCAGGCCTCTAGGACTTGTTGCTGCTATATAACATTGGCACACCAGTTGACACCTGAAGACTAATCTCTCCAAAAACGTCCTTTATTGGAATAAGCACGCTTACTCACAGTTAACTGCAGATCAGAGGTTGTGCCCCACTGGCAACGGGTCTCCCTGGTACTGAGATTAGCAGTAGGTCAGAGCTGGCAGAATGCTGTACAATGCCCTCTTTCAGCCACATTCAAGGGAAGAACTAAGTTCTGTAACTTGGCTAACACATGAAAGGGATCTAAAACTGGCTTACAAAAATGGCCACTACCTCATGGACTACCGGAAACAAAACAGGGCACACTCTGACCCAGTAAGCAGAGGGAAAAGCACCATGGGAGTAGAGCCTACCAACTACTAACATCGTGAGCATTTGCCACAAGGTAGTGGAATCACAGAGCCCAATACCCTACACCCACTACAATGCATTGCTGATGTGACTCTGCAGTGCCCTTAACAGAAAAGGTGTCACACTCACCCGAGAGCCACATCAGAACCAGGGAAAGGCTGTCACAGGATAGAACACATTCTGCTGTCATGGAGATGGGTACGGCATTTGAGGCTGGCATAGAGGCTGGAAAAAAAGTTTGTAAAGTGGGGTTTATTTGGTGGGAGGGGGTTAGTGACCACTGGGGGAGTCCAGGGAGGTCATCCCCGATTCCCTCCAGTGGTCATCTGGTCAGTTGGGGCACTTTTTTGGGACTTGTTCGTGAAAGAAAAAGGGTCCAAAAAAATGACCCAAAATCGCGGTAAAAACGCCTTTTTTTCCGATTATCAGCTAAAGACGCCCATCTCTCCTTGGCCGATAACCACGCCCCAGTTCCGCCTTCACCATGCCTCCGACACGCCCCCATCAACTTTACCCATTTCCGCGACGGATTGCAGTTGGAAACGCCCAAAATCGGCTTTTGATTATACCGATTTGGGCGCCCACGGGAGAAAGACGCCCATCTCCCGATTTGGGTCGCAATATAGGCGTTTTTCTCTTTCGATTATAAGCAGGAGTATGAACTTAACATCCTTTTTGGAATCATCATTAGAAGTCATTACCCAAAGAACTACTGCGGTGGTGTCGTTTGCTTTTGCAATGGATCGAGATGCCGTTTTGAAACTTTTCTTCAAACACTTGGATTCTTTGTTCTTAGGATCTAAAATAAGAATTTACCCAGATTTGTCTAGAGAGACACAGAAGAGGCGGAAGGCCTTTTTGGCTATGCATCAGAGAACTTTAGCTCTTGAGGCCAACTTCGTTCTCAAGTTTCCTTGTATATGCCGAATATTATTTCAGTCAAAAAATTTCCAATTTTTTGATCCTAAGCAATTAGAGGAATTTTTAGTTTCTAAGGAAGTAATGAATGTGAATGTGAAAGTTAACTAACAGATGCACACTGAGTGATAGCTAGGGGAAATGAATGGGGTCTGCAGAAACTCCCATGTTAATTATATTAAATATGTATTATTATTAATAACATTATTTTATTTCCTTTTCTTGGATCTATAATTCTTGAATTTCCTATTTATTAAGGTTGAAGGTGTTAAGCAAATTTTAACATAATGTTATTAGAGATTTCGGTGGAAGAAATTATTACAAATTGCTATATCATCTCTGTTTGAGTTGTATTATAAAATAAATAATTAAAATTTAAAAAAATGTTGCTAAAATGTATAAAGAAAGTAGCACAGAGCATTGAGGGACCGATGATGGAAATAACAAGCCAGCCCAGCTGCTTCTGATTGCTGATGAACAGCTCAGGTTTCTAACAGTCCCTTTTAGAATATACATCTGTGAATACATTGATTTTTCATATTTTGAAGTTACATATGCCAGTAGGCTGGAAGACAGAGTTTTTGCATTAGGTGGTGATGACTTTCAGTCTGATCTTATAATAGTTTTTTTTTCCTCATGGACCTTTGAAGAGAGTCTTTATAAAAGAAGCATAAAATAGACGCTTTTACATTCCCCGGGCATTCTGTTATAGTATTACCCCACACATATGCTCCCCATTTTGAAATATTTTTTATTCCTCAACCTAGAAGAATGTTCAAATATTTCTGTATGCTGAAGACCAACGACATTGACAACAGCTGTAAACATTGAAAAATTAGAATGTCTAAGCAGTTTTAGTAGGCAGTGGCAGTTGATATGAGGTAATCACAGCAGTAGACACAATTTGATGGGAAACAAAATTAAACTTGCACAATTTTTTGTGGAATATGTGATTTAGAGAGTGTGTGGGAAGTTCTATTCATTCATTCCTTAGACCAGGTAACCAAAATCCTAGGGGTGCTTGACAACAAACATATAAAAATTTCATGACAAATTATAATACACATTGGTCAAACAGTACAAAAACAGATCAATGGCTGGAATATGAATGTAGTGCTAGGATATCATTTGTCAACTTGAACAATAATATGCCAGTGCTTTCTTTAGATTGAAAAACTGAAATGTGCCAGTCAAATTGAAATTTGCCAGATGGCTACACAATAGAAGTGCACATGTTTTCTGCTGCCTATTTTGTTCTGAAAAATAAGTATTTCTTTTTTAATTGGTCTATTATGAGTTAAAATGCCTGGACAAAGCAAAAATGTTTTGAAGTAGAATTGGAACTGCCATTATCAACACTGCTGCAAGATTACCAGTGGCATGCATGAACTCGGGATTTTGTGTGCTGGGGCTAATGACTCTTGTACAAAGCTGTGCAAACCCATAAAATCCAGGGTTTTCACAGGTTTTACTGTGCAATGCCCTGCCCATGAAAGTTCTATTTATTTATTTTGTACACTTATATTTCATACCTCCCTACAAAAAGTGCTAGCAAGGCAGGTTGCAGTATCAAATTAATATAATGCGAACAGTCCAGTGGCTGACAGAGAATACAAATATTAAAACACACAATTATGGCATTCTGCACGGCAATGGCAATTGAGCAAACCCCAGCTGCAGACCAACAACCCCCAAATGTATACCCTAACACCCTCCCAATAGCTCATTACACTTCAATAATGATCTGTAGGCTGAAATCTGAAGCCCATAGTCCATCACAAAAAGATGAGCTTTTAGCTGTTTATGAAAAGACAGATAATCTCCATTAAGTGGCGCTCCTATGGAAGCTCATTCCATATCAAGGCATTGAACAGGAGAATGTCCATTTTCTAGTCAAAGCCAATCTAGCCTCCACTGAGGGAAATGACCAAGCAAGCATCCTCTCAAGGGTTTAATGAATGGCCAGGTATATTTTAGTGTAAGTGATCACTCAAACAAGCAAGGCCATGTAGTGAATGGCCTTAAAGGCTGGGCAAGCGATTTTGAACATAGATTGACTGCACTTCAATCTTGATTGACTGCACTTTTTGTCCTTTAGATTGTAAGCTCCTTTGAGCAGAGACTGTCCTTCTTTATTAATTGAACAGCGCTGCGCAACTCTGGTAGCACTTTAGAAATGTTAAATAGTAGTAGTAGAGTAGCTGCTGATGGAAAGCCAATATTATTCCTTCAAATGGCATGTGATATAATTTAACCAACCACACCCAGCAAAACCTGGGTAGCCACTTTCTGGACCAACTCTGTGCACCTCGACAAAGTCTGTTATGAGCTATCATACGATGCACTGCAGTAGCCTATCGAACTATCACTGTAGGATGGATTAGTGTAACAAAATAGCCAACCAGAGCTGCCGAAGAGCACAATCACCCTGGCTTTCTGTGTGAGTACACTCAAAGCAGAATCTATATAGATCCCTAGGTTACAAATGCCTTAATGTATTTCTTAAACAGCTTTGAAACTACAATTGTCAAAGTTTACATAAAATTGCATAACAGCAAACAATTTAAAACATCAGAAACCTACAAAACTTAATAAACAACAAACACTTCACACTAAACCCCACTATCTCCTCCATATATTTATTCTTCCACCTATACCCAATCAATACTTGTGTAGAAAAACAGGGGCCCTTTTACTAAGCCGTGTAAGCATCTATGCGTACCCAACACCAGCCAAAATGGAGTTACCGCCCAACTAACGCGTGGCTCTTGCGGTAATTTCATTTTTGTCACGCGTCCGATACGCACATCTGAAAAATATTTTTTATTTTTGGACGCGCATAACGGAAGCGTGCCAAGTGGTATTTGATGTGCGTAGGTCATTACCACCCAGATTCTTTACCGCTAGGTCAATGGCTGGCAGTAAGGTCTCAGACCCAAAATGGATGTGTGACAATTTTGATATTGCCGCACGTCCATTTTCAGCAGAAAAAGGCCTTTTTCACAAGCGCGCTGAAAAATGAATTGGCGCGTGCCCAAAACTGCACCTATACTACCGCAAGTCATTTTTCAGTGCACCTTAGTAAAAGGACCCCACAGAGATTCAACCTTTAATGACATTTCAAATCATCATTTTCTATCCCAATATGCCAAGACAGTCTATTCCACCATAAAGAAGCATATCTTGCAAAACAATCATTTAATTTTGCCTTGCAATGGTCTCCCCTTGTATCTTATTTTCAAAATGTACCACACTGTGCTTAATATCACTAGTTGTTACTCTCTTGCTGGATGTGGCATCTGCATGTTTTCTTTCTTTCTTTCTTTTTCCTCCCTTTCTTCTTCTCTTTTATTGCCTGGTACATCGTTTATAATTCCTGTTACATAGTTGTTGCTTATTGCTTGTACTGTATTGAAAACCAATAAAAATATTAAAACAGGGAAAAAAAAGAAGAAGCAAACTGAAATCATTCTTTCCCTATTTCATTGCAGATGGACCTTGTGAGTCATCAGGACACAGAACAAAGCCTCCCCCTGTGAGTACAGGAGGATATCTAGCAGCATATCTCAAAGTAATCTCTGATAAATACTTTGGCCCTAGTTCCACCCCTGGTTCAATCACTAATATTAACACCTTAAATCAGACACTAAATAATACCACTAGCCAATTTAACTACCTCAAATTGGGGTAATATATTCATGTCTATGTAGACCTCCACTAACGTTAGCTGCAAGGCTTTGCATGAATTAAAGATGATGAAAGTGTGTCTAAGTCACTCTGCTGTGTTTGAGTCATTCTCCTATATATACTGCATTACAGTAATCTAGTCTGGATAACAAACATGCCTGGATCACCTTTTGCAAATCGTGCATAGTTAAATACACTTTCAGATATCTAATGACTCAGGCACCAAATGCTTATCTGAACTATCTTTGAAATCTGTTCTTTAAATGTCAAGGTTGCATCAGTCCAAAAACCTAGGCTGCACTACTGATATCACACTCATATCCCTAAAAATAAATCTCAGTCTGCTGCTTTTATTTTCAGGCTATAAGACTACAACCAATTACTAATCTTCAACACATTTGTAATCACCGTTGTATCTCCCTCATTTGTACTCACAGTCGGCAGCAGAATTTGCACATCATCTGCATAATCATAACCTCTCAGCTCTGCCATCCACATCTGCCAAGACTATGCTGTCATAAATATGTTAACTGGATATGAAGACAGGACTGAGCCCTCTGAGACATCACATTCTTGAACCCATTGACAGAACAATTCTAAACCAAGCACAACCCATAACTAAATAAGGGGCCCTTTAACAAAGGTGCAAGAGGGCTAATGTGCAGGTAGCATGCGTCTAATCAGCACTACAGCTGGGGTAGAGCATTCACTCAGTGGTAATTCTGAGATTGGAGCGTGCCAAATCCCACTGTAGAAAATAATTGTCTATTTTCTACCATGGGGGGGGGGGGGGGGGGGTATTCCTGGCAGTAACCAGTAGCGTGCCAATGTATGCGTATACTTCATGGATATCACGTGGGTAGCATGAGCCTTTAATGCTAGGTCAATGGGTGGCAGTAATGGCTCAGGCCATAAATAGGTGCACTCTAGATTTAATATTAGCATAGGCACATTTCCCGGCTCATTAAAAAATAGTCTTTTTCCCAGCTGTGGTAAAAAATGGCCCAGCATGCACCTAAAAGATGCACCAACGCTACTGCAGGCCACTTTTTACCACAGCTTTGTAAAAGGACTCCTTAGTGTGCAACAAAGTTCTGATCAGCATAAACTGCCAATGGGATGGACACAGACCTGTCCTTCCTACCACCAGTCTTTACTAGATCTAATTTCAGATTACTGACAGTAGCTCTGTCTGTAATAGCAGTCAGGCTACACTGAATATTTATAGCTGTATAGTCTTTCACTCTCAGAGTTGTAGAATGCTGAATATTGTCAGCATGTTACAACCTAGATCAAATCTGCTTAATAATGTATACAAAAGGTGGTGAAAGGTAGGAATCTTACAATACCCTGCATGGAAGTGTCAATAAAGTAGTAGTTGGTTATATCGGGCAAAATAACAGACTATCTGCGATTCTCAGCTCCACTTTAGCGGCTATATTTGGTCACATGCATACATGGGATATCTTTGGCCGGTTTAAATATAACTCGCTAAGTCTGAAAATCAACTTAGCCGGTTATGTTCAAACTGGCCAAAAGTAAACCAGATATTCAATGACAGCATTGAATATCCAGGTTTAGTGCTGACTGCGGGAGTTAACTGGGCTAACTCCCATGGTCTGAAGATCAGCCCCAGTATGTATAATGTTTGTACCTAAGTCAATGGAGGGTTAAGTGACTTGCCGAAGAAACAGTTGGAGTGGAACCTCATTGCTCTGGTTCTCAGCCCACTGCTCTAACCACTAAGCTCATAGTAACATGAGTAACATAGTAAATGGCGGCAGATAAAGACCTGTACGGTCCATCCAGTCTACCCAACAAGATAAACTCATTTTACATGGTATGTGATACTCTATATGTATACCCAAGTTTGATTTATCCTTGCCTTTCTCAGGGCACAGACCGTAAAAGTCTGCCCAGTACTGTTCTTGTACTAACTTCTGAAGCTAACGTTGAAGTCCCTTAAAATTTACACTCCAGCCCATCCCTATCTATTCAGTCCTCCTTCTCTGTGGCTTCATTGAAGGAAACAGTATTGCAGAAGAATGCTATCAGCATCTTCAGCCTGGGAGTTTTCAGAAGGACTGCTGACCACATCAAGAAAATATTCCATCACTTTAAATCCCAGGTGAAAGACAGGGTTTCTCACATTAGATAACATGTTTTCCAGACTGTAGAAGGGCCATTGACCAGCTTGACTACACCAGAGAACTGACTGAGCGCCTGGGACTGGAGTTGATGGATACTATTGGATATTATCACAGCACCAGTGCTGGAGGTAAGTGCTTAGTTAGCTAGACCTAGGTCTTTCCCAAAGAACAATACTATGGCTTTACAGATAAAATTGCAATTTGTCCTTGGTTTTCACATAGATTGATCATATTTTTAAATTTCTTTACAGGTCCATAAAAGCAAGTCCTCGGGGACTGCTGCTTCCTCTGCCCCAGCTGGATCCCAGGACATTCTCATAAAGAAATAATTGATCATTGAGTTGTTACTGTAGGTACCAAAGCAGAAGAGGAAGAGGAGGAAGAAGCTATGACACTGAGCATTCAAGAGGAATAAGGGACAGCCCAGAAAGCTCTGAATGTCAAATAGCTTAGCAATCAATGCAGAGAGATGAGGAGGAGGAGGAGACAGAGCAGGAGCCTGAAATGGAAGAATTTGTAACTTTTACAAAAAGGCTTTAACTCATAATATAAATATAATCCATTTGTAATACTGTCCAATCATTTTTGCATTATATTAATTCATGATTAACAGTTGTGTACACAGCAAAGAACTCTCTTGTAACACCATTTGTTACAAAAGACTCCGGGTATTCACTTGTCTATAGAATGAAAAATTAGTTTGTACTTCAACACTGAACATATTCAGTTAATTAGGTGAATTCTCTTAATTTAATTTCTGATTCTTTTTCTTGAAGATGGATAATTTTGCTTTCCCAGTGAGATATTTTGATCATACCATCACATTTTTATTTTTATGAACTAGAAATCTGAGGGGTACTTTTAGAAAGGCGCGCTGAAAAATAGCTTGCGGTGGTGTAGGCATGGGTTTTGGGCACGTGCTGATCCATTTTTTAGCACGCTTGTTAAAAAGGCCTTTTTAAAATTTTTGCTGAAAATGGACATGCGGTAAAATGAAAATTGCCATGCGTTTATTTTGGGTCTGAGACATTACCGTCAGCCATTGACCTAGTGGTATATACTCACGCGGTTACAGGGTGGTAATATCCTATCCTGCTTATAATCGAAATAGAAAAACGCCTATATTGTGACCCAAATCGGGAGATAGACGTTTATCTCACAAAAGCGAATAAAGCTGTATAATTGAAAGCCGAATTTGGACGTTTTCAACTGCACTCCGTCGCGGATGCGGACAAAGTTGATGGGGGTGTGTTGAAGGCGTGGTAAAGGCGGAACTGGGGCGTGGTTATCTGCCGATCAGAGATGGGCGCCTTTCGCCGATAATGGAAAAAAAATATGCGTTTTTAGCGAGAATTTAGGGCACTTTTCCTGGACCCTGTTTTTCCACGAATAAGGCCCCAAAAAGTGCCCTAAATGACCAGATGACCACTAGAGGGAATCGGGGATGACCTCCCCTGACTCTCCCAGTGGTCACTAACCCCCTCCCACCACAAAAAATGATGTTTCACAACTTTTTATTTTCACCCTCAAATGTCATACCCACCTCCCTGGCAGCAGTATGCAGGTCACTGGAGCAGTTGTTAGGGGGTGCAGTGGACTTCAGGCAGGTGGACCCAGGCCCATCCCCCCCTACCTGTTACAATTGTGCTGCTTAATGCTTAGTCGTCCAACCCCCCCAAACCCACTGTACCCACCTGTAGGTGCCCCCCTTCACCCCTTAAGGCTATAGTAATGGTGTAGACTTGTGGGCAGTGGGTTTTGAGGGGGATTTGGGGGGCTCAACACACAAGGGAAGGGTGCTATGCACCTGGGAGCTCTTCTACCTTTTTTTTGTTTTTGTAAAAGTGCCCCCTAGGGTGCCCGGTTGGTGACCTGGCATGCGAGGGGGACCAGTGCACTACGAATCCTGGCCCCTCCCACGAACAAATGCCTTGGATTTATTCGTTTTTGAGCTGGGCGCTTTCATTTTCCATTATCACTGAAAAACAAAAACGTCCAGCTCACAAATTGTCGAATAAAACATGGACGTCTATTTTTTTCGAAAATACGGTTCGGTCCGCCCCTTCACGGACCTGTTCTCGGAGATAAACGCCCATGGAGATAGACGTTTTCGTTCAATTATGCCCCTCTATGCGTGCCAAATGCCACTTGGTGTGTGTCCGTTACGTGCGCCTGAAAATAAAAAATATTTTTCAGACACGCATATTGGACACACGCCAAAAATGAAATTACCACAAGATCCACATGGTAGTCAGGCGGTAACTCTATTTTGAGGCATGTTGGGCGTGCGTAGATGCTTACGCGGCTTAGTAAAAGGGCCCCTGAGGGTCTGATATTGAGGGGCAGCAATGACCATGAGGGGCATAATCGAAAGGGATGCCCAAGGTTTGCTGAGGATGTCCTCGCAAAACATCCCTGTGGAGGGGCGGGGAAACCCCTATTATTGAAACAAGATGGATGTCCATCTTTCGTTTCGATAATACGGTTGAGGACGCCCAAATCCTGAAATTTAGGTCATCCTTAGAGATGGTCATCCCTAGACTTGATCGTTTCTGATATTCAGCGATAATGGAAACCAAGGACGCCCATCTCAGAAATGATCAAATGCAAGCCCTTTGGTCGTGGGAGGAGCCAGTATTCGTAGTGCACTGGTCCCCCTTACATGCCAGGACACCAACCGGGCACCCTAGGGGACACTGCAGTGGACTTCATAAATTGCTTCCAGGTACATAGCTCCCTTACCTTGTGTGCTGAGCCCCCCAAATCCCCCCAAACCCACTACCCACAACTGTACATCACTACCATAGCCCTTACGGGTGAAGGGGGGCACCTAGATGTGGGTACAGTGGGTTTGTGGTGGGTTTTGGAGGGCTCACATTTACCATCACAAGTGTAATAGGTAGGGGGGGATGGGCCTGGGTCCGCCTGCTTGAAGTGCACTGCAGTACCCAATAAAACTGCTCTTGGGAACTGCATACTGCTGTGATGGACCTGAGTATGACATTTGAGACTGGCATAGAGGCTGGCAAAAAATATTTTTAAAGATGTTTTTTTAGGGTGGGAGGGGGTTAGTGACCACTGGGGGAGTAAGGGGAGGTCATCCCCGATTCTCTCTGGTGGTCATCTGGTCAGTTCAGGCACCTTTTTGTGCCTTGGTCGTAAAAAAAATAGGACCAGATAAAGTCGTCCAAGTGCTCATCAGGGACACCCTTTTTTTCCCATTATGGGTCAAGGACGTCCATGTGCTAGGCATGTCCAAGTCTCGCCTTTGCTATGCCTCTGACATGCCCCATGTGAACTTTGGTCATCCCCGCGACGGAAAGCAGTTGGGGACGCCCAAAATCGGCTTTCAATTATACCGATTTGGGTATAAAATTGAGCCTGCATGTTAACTTAAATACAGACAAGGGTGTTTAAATTAATATCCATACTCAGTGGTTCTATATGTAGTCAGTAGACTCAAACTAAACATTCAAAATCTCTAGTATAGACCAAATATTTCAAAAATCCCCAAACACACATAAATATAAAATATTTTATATAGTTAATGCGTTCAGTTCACAAAAGTGGCATCATGGCACATTTCATGTTCCTATATATCATATGACAACTGAATAAAGTTCCATAACATTGTCCAATGCAAATCTGCTTCTCAGGCTGCTACAGTTCAAAAATAAATAACAATAAAGCAAAATAAATAGCTAAACATACACTGGTCAATATTCAGCTGGTGGTTTTGAGCATTTTTAAACACTTGCCACTGCTGGCCAACTTAGACCTGGATATTAAGGGGATCATGGACTTGATATACCACCTTTAAATATTCTATACAGGTACTTTCTGTCCCTACTGGGTTTCAATGCTGGGCTGTGTCCAGGCAGCAGCACTGAATTACCAAGCGGCGATACCTAGAAAATATGAGGGGAACTGCTAATATTTAAGTACTGCATAGCTAAACTGGACAGAGTTAAGACTACTATTTAAGCTGTCTTACCTGCCTGATTAGCTATACAACAATGGCACTGAATACTGACCGTGCCCACATAACATCCAAGACTGCCTGGCTTTGCCCCAGATGGCCCTGGCATTGTCCAGCCAGTGTCACAGTAGTCAGAAGATACACTCAGTGGCAGTGGTGTTCCTAGAGGCGCTGACACCTGGGGCGGATCGCCGATGCGCCCCGCCCCCCCGTGCAGTGCGACCCCCCGGCGAAAGAACACCCCCCCAGTGAAACCCCCCCTCCCCCCCAGGTGCACGCCGCTGGGGGAGTGCCGCGCGCCGGTCAGCGTCGTTCGTTTCCATGCTCCCTCTGCCCCGGAACAGGAAGTAACCTGTTCCGGGCAGAGGGAGTATGGAAATGAATGATGCTGACTGGCGCGTGGCACCCCCCCAGCGGCGTGCACCCGGGGCGGACCGCCCCACCGCCCCCCCCCCCCTTGGTACGCCACTGCTCAGTGGCACTGTTCAGTTAAGTGCTACTGAAAAACTCCTCTCAAGCCTTCTCAGAGTGGTTTAACCTGACAGGAGGCTCTCCTGTCCAGTTAAACCATTTTGAAAATCAGGCCCGCTAATTTTAAGCTCCTAAAATAGGGTCGTAAATTTGTGCCCTGTTTTCAGCCAAACTTAGGAGCCAAAACCTTAATTTAAGAGCTTAAAGTTTTACTTATAATTTTAGGCTAGCCATTCATTTGCTTAGATTTATAAGCCTACTTTATAAGCTTAGTGCTGAAAATTAGTGCTAAACTTCTTACTTTTTCCCTGCCCTCAATCCGTCCTGTTGCCACCTACTTGTTATGCTGCTAAATTTATGAGTTTAGTGAAATTTCAAGGATACGCAGTAAGCCCTAGTTCATTTTCGAAGGAGCCAATTTAGGAACATAACTCACAGTAGAAGATAAATCCTTTAGATATCAGGCCCGCTAATTCTAGGTGCAAAGCTTTTATGAGTTTGAAGGTGGTGGATTTAGCTGATGTCACATTTTCTACCTCAAATGATGTCACATGTCAGACGTGGTCAAAATGTTTATAGGATCGACAAACCTCTAGGCCCACTTTAGCTAGTATATTGGCCTGAAGATAAGGTGAAACTAGTGTGAATGGCCGTCTTTCACAAATAAGATTCATTTATAACAGTCGTACTGCTGAAATGTTTTTCTCAATGTGGAAACTCAAACAGGTAAAACCATTCTTCCCAAGGGAAATATTTCATAACCTGGTACAGTCCATGGTATTAAGCCACGCAGATTACTGTAATGGAATCTATGCGGGATGCAAGGATCAAATCATAAAGAAACTTCAGACCGCCCAACATACAGCAGCCAGGCTTATATTTGGTAAAACACGTTTCGACAGCGCCAAACCACTCAGAGAAAAATTGAACTGGCTACCAATCAAAGAACGCATCACCTTCAAAATCTGCATGACTATTCACAAAATTATTTACAGCGAGGCACTGGGCTACATGACAGACCTCATCGACCTGCCAATCAGAAACTCCACAAAATCTGCACGATCATATCTAAACCTCCACTACCCAAGCAGCAAAGGACTCAAATACAAATCCACCTATGCAAACAGCTTTTCTTACCTAAGTGCACAACTATGGAATGCATTGCCAAAAACAATAAAAACTATGCTAGATCACCTACATTTTCGGAAAGCACTAAAGACAGACCCGTTCAGAAGACCATACCCCTAAGTCTTCATTTTTCTACCTCCCCAAATGACAGTTGGGCAGTCCACCTAGCCAAGTGACTTCATTTATCCCTCTTGTCTTTTCTTGTGACCTTCATTACACTTAGGGCTCCTTTTACAAAGCCATGGTAGTGATTCCCAGCGTGGCAAATGCGACAAAGCCCATTCAATTCCTATGGGATTCATTGCATTTGTCAGACAGAAATCACTACCACGGCTTAATAAAAGGAGCCCTTTGATTACAATCTGGCATTTTCCTTGAATAATGGAAAATTGCAATGGTGATCCGTATATTAAAAAAATAAAGCTCTCTCTTGATCCTACAATTCCACTTAACTACCATCCCAAGTTCTTAGAAAAGATAGTTTAGACCCAGCTTATGTTATTCTCTGACAAAACATTTGCATTACATCCTAGGCAGGGGATTCTAGGAAGTCTCATAGTGTTGAAACTTTGCTTATAGCTTTTCATGATGAGGTATGTGTTTTGCTTGATCAAAAATCTGGTTATAGTTGTTTCTTTTACATAGTAGATGATGGCAGAAAAAGACCTGCACGGTCCATCCAGTCTGCCCAACAAGATAAACTCATATGTGCTACTTTTTGTGTATACCTTACCTTGATTTGTACCTGTCCTTTTCAGGGCACAGATCGTATAAGTCTGCCCAGCACTATCCCCGCCTCCCAAACACCAGTCCCGCCTCCCACCACCGGCTCTGGCACAGACCGTATAAGTCTGCCCAGCACCATCCCCGCCTCCCGCCACCGGTTCTGCCACCCAATCTTGGCTAAGCTCCTTAGGATCCATTCCTTCTGAACAGGATTCCTTCATGTTTATTCCACGCATGTTTGAATTCCGTTACCGTTTTCATTTCCACCACCTCCCGCGGGAGGGCATTCCAAGCATCCACTACTCTCTCTGTGAAAAAATACTTCCTGAAAAAACAAAAGAACGGAAGAACTCAAAAGAACCAGACTCAAAAATATATGAAAAGCCAAATTTATTGCACAAGACCCTACACGGTCCGTGTTTCGGCCAAAAAGGCCTTCCTCAGGGGTCTAAAAAACAAAACATACAATACATCATAAAACTTGATAAATACTAACAATCCCAAAAAATACTTCCTGACATTTTTCTTGAGTCTGCCCCCCTTCAATCTCATTTCACGTCCTCTCGTTCTACCGCCTTCACATCTCCGGAAAAGGTTCATTTGCGGATTAATACCTTTCAAATATTTGAACGTCTGTATCATATCACCCCTGTTTCTCCTTCTTTTGATCTTACCTTGGCATTTGATATGATTAATCACCAGTTACTTCTTCAATATCTTTTCTGTGTTGACATTTCAGGTGTGGCTCTCTTGGTTCACTTCTTATCTCTCTGGTCGCTCATATCAAATCTTTTGGGGCTCCAACTTTTCAAAAAAATTTCTCTGCACTTCTGGACTTCTTCAGGGTTCTATCTTGGCTCCATTTTTTTTTAACCTCTTCATTTCTCCTCTAATTAACTTGATTCAATTGTGGTTGTAGCATTTACTGTTATGCACATGACAATGATAAGTAGTAGTAGTAGTATTCACTCTCCACCTAATTCCACTGATAACAATCCACTCAATTACTGTCTAGAACAAGCTTCTACATGGCTGAAGACTCACTAATTATCTCCACACACATGGCTTCTGGCTGAGCTCCAGAATAGGAAGTGATGCTCAAAGGGGCAGGATCATCAGCCGACTATATTAAGAGTCTGGCCCTGCATGGCTGCAGCTTGTTTTGCAGCTGCGGCTGCTGCTGATCTAGAGAAGCAGCATTAGCGGATTGGGTGGCAGTGGGAAGGAGGTCAGGAAAATATGCCACGGCACCCCTGAGAGTTCACTGTGGCATACCAGTGTACCACGGTACCCAGTTTGGGAACTGCTGATTTAAATTATTCACCTTAGTATACGAAGGTCTACAAACTTCTGATCCAGATTACATTTCCAATCTAATCCAAGTATATCGGGGGGATTTTATGGCACTGGAAATTCTGCGCAGAAATCATTTTTGCCAAAGTGTATTCTATAAGAATTAGTTGCGGTATATAGAATACGCTTAGTTGATATCTCAGTGCCTAAAACTATGTGTATCCATTTACTCAAATGAAAATGTGGCATAAATCCATGTGCGTAGATTTACATGGACTGGGCAATATTCTATAACAAAGTGCATAAGTTTGGGAACACCCATGAAATGCCCATTTCTCCACCCATGACCATGCCCCTTTTTGGATGTACACATTAGAATTTAGATGCAGTGAATTACAGCATATGTTTAGTGAGTTATGCATGTAAATTTGAATTATTGCCAATTAAGGCTCATTATTGCTTGCTAAGTGCTGTTAACAAAACTGATTGGCTTGTTAAGCCAATTAAATTACACACGTTGTAATGGAATACACTTGGATTTAGGTATAATATATAGAATTTGGCAGATCATCCATTACGCACTCTCTGCTCTTCTCAGTGATCACTATTGTGTCTCCTTCCTCTCTCTGTTATACGACTATACACTACCAAAGACATAACATTGTCATAAGCAGTCGCAAAACTCTGGAATACATTACCGCTGGAACTTAAGACTGAATCTTTGTTTCCTGTTTTCAAAAAGTATTTGAAAACCTGGCTTTTTCAACAGGTATTAACTACCCAAAGCTATAATTCTCTCCCTTCCCAAGTCCCCCCCCCCCCTTCCATTCGTTTTCTTTCCTATTTAGTTTTTAATCTGAGCTCCTCTGAGTCTTGTTTGTACACCGCCTTGCTACTTTTTTGTGAATCACGGTATATCAAGTCTTTGAAAATACATAAATATTTCTTCATCTATTCATAATCCTGGTAATGTTCATAAAACTACCTTCAAGATGTTGAAGGACGCACTGTAAAACAACTGTCTCCAAATCCAACCTTTGGAAACTGAGATGATTTTGATTCTCACAGTGTCACTACAATATATTTTGCTACAATGATGTGAACTGCTCATGATGAGCTACTGTCGTTCATGACTGACTCAAGGTTTTCAAGAGCATCAATAAATAAGGAAGATTTCTTCCCTAGGGCTGTTGAAAGTTAAGTTGCTAGGAAGAATGCCTTATTAGCAATGAATTCATTTTCTTCCTTTTATGAAGTGAGCTTGGATGAGCCTTGTTCAGTACTGAAGACATGTGAATCCCACAGCTTTTCTATTTGATCCCTTCCCAATGATGCTAATTAAAGTAGGAAGGACGATGTGTGCCAAAATGATTGGGTTAATTATTAAATACTTCCTTGAGGGTTCATTGTTTGCCATCTATATTGAAAAGGGCAGTGATTAGAAAATGAGACAATCCTATAGTAATGCTGAATTTCCATCCAATAGCAAACTAGTCTTATTTTTCAAAGTCTGACCTGCTTCAATTAGTCTTCTAGATGAGAAGCAGGCAAGATTTAGGATTCAGAAAAGCAAATTCACAGACCAAAATAATTTTAATACACTGGTGGGGGAAAGAATATCACTAAAAAAAAAAAAAAAAGACCCAGCACCAATAATAAATACAGAGATAAATCTTTTCATGTGCCACACTCTCAAACCTTCAAAATATATATATTAGAAAAAAATTGTGAACCATCAGAAACAGCTGATATATATTAGTGCCTAAATGGACACATCATGCCGCTAAAATTCCACATTAGTCCTGTTTTACTATATATATATATATATATATATAAGGAAGACTCATAACTTTTCTTCACCAAACTTCTTCACTCATAGAAAACTAAATATCTTCTTACATAGAAAGATTGTTTGTGGGAAACTTTAACTTATCTGATTAACTTCAACAGTGAACGCTGACGTTTGGCAGATGGGGGAAAATAAAGAAGGAAAGAGATGCTGGATATTATGTGGAGGGGGGAGGTATGGAAGAGGAAATGCTAGATGTGAAGGGGACCTTGAGCTGCCCTGGGATGGGTGTGGGGCTGGGGGGTGCACATCTAATGGTTCATCTAGGTTGTCAGATACCCTTGGGATTGCCATGTTTTCAAAAGACAAATTTACCAAAATTACACTCAGATAAAGTAAGGATGCCTGTGAAATCTTCTCATCAACACTTATCAGGCTCTGGAATAAGTTGCCCCTGGAGATTAGGGTGAAGACAGATTAAAATTTTTTATTTATTTATTTGTTACATTTGTATCCCACATTTTCCCACCTAGATGTGGGTATAGTAGGTTTGTGGTGGGTTTTGGAGGGCTCACTGTTTCCTCCACAAATGTAACAGGTAGGGGGGATGGGCCTGGGTCTGCCTGCCTGAAGTGCATTGCACCCACTAAAACTGCACCAGGTACCTGCATACTGCTGTGATGGACCTGAGTATGACATCTGAGGCTGGCAATCAATATTTTTAAAGATATTTTTTAGGGTGGGAGGGAGTTAGTGACCACTGGGGGAGTAAGGGGAGGTCATCCCCAATTCTCTCCGGTGGTCATCTGGTCAGTTCGGGCACCTTTTTGTGCCTTGGTCATAAAAAAACAGGACCAGATAAAGTCGTCCAAGTGCTCATCAAGGACGCCCTTTTTTCCACTATGGGTTGAGGACGCCCATGTGTTAAGCATGTCCAAGTCCCGCCTTCGCTACACCTCCAACATGCCCCCGTGAACTTTGTTCGTCCCCATGACGGAAAGCAGTTGGGGACGCCCAAATTCAGCTTTCGATTATACCGATTTGGGTGATCCTGTGAGAAGGACGCCCATCTTCCGATTTGTGTCAAAAGATGGGCGTCCTTCTTTTTCAAAAATGAGCCTGATAGTCAAAAAATGGGTAACTGTCCATCGACTGAAACTGAATTTGGAGAAAACGAAGTTTTTCATTTCTTATTCGGTGCCTCAGTCTGCTTCGTGTCAGAGTTTGATTATTAATTCAACTAATTTTGTTATGGTCTCTGAAATGAAGGTTTTAGGTATAATCTTGGATTGTACCCTATCTTTCAATAAACATAGTGCTAAAAGGGTCTTTTTATATTTAAGATGTTAAAGACGAATTCACAGTTGTTTTGAATGTTCTCAGTTTAAACTTTTGCCTCAGTCTTTAATCTTCAGTCAGTTAGACTATTGCAACACTGTTGGTTGCAAAAAATCTTTTTTGAAAAGCTTCAAACTTTACAAAATATGGCAGTTATGCTGATTTTTCTCAGCTGGAAAATTTGATTGAGTGACTCCTCTTTTGATCAGAGTTCACTGGCTACCAATTCAAGCCTGAATAATGTTCAAGCTTTATATAATATTTAAAATACTGTACGGCAGGGGCGTAGCTACGGGTGGGCCTGGATGGGCCCAGGCCCACCCAGTTTTGTCTCAGGCCCATCCTCACCTTCTCCCACCCCCGCCGTAGTGCTGCCTCCTCTCCTGCACTTCATGGTCTCTGTCTCCCACCCTCGTGGCAGCGCTTGCAATTTGCTATCGGCGCTGCCTGCCTGACAGCTGACTGACGCGGCGCGACATCCTCCTGCTCCGGGGCCTTCCCTCTGCCACGTTGATTCAACTTCCTGTTTACGCAGGGCAGATTGCACGTGGCAGAGGGAAGGTCCCAGAGCAGGATGTCGTCGCGCCGTGTCTGTCAGCTGTCAGGCAGGCAGCGCCGATGGAGTGCTGCCGCAGGGGTGGGAGACGGAGACCATGAAGTGCAAGAGAGGAGGCAGCGCCACGGTGGGAGAAGGTGAGTGGAGGCAGTGCCGATAACTTTAAATGTGCTGGACAGACGCGCGCGTGCGTGTTTGTGTGTGTGTGTGTGTGTGTGGGGGGGGGGGGGGTTGTAGTGCCCACTCATCCAACCTGCTGGCCCACCCAAAAATTTTCTTCTGGCTACGCCACTACTGTACGGATTTGCATCAAAATATATACTTTTTTTTGTTAATTCATCCTTCTGTTGAAATGCTGTCAAAGTTATGCGATCCCATGATACTACATTTTCCATCACTAAAAGGTTTTAAATATTTAACCATTCTTAAATCATTACTTATATGTTAGCGAGTACTTGAATTGTTTACCTAAGGATCTTAGATGCTTAGCTGATTGAGTTTTAAGAAACAACTACAAACTTAGCTGTTTAAACATCTTAGATAATATATTTGTATTAGATTTCATTCTAGTAGGTTCTGTGGTATGTTAATTCTATGTTTTTATGGTATTGTAATTTCCTGGGCTCTTCCCAGTTCTTTCTTTGGATATTTTGTAATCCGTGTTAAACTCACAATTGGTGCTGGAAAAAGTGTCCTTCATGTAGTGTCACAAAAAATTAAAGAGTCCATTGACCAAAAGGGGATGTCCTTAAGAACCTCCCTGGGAGGGGGGACCTGAACTCCTTGGTGGCTCAATAGTCTTAAAGCCCCTCCCCCAGCCCTGATGTGTGCTAAAATTTAATAAACAATCCCCTAAACCACACCCCTCCCTGACACTGTCATCCCATGGGGTCTGGGAGCGGTGTGATAGGGGCAGAAGGACACTTCATTTTCACCTGCCACACTAGCTGTTCTACTGAAAATGGTGTCAACTGATCTCTAATGTTAGTCTTACAATACTATCACTTGGAGGTCATATAAAGGCATGACAATCATCCATGAGCAATATATTTCAAAAAAAAGCAAACAACCATTAGCAGCATATTCCCCTTTCTTTTCCCTCCTCTCCATAAGCAGCATGTCCCTCTCTCCTCTCCATCTCCTTCTATATGCTGTATTCTTCCCTTTTCCCTTCCCTCCATATATGACATGTCTCCCTCTCTTCTCAAGCTCTCTCCTTGTCATCCATGTGCAGCTTGTCCCCTTCTTTTCCTCTCATCCACTCATCTTGTCCTCTTCTTTCCCTCTAATCCATGCAGCTTGTCCTCTTCTCACCCTCTCATCCACACAGCTTGTCCCCTTCTTTCCCTCTAATCCATGCAGCTTGTCCTCTTCTCACCCTCTCATCCACACAGCTTGTCCCCTTCTTTCCTTCTCATCCACGCAGCTTGTCCTCTTCTTTCCTTCTCATCCATGCAGCTTGTCCTCTTCTTTCCTTCTCATTCATGTAGCTTGTCCCCTTCTCACCCTCTCATCCATGCAGCTTGTCCACTCTCTCTCATCCGTGCAGTTTCTCAAACCCCACCTCACTCTACCGCCTCCTGCTTCTAAATTACACAGCCCTGGTAGTCCAGTGGTCAGCTGGGGCAGGTGCGATCCTCCTAGGCTCCTGCCCATGCATTCTCCACTCTCCTCCATACTGAAAATGGCTGCCATGAGTTCTTGTAGCAATCTCACAAGACTTTTGTGAATTCCCATGACAATCTCATGAGACTGCCACTGAAACTTACAGTAGTCACTTGCAGTACAGAGGAGAGTGGAGATTGCATGGGCGTAGGAGAATCGCTCCTGCCCAAGCTGATTAGCACAACAACTGGCTCACAAAATTTGACAAAAAATCAACAACAACCGGCTCATGTGAGCAGGTGCGAGCCAGCTCCAGCACTCCATTGAATTTAGTTAAGGATGTAAATAGCCAAGATCTCATTTGCATTCTTAGCTAAATTTCATGTTAACAAGTAATAACCCTCAGACATTTTTGTGGGTTTGTGCATAGGCCCCATAATAGTTACTTTGCAACAGTGTGAGTCTCTGTGGAGTAGTAGCCTAAAGGTTAGTCCAGTGACCTGAGAACATGAAGAACTAGGTTCAGTTCCCACTGCAGCTCCTTGTGACTCTGGGCAAGTCATGTAACCCTCCATTTCCCTGATGCAAAATAAGTAGTTGTATGTAATATGTAAACTGCTTTGATTCTACCCACAGAACGGCAGTATATCAAATCCCATAACCTTTATAAAGATGGCATATAAATCTTGTCAAATAAATAGTAGAGACAATTCTCAGTAGTTACTATGCTCAAGAGAAATAGCAATTGGAAACTGATCCTGCTTTAAGGCTTCCTACCTTACCAAGGTTGGGTAACTTGCACTGTTGAAAAACATGTTTTCAGCCTCACAATCTATAAATATTGCTATCACAGTACATAAACAGATAAATGAAACACAGTTCAATTTCTGCTGTATAGTAGTCACAAAAGAGCAGGGTTTTTTTCTTTCAAATTCAAGGTGCAAAATATTTAGGTCCATCTCAATCCAAGATCAAAATGATTAATAACATAACGTGGAGGGACATTTTTGAAAGGATGTTCAAGTCAGAATGTCCCAAACAAACATCCATCTCACGTGTATTTTTCAACGGGAAATACATGAGACGGATGTCCATACGCTGGAAACGTCCAACATGAACATCCATTTTACAAACTGGATTGTCTAAATTATGAATGGGGGGGAGGATGAAGAGGGGAAACCTAGCAATTAATGCAGTGGACTGTGAACCAAGGGACTCAGTTTCAAATCCCACTTTAACTCTTTTATTTTATAATTGTTTCTTTTATTTTATAATTGTGAGCCATTCAGGGAACAGCAACGTACCGACTGTATCTGAATGTACACCACTTCTAAAGCCTTTAGGCTTGCAGGTGGCTTATATGTTCAGGTTCAGTAGATATGTTTCTGGTTTTAGAGGGCTCACAATTACAAATTAAAAAAAATAAGGTGAAGTGAGATTTGAACCTGGATCCTTTAGTTTTTAATTCAACGCACTAACCACTTGCCTACTCCTCAGACTTACTGCCTGGTTTGTTAAGAATGCCCAGAGTACCTAATGCTGTCATACAGCCTAGTCCTTTTGGTTTCATTTTTAGGGGAAAGGGAGAGGGATAGCAGCCACTGGGGGATTAAGGAAGTGTCATGCTTTAATCCCTCCAGTGAACAGCTGATCAGTCAGGGCACCTAGTTGTACCCTGACCCTGCCTGAAATGGGTCTAAATAAATATGTCCCTCTTTTTAGACACAGACATTTCTTCCCATTCAGTAATCACTGTCAGACACCCATATTGCAGGCCCTCCCTAATCCCACCCAAAACATGTCACCTTACTATTTAGATATACTACAGTGTTGGATGTCCCTTTTCAGTGGTCTTCGTCATAAAGTGTATGGGGACAGACTTAAAGATCTCAATATATATTCCTTGGAAGAAAGACGGGTGAGGGGAGATATGATAAGTCATTTAAAGACCTATGTGGCATAAATGCACAGGATATAAGTCTCTTTCAATTGAAAGGAAGCTTTGGAATGAAGGGGTATAGGATGAATGTGAAAGTGGATAGACTCAGAAGTAACCTGAGGAAATACTTTTTCATTGAAAGGGTGGCGAATTTGTGGAAAGGCCCCCTGGTGGAAGAGGTGGAAATGAAAGCAGTATCTGAATTCTGAAGAGCTTGGGACAAGTAGATAGGATCTCTAATGAAGGGACAGGGAGAATAGATGGAATGGATGGGCAGATTGGATAGGCCATATGGTCTTTATCTGCCTACATTTTTCTCTATTTTTGCCTTTTAAAAATTGCTACTTGGATGTTTCAAGCACATGAAAGCCCATTTCAATCTTTTGAGACATCCATATGTTTTTAATATAAGCGTCATAGTAACATAGTAGATGACGACAGATAAAGACCTGAACAGTCCATCCAGTCTGCCCATCCACATTGAGCCTGCAATAGGTGGGAAAATGTGGGATACAAATGCAACAAATAAATAAAATAAGTTATTAATTTATGATTAAACCAACAATGAATGTGGTATAAAATATTTGATCCTGGTCTTTCCTTGCCATTTCTGGGACACAGATCATAGAAGTCCATCTGGCACTGTCCTCACATTCCAATTACTGGAGTTGCTGTCAAAGCTCTCTCCAGTCCATCCTAAACTGTCATGCCATATATGGGACACAGACCATAGAAGTTTGTCCAGTAAAAAACCTTAGGTCTTCACAACCAGAGTCACCATCTAATGTCATTGCATTTCAAAAATGCATGTGTCACTTCATCTACATTATACCTATATCTGACCTATGATAGAATAAAGACTGTTCAATGATTTCTAATCAAACCAGTTAACTCAGGTAGTTAGGCACAAGTAAGAAACTATGTAAGATTCTATGTTTTTCCCCCTTCCATCCTATGCAAGAATGGTTGTGGAGGATGCAGTTCTATTTCATGATTGCATTTTATTTACTGGATACTAATAGTCTCCATTTCCAGAATCCTTGGCTTTGACCCTTCCAGGAAATGGATTTTATTTGTTAGCATTGCCAAAAGTACAGAGATAACCTTCTGTTGTCAGCTGTTTCTCGTTACAGTATGGATCTATAGAAAAGCTTCTGTTTACTCATCTGCATGGAAGAATTCATATGATATGAGCATTAGCACTCCAAGAAAAGTGACACAGGATAGGGAGTAATGGCTTGCTTGTTGAGTGGTACTTTTTGCTTTTGGAGGGGGAGGGGGATGTATAATTATCATGGGGTACTCTTGCTTCTGGGGGTAGGTAGTTTCAGATATGGTCTCCCCCTGTATTTAATGGCACAAATCATCATGTTGCCAGTTAATTGTACTTCCTAAGGTGTACTTTAAATTTACTTCAACAGTATGACTGCAACAAATTTAGTACACTATTGCAATAAAGTCATTATCATGGTATTAATATAGTTATCACACATGGCTGCACTATTTTTAATATGGCCATATTCAAGCCTTTAAAGCCATCTTAGGGGCCTCTACACATGGGCATGAAACCCATTTTAATGTGTGTGTTAGCATAGGTTCCATTATTCTATCAGATCTACCATTCACTCTTGTTACAGAAAGTAGAAAAAAAATGTTGGAATTGATATGTCTGGCATACGCTGTGATACTTTTAGAGGACCATGCAGATAATTTTTTCCTGAAATAAGAACCTAAAGAAACAGGAAGCACTTCAGTCTCTCTGGGCCTGTCACAAATGGTTCCATTTGAAATGATGAATCACTAATTCAGAAACCTTCTTTTTCATTCTAATGAGGTACCTGGGGACATCAGTAACCTCCAAGTATGTGAACATAAAAGAGCTGTCCTAGCAGCTACTGTAGAATTAAACCTCGACTATGCAAGAATATACCAAGGGTACTGTAGAAAGAATTGATTTGTTATTAGAAGCTGTAAAATATCTAGCAAAAATTAACAAGAAAGAACTCTAGTGAAAATGAGTAATGTAAAAACAAAACGTATAATAACTAACATATTGGAAAATTAACGGTGGACAGTTTAGGCCAGCATTTCCCAAGTCCAGTCCTGGAATACCCCTTGTCAGTTAGACTTTCAGGATATCCACAATGAATATGTATGAACTTGATTTGCATACACTGCCTCCATTTTATGCAAATCTCTTTCATGCATGTACATTGTGGATATCCTGAAAATCTGACAGGCAAGGGACACTCCTGGACAGGACATGGGAAACAATGGTTTAGGATCTAAAGATTGTGAGGCCTAGGAACACTTCATGCTATGGTGTCTTTCCTAAAGTTAATTTCTGCTTTGTCTATGAGTAAGTTAATTGTTATATGAACAAGTTGTCAGGCTGTAGCACACCCCAGTGCTGGGGAGCCTGAGGTCTGACTCTTGAGACCTGTTCAGGAAGGGTACCTGTACCAAAAGCTTACACTTCACTGATATAGCTCTCAGAGTCATCAGAGCATGCAAGCCTTCTCATCAATGTCTAGATGGTGGCCTCAAGAGGAACACTTCAGGCAGCAGAAATGAAAATTTTAAGATCAGTTAAAAGACGTAAAAGACAAGATATGATTAGGAATGAAGATCAGTCTGTCACCTCCATTTTCTTTCTAATTGGTGAACTTAACACTTTAGTAACTGAATCAAAGGCTAATATTATGTTATTTGAATAATGCTACTGCAAAAGTATACTGCTACACTATCCTGCAGGTTAAGGATAGTGATTTTAGGAAAGTATTTGTCAAATTACTAAACTGATCAAATAATTTATTTAAAGCAGTCAGTTGTCTCAGAGAGCAGTGAGCTAACTTTAGATAATAACTTTGACAGTAAGATTCATGGAATTGTAAATTCCTTTAGAGATGGTTTTAAAACTTCAACTGAACCTGTTCTGTTTTGCCAAATGAAATGGTTATGGAGAACAAAGAAGTTGAGGAATATTTATCTAATGTTAGATTGATCTCAGCAGTGAACGAGTTCAATTCTGATATCACTAAATACTATTTTATGTTATTTAGTTGGGTTACCTACAGTTGTGTTAAAAAATTACTACTTTAATTCCATGGTTACTTATGATTCTTCACACATCATTGGCGCAGGGCATGTTTCCAAGTATCTTACAGAAGGCTGTGATTACTTCCATTTTAAATAAACCAGGTTTGTATGCAGATATTCTTGATAATTATAGACCTGTTTCCAATCTTTCTTTTCTGGGTACATTGATTGAACCGGTGATTTTTTCTACTGTCGTGTTTTGGAAGAGGAGAGTCTATTGGGTGGTCATTTGTCTGGAAATAGAGAAAGATATGGGATAGAGACTGTATTCATGCCAGTGACTGATGAAGTTCAGATAATGGCCAGGTGTTCTCCTAGTCCTTTCAGTTTCTTCAGCTGCCTTCAATAGAGTCATCATCTCTTACTTATACAACCTGGAAAAGAAATGGCTTTTGAGCATTTGGTATTTCAGTTGTTGAAATTGTATCTTGAAGGGTGCACTTGGGGGATGATATTATAAAAGAGTTTTTGTGTGTATGTGCCAGTGTACACATGTAATATGCCTGATAAAATTACTCTTGTATAAAAGTACATGTGATGAAAAGAGCAAGTACACTTAGGTGATTCAGTTGAAGGTGTGTTCAGGGATGGATTTGGGGCAGATCACAGATGGAAACATGCTTTACACATGTTTATAAAATACGTTTGCATTCACTTTCTTTACGTGGAAACATGTACATTTGCTCCTTAGTATGTGCAAATTTATGAGGGTTCATTTTACTCACAACCCAAAAAAAGGTTTGTGAATTTCACCCCTAGTACCTGTAAGAAATTATAAAGCTTAGAGCTAGATGATATATAAATACTTAAATAAATAAAAGCCAATCTTCTATGTAAAATTCTAATTTAAATGAACTCTTATCCACTCACATTGACTTACCACATGAGAGGAGGAAAATACTTTTCCTCCTCTCTTGTGCTGAGTCAATGTGAGACATCAGTGACTGAATTGGCTTATAGCAATAAGAATATAAGAATAGCCATTCTGGGTCATACCAATGGTCCATCTAGCCTAGTATCCTGTTTCCAACAGTGGCCAATCCAGTTCACAAGTACCTGGCAGAAACCCAATTAGCAGCAACATTCCATGCTACCAATCCCAGGGCAAGCAGTAACTTCCCCATGTCTGTCTCAATAGCAGTCTATGGACTAATTGAATAGCTTCACACCTGACACATCCTTAGTCTAACTCTCCCCCCCCCACCCTTAGTTTAAAGGTGAGACCTTTGTCTTTTTTCTTAAACTTTTTTCTATTCTTTACATTCCCAATAATATGAAGTTCAATGACTCAATTCATGTACAATGTCTACAGAAGTGCAAATTATTTAGTTCAGTGGTAGCTACACCTTTATCCCTTCCCCTTTCTTATTCCCACTTGCGTGTGCCTCCTCTTTATTTGTTTCAAGTTTGAATTAGAATGCAGGGGTCTTGGTAATCTTGCAGGATTCACTGGCTCCACCCTTTAGATGTGAGAGTAAGGCACATATAGGTAAAATGTGCTGCCTTACTCTTGCCAGTTTTGGGGGTGGGTGGGTGGGTGGGTGGGAGTGAGGACTGGGTTTGAGGAATGTACAAAATTTGGCTCAGTGTGCCATGAAGATTGAACAAATTTGAATAGTTTGCTATGAAATAATAATTAAAAAAATGTTGAGAATCACTATTTTAATATAGCTACCCTTGAGGGTTAATCCACAGCATTTAGCATATATTGTTTCTGCATGAAATGAACTGAGATGTTAATATAGAAGAAGCAAGGCACGTCCTGCAAATAGAATTAAATCTGAGAACTAAATTTGGAGAAACATTACCGATGTGAAACAAAACTTCTTATGAAGAAGCACCTACGCTACTTTTTAAATGCGGGGACTAAAAGATGGCAGGTATAATTAAGCACAATAAGAAATTTAATTCTGAGCCCACACAGAAATGGATTGGTACATCAGCATGGTTTCAGAAGAGCAACAGCATAGCAGTTTTTCTTTTTTAGATCAAATCTGTTTTCTTCATCAGAGGGGAAGGCCAACAGGATGCAGCTGCAGATTGTATACAGAAGCTAGAGGAATAATACAATCAATAAAGAAGGAAGTCCTGTAGTGTTATTGCTACATACAGCACCAGGTCTCCAAGATTACTGTGCCCAGTGCTACTCATTCCATCCTTAGTGACTATAATGGCTCTTTAGGGGCTACACTATACAGGAACAATAATAATATCAGCTTTCCATATTACGAGAAGAGCAATTAAAAGGAATTTTGGGGATGACGGGTTTGTCCTCACTATAAGTACAAGACTTCAAGAAGTCATAACTATCTACACTGCAAAAGGTAATTTATTAATTAAATCTATCAACATTTTTATTGACAAATATTCCTACATCACCAAAAATAATAAAGTAAAACAAAAAAAATGGAACATGATTTAGGAATGTCTTATGTATAAAGCTAAATGCAATAATACAATGAACATTACCTATGTGGCAGAGTGGTAATAAAAAGCCATTGAGGTGATAAGCACCAGTGACTTCAAGGAGCAATTTTAAATGAATTACTGAACAAAGAGAGGAAAGGTATGCAAAACAAATATAGACTGAAGGAAATGGTGAATGTGAACAGGAAGTCACAGGCTCCAGGGGCCATTTTCAATTTCCAGTATTTGTTGGATTTGAGAGAGACAGCATAGAGAATGAATAAATAAATATTCAGTAAATAAGAAGCTGGAAGCTGTAATGATCATTACTTGATATATCGTGAGTATTGCACAACAAACGTGTGAGCATAAAAATAGTTGGTCAATGCTAGAAAAATCTTTTACAAATGAAACTAAGGGGCTCATAGTCTGTGCTCTGAAACTCCTTAACATTGTAGCGGTGTCTAATCTGAGGCCACAGGCAGACAGAGTTCTGAGTATCCAGAGGAAAAAAAAAACACAGAAGTGAGTCCATAGGGGTAACATGGTCTCACTGCACATTAATCAAGCCAGAGAACTGGAAAATAGTAGTAACTGAATGGAAGCAGATTGTGGATTGACACAATTCAGTTTGAAAGACTATTGATCTTAGTCTTCATTTTTAAATAGCAAACCCACCACCAGATTCAGAAAAATATATTTTACCAATCAGAAATAGGTTTGATAAAGAAAAGATTGAAAGAGAAACATTAACTTATATTTAAGAGACAGCAGGGCTTAATTTGTGCCAGAATGGGGTGGAATAGTGTTCTGACACTTTTTTTGCAGCTGGAAGTAATGTCACCACCTCTTTCTCCCCACCTACCCCATGGTCTGACTTCTTTCCTTCATGTCCCCTTCCCAGCTGGTGATCTGGCATCTCTCCTCCTTGTCTCTCAACTGCCCCCTTCCCTGGGTGTACATTTCACAAAGTGTTTTTTGTTGCTGGAGGCAGCTGGCAGTGAACAGCGATGTAGACTTGCTGTTCACACCAACCTCACAGACATCTCTTGGATGTACTTCCTGTTTCCACAGAGGTGGGAAGCAACAGAGAGAAGGTTCTGTAATGGGCAAGAAAAGCGTGTCAGAATAGCTGCTCGATGCTGATGACCTCTAGCAACAAAAAACATGTTGTAAAAGGTACACGGGAGGGGGGGCAGTTGAGAGGCAAAGAAAAATGCTGGATTGCTGGCTGAGGAGAGAAAGGGAGAAGAAATTCTTGTCCATGGAGGGGTGGGAGAAGAAAAAGAAATGCTACTACTTAGCATTTCTATAGCGCTGCCAGGGTTACGCAGCGCTGTACAAGTTTAAACATGGGGAAGGTCCATTGGGGAGGGGGGAGAAATACTGGACCATTTGGCGACACCGGTAATTGGGAAGCAAAACCGGTGCAAGGCGGACTTCTACGGTCTGTGCCCTGATCGCGACTGAATAGATATAGATATGGATGGGCTGGAGTGTAAATTTTAAGGGGTTTCGACGTTAGCTTCAGAACTTAGTACAAGAACAGTGCTGGGCAGACTTCTACGGTCTGTGCCCTGAGAATGGCAAGGACAAATCAAACTCAAGAATAAAGTATCACATACCATGGAAAATGAGTTTATCTTGTTGGGCAGACTGGATGGACCGTACAGGTCTTTATCTACCGTCATTCACTGTGCTACTATGTATTTGGGTGAGGGAGAGGGAAAGAGAAATATTGGACCATTGGTTAGGAAAAGGGAAAGAGAAATGCTGGACCATTGTGGATGTGTGGATAACGAGAATTGCTGTGCTATGTCAGCGAGAGAAGGAAACATGCTGGACTGGGAGAAGAGAGGAGAAAGGGAGACAAGGGAAGGGAAGAGACACCAGCCAGCTTAAGAGAAAAACGCCTATATTGCGACCCAAATCGGGAGATGGGCATCTTTCTCCTGTGGGCACCCAAATCGGTATAATCGAAAGCCGATTTTGGGCGTTTCCAACTGCAATCCGTCGCGGAAACGGGTAAAGTTGATGGGGGCTTGTTGGAGGCATGGTGAAGGTGGAACTGGGGTGTGGTTATCGGCCGAGGAGAGATGGGCGTCTTTAGCTGATAATCGAAAAAAGGCGTTTTTACCGTGGTTTTGGGTCACTTTTTTGAACCCTTTTTTTTTCACGAACAGGTCCCAAAAAAGTGCCCCAACTGACCAGATGACCACTAGAGGGAATCGGGGATGACCTCCCCGGACTCCCCCAGTGGTCACTAACCCCCTCCCACCAAAAAAAACCCACTTTAGAAACTTTTTTCCCAGCCTCTATGCCAGCCTCAAATGCCGTACCCACCTCCATGACAGCAGAATGTGTTCTATCCTCTGACAGCCTTTCCCTGGTTCTGATGTGGCTCTCGGGTGAGTGTGACACCTTTTCTGTTATGCGCACTGCAGAGTCACATCAGCAATGCATTGTGGTGGGTGTAGGGTATTGGGCTCCGTGATTCCACTAGCTTGTGGCAATGCTCATGATGTTGGTAGTTGGTAGGCTCTACTCCCATGGTGCTTTCCCCCCCTGCTTACTGGGTCAGAGTGTGCCCTGTTTTGTTTCCGGTAGTCCATGAGGTAGTGGCCATTTTTGTAAGCCAGTTTTAGATCCCTTTCACGTGTTAGCCAAGTTACAGAACTTAGTTCTTCCCTTGAATGTGGCTGAAAGAGGGCATTGTACAGCATTCTGCCAGCTCTGACCTACTGCTCATCTCAGTACCAGGGAGACTCGTTGCCAGTGGAGCACAACCTCTGATCTGCAGTTAACTGTAAGCGTGCTTATTCCAATAAAGGACGTTTTCGGAGAGATTAGTCTTCAGGTGTCAACTGGTGTGCCAATGTTATATAGGAGCAACCAGTCCTAGAGGCCTGCGTGTATGCAGGTCCCTGGAGCACTTTTAGTGGATACCGCAGTGCACTTCAGCCAGGTGGACCCAGGCCCATCCCCCCTATCTGTAACACTTGTGCTGGTAAATGGGAGGCCTGCAAAACCCACTGTACCCACATGTAGGTGCCCCCTTCACCCCTAAGAGCTATGGTAGTGTTGTACATTTGTGGGTAGTGGGTTTTGGGGGAGGGGGGTTGGGTGCTCAGCACCCGTGGTAAGGGAGCTATGTATGTGGGAGCGTTGTCTGAAGTGAATCGCACTGACCTCTAGGGTGCCCAGTTGGTGTCCTGGCATGTCAGGGGGGTGAGTGTACTATGAATCATGGCCCCTCCCACGACCAAATGGCTCTTCACGTACCCGTTTTCGGACATAGATGCCCATGGAGATAGGTGTTCGCGTTCGATTATGCCCCTCCAGGTATCCTAGAAATAAAATGGGAAAATATGATCACATTACACCATACATGAAGGGAGACAAGGGAAGGAAAGAGACAGCAGGCATCCTAGATACAAAATGGAAAAATATGATCACATTACACCACACATGAAAGCAGCACATTGGCTACCCGTCCAACATAGAATTGCCTATAAATTGCTTCTATTACTCTTCTTTCAGAAGAACCCTTATACCTTTCTTGCCACTCGTACCCTTAAGCCCCTTAATAAAAATTTCCTATTCACGCATAAAGAGATTATGAACACACAAGAGACTGTCTTCTCAGTGGAATTCACTGCTCTCACATCTTTACTTACAAATGTCCCTTGATCAATTTAAGGTTGACTTGAAATAAATTCTTATTTCAGAGTGCTTTCTCCTCAACTTACCCTTGTTGCTGGTTTGATCCTCACAAGCAATCACTGAGAGATGCCAATGCTGCCTTTTGTATGACCCTCCCCAACTTTCCTATCTGAATTGTAGTTTTGCCCTCTTCCCCAACACTGTATTGTAATATGTCTATTATGTCAACCACATTCTCTCTTTTCTCTTGTTTAGTCTGTTGGCATGTTCGTAGAGCAGGAAAGAAAGTGTAAATAAACCTGAAACTGAAAGGGATAGAGAGGAGGATGCTGATTATGGGGAAGCAAAAGGGAAAGGGAGAATATGCACTGTTGGGAGTGAAAGGGGGAAGCTGCAGTGTTGAGGAAAGAGAGGGAAGAGGGGACAGGGAAATGCTAGGCTACCAATGTGGGTGGGAGGGGGGGAGAGAAGGAAGTTGTTTGGTTGCAAGAGTGGTGTACTGTTCTAGGCAAAGTATAGTATAGCTAAACAGCCATCTTAAGCCATCTCCAAGTAGAAGCTTTACCAGTAGACTTTCAGTTCTTAAGCAAATGTTCTTTATTGTAGTACTCATAATAAACAAAGAAAATCCAACCTACAGTTCAGTTGCTTAGACAGAATTGCTGCCATCTGCACAGAGTCTGTATCTAGCTACCCCAGAGGCAAGGAGATGGCCAGAACTTCAGCTCAGTAGAGAGAAAAGCTGTAACACTCAAAGGAGAATAAGGGGGAGTAGCTCAAGGAAAATAAAAGGGGAATGACTTGGGGAGATGTTGAAAAACCTTGATGGAATTAGAGTAGATTAAGGAGGAATCAACCCCCTAGAACAGCTGCTGATCTCCAAGGCATGCAAGCAAGACTGGACTCTCTCACACAGCCCACAGGGGCAGAGAACAAGGGCTAGCCCTAGTTCACAGCTAACAGCCAATAGTGAAATCTCATAAAGACTGAATCACAGGATAGGGAAAAGAGGAAGTTTGAGGAGAAATACTGGATTTTGGGGGAAGGGGAGAGAGAAGTGGTGATATTGGTTGGATGGCAGAGGGAAGTGAGGAAATAAAGAGAATGGGTGAGGCTGGATGGATGGGTGGATGGGATAGTAGGGGAGGGGAAAGAAGAGAGGAGAAATGCTGGACATGGATGGAGGGGAGGGGAAGGGATAGAGGAGAAATTCTGGACATGGATGGAGGAGAGGGGAAGGGAGTGGAGACAGTAGAAATGCTGGGCATTGATAGATAGGAGGGGATATAGGAGAAATGCTGGACATGGATGGAGGGGAGGGAAGAGAGGAGAGATACTGGACATAAAGGGGAGGGGAGAAAGGAGAAATGCTAGACATAGATGGAGAGGAAAGAAGAGAGAGAAAGAAGAGACACATCAATGGAGAGGAGGGAAATAGAAGAGAGGAGAAAAACTGTACATGAATGGAGAAAATAGACAAAAGCTGGATCTACTCTATACCTCCTCTAGTCAAGTACGTGGAGGACCCAAGCTTTTGCTTATGGATGTAGGGCAAGAAGTGATGAAGAAAGAAGAAGAAGAAAAATAAATGGACAGGAAGTCCTGGAAACAGAGATAAGAGAAAAGATAGCAACAGAATACGAGACTAGGACCAACATGATCAGAAAAACAAGTGTTTGGAATATGTCCAATTTGAGAATTTACATCTGCTGTCTTATTTTGCACTGTACAGGAGGAAATATGTTTCTTTCTGTTTTCCTGGTATTGTGCTGCATGCAGAGTCTAGCTTCTTGGGATTTCAGATTCATTTTTGCCTGTATTTGAAGAGGGGCTATCTCTGTTCTGCATGTGTGACTGCAAGGCCAAGTGTCTGAATAGGGATCTATTTGTTAGGTTCTGAGATTTTGATAACATATGTGTTTCAGATGGGAAGACTGGTCTCCTAATTCCTGGTCTGTGCTAATTTGGCTTGTGTCATTTTGGGTGTTTTGGAGTTGTAACAGCTTACAGAAAATAATTAATAATGAAACATCACAAGTTATTTTTCTTCTCCTATAGTGGTGTAATATATTCAATCATACCTTTTTATATGCTCAATGGCTTGTAAAAGGGGTGTGGCTACCGTAGGGATGGAGCTGGCTATTCATAGGTGTGCAGTTTGATTGATAGTAATTAGTGCTACTGTTTTATAAAGTGTGCTTCGTGTATCTTCAGTTGAAGTGTGCTACATGTATGTTTTTCAGGTTTTGTATTTCACAGTGTGTCTAATAGCAGAGAGATTTATATTGTGATTGCTCAGTTGATATAAGAATCAGAATATTTTTTGAATGGTGATTTCCAAGGAGAAATGTTCTACCTATTGTTGGTTATCGACTGGATTTTTTGTGGATGCTGAGCATGTTTATACTTAGCTCATAAGAACTGCTATTCAAATTGAAAATGTTGTTATGTTTACTATTTCTTATTGTTTTCATTTTTTCATGTGTGTGTATATAGTTTTTTTTCCCCTCAGCATTCTCATAGAATCTAGAACTCTGTCTGGAACAGCAATATATTAGCTACCAGTATAGTAAAAGTGTATTCTCAATATTGCTGAAGCAAGAAAGATATGAATGGCTGCAGACCACAAAAAGATCTCTATCAGTGTAGACACATCAGAAGGAATAGAAAATGTGAAAGATGACTTGAAGAACCTGAATGAATAGTTAAGAGTCTGAAAACAATGCTGCAGTGCACAAAGGTATAAATTCATGCATTCCTAACACAAAACCTTTTAAGTACTAATCAGTAAGAAGTGCAAGAACTGCACTTCCATGTCACCTCTCTTGTTTTGACTGACACTGAATCCACTGAGTACTTTCATTAACTCCTTGGATCACAGATTTAGCCTAAACCTAAATATTCCAATGATCCACAGATTATGATGAATGCCCTGTTTGTAGATGACTCAAAACATTATAGCTCTTATGATTATCATTTCCAAGAGGTGAAGAGCTTCCCAGAAGACATGAGGCTAATACTGGGTGTTGAACAATGTGCCAAGGGAACCTTCCATAGAAGAATCCTAAGCAAAATTGAAAACAACTGTCTGTTAACTGCAATATAATGAATTTTGAGCAGGAAGTTATATATAAATATCTAGGAGTAGAAGTCAAGGCCACAGTCAAGCAGAAATCATTGAGATAAAAGATCAGTAAAGAATATTACAGAAAACTAAAAATAATATTGAAAAATGCTGTAGCAGCATGGAATAAGATAAAAGCCATCAATCAGCTTTCATTCCCATATTCTCTCACAGGTTTGCAAAATCTCAACCAGTTAGATGCAAGAACAAGAAAAAAACCATTTACTAGGTAATTTATAAGAACCAATATACGCTGAGATTGTATATTAGTACATAAGTACATAAGTAGTGCCATACTGGGAAAGACCAAAGGTCCATCTAGCCCAGCATCCTGTCACCGACAGTGGCCAATCCAGGTCAAGGGCACCTGGCACGCTCCCCAAACGTAAAAACATTCCAGACAAGTTATACCTAAAAATGCGGAATTTTTCCAAGTCCATTTAATAGCGGTCTATGGACTTGTCCTTTAGGAATCTATCTAACCCCTTTTTAAACTCCGTCAAGCTAACCGCCCGTACCACGTTCTCTGGCAACGAATTCCAGAGTCTAATTACACGTTGGGTGAAGAAAAAGTTTCTCCGATTCGTTTTAAATTTACCACACTGTAGCTTCAACTCATGCCCTCTAGTCCTAGTATTTTTGGATAGCGTGAACAGTCGCTTCACATCCACCCGATCCATTCCACTCATTATTTTATACACTTCTATCATATCTCCCCTCAGCCGTCTCTTCTCCAAGCTGAAAAGCCCTAGCCTTCTCAGCCTCTCTTCATAGGAAAGTCGTCCCATCCCCACTATCATTTTTGTCGCCCTTCGCTGTACCTTTTCCAATTCTACTATATCTTTTTTGAGATACGGAGACCAGTACTGAACACAATACTCCAGGTGCGGTCGCACCATGGAGCGATACAACGGCATTATAACATCCGCACACCTGGACTCCATACCCTTCCTAATAACACCCAACATTCTATTCGCTTTCCTAGCCGCAGCAGCACACTGAGCAGAAGGTTTCAGCGTATCATCGACGACGACACCCAGATCCCTTTCTTGATCCGTAACTCCTAACGCGGAGATGAAGGTGATATGGGTCCTGCAAAAATTATTTCTACATATATAAAGCTACTATTATAGGCCTCTAGGTGTACATAGCAGCATCAACAGATTCAAACACTCAAAAATGCTAAAATGTGAAAGTGAAGGGCTACAGCTGGCCACCATCCTTAAACTTGGGCAAATGTTCAATGAAGAAAAGAATGAATGAATGAAAATTCACTAACACACATTCAAAGAAAAAAAACACAAGAATTTCTAAAATAAAAGGAAAAAAAAAACCTTTGAAGAAGTAGAGCAGAAAACAACAAAAAATATTTGGTAAAAGCTCAAACAGCTGTAAATACAAAGAGAGGGGCATAATCGAACGCGAACGCCTATCTCCATGGGCATCTATGTCCGAAAACGGGTACATGAAGAGGTGGGACAGACCGTATTTTTGAAAAAAATGTACACTTTTCAGCTGGGCGTTTGTTTTTTTTTAGCGATATTGGAAACTAAAAACGGCCAGCTCAAAAACGTCCTAATCTGAGCCATTTGGTCGTGGGAGGGGCCAGGATTCTTAGTACACTGGCCCCCCTGACATGCCAGGACACCAAATGGGCACCCTAGAGGTCAGTGCGGTGGACTTCAGAAACAGCTCCCACATGCATAGCTCCCTTACCACGGGTGCTGAGCACCCAACCCCCCTCCCCCAAAACCCACTACCCACAAATGTACAACACTACCATAGCTCTTAGGGGTGAAGGGGGCACCTACATGTGGGTACAGTGGGTTTTGGAGTCCTCCCATTTACCAGCACAAGTGTTACAGGTAGGGGGGGATGGGCCTGGGTCCACCTGGCTGAAGTGCACTGCGGTACACTAAAAGTGCTCCAGGACCTGCATACACGCAGGCCTCTAGGACTTGTTGCTGCTATATAACATTGGTACACCAGTTGACACCTGAAGACTAATCTCTCTGAAAACATCCTTTATTGGAATAAGCACGCTTACTCAAAGTTAACTGCAGATCAGAGGTTGTGCCCCACTGGCAACGAGTCTCCCTGGTACTGAGATTAGCAGTAGGTCAGAGCTGGCAGAATGGTGTACAATGCCCTCTTTCAGCCACATTCAAGGTAAGAACTAAGTTCTATAACATGGCTAACACGTGAAAGGGATCTAAAACTGGCTTACAAAAATGGCCACTACCTCATGGACTACCGGAAACAAAACAGGGCACACTCTGACCCAGTAAGCAGGGGGAAAAGCACCATGGGAGTAGAGCCTACCAACTACCAACATCGTGAGCATTTGCCACAAGTTAGTGGAATCACGGAGCCTAATACCCTACACCCACCACAATGCATTGCTGATGTGACTCTGCAGTGCGCATAACAGAAAGGGTGTCACACTCACCTGAGAGCCACATCAGAACCAGGGAAAGGCTGTCACAGGATAGAACACATTCTGCTGTCATGCAGGTGGATACGGCATTTGAGGCTGGCATAGAGGCTGGAAAAAAAGTTTTTAAAGTGGGGTTTGTTTGGTGGGAGGGGGTTAGTGACTACTGGGGGATTCCGGGGAGGTCATCCCCGATTCCCTCCAGTGGTCATCTGGTCAGTTGGAGCACTTTTTTGGGACCTGTTCGTGAAAAAAAGGGTCCAAAAAAAGTGACCCAAAATCATGGTAAAAATGCCTTTTTTTTCGATTATCAGCTAAAGACGCCCATCTCTCCTTGGCTGATAACCACGCCCCAGTTCCGCCTTCACCATGCCTCCAACACGCCCCCATCAACTTTACCCATTTTCGCGACGGATTGCAGTTGGAAATGCCCAAAAGCTGCGTTCGATTATACCGAGTTGGGCGCCCACGGGAGAAAGATGCCCATCTCCTGATTTGGGTTGCACAATATAGGTGTTTTTCTCTTTCGATTATAAGCAGGAGAGTATCTTCAGCAAGTACATGTGGATCAAAACCTAACGCAAAACTGGCTAAGAAGAGGTGAACTTAAACCAAAAGATGAGAGATGGATAACTGCAGCACAGGACAGTAAACTACAAACAAGATGGCTCACAGCCATTATAGAAAAATAACCGTAAAAGAGGTCTAGAAAAGACCTGGAAATGGTTACATGTCTTGTGGCTGGGTGTGATGTATTTATGTCAGGTGGGAGGACCCAGGAAAGTGAAGGATAGAGTAGACTCACTGGAGAGGGTTTGGGGAGAAAAGTGCTTGGATCGAGGTGGGGAGACCCATTTGTATGGCTTGGGCAAAGGACCCATTTGTGTGATTAGGGAGAGGGAGAGGTGTGCTGGCCATTGGGACTGGGGGTGGGGGGGGGGGTTGGGAGATGGAGGTGTGCTGGCCATGGGGGGAGGGGGCTAGGGAGGACCTACTAGGAAGGTGGGGATGAAAGAAAGAGAGAGAGAGAGAGAGAGGTTTGATCCAGTGAGGGGGATAGGAGGGAAAAGACCACAGGAGGAGAGACACAAGACTCATAGAGGGAAAGAGGGAAATATACTGGACTATGGTGGAGGGGAGAGAGAGAGAGAGAGAGAGCTCTTTGCTAAAGCCCTGTAAAAAAAACAGTTATATTTGATAACTGGTGAACAGCTATATATGTCCTGATCTCCCCAGGTACTTTTTAGGAAGTAACCAAATGTTTAGTTAGTGTTATAATTGATCCATATATCAGTTACCTGTTATTGCTTACTGATTGCACCTTTTTATTTTTTGTTCACTGTTCAATTGTGACAATAAACCTGTTTAATTTGTTGACTCTGACTGGACTGATAAAGAATCCTGGTGGTTTGTGAGTGTTTTATGGGAATTGTGGGACCACTGGAAGTGTGGTACCAGTAACCTAGAAATCACTGAGCATAATTTGAGAGCAGGAGACTCACCCAGAGGCGGCTGTGACACAGTCAGAGTGGGAGGAGAGTGCTAGGGTACAGCACAAGCAGCAGGTGCAAGTGGACCTGAGCTGTGCTAGGGATAGTCCCTCTAAGTAGCCGTGGGGTAACCTCAGGCAGGTGGCTAGGCATTTCATGACAGGGCCCATTGGAGAAATTTGTTAGTATTGGCCCACTCAGGACAGAATATGTTCCTTTGGGAACTTTTAAATGAGATTAATGGGGAGGGGGGGGGGGGGTAAGGGACTACTGATTCCCAGATCTGCATGCAAACTATTTAGATAATAAACCATCAACAATCAATTATTGATGATAATTGTCACCAATTAGGATTTGTGTATGGATCAGCCTGCACGCTATTCTATAATACTGCATGCCTAAATTATCTCATGCACAACTCAAAAGAGGGCATGACTATGGAAGGGACATAGGTGGGTCAGGGGCATTCCCAAAATGTAGGTGCAGTGTTATAGAATAGGATCATTTGTGTGTCCAATTGCTAACAGTTGGGCAAAAGGATTTATACCAGGTTTCAGCAGGCATAAGACCTCATATCCAAAGCTGGGCATGGGAATCAGTGCTAAGCACCCTTCTGTAAAGGGCACTTGGCACAGAACACCTTTTATAGAATACACATTTAGTGTGGATCTTTTTGTCACCTAATATTGAGTGCCATTTACTCCCCTGTGCATTTTCTCTTTCTTCCTCATTATATGCATGGTAGAAATACTTTCTACTTAAAATTCCTTCGCAGGTAATGAAATAGTTTCCAACTTATGGTGTCTCTGGCTTAATTTTCTGGCCAGGTATTTTAATTTTTTTTCATTCTCTGCCCCCTTTTTTATGTTATTATTATTTACTATTTTTGTTCTGTCTCTGCTGTCATTGTCACTTTCCTTTCCTCCCTTCTTTCTATCCCTACTTCTTTCCCTTGTTTCCAACTCTGATTCTTGCTCCCTGCTCTTCTTTTCCAATTCCTCCTCTACTTCACTGTTTTTGCTGCAGTATGTCCTCCATTTTTTCTATATTGTTTCCAACTATTCCTTCCTATAACCCAACCCACTACAAATCCAGGATCCTTGTCCTCTCCATCCCCTGCCATTCCTAGTCTGCTTTTGCTTTTCTTCGAGTCCTGAGTTCTCTTGCCCTTTCTAACACTATCCTGGGTCATTGCTCTTTTTTCTCTCTCACCATTCCCTATATCCCTAATTCTCCTGCTTAACCTGGGTTCTTTCTTCATCTCCCCTCTTGCTGTCTCCTCTGGCTGACATTTCTCTCTCTCTTTTGCTTTACCCCTCTCCTTACTCTACATCTTGCTTCCCCTCAACCTTTTCTCCCTCCATCTCCAGTGTCGCTCACCCATCTCCAAGTCTTCATGCTCCTAGTCCCATTCCTCTCTCCCATTCATCCCTGAGACCATGACCCCCCCCCCCCTAATCTTCCTGTATCTCTCTCTCCCAGTCTTGTCATAATTTTACGGTATTTTTCTAGCCCAAGAACATTTAGCAAGGCTTTACTTTCCTCAACCCCTCCCTGTCTGCCACTTCTCTTCTTGCATTGGTGTTATTTCTTCTTCTCTTCCTTATGGCTACATGGTTCACTGATTGGTTGCTTGAATCATGTGGTGCACTATATCTATGGAGCAATAGTGGTCAAAACAGCTTATCAATGAATCATTCAGCCCTGAAGAAGAGGAGAAAAGTCAGCCTACATAGGAAGGAGCAGCCTAGTTGGAAGTGATGGGCAGGAGGTGAAATAAAGTTGGGACTGGAAGGAGGTAGGGAGGGAAGGGGAGATTAAGGACCCAAAGCTCTTCCAAAACACAGTCTGGGCAGGTATGGAATTCGAGCAAGCAGCCAGTGCAAAAGTGCTGTTACTAAGTATCAGCATGTATATCCAGAAAAAAAAATGTATAAGTACATCTTGATATGTTACCTGTACATGCTACTCCCTATGAACATCAGGGGAAGGCTCTCTTTGGCACAAGGTTAAGTACAACAAACATCCTTAGCAGTAAGTTTGAGAAATTAAGATCATATCCAATATACTTTTCCTTTTGAGTGAGATTCATTCCTGTCAGAGTATGACCAAAACAATCTCATTTGGAGACATTACCCCAGAGAAATAGACCTAGAATAATGATCTCAGTTGGAAAAAGTAACAACATATTTAGATACATATGGAGAAATGTTGCCAGTAGGTAAAAGGAAGTAATTTTGTTTGTGTAGGTCACCAGTAAAACTGTACCTGGAGTAATAGCTTCAGTTCTGGGGAGGTCACATGTATAAAGTATATTGATAAAAATAGGGTTAAAACAAGATAGGTCTTTAAATGTCACATGGCCTTTAAAACAAGCCCTACACAGAAAGATATTAAAAAATGAAAATGTATTCTCTGGAAGAAGGGAAAGAAATATCCTGAATTTGTTTAACCTGTATAAATCTTGCATGGGGAGGCCAATTTTCATATTCCTTGTGAGAGTGCAAGCTGCACAAATTCTTCACAACACATGCTTTTATAGATGTTAGACATTTAAAGTAAAATCCCAGTGCTTCTTTTATCCAGCCTAACTTAAACCTTATCTCTTGTGTTTCCCCCTTTTCACCCATAGGGAAAAGTATGAATGCCATGGACAGCAGCTACTTTTCTTGCAGGGGGAGAGGGTAATTTTCAGACTCATTTTTCCTCATGAATAAAAGCCCATTTGCCTGTGGCAATGTTTTGTAAACTGCCCCTAGAACAGACTTCAAGGCCAAAGATAAATTTATTTCCTCATGGGTTTTGTATTCATTTCCTAATGTGTGCTCTACTTTACACCAGAAAATCCAAGAGAAGAAAATCCCTTCACCTCACAAAGATCAGGGTGATATTTAATATATTTTTTTCCTAATAAGAAACCTATAACATTCTCAAGAAAAATAATATCCCCTAATTTGATTTCAAGATATTATTTCTTTTGTCATACCCTGAAAATCTAATCACTTTGCTAGGCAATTAACTAGATTCTTGCTGTCTGGTAAAGATAATTGTGTTACTTCAAAAAGAATGTTACTGTCCAATCCAACTAAAATGTCATATTTTGCTTCCTGTTAAAAAATGCACTTGTAGCTGAGCATGTAAGCAGTATAGCCCTCAAGGTGAAACATAATATTTGAGTACCTTCTTTTACTTAATAGTTATACTTGCCTAAAGTTATGAGTGAGGAGTGAGTAAGTTGTATAAATGTTTTGGCATGCTTTAAAGAGTAGTAAGGGTTTGCAAAAGAAAAATCCTTCTTTCATTTTTCTTGTCATTTTGTCCTTTTTTTTTCTTTGTTAACTTTTGTATTTTAACTGTTTTTATTGCTTCACATGCATAAGTACATTTTGAGTCCCAACGCAAACGACCCGCAGACTCCACAGTGGAAAGAAGAGGAAAAGGTCAGTAGTGGATATTTTGATGCATGTAAAGTCATATTTGCACACATAAAAAATAATATGAAGCCCAATTTGATATAGTTCATCTAAGTTGGAAAGGGGACATCTAAAGGCTTTTACTAAGCTGCATTAAGCAACTAGTATGAGTTCTACTGTACTGTAGACATTAGTACAAGCCTGCCCTGCACTGTGCACAGTGCACTAAAACCAGCAGAGTAATAACAAAAACTGTACTAGCTGCCTAATATGGGCAGGGGCAGCAACTAAATGTGAAATGGGTGGGTCAGAGAAGTGGCTGGCAGTGACAGCTAGCACACAGGTTGGTACCTCTCACCAGTTGTCACAACTGCTGATTGTGCGGCTGCACTTATCATCTGCTCAAGTGAAGGTGCAATGGCAGTCCCCTGACATCCAATCCCCCCAAGACACCCCCCCAATCTCCTATCCCTCTTCCTGACACCCCCAATATCCAATCTCCCTGATCTGATCTCCCCATGCCCAGATTTCCCCATCTGAACTCTTTTTAACACAAAGCTGACCCCTCAAAGTTTCAAACCATATTCTCCAGTCCTAAATACCTCCCCCAGAGTTAGGGTTACCATATGGCTCCAGAAAAAGGAGGACACATTGATCCAGTCCGGGTTTTGCTTCCATTGAAAGCAATGGAAGTAAAACCCAGACTGGCTCAATCTGTCCTCCTTTTTCTGGAGCCATATGGTAACCCTACCCAGAGTCATACTTTCCTTCTACTCCCAAGCCCCCCAGGACCAACTCAGGGGTTTTCATCAGTAGATAAGTGGACCCAGGTGGGAGCGGTACCCCTCTGCTCCCACCCAGGACTGTGCCAAGATGCAAAAGGACCACTTTAACCTTAGCAGTAGTTTCTTTGTATGAAAGAATGCCCCTAGTAGTAATGCTGCAAGAATACAACTAGGGGTGTGTAATACCCTGAGCGAGGGATGAAGGTGGGCCTATGAAATAACATAGCCAGACAAAGGGATATAAATGAAAACAAGTGTTTATTTAATTGCATCATGAGGCCCTTTATGTCATAGGACCAGGACATAATAGGCCTCTGTAGTTCAATAAGCAATCTTAAGCAAGCCTCAGGTTAGCAAGGCCTGAAAACAGACTGTGACTGGTAGGGTGGCCCTGCCCTAAACACAGCCTCTGAGTCTTTCTTGGTTATTCTCCAAGTACTAGGGTCTGGTTCCAGCCAGACCTCAGAGCAAGGCTTGTTAGTCTCAAATAAGAAGCAAAAGTGGATTACCTCAGCCAGGTCACAATTCTTAACCATAGGTGGTGGTGGTGTACACTGGGGCTTCATTCTTCTCTCTGGGCCTTCTTAACCTCAGCCAGGCCCTGTCTTATATACTTCCTTGTTTAGGCTCCAACCCTCCCCCTGGCTCACTTCCTCCGGGGCAAGACTAGTGCTCTTCAGGTGGTTCAGGCTGTCTAAGGGACTGTTCTTAAGAGTGAGGAACAGAGTTCTATAAACCCCCTCACAGACCCTCCCTCTCAGCTCAACCATACCAGGTTGAGCACCTGCAATATCAGGGTCCACCTCCTGGGATGAATAGTCTATATTAGCCTGCTCTCGGCCTGCTCGGTCTCACCTGATAGCTAAAGGGCTGAAGGCTAGGGAACTAGTGCATTATATGTGCATTAGAATCTTTATGTTGAGCCATCTATTGAAGGGGTTGGTGGTCAGCGACCAACAGGAAGTGTCACCTCAACAGATAGTCCTGGAAGGTTTCCAGGGCCCACTTGACAGTATGAGCTTCCTTATGAATTACTGAATATTTTTTCTCTCTTGGGAACAGCTTCCAGATAATGCATGCCAGTGGGTGTTCTTCTCCATCTATATTCTGGACCAGAATGGCCCCGAATCCAACTTCTGAATCATCAGTCTGCACGATAAAGGGTTGCTTGCTGGACTGACCAGCACCAGCTATGAATAAATATCTCTCTTCAGGGTTTGGAAAGCATCATCCAGTTCTTAAGCCCAGTGTATCTTTTCTGGAGCCTTCTTCTGCAGGAGGTGAGTTAGTGGTTCTGCTTTCTCAGCAAACAATGGAATAAACCAGTGGTAGTAACCAAAGAGCCCGAGGAAGGCTTGTACTTGCTTCTTCATCTGTGGTACTGGCACCTGGGTGATTGCCTCTACTTTCTGGATCTGGGGTCTCACTTGTCCTTTTCCGATTGAGTATCCCAGATACTGGACTTCTTGCCCACCCAAGAAGCAGTTTTTAGGATTTGCTGTTAGTCCAGCAGTCCGTAGACTTTCCCATACTGCTTCAACTTGGATGAGATGGGTCCTCCAATCCTTACTGTAGATAGCAATGTCATCTATGTTTAAGTAGGCAATCCACAAGGGGCTATGAAGGCCAAATGGTAGCACCATGAACTAGAATAAACCCTGAGATGTTGAAAAGGCTGCCTTCTCCTTGGCAGTTGTTATGAGAGGTAGCTACCAATATCCCTTGGTTAGGTCCAAGGTCGAAATTAATTGTGCTCCTCCTAGCCTCTCAATGTGTTCATCCACTCTTGGCATGGGATAGGCAGTGGTGGGATTTAAACTAAACTAAACTTTAAAAAAAAATCTTTTACACCACTACAACCTTGTAGGATCTGTGCGGTTTACAGATTTAAAAAGGACCAGGCATACCTGGAAAATACAGTAAAAAATCAGTAGTAATAAAAACAAAAATCATCCATCACAACTCTCAGTACAAGAACTTCTCAAACAACCATGTTTCCAAAGACTTCCTAAACTGTAAAAGACCAACAGAAAATCTAATTATAGCAAGGAGATCATTCCAAAGCTTAACTCCTATAAAAGAGAACAAAGATTAAAACAGCCTTTTGTATCTAACAGCTTTAAAAGAAGGTAAACATAACACTAAACTATTTCTGAATCATATAGTAACATCATAACAGGGAAAAGTTAGTAATGATAACACATATCCTGGTGCAAGACCATTTAGAGCTTATCCTGCCAGAGGAAACCAGGCCTCTTGACCTCCAGGGCTCTGTGACTGTTATAGATACCATGTCATAATACTGGGTACAAGGGGATAGTCCTGCTTTAGTTGGGGGGGGGGGGGGGAGTTTAGCTAGTTACAGACAGGCAAATTTTAATATCTGTTTACTTGTGCACTGTACATGAAAAGGCTATTCCAGGCCTTAGTGGAGGGCCAGCAGCAGTTGCAATAAGTAGTACAGAGGCAATGGGAACAACAATAATCCTCCCAGTGATCTCTGGAAGCCCAACAGAGCTCCCTGAGTAAAATAACACAAGCTTTGCAGACTTCGGGGTTACCTATTCCAGTCTTGGTGTTGTCAAAGATAATAACAGAGGATGAGCTGGACTATTTCCTGACCAATTTTGAAACAACTGTCTACCTTGCTGGTTGGCCAGAAGCGTAAAGGAGATAGATCAGCTTTTAAACTAGAAATTGGGGGAAGGCTGACAGTCACTCAAAAGCACATGGTTCAGGATAAGGCATTTTTCAAAGATATCACCAAAACAGGGAAGAAAGGGTATCCGGATAGTAAGGTTGCAAAAGAGACCATAGTAGATCAGGAGGCATATTTTCAAAGCACTTTGGGAGGCTAAGTTCCATAGGTTTCTATGGAACTTTGGGAGGCTAAGTGCTTTGAAAATATGCCTCCTAGTGTCCTTTAATAAAAATACAAATCAGACAAAAATTGCAAATTAATACTCTCAAGTACTGAGCATGATGTAAATAGGAACAACAAACATAATTTGAAATGTCTATATGTTAATGCCAGGAGCCTAAGAAATAAGATGGGAGAGTTAGAATATATTGCACTAAATGAAAAATTAGATATAATAGGCATCTCTGAGACCTGGTGGAAGGAGGATAACCAGTGGGACACTGTCATACCGGGGTACAAATTATATCGTAGTGATAGGGTGCATCGAATTGGTGGAGGGGTAACATTGTATATTAAGGAGAGCCTTGAATCAAATAGAGTGAAAATTCTGCAGGAAACAAAACATATCTTGGAATCACTATGGATTGAAATTCCATGTGTAAAGGGGAGTGTACTATCGTCTGCCTGGCCAGGATGAACAGACAGATCCAGAAATGTTAAAGGAAATTAGGGACGCAAACAAACTGGGCAACACAATAATAATGCGTGATTTCAATTACCCCGATATTGACTGGGTAAATGTAACATTAGGGCATGCAAGGGAGGTAAAATTCCTTGATGAAATCAAGGACAGCTTTATGGAGCAGCTGGTACAGGAGCCGACGAGAGAAGGAAAATTCTAGACCTAGTCCTTAGTGGAGCGCATGATCTGGTGCAGGAGGTAATGGTGCTGGGGCCGCTTGATAACAGTGATCATAATATGATCGGATTTGATATTAGCTTTGAAGTAAGTATACATAGGAAATCAAATATGTTAGCGTTTAACTTCAAAAAAGGAGACTATGATAAAATGAGAAGAATGGTGAAAAAAAAACTTAGATGAGCTTCTGCGAGGGTCAAAAATTTACATCAGGCGTGGATGCTATTCAAGAACACCATCCTGGAAGCCCAAGCCAAATATGTTCCGCGTATTAAAAAAGGAGGGCGGAAGACCAAATGACAGCCAGCATGGTTAAAAAGTGAAGTGAAGGAAGCTACTAAAGCTAAAAGAAAATTCTTCAGAAGATGGAAGAAGGAACCGACTGAAAATGATAAGAAACAGCATAAGGAATGTCAAGTCAGATGCGAAGCGCTGATAAGGAAGGTTAAGAGGGACTTTGAAAAAAAGATTGCGTTGAAGGCAAAAACACATAGTAAAATTTTTTTTAGGTAGATTAAAAACAGGAAGCCGGCAAAAGAATTGGTTGGACCGCTAGATGACTGAGGGGTAAAAGGGGCGATCAGGGAAGACAAAGCTGTAGCGGAGAGATTAAATGAATTCTTTGCTTCGGTCTTTACCGAGGAAGATTTGGGAGAGATACCATTGCCAGAAATGGTATTCAAAGCTGACGAGTTGGAGAAACTGAATGAATTCTCTATAAACCTGGAGGATGTAATGGGGTAGTTCTACAAATTGAAGAGTAGCAAATCTCCTGGACCGGATGGTATTCATCCCAGAGTACTGATAGAACTGAAAAATGAACTTGCTGAACTATTGTTAGTAATATGTAATTTATCCTTAAAATCAAGCATGGTACCAGAAGATTGGAGGGTAGCCATTGTAACGCCAATTTTTAAAAAAGGTTTCAGAGGAGATCCTGGAAATTAGACCGGTGAGTCTTACGTCGGTACTGGGCAAAATGGTAGGGACTATTATAAAAAATAAAATTACAGAGCATATTCAAAAGCATGGATTAATGAGACAAAGCCAACATGGATTTAGTGAAGGGAAATCTTGCCTTACCAATCTATTACATTTCTTTGAAGGGGTGAACAAACATGTGGATAAAGGTGAGCCGGTTGATATTGTGTATCTGGATTTTCAGAAGGCGTTTGACAAAGTACTTCATGAAAGACTCCAGAGGAAATTGGAGAGTCATGGGATAGGAGATACTGTCAAAAGTTCAATGAGCAGTATGGGCTGTTAATCACACTTGGGTAATCTAATACTACAAAACTGAAAAACAGCCAAACACAATCTTAAAGGGTCATGTGTAATGAATGTGCAACAATAACTGACAAATGGGAAATACCCTCAGAAACCGAGGTCACTGCCAAGGTCTGACCACCAGGACACTGGTATCTATATAAGATTTATGTGCCTGTGATCTTGTCTCTTTCAAGGGGTATACTTTCCCATAACTTGTCAGTAAAATTAATTCACAATAAAGCCAATGTTTCAAAACACTACTGAGTGCAAAAAAACTCTCCAAGCAACAGCATGACTTAAATAAACAAACTTAGCTCTCTCATTGCTGGCTTAATACCCCACGCTCCAACTGGTGACTTTCAATGGGGGCCCAGATCATTTCGCAATTACAATATACAAAATAGAAGATAGAAAATGGAAAATGGAAAAACCCACCCAACCCAATGACACTTACTTCTAGCTGACTAGACTTCATGGGATAGGAGACACTGTCTTATTGTGGATTAAAAACTGGTTAAAAGAGTAGGGTTAAATGGTCAGGATTACAAAGATATGAAGAAACTATACCAACTCGTAAATAAGTTACTAGACACCACCTCTATCACCACTACCAACATAGACATCCCAACCGCAGACAAACTCGCTAACTACTTTAATGAAAGAATAATAAAACTTCGCAGCACACTTCCTCATCACAATACCAACATCGAAAACTTCTTCAACGATCTGGACCTAACCTCCGATGGATACCCAGCTGACTGCATATGGACAACATTTAATCTCCTCAACACCAAATCAGTTACACAAGCGACTCACAGGTTCGCCAAGACCCATTGCAAACTGGACACATGTCCCAGTCATCTACTAAAATCTGCCCTCGACTGCTTCATAGCAGACCTCACATCCCACCTAAACTTCATGCTACAACAAGGTCTCTTCCTTGAGGAATATGGTAACATCCTACTCACCCCAATACCAAAAGACGCCAAGAAAAGCACAAACGTTCTCACCAACTACCATCCAGTTGCGTGTATCTCACTAGTAGTAAAAATGAGGGAGAGTTTGGTGACTAAACAGCTTACGGATTACCTGGACAAGTTCTCAATACTACATAATTCACAATCAGGATTCCGATCCCACCATAGTACTGAAACTGTCCTAGTCACTCTCCTGGCCAAATTCAAGCAGGAGATAACCATAGGTAAAAGCATACTCCTCCTCCAGTTCGACATGTCGAGTGCATTCAACATGGTAAACCACAACTGGATCAAAGGCTTTCTAACCACCAGAACTTATCAAGTAATATCAAACTCAAACATATCACCACCGTGGAAAGCTGTCTGCAGAGTACCTCAAGGATCAACATTATCACCAATACTCTTCAACATGATGATGATTCCACTGGCACAGTCCTTGTCCAGTCGAGGCCACCCGTTCATTTACACAGATGATGTTACAATCTACATCCCCTTCAGACATGACTTGACAGAAATAACCAATAAAATCAACGATGGCCTGAACATCATGGACTCCTGGGCAAACTCATTCCAACTGAAACTGAACACTGAAAAAACACAGTCTCATCCTCTCCTATCAACACAACAAGTACAAACCCACAACCATAAATACCCCAGGACACACCCTCCCTACCTCTGACAGCTTGAAAATACTCGGCGTCACACTCGACCGCAACCTTCCTCTCGAGAGCCAAGTAAACTCTGTAATAAAGAAAATGTTCTATTCAATGTGGAAGCTCAAATGACTAAAACCTTTCTTCCCAAGAGAAACCTAATTCAATCAATGGTGCTAAGTCATGCAGACTATTGCAATGGAATCTACGCGGGATGCAAAGAACAACTCACAAAAAAACTCCAGACCGCCCAAAATACAGCAGCCAGATTGATATTCAGCAAAACACGATTCGAAAGTGCCAAACTCCTTCGAGAAAAGCTGCATTGACTCCCAATCAAAGAACGGATCATCTTCAAAATCTGCACTTAGTCCATAAAATTATATACGGCGTAGTGCCAGGATATATGATAGACCTTATAGATCTACCAATAAGAAACAGAGTCGGATCATTAAGATCATACCTAAACCTACACTACCCAAATTGCAAAGGACTGAAATACAAAACAACTCACGCTTCTCCTACATAAGCGCACAACTATGGAATGGCCTCCCAAAAGCGGTGAAAACAATCCATGACCACCTGAACTTCAGGAAATCACTAAAACCAACCTCTTCAAAAAGGCCTACCCCAACGACCCCACGTAAACCTCTTCACCCATGAACATAACATGACTAATGATCGTACTGGACATCATGCAATCTTCATCCCTTCCGATCCTCCACATATACCTCATTCAATCACTATACAACCTGTATTTGTTATCAACCGACTGGGCAATCACCTTTGACGGTACTATGTAAGCCACATTGAGCCTGCAAATAGGTGGGAAAATGTGGGGTACAAATGCAACAAATAAATAAATAAAATAAATAAAGTATTCTCAATGTAAAAGGGTAGTTAGTGGGGTTCCCCAGGGGTCTGTTCTCGGACCGCTGCTTTTTAACATATTTATAAATGACCTAGAGATGTAAGTAACTAGTGAGGTAATTAAATTTGCTGATGACACAAACCAGCTTATTTTCAAAGGAGAAGGGAGCTCATCTTCCAACACAAATCAGGAGATGGGCATCCTTCTCCTAAGGGCGGCAAAATCGGCATAATCAAAAGCCGATTTTGGGCGTCCTCAACTGCTTTCTGTCGCAGGGACGGCCAAAGTTCAAGGGAGCGGGTTGGCAGTGTACCGAAGGCGGGCCGGGGGCGTGGTTAACAGATGGGCATCCTCGGCCGATAATGGAAAAAAAAGGGCGGCCCTGATGAGCATTTGGCTGACTTTACTTGGTCCCTTTTTGTTCACGACCAAGCCTCGAAAAGGTGCCCGGACTGACCAGATGACCACCGGAGGGAATCGGGGATCACCTCCCCTTACTCCCCCTGTGGTCACCAACCCCCTCCCACCCAAAAAAACAAATTAAAAAACATTTTTCCAGCCTCTATGCCAGCCTCAAATGTCATACCCTGCTCCATCACAGCACTATAAAGGTCCCTGGAGCAGTTTTTAGTGGGTGCAGTGCACTTCAGTCTATGTATTTATTTATGTATAGATCTCTATGGACGCTATATAAGTTACATGTTATTGCTCCCTCTAACCCTAGTGTTTGCTGGTCTTGCCAGTCTCAAGTGGGTAATATAAAGCATCTTATATTTCACTGTGTGTGCCTTCGTAAATACTGGCTAGAAATATGGTCACAACTGGTAGACATTTTTCACTTTCCTGGCTCAATCACTTATAAATTTGTGATTCTCAGGGATCAGTGCTATAAGAGTTTGCTGACTCATAGTGAAGGGTCTCTTGTTAGCACCATGGTATCTTTAGCATTGAAGATAATTTTCTCGCATTGGAAGTCCTTACACCAAGCCACCTACCAGGAATGGTGGAACTTATTGCTCCAAATCTACAAATACGAATCACACTTTGCAAAGACATCTTCTCGCTTTGCTGCATATAGGGAGAAATGGCTACCACTTGTATCTTATTTTGGCACTGTACAGTAATAAGCACTAAATTAGATGTATTTTATGGCCTATACATGCTTTATACTTTGATTTGTACCCTCCAGCCCCCCCCCCCCCTCTTTTTTTCCTCTTTTCTACCTTTCTCTTTTCTTAACTTAATTTTAAACCTAGATATGGATAGCTATTTCTTACATGTGAGCTCTGGTATTGCCATACTTTGTAAAATGTTACTTGTTGTTATGTTGTGAGCTCTTGATTATATTTGTATCGAAACTCAATAAAAGAAATTAAACTTAGAACAATTTTACTTGAAACAAACAAACAAACAAACGAACATTTCATTTCAAGATGATCTGGAAAATTGCCAAAATCCATTTTTTTTCTAAATTTCATTTTGGACATTTTCTTCCAAATTTTGTTTTTCATTGTTCATTGTTACATTTTTAGGAGTGCACATTGGGTCCTTTTATTAAACTGTGTTAAGCACTTACCACCAGATTCTATAAAGGGTGTTTAAATTTGCACATACAGATTTAGGTGTGATCCTGAGATGTTCACGATGACCCAATTTACGTCAATAATTGGCCTCTAACCATTGATTATTGATGTTAATTTGCACCAATTTGGATTTGCACAAGCATCTTGCTACTTGCTATTCTATAAAACCCGAATCCTATAGTGCACAATACAAAAGGAGGTGTGGTTATGGGAAGGGCATGGATGGGTCAAGGCATTCTGGAAATTTGTATGCAGTGTAATACAATACTGCAGATGTGCGCCTAAATTGGATGCCAGGAATTTCACCTGGTTTCAGCAGGCATAAGTCCAGGCACGCAAATTTGGGCCTGGGAACTGGCACTACATGCTATTCTATAGAGAGTGCTCAACCCAGATTGCCCTTTATAGAATAGCGTTGGGTGCCATTTACTGAATCTGGTCCTTAATTTGTGGTTTTATGCCGAATTAAGGGACTTCTCAGTAAATTAGTTGCTACCACATGGTAAACCACCTGTTAAGTGCTTTTTGTGTCAGGGGGCATGGCATGGGTGGAGAATGACACCAAACAAAGCAGATACGTATGTGGAAAACAATATTTAATTGATATGGATCAATAAAAAATTAACAAGCCCGACATAGGCCGTGTTTCACCCCACATACATATATATACATATATATACACATACATATATGTAGATGTATATATATACACATACATATATGTAGATGTATATATATATATATATACACATACATATATGTAGATGTATATATATACACATACATATATGTAGATGTATATATATATATATATATATATATTTCAGGTTCTCAGGTTCAGAGCCCGCTGGGCCGGGCTCTGGAGCAAACGTGAGCCCTTGGGCTGCTGTCGAGGAGCAACAGCATCAGGCAAAACCCACCAACCAACGCTGGGCAAGCAAAGCGGCACCGGCAGGGACTGCAGGCACCGCCCAGCAAGCCGGAACACTCGGACTGGAATCCCCCGGACTGGAGGACACAGGACTGGAACACTGGACTGGCACACACCAGACTGGAACACACACCGGACCGGAACACACTGGACTGGAGCACACTGGACTGGAACACATTGGACTGGTCCATACAGCTTCACCTGCACTTAGCCACTGCCCCCCCAAGGGTTGAGCCCTTGGGTTCGAGTAGCCAGCAGGACTTACCGGATACCGGATGACAGAGAGACCAGGACTGGAAACAGAAGTACTCCTAAATCCTAAACTGACCGAAGTGCTCCCAAGCCCTAAACCAGCAGAAGTGTTTCTAACAGTACACTAACAAAAGGACTTCCTAAGCCCTATACTAACAGGAGTGCCCCTAGGCACTGACCTAACAGGAATGCTTCTCACAGCACCAAAAGGAAAAGCAGGGGAGTTACAAGGGAAAGGCAGGGAAGCTAAACACAAAGCTAATAAAGGTGCTTCCAAAACACCAAGCTACAGCAGCTCTACAACTCAAAACTAACTAAGGTGCCACCACGCAGCAAACAACCAGAAGAACTCCTAGCACTAATAGGGAAGACAGGGGAGCCACAAGGGAAAAGCAGGGAAGCTAAACATGTAAGCCAAAAGTGCTTCCAAAGCACCAAACACAAACAGCAAAGACTGCACTGCTCCCAACAGCACAAACACCAGAAGTACTTCTAACAGCCAAAACTGCAGTGTTCCTAACAACACCAAACCCTGAAGTACTTCTATCAGCAACAGAGCTTCCAAAGCCCTACACACAGCAATGCTACCAAAGCACCAAGAGGGAAAAGCAGGGGAACCACAAGGGAAAAGCAGGAAAGCTAAACACACGGTCACAAGTGCACACTGCACTAACACTAACCTGGACCTAAAGCAAGTAGCAAAAGCAAACGTTACAAAGGCCCCGAAGGGAAGAACACCACTTCCTTATAAAGGCCCTCCCAGATGATGTCACACTCCCTAGAGCCAGGCAGACAGCACACTGAAACCCCGAGAGGCCCAACCCACACCAATGCAGCACCGTGAAGCTCTTGAAGCCAGTACACCCAAAGAGAGGTAGAGCTAACTCAGTCCACACACACAGCTGTAGTAAAGTGAAACAATTAGAGTCATGCTGCTGGAAGCTGCCAGCATAGAGAGAGCTAGCTCAGAAAGGACAGACAAAAGAAACAGAAGCCAGCTAAGAAGCTGACCCCCAGGAAAAAGGTAAGTTTGAGAGGGGTCCTGACCACAATCATAACTATATATATATATATATATATATATATATATATATATATATATATATATATATATATATATATACAATATATATATATATATATATATATATATATATATATATATATATATATATATATATATATATATTGTTTGTCAATGAATGTTATGTTAGTGATTTACATTATATTATTTGTATTCATATTTTTTATTCAATGTGTACAATTAAGTTCTATACAATATCATTTTGATATTTCAATTAATTTTTTTTATTTTTTATTTAACTGTATCACCATGGTGTTCTATTACTATCAGCCGGTATGAGATTATGGTAATAAAATGTAATTATTATTTTATATCTATTTTTATGTTTACTTGCTTTTATATTTGTTCTAATTGTTATATGATTGTTTGTTTTGTAGCCCCTGATGCAGCCCAGTGGGGCGAAACACAGCCTGTGTCGGGCTTGTTAATTTTTTATTGATCCATATCAATTAAATATTGTTTTCCACATACGTATCTGCTTTGTTTGGTGTCCATCTTGGAGTTTGCAAATCGATTACCCTGCTGTTTTCATGGGTGGAGAATGGGCATGGAAGGCATTGGGCAATTAACACACTGTGTGGTAAGTAACACAGAGTTAACACAGGACCACTTACTGCCTTCTATATAGGAGGTGCAAGTGCTTCCACATTATATGGGAGCAGGTACCTTGTATTAATGTGAATGTTAATACATGACCTGCAATGGAAAATACTGTGAACACCCCTAATAGGTACCACATTACATTTGCAGTGTAGGCACAAAGCTTAGTTTAACTTATGACAGAAATGGGTCCCAAACAAAAACTAACATCATTAAGTACAGTGTCAGGAGTAGATGTATCAACCCTTATCCTTAGATCCAAGCCCACTGTGCCAAAAATAATAAAAGGAACTAAATCGACAGCCAAATATTATAAAAATAGAGTATTATTTTATTTATAATAGCAACAAATAACATAAGGAAGACAAGAATAAAGACAAAGACAATCCAATTACAGAAGTAGTTTGGATGCATATAAACCCCTAGCTAGACTCTGAAGTAAAAAGAGTCACTCTGAACCCCAGCGCACTGATACAAAGATACGTGGCACACATACAACCTGATATAGCCCTTCAGATATCAGCGTGTCCCTTAGATGGTCAGGTGAGTTCAACACAGGGCTCCTCCTCAGGGATGATGTTGGCACAGCAGTCTCTATCTCTGATAAGAGCTATCTTTTTATAGAGAAATCAGGAGCCTTATCTGTACTGCTGACATACATTCTGTCCTTGGCGAGCATAAACAAAATACATGTTGACCAGACACCATAGCTCCAAAAGTCCTGCATTGACATCAGTTCTGATGACAGCCTGCTAGCATTGACATCAATTCTGTTAAGAACCTGTGTTAATGCTGATAACACTGTGACCTTTATCAGCAGCTTCTGTACAGTAAACAGAAGTTGTTATTCTTCTGTTAGACTTGATGTCTCTGATTTGTTCCAGAGGCTATTTAGATGAAAAGTCTGAGTTTGAATCCTGTAATCAGGTTGTTAATATTGGATAGTGCCTTGTATGTATGTATGTATGGGATCATATATGTTTTCATATAGGTACATGGACGGCAGGGCATGATGCTCATAATAGTGCTTGATTTGCTCCTACAGAGCTACTGGGTGGCAAAGTCCTGCATTAAGCTACAGTAAATGCAAATTTTACTGTGGTTTACTAAAAGTGCCCCATTATTTGCAAATGATGCTTGTTAAAAAGATGCAACAAAACTGATTTATGTTTAAAGTTTCTTTATTCAATTTTCAAAAAGTTTTCTTCATTTGCACTCACCTTTTGACTCTCCATGGATGAGGACACATGGATATAAAATATGTTTTTCCAGATGCCCCTTAGATTCGCTAGGAGAGCAGCGGAGACGGCAGAGATGGTGAGAGGTAGTGGCGGGCGGCAGTAGCCAGCAGATCAGAGCTAGCCGGCCAACCACACTGAACGGCGATGGCGGGCTAGCTCGCCACGGCCCCCTTGAAGCAGGGCGAGGTAGCAGAACTTCCCACACGGGGGACTGAGTGAGCCCTCTATGACCAGCATCGCCCATCCGCCTGCCTTCCACCCAGCATAAGTATCAGATGACCGAACCACTCCATGCTGAGCCTCTCCATACAGTGCTTCTCCATATTGCAGTACCCGGGCGAGCTATCCCGGCCACACACCCGGCTCATCATACAGTCGTTGATGAGAGAGGGCAGTGACCTCGGGAACTGGACTCAGAGCGATCACGCGAAAGGCAGGGCAGAGAGACGTGAGAAGCCCCGAGGAGGACAAGGAATCGCCGAGAGCCCAGTCGATGGCGCCACGTGGCTCAATGGTCAGAATATCGCCAGCGGAGGAAAGAGTGGATACAAACTGGCATTGATCCCTGAGTGCCATACCCCTGGGATCTGATACAGGGCAGAGCAACCCTGAGGCTAGGACGACGATCTGATTTTTTTTTTTTTTTGAGAACGGGTGAGTGTGCTGGCCACAACTGGGGGATTTTGCACGGGGGGACCTGTGCACCCTACTGCTGGTGCATCACCGGAAGGATACCTTTATTGTGAGGGGGACGATGGGAGTCAGGTGAACTGGACTTACCCAAATCCCTTGATCACCTAACTGTGAGTATCTACTTACCTCCAATTACACCAAAATGAACAAAGTCAACCTTCTCCTAACAATCCATTCTCTATCACTGATTCACCTAACACTAACCATCCCACTCACTCCAAACAATATCATACCCATCCTACAAACTCACCAAACGCTGATCAGAACCTCCACATCTCACCAAATTGACAACCACCAAAATGAAGGAAGAATACCCATATACGGACAACACCAACAAAACAATATAAAAGATCATAATAAGCAGACACTAAGGAAAGACAACTAAAAACAAATCCACACACTACCAATTATAGAAACTCCATACCAAAAGATTGAAGTGGGCTATATTAATGCCAGATCCGTAGTTAACAAAACAACAATAATAACAGACTGGATCACGGCAGAAAATCTTGACCTAATTTTCATTAACGAAACCTGGATCCACGATCAAAAGGTCCCCATAATTCTTGACCTATGCCCTCCAGGATACAAAATCACTCACTGGACCAGAAAGGAAAAGAGAGGCGGAGGCATAGGCCTAATCTACCACTCCCATTTCACCACCGAAACCACAGCCGAGTCCATAACAACCCAACTTGAAATTGCCTCAATTAGAATCCAGAACAAATCCCTGCTAGATCACCTGAACTGTGTCCTGTTTTACAGACCGCCAGTTAACTGGAACACAAGCCAGTCACACTTCATGGACTTCATTTCTAATACTTGCGTAACTAACTCCAACATACTAGTTCTAGGAGACATCAACCTTCACCTAGAAGACCTAAACTCTACCAACGCATGTGAATGCAAGGAATTCCTCCACTCATGGGACCTTAAATGGCCACACAAACAGGCAACGCACACTAAAGGACACACACTTGACCTCTTCTCGCACAAATTGTCCACCAACCAGAACCTGATAATATCAGATATCAAATGGACAGAAACACTGTGGACTAACCACTACAAGCTAAACCTATCCCTAAAATGGCGTAAAAAGGGTTCATATTGCACTCAAGAACAAACAACCTACTCCACAAGAGGCCAAATAGACCCAACCACATTCTGGCAACATATATATGAGAACGACTGGACACCACAGACGCCATAAACGCCACAAATTTCCTTTCTGAATGGGACAAAAGATGTAGAAACATTCTAGATGAAATAACACCCTTACAAACAAGAACTTCACATAGACACAATCCAGTACCATGGTTCAACGACGAACTGAAAAAACTAAAAACACAAACCAGGAAGTTCGAATGAGCATGGATAAAAATAAAAGATGATCACACACTCAGCGCTTAGAAGCTTGGAAGCAAATACATAGAAAATATAAACATGCAATAAGACAAGCCAAAAAGTCATACTACAAGACCAAAGCAGGACCAGATCACAAAGACACAAAAAAACTATACCAACTCGTACATAAACTACTGGACACTACCTCGGTCACCACAAAAAATCAGACAGCCCATCGGCAGACAACCTTGAAAATGTTCCACTCAATGTGGAAACTTAAACGTGTACAGCCATTTTTCTTGAGGGCAACTTTCCGCAACCTGCCATGCTGACTATTGCAATGACTTTATGTGGGATGCAAAGAACAACTCATAAAGAAACTACAGACTGCTCAAAACACAGCAGCCAGGCTCATATTTGGAAAATCGCGATTTGACAGCACCAAACCGCTACGAGAAAAGCTGCACTGGCTCCCAATCAAAGAACGTATTACTTTCAAAATCTGCACCCTGGTCCACAAGATTATCTATGGTGAAGCACCGGATTATATGTCTGACCTTATAGACCTACAAAAAAGAAACACAATTGGATCATCACGATCATACCTAAATCTTCACCACCCCAGCTGAAAGGGACTCAAGTATAAATCAATCCACGGATCCAGCTTCTCCTATATAAGCACGCAACTATGGAACACATTACCAAAAGCCATAAAGACAACACATGACCACCTCAACTTTCAGAAATCACTAAAACCGACCTGTTCGAGAAGGCATACCTTACTGATCCAACTTAACTGCGCAGACTCAGCAACACAACGAAACCATAACCTGCAACGAACATTATATAACTCTTCTTCTCTCGATTCTATTATGTGTCTGTAACACATCTCATTCTCTACCACATCACTCTGTATTTGTTTCATCACCGGAGGCGGCTTACACCTCATGGTGCTATGTAAGCCACATTGAGCCTGCAAATAGGTGGGAAAATGTGGGGTACAAATGCAATAAATAAAAAAATAAAGACCAACAGTAAATGGGCAATTCAGTCTCTAATACACAATAGGATGCTCAATATACAAGGATGCTCAATGTAACAAGAAGCAAAACACAGTTTCACAACTCCCCTGAACTCTCTTCCCCCCACGCCCTGCAAAGGATTGTCCATCAACTGTTGCCAACAGCTAAATTTCTAAATCATTCAACAAGACAGAGTGAACTATAGCCATCGAATGTCTAAAAAGAAGCGGTGTTTAGATGAACATCCAACAAAAACTGATTTAAAAAGTCCAAATAAAATGAAATTTGGGAAAAATGCTCAAAACAAAATGTGACTGGTGTACATACTCCTAAAAGCTACAGTCAAGGCTCCATTAATTGAGAAATTCACAGTTAATAAGATTCTACATTATGCATTCAATTAAGATTATATTTATATCAAAGGGGATGTATTATTTAAAAAGAGCAAATCAAAAGAAAGGAATGGAAATTGAAAAATACATTGTTCCCTTTGTAATTACTATTGTCAAACCTGTATTTTGCTTCACCATCTCTGAATTTTAGAATGATTTTCAGGCCATACGGTGGAAATACAATCTATTGCGAGAAATATAATTTTAAACAATCAGTTATGTTTTTTCATTTCATCCTCATAATGTTCAACGAGCCTAACTATGTAATTTACTTTTTTGCCATGAACAGACTGTGAAATTGGCTGTATTTCTTTGAGATTTGTACAAATCTATAATAATATGATGGATGTATAGTAATTCATTATTCAAAATTCTAGTGCATTTTGCCAAAAACCACTCAAAAAATATATGTTTGAATAATGGAGCCTCAACTGCCCAGGGAGAGTCATGGACTTTTCACCAAACCCTTAAAATACACTATTTATCACTGGTCCTATTGAAACCGGAAAAACAGCAGTGAAAAAACTCCCACTACTTCAAAAACTGATTTCATCTATAGATAATAATTAACTATACAACAATGCCTCAAACTGGTGTCTATATAAAGGAAAAAAATTTAAAAAATCAAAAAACATTCCACAAAGTTGTGCACTTAGAAACCAAAAATTAATGTTATCTGATCCATTGAAGATTTGCTTAAAATATTAATTTTTTGCTATATATAGAGAAGTTTCTGATTTAGTAATTCAATATTAAAAATAAACTACGTCTTCCTATTCATTCCTCCTTCTTTCTCTTTATAAACTGCCATCTGTTAATTCTTTTTTTTTAATGCTTTATTGTTTTGCATGCCCACAACAATCATTACAACTCAACAGCAATCACAGTAGTGGGCTCCAAAGGTCTCTACCCTTTCTGCTATAAAATCCTTAATCCACCTCCTACATCAATCCCCATCTGGCATAGTACATTTATGTATAGGTATGGCTCAGCTAAACAGTGTATTATGTACCTCTGGTACCCCAGTGAGCAAATCATGTAACCAACTCCAAAACTGTATAATTTTCTTATAAATCTGCCAAAATCAGCCTCAGTCTGAGTTTGGGGGTGCATACCCCTTAACAACTCCCCACCTTCCCATTCCTTCCCCCTCCTTATTCTCCTCTTTCCATACCCCATCTCCCTCTCTTCTGCTCATACCCCCCTTTCTTTGTTGAACACAAGATTTAGTAAATTGTGAGTTGGGCATTGTTTATATAATAGCACATAGCACTGGGATCCATGGAGGCCTATTTTCAAAGCACTTAGACTTACAAAGTTCCATAGTAAAAAGTCTAAGTGCTTTGAAAATGAGCCCCATGGTAATGAGAATTTACACCAAATGAAAATTGGTGTAAATCCTTGTACATAAGCTAGGAGCAGATCCTCCAGATTCTATAATATTGCACACATCTTTAGTGAATGTTCCTTTCCATGCCCCCTTTCAAGTTACGTGCTAAAAGAGTTGTGCGCACATCTTTATAGAATAATGCTTATTGAAAATGCTGTATGGCAAATATCTTGCTACTAAGAATACTTTACTTAGAAATGATCGCAAGTTTAACTAATTCTTCTGATTTTACATCAATGTTTTGGAAGGAAGAAAAATACCTCAGATGCTTGGCTTGTTGTCGCTATCATATCAACAAAAATGCTGTGCGAACGTCCTCACCAGTCTAAAAACCTCCTCACTTTTTCCAAAATTTTTTGTATTTATTTTCTTTACTAATTTTTCTCTTTAATTTTTAATCATTGTTCTCTATTTGGGACCTAAAGTCTTAAGACACTTATCTGCTTCTGAAGAAAATTTTTTTTGTCATCGATTTGCTCAACAGAGCGCCTCCGTTTCACTATGTGCTTCCTTGGGAGACAAACCGCCAACTTTATATTTGTAGTGTCCTATTCACAAAGAAAAACCAAATAATTAAAATCCAGAGCTACATGAACTTTAGGCTACGGCTTTTTACTTATTATTTTGATGACAGCATTTACTTTTATCAGATGGTGTGCCTACAGGTCCGACTCCATTATGTTATCAAGTTTGAAAATGGCATACACCGTTTTAAAGGGACACTTTCAAAATCGAACCAATCAGCGGCTAGTATGCTTTTTACTTCATCTTAAAGGGACTAAAAGAGGCTGCTGTTCCATATCATTAAGTGACTGCCCATCTTGCCTATGAGCACACTTACTAAATACTTTACAAAAATGCATTCCACTCTATTTAATTATTTAGACCCTTAGGAGTAATGGATTGCAGTCTGTGGATCCAATTTTGTTCTACTTGTATCAGTTTTCATCCCCTGTCTCCTCCTTTAATTGTATGTACGACTTGATCTATAACAGTTCATTTATAATACTCAGACTTATGTTGTTGTGCTGTATGATGTGCAACTACTGGAGCTTCCATTTTCTGATGGGATACATTATGTTTATACTCACATAATCTTTGTTTCAGAGCCCTTATAGTTACTTAGTCCATGGTACTAAGCCACACAGATTGCTGTAATGGAATCTATGTGGGATGCAAGGCTCAAATCATAAAGAAACTTCAGACCGCCCAAAACACAGCAGCCAGGCTTATATTTGGAAAAACACGTTCTGACAGCGCCAAACCACTCAGAGAAAAATTGCACTGGCTACCAGTCAAAGAACGTATCACTTTCAAAATCTGCACGACTGTTCATAAAATTATTTACGGCGAGGCACCGGGATACATGACAGACCTCATCGACCTGCCAACCAGAAACACCACAAAATCTGTACGATCATACCAAAACCTCCACTACCCAAGCAGCAAAAGACTCAAATACAAATCCACCTATGCAACCAGCTTTTCCTACCTAAGCGCACAACTATGGAACGAATTACCAAAAGCAGTAAAAACTACACTTGACCACCTAAATTTTCAGAAAGCACTAAAGACTGTCCTGTTCAGAAGAGCATACTCCACCGACCCAACATAAAAATACCTGGTCACATGCGACACAATGTAACCAAAGACCATAACGGACATTATCTGACTCTTCTTCCCCCTTTTCTTCTCTAACTTCCCCCAACACACCAACCATACATGTAACTACCTTACATGTACCTTATTCTACTACAATATCACTTTCTATTCATTCATACCATGTATTTGTTCAGACCATAATCGGCTAACACCATTAACGGTTATATGTAAGCCACATTGAGCCTGCAAAAGGTGGGAAAATGTGGGATACAAATGTAACAAATAATAATAATAATAATACTATTGCAGTCCGTATTTCTCTTAAGAGTATACCGTTTATTGTCAATTGGATTGACAAAGTCCTTGGAATCCAACATGTTTGAACAAAATATGCAGGATCCACAGCACTTATGACCTCTGACTTCCTTGACTGGAGCAATTTTAGAATAATCCATTTGTAATATTCCTCTGATATTTGTTCTCCAGGAATATGCAATATGCAATAGTAACTTCAAACTCATCTAGAATTCAAAGAATGATGATCTTTGAATTCTAGATGAGTTTGAAGTTACTATTCGCCAATGTTGCTTAATAATTTTAGTTGCTAAAGAAGCTCCTTGCATATATTTTATAATGCATGTTTGTATGCCTGTGGCATCTTCCACTTGTTTATTGGAATTTAACAAAAATTCCTTGTGATTATATTTTGTTCTTGTATAAGCTTGTTTGAAAATTTTATTTGGATAACCTATCCCTAGCAGTTTGGCTGTAAGACGTTTAGATGAGTTTTAAAAACTGTCTTTATCTCTACATATTCTCCGATATCTTAAATATTGTGGAAATGGTAAACTCCATTTTATTGCTATCGGATGGTTACTTTGGTAATGTAATAACAATTTACGGTCCGTCTCCTTGCTGAATGCTTCTGTAGTAAACTTTTGGATATCTTGTTTCACCAGCACATCCAAGAAGGCAATTTGATTTTTAGAATATTTCATGGTGAATTGTATATTCTTGTCACATTGTGATGGAACTCTTGGAGGTTCTGTTCTTTTCCCGACCAGAATACAAAGATGTCATCTCAATAAACTAAGGCTGGACTAAGTGGAGGTTTCTGCCAGTACAAACATTAACTGTGAAGTGAAAGAGTGCTCCAGGTGGGAAGCAGTGGAAGTCACCTGGGAGCAGGAACGGGGAAGGAACCTGTTCGGAACCAAAGGCAGTAGCCCTGAGAAGTACACCTTTGGGGAGACAGTGAGCAGACAGGGAGGTCTAATCCATAGTGGAGATAGCTTGCACTCATTCTGCAGGCACAGCCTTAGATTGTTCACCCAGAAACGATTGGTAATAGACTGGAGAAGTTGTAAATATATACATAACTCAGGATTTACAAAATGTACTACAAAGAGGGGCATAATCGAACGGGGACGACCATTTCTAAGGGCGTCCATCTCTAAGGATGTTCCGGCGAAGGGGCGGGGAAACCCATATTATCAAAACAAGATGGACGTCTGTCTTTCGTTTCGATAATATGGTCAGGGACGCCTAAATCTCAACATTTAGGTCAACCTTAGAGATGGTCGACTTAAATGTTGAGATGGTTGACCTTAGAGATGGTTGTCCCTGTTTTTTGGCCATAATGGAAACCGAGGTCGCCCATCTCAGAAATGACCAAATCCAAGCCATTTGGTCTTGGGAGGAGCCAGCATTCGTAGTGCACTGGTTCTCCTCACATGCCAAGACACCAACCGGGCACCTAGGGGGCACTGCAGTGGACTTCACAAATTGCTCCCAGGTGCATAGCTCCCTTTCTTTCGGTGCTGAGCCCCCCAACTCCCCCAACCCACTCCCCACAACTGTACACCACTACCATAGCCCGTAGGAATGAAGGGGGCACCTACATGTGGGTACAGTGGGTTTCGGGTGGGTTTTGGAGGGCTCACATTTACCACAAGTGTAACAGGTGGGGGGGGGGGGGGGGCCTGGGTCCGCCTGCCTGAAATGCACTGCACCCACTAAAAACTGCTCCAGGTACCTGCATACTGCTGTCATGGAGCTGGGTATGACATTTGAGGCTGGCATAGAGGCTTTCCACAATGAATATTCATGAAAGAGATTTGCATGCCCTGCATCCACTGCATGCAAATTTCTATCATGAGTATTCATTGTGGATATCCTGAAAATCTGATTGGCTGGGGTGCTTCCAGGACCAGGTTTGGGAACCACTGCCCTACGGCCTACTGGAGTAAGTCCGGCTTGCACCCAGCTCAGTGCTGACCCGAGAAGAGCTACCTGGCTCCCAAACTTTAATGGTGAGACCAGGGTTACATATTGGTTAAATACATTAATTCTTAAGGGGCTTGGGATTGGTTGTTACATCTTATGTGATTATTTTGAAGCTTTTAAAAAGCTGCCATCACCATTTTGGATGAGCTGAAGTGATTTGGTTGAGACTGTCAGGTATAACGAAGGAGGTTTGCTCAAGATTTGTTCCAAATATAATGGGCCCCAATATTCAAAACAATTTAAACAGCCAGGAAATGCTCCTAGCCATTTAAATTGCCTATTCGGGCCTAACCGGGCATTTTCAGTGGCACTTAACTGGATAATGTCACTGAAAATGCCTGGTTTTGGTTGATATTCAAAGCAGCTACTGACCAGTTTAATCACTTGTTTGTGGCTATCCGGTCATTTTTAGCATCACTTAACCAGTTATCTTAGCTGAAAATGTCCACTTAGCACCTAAATGAAAACCAGATAGGTTGGGGACATTCCAAGGGTGAAGTCAGCCCTTGACCGCTTAAGTTCTGATATTCAGAACTTAACCGGCCAGGTTTAGTGCATAAACATGACTGGAGAAATCACAGTCCTATCTTTATGTGCTAGACCATGGCTGGTTAAGTTCTAAACATTGATATAGCCGGCTTTAAAAAAACATCCTGATATTCAATGCCAATGCCTGGACAGGGCCTGGCATTGAATATTTGTGAATAACACAGACATCGGTCAGCAAAACGCTCACCATCAGTGGCTGAAAATTGACCCCCCCCCCTAATGTTTAATTCTGATGGGATGTTCTATTTTATTTTTAGGAGACTGATCCCCTGATGAGCCTGGGCGAAACATGGATTCATGTCAGATTCTAGTCTCTTTGTTCTGCTGAATAAATTCCAAATAAGTTGTTTATTAAATACTAGGGAAAAAGGCCCGTTTCATACACAAATGAAATGGGCGCTAGCAAGATTTTCCTCGTAGTGTGTATGTTTGAGAGAGTGTGTGTGAGAGTGACTGTGTGAGAGACAGAAAGTGAATGTGTGAGTGTGTGTGACAGAGAGATTGAGACTGGGTGCGAGTGTGTCTGTGAGAGAAAGACTGTGTGTGAGAATGAGAGTGTGTGCCAGGGCCCCCCCTCCCTCCCTCCCCATTCCAGGGTCCCCCTCCCTCCCTCCCTGTTCCAGGGTTGTCTCCTCTCCCTCCCTCCCTCCCAGTTTCAGAGTCTCCCTCCCTCCCAGTTTCATATTCTGTCCCCTCTCCCTCCCAGTTTCAGGGTCCGTCCGCCCCTCCCCCTCCCAGTTTCAGGGTCAGCACCCCCCTCCCTACCTCCCAGTTTCAGAGTCCAGGTGCCCCCCCCTTCTGTCCGGCGTGCAGGCTCCCTACAGTGTATGTCTGAGTGTGTGTGTGTGTTTCCTTGGATTGTGTACGTTTGAGACAGTGTGTATGTTAGAGAGTGTTTCTGTGTGTGATAGAGGAAGTTCCGTGTTAGTATTTTTTTGGAATGGCGGCTGTTAACTGTGTGAGGCAGTCTGGTGCTTTTTCTGGTTTTTCTTGCTGGCACCGGTAATTCTGGAGGGAGGCTGTGGTCCGCATGGGAGGGCGGCTGTTCAGCGAGTCATGGAGTCTCGAGCCTTGTCGGTTTCAGTTGCTGTGTTTCTTTCCTGTCAAATCTGCGCGTGTCAGTTTGTGGTTGGCTAGGGCGGGGGTGTTGGATCAGCTGTGAGGGCGGGCGTTCAGTGAGTCACGGAGTCTCGAGCCTTTTCGGTTTCAGTTGCTGTGTTTCTTTCCTGTCAAATCTGCGCGTGCCAGTTTGTGGTTGGGGAGGGCGGGGGTGTTGGATCAGCTGTGAGGGTGGGCGTTCAGCGAGTCACGGAGTCTCGAGCCTTTTCGGTTTCAGTTGCTGTGTTTCTTTCCTGTCAAATCTGCGCGTGCCAGTTTGTGGTTGGGGAGGGCGGGGGTTTGGATCAGCTGTGAGGGTGGACGTTCAGCGATTTTTTTTCCACTGGTTGCTTGTCATAATGGCTCAAGTGACATCAGGGAGAGCTACGGAGCCTAGCAGACAAACTCTAAAGCAGCCACGGTCTTAGCAAGCAAGATGAATAGAAAGCTGGAGGTGAGACTTATTATATAGGATATACTTGGAAGACAGTTATATATAGATCAAGTTAAGTTTATTGGCAATGAAAATGTGTGAAAACATAAATTGAAGATTAAAAAATGTAAGAAATTTTTATAATATAAATACCGAGGACCAATGACAATTGATGGTGGACATGTTCTTTTGAAGACATATACTTCAATGAGAAAAATTAGTGTGGGAAGAATATACTGTTGGGCATTGCTAATTTAAAAATCATCATCAGCGTTTAAATTAAAATGGTCACTGTCACTATTGAATACTGACTCCAGTGTTCAGCTTTCTAGATTTAGATTATATCTAGTGCCAATGTGTCAAGGTCTCAGTTCGTCCTGTTTTGTCCCCTGGAGGAAGAATACTAGGACAAATGAGAAAGAGCAAATGTCATACAAGGAGAACTTTGAAAGGTATTCAGCAAGAAAGCTAATATTTGTTATTTCCTTACACCCTCCACTTGGCTCTCAGGCCTCCCTATAAACACCTTTTCTGTCACATACACAAGTGATTTTTATTCACATCTAACAGCAATCATACACAAATATATTTGCTTTTTCAGGAGGCTGATGTAACTAGCCCATATGCAGCCCAGGCTCACTCTTCAACATGAGGTGGTCCTAGCGGTTCTTGTGTGTTGGGGAAAAATAATCTATAGAGTCCTGCGGTATATAGAAAAAGTACTCATAACAGAGTACTGTACATGGATATTGTAAGCAGTGACTAAGTAATGCAACCATCGTAAGTGCCACACCAAGGAGGGCACCGTGATGCCTCGTTGAGTCAGTCTATGAATCTGTGAGCAAGCTAGCACAGAAGAGAAAAGGAGTGTCAAAAGAAACCCTTGCCCTGGCTGCCAGTTTTTCCAGAGGCTGCCTCACTTCTGCTCTCTGCGTGTCTCTGTTGGAATCTGATGGTGCTAGATTTCTGCAATGAGAGAATGGCTTATAAAAAGAATTCCTTCCCTTTGCCACAGTAATTTTGAACTACCCAATCAGTAACTTCCAATGCTCTGCCTTAAACTTTTTATGGAAAGATGAACGGTATCTGTACAATAAATACAAAAACAGAAAAGGAGCCACAGTCATTGAAGCCCCCAAATCACCTGCTAATCAAACACACGTGGAAAAAGCTCTGGGTTATGTGAGATCAATATTAGACAAAAAGTAGTTTCACTACAGGGAAATTCAGTGTAGTGATTCTACCATTTTCACTTCATTACATTGATTTCCCCTGTAGTGAAACCATTTTATTTCTAACATAGGTGCAACAAACACTGAACTTTCTTCAATATAACCATGAATAGAATTTATGTTTAACCCTTTAGTGTCCAATGTTCCCATCAATCTGTTCCCATACGGCTTATTACGGGAACATTGGACACTATAGAGCTGTGCGTTCATACTTTCTTTTGTCTGTGATGTATTACAAGACTGATGTCATGACCAGTACCACAGAAATAAAAATCTATCCTGTAAACAATTTTTATTCCGTATAAGGCACCAACCTCTGAAAAAGACCTTCATTGTACAGAGTTTACGAATTAGCGCAGTATTATGTATGCCACATCAGTTCTACCCAAATCATCTTCCAGTTGTTCATTTTATCTGATATACCTCCAATTATTAATGCATAACATAGCACCAACTTTCCTTCAGTTCTGTGGTCACAACAGTTTTCACATAATTAGTTTTTCCCTCAGAACCCTTCTTTATCTCTTCTTCAGACATTGGCCTCAGCTTCTACCCTCGTATCTGCCTAGATCAACACTGGCCACTTCCTGTCCCACAACCCACCTCCAACATCACCACTGCAACACCATTCTTTATTTCACCAGCTGGTGCAGGACACCAAACCTAAGTACTTGAGCATTATTGTCAGTTGCACATTTTTATCAAGAATTGTCATCGTTCTTACAAATGACTTATGACAGATGTTCACTGTCCTTGTAATGTGTGGTTCTTACGAATGCAAGAGTGAAATCCTAATTCTAGCCAGGGGCGTAGCCAGACTTCGGCGGGGAGGGGGGTCCAGAGCACGAGGTGAGGGGGCACATTTTAGTCCCCCCTCCCGGCACAACCCCCCCCCCCCCCCCGCTGTCAGTTAGAAAAACCATCAAATGGCATTAGACAGGAGCTTTTGTGATCAAAATCTTGGGGAGTTGCATACTTATCTAGAGGATTTGCTCTTAAACTCGCTGCTTGTGTATCTTTGTGTTGAAATTTGGACCCCTGAGGCAGGTGTTGTTTATGCTGAAACAGGCCCGTGTCGGGTCTGATATTAATAAAGGACTCCTGTTGTGTCAGTCTTGAAGGCCCAGCTGTGCTTTTTTTTGTTTGCTATTTGTGTATACTGTTTTACCCTCTCTTGTTACTGTAGGTTTCTTTCCAGTGTCATAAAATTTCAACTTTTTTTTTCTAGTGTTAATAGCTACTAGGCATAAGCTATACCATGGATATCCACAATAAGAGCTAGGGGGATTGATTGCCTCTTTGGTGGTATTTGGACAGATGATACATTGCCTAATATTGGTGCTGGGGTGGGGGAGATCAATGGGGGGTCAAGGGTGTGGGTTGTCATCAGCGGGTCGAGTTCTGTCAGGGAGGTTGGGGTGCTTTGTCATAAGCTGATTGTTTGAGGTAGCAGCAGTAACCACCTCTTAATTACCCAAATTGTCTTTGAAAGAAAAATTTACAAAAACAAAATGAGAAAATAAATCCAGAAAACAAAACAAAATTCTTGAATTTGTTTTTGGAATGTTCAAGTCTTAGATAAAGAGGAAGATTATTCCAAACATTGGAGCCACAACTCCAAAGTAGGAGGTTCTAATGGTCTCCAAATGAACTGTGTCCGAGTGAAGAGCTCTCTGGGGTGATAAGGTATAAGTAGGTTTGATAAAATGAGAGGCCAATAGATTGGATTTGGTGAGAGAGAAGGAGGATTTTGTTAAGAGATCCGGTAGGCCACAGGATGCCAATGTTCTGATAAGAAAAGATGAGTTACATGATCATCTCATGAGTGATGCTGACTACTCCCTCTAACCACCACAGACCATGGTAATTAAACTCTGGAATTCATTGCCAGAGAATGTAGTAAAAGCAGTTAGCTTAACGGGGTTTAAAAAAAAGGTTTGGCTAGCTTCCTAAAAGAAAAGTCCATAAGCCATTATTAAAATGGACTTGGTGAAAATCCACTTCTTATTTCTAGGATAAGCAGCATAAAATGTAATGTACTGTTTTGGGATCTTGCCAAGTATTTGTAACCTGGATTGGCCATTGTTGGAAACAGGCTGCTGGACTTGATGGACTTTCAGTCTGTCCCAGTATGGCAATACTTATGTTCTTATGTATATGATTTCTTATTCTTCAATATGAAACTTATTCTTTTGGGCATTACTGAGACTTAGCTCCAGGAAGGGGCTGATTTATCCCAAGTTATAGGGGATACAGATGGGGAAGTATTTAAAGACTCATTTTTAGTGTTTACCATTTTCACTACAGCCTTATGGTATTGATTCCCTTTTACTTAGAATAGGTGGTACAGTGCCTTTAGAAATGTTTTACATTTATGAGCTCTTTCAGACTCAGGAAGATTTCTTTTTCACTTTATTGGATTAGATTGCTGATGTTGCTTTAACATTTGGTAAACCTTTAATTATGGGTGGTTTTAATGTCCACATACATGTTTCTTCTACTATTTGTTTTTAACTCTATTAGAGATAATGAAGTCCTTAGTCTTTGTTCAATTAGTAAAGTTTCCTACTCATGTTAGAGGACATATTTTACTTGTATTTAGCTGGCAGCTCCCCTTTGCCGCATCCATCTGACCCTACGTATCCACTACAGGAAGTGGATCAGAAAGGGCTGGATGGACGCGGCAAAGGGGAGCGGAGCTGCCTGTGTGAACGGCAGCGCTTTGCGACAGGCAAAGAAGAAAATGCAGCGGAGCCTGGGGAGACAAATTATTTTAAAAGGCAGGCAGGCATGCAGGCAACGCTGCTGAATACTGCTTCCTGCCACGCTGGTGACTGGCGCAGGGATGAGACTTCTCAAGCCTTGAGGGCCTCCAGAAGATTCTTCAGCTGGCAGGGCCCGGAGATCCCCGCCGGCCCAGGTATTTATCTTTACGGGAGGGGGATGGACAGAGAGGAAATATGTGGGTCATGCCCACCCAGTCCACCCCCAGGCCCACCCAAAAAATGAGGTCTGGCTACGCTACTGAAGAGATGGATCTTCAGTAGTTTGCGAAAGTTCGTTAGTTCATTGATCGATTTTAAATTTTGTGGCAGTGCGTTCCATAACTGTGCGCTCAAGTAGTTTGCTTAGTTTTTGCCTACACTCACTGTGCATGTATTTTTCAATAAATCCATGTGTTCAAACTCATACAAAGGGTCAGGGATTTGATATACCACCTTTCTGAGGTACAACCAAACTGGATTACAATTTATTGGTGAGCTCAAAATCTAAGGGGCCCTTTTACTAAGCTGTACTAAAAAAGTGGCTTGCATGATTTTTAGTGCGTGGGTTTCTCATGTGCTGAGACCACTTTTAACGTGGCTTTAAAATGGCCACAAGTTCTTTTCTTCCATTAATGGCCATGCACTAATTTCCCAATTAGGGCATGGGCATTAGCTCAGGAGCCCTTACCACCACCTATTTTGTAGGTGGTAGGGGCTCCCATGATAATCCTGCGCCAATCAGTCAGCGCACGCCAATGCCCACATGCTAACCAATAAGCATAGAGCATGCCTACGCTCTGCCTCCAAAAACACCCCTGTGCTAAAAAAATAAAATCTATTTTTTAGTGCTTGGGAAGTATGTGCCAATTGTAAAATTACCATGGGATGCTTTAGCGCAACCTGCGGTAAGCACGTGCTAGTACTTACCTCAGCTTGGAAAAAAAAACCTTTACGTTTTCGTACCTGGGGGCAATGAAAAGTTAAGTGACTTGCCCAGAGTCACAAGGAGCAGCAGTGGGAATTGGGCTCAGTTCCCCTGAATAAAGAGTTCATAATTGTATTTACCTATAGCAATTTTTCTACTTTGTGGATTTTTTTAACAGTTTTTGTTTTGTTTTTCTTCTGATTACAACAGAATTGGACAAAATGCATTCTATAGCTGTAGAAATAGAGGGGTCCTTTTACTAAGGTGCACTGAAAAATGGACTGCTGTAGTGTAGGCACGGGTTTTGGTCGCGCGCAGAATCATTTTTCACCACACCTGTAAAAAAGGCCTTTTAAAAATTTTTGCCGAAAATGGACATGCGGCAAAATGAAAATTGCCGCGTGTCCATTTTGGGTCTGAGACCTTACTGCCAGCCATTGACCTAGCGGTAAAGTCTCACGTGGTAACCGGGCGGTAATGACCTATGCGCGCCAAGTGCCGCTTGGCGTGTGTCCGATACGTGTGGCAGAAAAATTATTTTTGGGTCGCGTGTATCAGACGCATGCCAAAAATGAAATTGCCATAAGATCCACGAGGTAGTCGTCCGGTAACTCCATTTTAGCACGTGTTGGGCAAGCGTAAACGCTTACGTGGCTTAGTAAAAGGGCCCCAGAGTATCCCTCTTGACATCACATTCAGACCATTTGCATGCAGTGGTATGATTTAGTGTACAAAAATAAGCAAGATCACTTGTGAAGAATTCTGTTTTAATTCATGGTACACATCAATGAGGTATTAGAGAAGAAAGATTAATGGTTCTAGTGCAGATAAGCAGTCTGGTTACGATGTAACCATGCATATTCTTCTTATGATTCCACAGATCATACCTTCTGCTAAAACAAATGGACTCCCAACCTCTGTTAAAACCAAATAAACAACTGTTCTTTGGCGATGTGACAGATATTTATGGGCTGTGAATATCCCATAAAAGATAGAAAGGACAAGGATTATAGTGAATTTGTAAACCGTGGACTGATGAAATCTAAATGGAGCCTGTCTCTGAATACATTGAAGCCTTTATGGAATTCATTTGGCCTTTACTATGCCAATCATGTGTAAATTACAAACGTTAAAGAGTTGTAATGGTCTTTGCATTTTTCACAATAGTCTGCATGTATTCCATTTCTGTTTTGACAGTGTGGGAAATTCCACTCTCGGAACACTCATTGGAATGACCAGACAACTTTACAGTAGTGTGCCATGTGAAGAGAATGAAGGACGGTGAGAATAGACAGTGGTCCTAATTTAAAGTGGGGAGGAAAGAAGGGTATGATGTATGGAAATGTCATTTTGGCTTGCCCCCCTGTTGCCACCCCAAATATTTCTGTGTAGAGACACCACTGCTGAACGTATGTATCCTGAACCTGATTAGTATATGGAAGGGATCTCACCCATTTGAGTTATTTCAGTTAATTGCTAAGTACTGTGAAATGGCTGTGTTCTAAGCATAAAGTGCATTTATGTTATTTGTTAATCTGATTTATTGAAGTAGGAGTTAACCAGCATTCCGTTTACCCTACTGTTCAAAAACAAACATTCTTCTATGCCTGAAGTCCTGAATTCCATATCTGCTTCAGTACATGTGCTAAATGCGCAGTTACTGGGGCAATATGGGCTTTTACCATTTGGTAACGTCTTTTCTAAGGGTGTAAAAAAGCTTGAAACAGTTCAGAGAAAACTGACAAAAATGGTGTGGGATTTGCACCACAAGACGCATGGGGAGAGACTTCAGGTCCTGAACATGTATACCTTGGAAGAAAGGAGAGATAGGGATGATATGATAAAGACATTCATATATTTGAAAGATATTAACTTACAAACAAACCTTTTCCAGAGACGGGAAGGCAGTAGAGCTAGAAGACATGAATTGAGGTTGCAGGGGGGCTGATTTAGGAATAATGTCAGGAAGTACTTTTTCAGGGAGCAGGTGGTAGATGCCTGGAATGCCCTCCTGCGGGAGGTGGTGGAGATGAAAATGGTCATGGAATTCAAAAATGCATGGGATAAACATAAAAGAATCCTGTATGGATAGAATGGAACCAAACAAACTTAGTGGTGTTTAATTGGCAACTGGACTGGGGCTTCAATGACAACTTCAGAAGTTGGAGAACAAGGCCAGCGCTGGGCAGACTTTTACGGTCTGTGCCCTGAAAATAGCAAGGACAAATCAAGATCAAGTATGCTTATGTAGTATCACATCATACCTTATGCTATGAGTTTATCTTGTTTTGAAATGGATGAACAACACAGGTGTACTATCCTATATAATAATTTGCACCTCTGTCTGGATGCCTGGGTTCTTAACACAGTTCCCATTAGTCCGTCCTGGGGATGATATCACAGGGCAGATCAATGGGAAGTGAGAGGGAAGAGAACCCAGCAACAGCCACCGGAGGTGAGTAAAGAATCCCCCACCCCCCTGAGTTCCATGACCCCCTACCTCCCTCCTTCCACTCCCATCCATACGAATTCCATGGTCCCACTCCAGTCCGATGGCCCCACTCCGGTCCGAGTTCGACGTCCCCCTCCTCCGATTTCCGCACCCCCCTCTCCTCTGATTTCCACCGCCCAGTGCCTCCCTCCCTCTCTCTCTGTGGCCTCCGAGTGCAAGCAGGACGTGTGCGGGTGTCCCAGCCCTTCGTAAGTGCCAGCTGTTGTTTAAAACATTTTACCTCCTGCTCCGCCGGCAACAGTGAATTCCAGCACGCACGGACGCCGCTTCAGACTGCCTTCGCTTTTGCTTCTGTTTCAGCTGTTCCTCTGGTCCTGCCCTCATTTCCTGTTTACTACATAGTGTTACTATGTAGTAGCTGCATATTTTATGTGACACCTTTTGGGGCTGCTCCTATTTCTATTGCAGGTTGTGCATTAATGTTCCTATTTGTGCACAGTTCCTGCTGAGAGTTAATGTAGGACCACTCTGGATTAGCCGGTTAGTGCACAGTAAGTGAAATGTGCCCATACCATGCCCCCAATAGAAAAAAATCTGAAAAATGCAGTAACATACAGTACCTCAAAACCCCTTAATGCAGTTGTGCTATAGTCGGTTCCCATGTGTTAACAGCTCAATAAGGGGTCCTTTTACAAAGCAGCAGTAAAATGTGGCCTGCCGTAGTATGGGCGTTACTTTTAGGCACCTGCTTGGCCATTTTTTATCACGTCTGGGAAAAAATTAATTTTAAATGGGTCAGAAAATGGGCCTGCACTAATATTAAACCTAGCATGTGCCTATTTATGGCCTGAGCCCTTACCACCACCCATTGACTTGGCAGTAAGGGCTCACGTGCTACCCGCATGGTAATCACAAGCTGCTGGTTACCGATTGGGCACATGCTACCCTCTCATTAGCCTTCCTGAGCCTTTGTAAAAGAGCCCCAAAGGACTTAACACTCTGTAGTAAAAGAGCCCCTATGGGTCCTGAAACCATACTTTGCCTCAGTTCTGATGTTCCTGCTCCAGCTTCTAGAACTTCACCTACTCCAGCTTCTGGCCTTATCTTGCTCCAGCCCCAAAACTATGTTCCTCAGAACATTTGCAAAGACTGTAATCGTCACCCAGTCTCTGAGCTTTGACTACCACAACACACTCTAGCATCTGGTCTTTTTGCCAGTCCTGCACTCTGTCTTGAAAATTGAACGCTGCCCAATGTCAGAATCTATCTGTAAGTATCCTTGGGCTAGAAAAATTATATATGCACTGTATCTCTCTGTCAAAACAACAGTATAATAAGAAAACTGAATGTAATTTAGGACTATAAATTGTCCCAAATACCTTGTAGTATATAGAGGTAAATTGTATCAGTGTTCTGGATTATTTTGTTGTTATATATTTTGTTATTATATATATATATATATATATATATATATATATATATATATATATATATATATATATATATAATTTTGTTGTTATATATATATATATATATACATTTTTTTTGTGGATAGGAGACTGCAGTATTTTTTTTTTTTTTTTGGGGGGGGGGAGGTTCGGCATTCTTCAGGTCAATATTTTGAACATCCAACAACCAAAATACATAAACACAAATCATTGCATAAAAAGGATATAAGTTAAATTGATTTTTGTTTCCATTTCATTTCTAACGTAACCCTAGTCCTCCACTCCTGAAATGATGGGATTGTCAGTAACGCTTGGATGTGCTGGGACTTGGATCTGATTCTGGATGGGTGAGCACCATCTTGGATTATGGGTGAGACTTCTAAGTCAGCCGTAACACAGTTCCCATCAAAATGCACATTTTTACAGCTGTCTTGCACTTGTTTAACTTGATTCAAGCCTCATTTTTAAGTGAATTATTACGTGCTAATGTAAGGCAGCTTGGGTTTGTCTAGCTGGCAAGACATAGAAAATGGAAAGAAAAAGAGGAATTCTCATGACCTAAGCAGTCTGTCACCTAATCTATGCTTTTGTCAGCAATTTTGCAATATGTAGACTTCAAATGAGTCTCAGGCTCACAACCACCCTTGCCATGACTCTGCCAGACAAGGAAAAACTACGAATATAAGCCAAATCAAGCTTCCTGGTTTGGATTTCACTGAGCTAAAACAAGTCAGGTTGGATGAAGTCCTAATCAAGCTGGGCCAGAGTCAGCTTCAACTCGGATAACTTGAAACAAACAGGGCCCTCCTTTCTTTTCTTGGCTCGGGAGAATTGAATGTAGTCTGCCAACTTACCCATCCTTAATAAATAATATATCTTTAAAATATGATGCATGTAAGCCATTATAAATACTTCTGTATTTTTGAACAGTGTAAGCCATTGTGTACACTGGCTTTATTCTGCGTGTGGGGATTGCTCTTTGTTTCACAGATGCTTTGTATTTATGTTCTTGATGGCAGATCGCCTGCACTTCTTGTTTAGCTTTCAGGAAAAAGAGAAATATGTCCAAATCTGAACTGTGGATTGGGAATGTTAACAGGCCAAAGTGTATTTTCTTTGTCATTAAAGATGACGCTGCTTAACCTGCTTGGAGCTATAAATTTACAAGAAGGTTACAGTTGAACTTGAAGCAACAGATTTGTTTTATTTCAATTTTTATCAAGTTTTCAGCCAAAATCCCAGATAGTTTCTGGCAGATCTTGCTATGATAGATAGACTTAGATTGTAAGCCTTCCAGGAACTTGAAAATGCCTACTGTACCTAAATGTAACTCATTCTAAGCTATTACTGAAAAGGTGTGAGCTCTCCCCAAATAGATAAATCAGAGGAAATTTGAATTTTTATTTCAAAATTGAAAAGTTATCTATTAACTATCCTCTCACACTTTAAAATCCCTGCCTACTCTGAGGGAAGGATTGACCCTGCTCCCAGCCAGCATTTTGTGATTGACAAGAAGAATGGAAAAGAAAGGACTCCACAGCTTATTCTGTACTAGTTGCTATGGGTCTACCTGCCATTACTGATTGTGCCACACGCCTGCCTGCTGAGATGGGTATGGATGCTCTAGAAACAGGGTCCATAAAAGCACAGCTCATTTGGATCCAAAGTGGTCCCAACTTAAAAATTAGCGAAGACCACAGGTCTGCAATATATCACTTAGGCCTACTAATTCCTGTTCAATCCATTTCTAACTTTGGTGTTTCTAAAACTTATTTCTGTATGAAACTGCTGGAGTTATGGATGCAGGATCATAAACAAACTCAATCCAGAAAAAAATTAAACACGTTTTAATTTTAATCCAGAATTAAATCCTCGGACAGTTACCATTCATAATGCAGACTTTCTCCAATCATTAAAATACTGGGATTTTATGTAGATTGTTCCATTTCATTAGAACCACATATACATTATTATCAAAAAATATTTTTTCATGGTGTAAAAATTGTGTCTTATAAGGAAAGTTTTGAACTTGCTCAGTTTGAACAGTTGGTTGTTCATTCACTGGTACTTTCATCACTTGGGGGCTCTTTTACCAAGCCAAGTGGAGGGGCATTTTCGAAAGGGACGTCCAAGTTTTGATGAGGACGTCCTCGCAAAATGTCCCCAACCAGGGGCGGGGAAACCCGTATTTTCGAAACAAGATGGACGTTTCGATAATACAGTCAGGGATGCCCAAATCCTTAATGATTATGGTCGTCCTTAGAGATAGTCGTCCCTAGACTTGGTTGTTTCTGATTTTCGGCGATAATTGAAACCAAGGACATTCATCTCAGAAACGACCAAATGCAAGCCATTTGGTCATGGGAGGAGCCAGCATTTGTAGTGCACTGGTCCCCCTGACATGCCAGGACACCAACCGGGCACTTAGGGGGTACTGCAGTGAACTTCATAAATAGCTCCCTTACCTTGTGTGCTGAGCCCCCCCCCAAATCCCCCCCAAGCCCACTACCCCCAACTGTACACCACTACCATAGCCCTTATGGGTGAAGGGGGGCACCTAGATGTGGGTACAATGGGTTTCCTCCACAAATGTGACAGATAGGGGAGGATGGGCCTGAGTTTGCCTGCCTGAAGTGCACTCCACCCGCTAAAGCTGCTCCAGGGACCTGCATACTGCTGTCATGGACCACAGTATGACATCTGAGGTTGGCATAGAGGCTGGCAATCAATATTTTTACAGATGTTTTCTGAGGGTGGGAGGGGTTAGTGACAACTGGGGGAGTAAGGGGAGGTCATCCCCGATTCTCTCTGGTGGTCATCTGGTCATTTCGGGCACCTTTTTGTGCCTTGGTCATAAGAAAAACACGACCAGGTAAAGTCGTCCAAGTGTTCATCAGGGACGTCGTTGTTTCTTTCGATTATGGGTCGAGGACGTCCTAGTGTTAGGCATGCCCATGTCCCACCTTCACTATGCCTCCGATACGCCTCCTTGAACTTTGGCCATCCCTGTGACAGAAAGCAGTTGGGGACATGCAAAATCGGCTTTTGATTTTACTGATTTGGATGACCCTGTGAGAAGGATGCCCATCTTCCAATTTATGTTGAAAGATGGGCATCCTTCTCTTTCAAAAATGAGCCCAATAGGCACCTATGCATGCCCAATGTGCGCCAAATTGGAGTTACTGCCCAGTTACCGCATTGTCCTTGTGGTAATTTCAATTTTGGTGCGTGTCCACACCACGCATCTGAAAAATATTTTTTATTTTCTGTCGCACAGCAGCTATGTGCGTCAAGTGGCATTTGACACACGTAGATCATTACCGCCCGATTACCACATGAGACCTTACTGCTTGTTCAATAGCTTGCGGTAAGGTCTCAGACCCAAAATGGATGTGCAGCAATTTTCATTTTGCTGCACATCCATTTTTGGCAAAAAAGGCATTTTTTTTGTAGGTGCACTAAAAAATAATTCTGCGCACACCCAAAACATGCGTCTACACTACCACAGGCCATTTTTCAGCGTACATTAGTAAAAGGACCCCTTGATTATTGTAATGTGATCTATTTCAGTTGCACAAAGAATTCATTTAGCAGACTCCAAACAGTGCAGAACATGGCAGTCAGACTTATATATAAGTCTGTCCAAGTTTGACAGTAGTTCCTCTTATTATAATAAACCTAATTGATTAGCTTCTAGAGTTAATTTTAAATTAGCATGTATTCTCATTAAGACATTGCATGGTCAGATTCCTGGTTATTTGCTTATTCATTTCTCTTTTGTAACATCTCAAAAAGCCAGAAGATATGATATCAATGGTTTTTTTTTAACTTTTCCATCAATCAGAGGGAAAAAGATTCTTGATTTTTGATAGATCTTTGGCTGTTCAAGCAGCACGTTTGTGGAAGGATATTGCTGAGCAATTTTCATTTTCCCAATAATGCCTCTTCTTTCGGAAAAATATAAAAACTCTTCTATTCAGAAAATTTTATTCTTAATTATAGTTTCTCTTTTGAGTTGTTCCATTTCCTGTTGTCCTGAAATTAAACCCTGCTCTAACCCTTTTGGGTGCAGATCTTCTGAATATCATCTTGACTCAGGGTGAGCTGGAAAGAAACATTTTTTCCAAGTGGAAAGGATGAAATTCCTCTCTTCCACCCTTGGATGTCTCCCACAGCTATTTGGACATAAGAACATAAGGGAAAGGGGAAAAGGAATGAAAATTGATATACCACCTTTCTGTGGTTTTTGCAACTACATTCAAAGTGGTTTACATATTATGTACAGGTAAGTGTTGCCCTACTGAGTAAGGCCAAGTGTCAGAGCTGTAAAGGGCCCCAATTTTTAAGAGGGAGATTTTAGTACATGCCCCCAGCCCTGCCCACTATACTTTGGTCCCGCTCCACTCTGTCTTGGCCCTGCCAACTCTACCTCATGGCTCCACCCCCTGACACACCTTGATCCCATGGCCATTCTAGAAAATGCCTTATTTACACCAGTGACAGCAGGGACGGGTAAGAGGAAATGTTTCAGCACACTCTATTACACCCCTATCCAGCATCTATTCCTCCTAGGGATGTAACTATGAGGGGGCCTCAGCCCCCCCTACTTTGGATTTAAGCACCCTCCAAAATTGCAGCACCAGTTGAATCTCTGGTGGAGAGATTCCCAAGCCCCGCCAGTCAAAGAGGTCCACTGCCAAATCCCCCTACTGTGCTGTTTGAGCAGTATGGAAGTCAGTGGCGTGCTTCAGCGTCAATGCTGGCACTCCCGTACATGCTCAGTTCCGAAACTTGAAAAATGGAAAATAAGACAATGCCATTTTATTGGACTAGTCTAATACATTTTTTGATTAGCTTACAGAGGCCAAAACCTCATGCCTCAGGTCAGGTCAGGATAGTATACTGCTGTTATTGTATTCTCTCCTGACCCGACGAAGGAAGTGTTGGTATCTGAAAGCTTGTCAAAACTGTATTAAAATTAATCCAGTATCACCTTATTTTCCATTTTGTGTTTTAATTGTATTTATTGATCTTGTCATGGGTAGACTGGCCTTGATGCTAATGTTCTCCTTGTATCCACCCAACACAACTTCTGAACAGTGCTCTTTGATCACCCGCCACCAGTTTTATTATACATTCTACCAGGAACACAGTCTTAGCTTCACCAGCCAAGGTAACTCAGCAGTACTCCTTCCACACTTTGCAACTACAGGACTCTCTTAGTCCCATTAACTAATCAGTACTCTTTCCGTACTGTGCAACTAGAGGACTATCATAGCTTCAGCAGTCCCATTAACTCAGCAGTACTCTTCACATTAGCCTCTTCTAACGGCCTACTTCCTGGTGCACTTCTGCTGCACCTCCCAGTCTTCTGGCTTCTGCACAGGGTCTATCCTCCGTAATGCCCTTCAGGTGATTCTCACTGTTTTCCACTGTCTCTGTACCTCTCTGGCCCCCAAAGGCACTCCTTCAGACCTTTGCCCTAACCTCTGCCTCACAGGGCTAATGAATGCAGAGGGGGAATGTTCCTGCTCTATATTTCCACTGAACTTCAAATCCTCCCAATGACCAATTCCTGGGCTTGGGTCAAACAACTACATTTCACCTACTGTGCCTCTGAAGCAAGCCTGCAGCTCTCCATAGCTTCTTAACATTCCTTCCAATGGGTAATGCAGGTCCAAGGCAAGCTTGTGTCTATAGCCTCACAGGCACATTGCTTCTTAGCGGTTTCCAGAGTTTCCCAGCCTAGCATTTACTTTGGGGTCCCCTCTTCCCCCGGGTTGGGTAGCCTGTTTTACTCTCTTTCTTTCTTTTCCTTTGCAGACTCCTCTTTTTGTTCCCCTCTTCTCTTCCAGTAGCTTCCAAGCCCCTCCTATCTTTCTCCCAGGAGCTTTCCAAGGCTACAATTCTCAGGCTGCTCCAGGATCAGCCCCTCTAGCTTTGGTTCTGAGCATGATTTCTTCAGGCTGTGCTTGCCCCTTCCCCTCTTCCTAGTGACAGCATGAAGAATCTTTCTGATGTACCGGGAGGCTAATCTCTTTCCTTTCCCCCTTCTGTCTTTCCCAAAAACTCTTCCCTCCTCTGGGAAAATGGACCCACTCTACAGCCTCCCACTTTTGCCAGACTTTCAGGTAAGAGATGGTTTGTTGTCTATTTCTTTTAGTGCTCCTCTCAACTCATGCTTAGCATTGCTGTTTCACCAGGGCCTCCTCTTGATCCTGGGCTAACTCCTAGGGGATTCTGGTGGTGCATAGGGCCTCTGACATACTGTACCTATCTTCCCCTACTCTCTGGTGACACCCCTAAGTGTCACTACTTTTATTAACATAGCTACCACATTCGTGTATCCTAATTTAAGAATAAAATTCTTTTTTTCTACCTTTGTTGTCTGGCAATTTTCTTTTTCTAATTCTATTGGTCCCTGTCTCTAGTTTTTGCTTTCCTTCATCTTCTCTTAACTCTCTTGCTAGGATTTTCTGCCCATGTTATTTTTCTCTCTCCTCCTTTTTCTTTCAGTTTTCTTTAGTTTATTTTTCTGTCTCTCTGTCCTGATTTAATTCACTTTTTACTTCATCTACCCACAGCTTTTCATCTTTCCCTCCTCTTTTTCTCCAGTTTTTCATTAACTCTATACTCTCCCCCTTTTCCATCCATCATCTCCCCTCTTTCTCTCCCATCCAGCATCTACCCTCTCCACCAATCCTCCCATCAAGTGTCTCCCTCTCTCTCCCCATCCTTCCATCTAGCATCTTCTCTCTTTCTCTCTCCCTCTCCCTATCTTTCCATCTAACATCTCCCCTCTTTCTCTCCCCATCCTTCCAGCATATTCCCTTTCTCTCCCTCCTTCCATCCAGCTGTCTACCCTCTTTCTCTCCCCATCCTTCCAGCATATTCCCTTTCTCTCCCTCCTTCCATCCAGCTGTCTACCCTCTTTCTCTCCCCATCCTTCTATCTAGCATCTCCTCTTTTTCTCTCCTACCCTTCCATTCAGCATTTCACCTCTTTATGTCCCCATCCTTCTAGCATTTCCCATTTTTCCCTCCATTGTTCCATCCAGTGACTCTCTTTTCTCTCTCCACATCTGTCCATCCAGTGTCTCTCCTCTTTCTCTCCCCCTTCCAAGCAGTGTCTTCCCTCTCTCTCCCCGTCCTACTACTCGGCATCTTCTCTCTCTCTCTCTCTCGCTCTCTTACCCTCCTTCCATTCAATGACTTTTTCTCCCCGCTGCTTCTCCTGATGAGCAGTAGAGGCAGCAAACCAAGAAGAAGCAGGTGCGGGGCTGCAGTGTTCAAGTGTGTGCTGTTGGCTCCTGCAGTCTTCTACCCCGGAACAAGAATTGACATCAGAAGGGGCAGAGGACCATCATAGCTGACAGCAAGTGCCTGAACACTGTGGCCCTGCACCTGCTCCATCTTGGTTTGCTGCCTCTGCTGCTCATCAGGAGAAGCAGCAACAGTGGCGGCGGCGGAGTGGCGATGGAAGTTGCTCAGTGGGAGTATTTCCTGGCTTGGCAGGAGTGTGGGAGATGACCTGCCAAAATGAGAGTTTGCTGCTGATGCGGTACTTGGCAGGTTTGAAGTGTTCATCTAGCCCAGTATCCTGTGGCTAGTCCAGGTCTCAAGTACCTGGCAGAGCTCCAAACAAATAACAAGATTCCATGCTACTTAACCTCAGGGATGGTGGTGGCTTTCCCAAGATCTGCCTTAATATTGGTTTACGGACTTTTCCTCCAGGAATTTACCCAAATTAAAAAAAAAAAAAACAGCTACATTAAATGCTTTTGCTAGTTGCTCCAGCAATGAGTTCAGGAGTTTAACTATACCTTGAGTGAAAAAGTATTCTCTCCTATTTGTTTAAAGGGCCCTTTTACAAAGGGACATTGAAAAATGGCCTGTGGTAGTGTAGACACATGTTTTGGGCGAACACAGAATCATTTTTCAGCACACCTGTAAAAAATGCCTTTTTAATATTTTGCCAAAAATTAACATGCGGCAAAATGAAAATTGCCACACATCCATTTTGGGTCTGAGACCTTACCGCCAGTCATTGACCTAGAGGTAAGGTCTCATGCGGTAACCTGACAGTAATGGTCTACTCGCGTAAAATGACGATTACCGCCCACCAGAAAATAGAAATATTTTTCAGCACGCCTAGCGGACACACGCCAAAAATGAAATTATCATAAGGGCCATGCATTACCTGGGTGGTATCTCTAAATTGACACACGTTGGGTGTACGTAGGTGCCTAATGCTGCTTAGTAAAAGGGCCCCTAAATATGCTTCTATGTAACTTCATGGCATATCCCTTAGTTTTTGTACTTTTTGAAAGAGTATACAATCGATTCCATTTACCCTTTCCACTTCATTCAGGATTTAATAAACCTCAATCATACCTCCCCTCAGCCATCTCCTCTTCAAACATAAAAGCCCTAACCTTTTTAGCCTTTCTTCAGATGAGAGTTGTTCCATCCCTTTAATCATTGTGGTCACCCTTCTTTGTACCTTTTCTAGTTCCATTCCATTTATTTTTGAAATGTGTTCTCACCAGGCATTATGCTATTCTTTATTTTATTCTATATTCTTTTCCTAGTAATTCCTGTTTACTTTTTTGGCTGCCACTGCACACTGAGCACATTTCAATGTTTTGTCCACTATGGACACCTAAATCCTTTTCTTTCATAGTAAATACAAATATAGAACCTAACATCATGTAGCTATAACTTGGATTATTCTTCCAAAGGTAAATCATTTTGCAATTGTCAATATTAAATATCATCTGCCCTTTGGACGCCCAGTCTTTCAGCTTCCAAAGGTCTCCTGCAATTTTACGCAGTCAGCATGCAATTTAGTTTCATGTCATCTGCAAATTAAATCACCTCACTCATTGTTCCCATTTCTAGATTTCTAAATATGTTTAAAAGCACCAGTCTCAGTACAGTCCCTTGTTACACTCCACCATTCACCTTCTCTCCTGCTCCCATTGCCCCACTGAAACACCAATGAGGGTAAGGCCCAGGGGGAGGCCCTATTCTGACCAGTTCTAGTGGAGTGAAGGTGCTTCTCGAGGCTTTTTCTCCTTTAGAAATTGAATGTTGTGTTAATGTGCTTATTGAAATACTTGTTTCCAAGTCGTTCCAGTTAAGATTTCTCTTATGAGTGGAAACTGGTCCCCATTTATTACTTTAGTTTATCTCTAAGGGTCTGAACCTTGTCAGGGAGGTTGAGACGGGGGACTGAGCTTTGTCTGGTGGGATGGGAGGGGTCTAAACCTTCAGGAAGCTGGGAGTGGGTCTGAACTTTGTTGGGGGGGGGGGCTGGGAGTGGGTTTGAGCCTTGTTGGAGAATGGGAGGGAGGAAAGTATGTTGGAAATGTGCCGTCTGGTACCGGAAGTTATGCAGGGCCAAGCCAATATTCAGGCAGGATCTGCATAAGTTTATTATGCGGATACCAACTGAAAATTGGCTGGGACCCACATAAATCCTGGTGGCCAGCTAGGTAGGACACTGCAGGCTGATCACTGATTAGTTAACTTTTGCAGCTGTTCCTTTTAGTTGTTTTAAAACTATTTTCCTTATTTTTATCATAGTTGCTCTTTCAAAAGTTAAATGTTGTTGCAGTAGATGTTTTTAGTGTCCTTATTATCTCAAATTTGATCATGTTATGATCACTGTTGCCAAGCGGCGCCAAAATTGTTCTCGCTCGCACCAAGCCCTGCATTCCATTAAGGGTTGGATCTAAAATAAATAGTTTCCCTGAGCCTCATTTATATATCATCTGCTCCTAAACCACTTCCTCTAACTGTCCCACATGCAGAAAATTCCCTGTAGGATTTTATGTAATTATTTATCTATAAAAAAATTATATACCCCCCTTGAAAATGTCAATCAAGATGGTTCACAAATAACTACAAAAAAAAAGCAATCTATAAAATTTACTTTATTTCTTATTAGTTGCTAATGTTCCTACAAAGAATTCAGTGTGACTTACATCAAGAAATGAAAGTACATTCTTCAGAATTACAAGTTTACAGCCAAGAAAGAAAGAGAGAGCTCTTATGGTTCATTTGAGAAACCAAGTACTGGTCATCATTAGTTATTGTAAGCTTCGTAGGACATGTCTTTCTGCAAAATTCACGAAATCCTATTTATTTGAATGTGCCATACTAGGCCATGGTCCTTATCTGAATCAGTAAGACGTTCCAATATTTTTCAGATGGTACAGTATGGTACAGTCATGGAGTGTAGTGACTTGAATCTAGTACCTTTGGGAGGAGGAAATGATAGATCCAAGAAGTCACCAGCTTGTCTCCTGTTCCTGGGTTTAGGTAATACTATCCATTTAGCTACATGCTCTGGTGAGTTTCCGTACTTTGTACAAAGTTTGAAAATCCCTCTTACCTCCACCGGGAGCCAATGTAGTGTAATATATAGTGATAAAATGAGGGATTGTACAAGCAGTCTGAAATTTTCAGGGCTAAAACAACAACGTATTCTTCGTAACTTTCAGAGAACATAAAACGCCTTTTTGACTTCCATTTGACAGTGTTTTTCCAAGGACAGGCCAGTATTTTCAGTTCTATATTTTCAGGGGGACACCATTTAGGCTCAACTGTATGTCTGAGAAATTCATTGTTTCTCCTACTGCTACTTTTTCAAGAATATTCCTTTAACTCTTACACTTTTCATAACATGTATTATACATTAAATTCTACTGTTTATTACCTATGTAAGCCATATAGAGCTGAATAATTATATTCAGATAATGTGGGATATAATTATCAAACAAATAATAAATAAAACCAAATAAAACCTTCCTAAAATTATAGAATAGAAGGAACCCTGAGTTCACCGGGTTTCCACAAGCAGGTCATCTTCAGTCAAAAGATAAAAATAGGGCAATTAATTTTGTGTTTCCGGGGGTGGGGTGGGGGGGGGGGGGTGAGAGTTATAAGGCAAAGCTACAGCAAATAATACTTAGCCTGATATTTAGCCACAGTGGTCAACATCTTTAAACACCAGCCTCAACAGTTAAAGATAATCCCCACATTCAGTGCCAGTATCTGAATTGCAGCTGGCGCAGAATTTCCAGGTAAAGTGATAAGTAGAACCACTATGAAGATAGTGGCGATATTGAGAGCGCTACGGGGGATAGTTATTCAAGTTAGGACAGCTTTTTTCTGGCCAAACATTATCTGAAATTGCTGATCTGATATTAGTGATCTGTAACATGGTGTTAAAATCATTCACAGTACCTGAAGATTGGAGGGTGGCCAATGAAAAGCCGATTTTTAAAAAGGGTTCCAGGGGTCATCCGGGCAATTACAGACTGATAAGCCTGATTTCAGTGCCAGGCAAAATAGTGGAAACTATTATACAGAATAAAATCACTTAAGACATGGAAAAACATGGTTTAATGGGACACAGTCAACATAGATTCAGCCAAGGAAGTCTTTCCTCACCAATTTGCTTCATTTCTATGAAGACATAAATAAAATGGATAAAGGTAATGTAGTGTATCTAGATTTTCAGAAAGCTTTTGATAAACTTCCGCATGAGAGACTCCTGAGAAAATTAAAAAATCATGGGATAGGAGGCAATATCTTTTTGTGGATTAGGAATTAGATACCCCCTAACACAGGGTAGGATTAAATGGCCATTTTTCTCAATGGAGAAGAGTGAATAGTGAGTGCTGCAGGGATCTGTACTGGGACCGGTGCCATTCAACATATTTATAAATGACTGGAAATTGGAATGACAAATGAGGTGATTAAATTTGCAGATGACACAAAACTATTCAAAGTTGTCAAAACCCATGCGGAATGTGAAAAATTGCAGGACGACCTTCCGAAACTGGAAGACTGGGCATCCAAATGGCAGATGAAATTTAATGTGGACAAATGCAAATTGAGAAGAATAATCCAAACCATAGTTACCTGATGCTTGGGTCCACCTTAGGAGTCAGCACTCAAGAAAAAGATCTAGGTGCCATTGTAGACAATATACTGAAATCTTCTGCCCAGTGTGCAGTGACGGCCACAAACAGTATGTTAGGAATTATTAGGAAAGGATTGCAAAATAAGACTAAAAATATTATTATGCCTTTGATCTCTCTATGGTGGCTACTTCGCCTTGAGAATTGTGTTCAATACTGGTCGCCGTATCTCAAAAAAGATATAGCGGAATTAGAAGAGGTTCAAAGAAGAGCAACCAAAATGATAAAAGGGATGGAACTCCTCCCATATGAGGAAAGACTAAAGAGGTTAGGGCTCTTCAGCTTGGAAAAGAGACAGCTCTTTGTGTGTGTGGGAGGTATGATTGAAGTCTATAAAATCCTGAGTGGTGTAAAACGGGTAAAAGTGAATCAATTTTTCATTCTTTCAAAAAGTACAAAGACCAGGGGACACTCAATGAAATTTATTTAGATTTTGCTCACACCTTTTTCAGTAGTTAATTTGGGTATACTGGATATTTCTCTGTCCCAGGAGGGCTCACAATCTAAGTTTGTATCTGAGACGATGGAGAGTTAAGTGACTTGCCCAAGATCATAAGAAGCAGCAGCAGGATTTGAATTGGCCACCCTGAGATTGCCAAAGCAGTGCTCTAACCACTAGGCCACTCCTCCCCTATGGAAATAGTTTAAAAATAGGAGGAAATATATTTTCACTCAAAGAATAGTTAAGCTCTGGAACTCATTGCTGAAGGATGTGGTAACAGCGGTTAGTGTATTTGAGTTTAAAAAAAGGTTTAGACAAATTCCTGGAGGAAAAGTCCATAGTCTGTTATTGAGATGGATATGGGGGAAGCCACTGCTTGCCCTGGGATTGGTAGAATGGAAGGTTGCTACTAATTGGGTTTCTGCCAGGAACTTGTGACCTGGATTGGCCACTATTGGAAGCAGGATACTGGTATGACCCAGTATGGTTTTCTTATGTTATATAGAGTGGGCTGAATATTGCCACTCTATGAATAAATTCCAGATTAATTTCTGTTCTACCCATGCACTGTCCTGGCAGTAGCTGGATAGCACCAAGGTGTTTTTTAAGAATATTCAATGGCACTATCCAGATCGTGCTGCTGAATATTCATGGCTAGGCTAGAGTGAAGGTGCTCCCACAGAGAAGAGATTAGTTTTGGAAGAAACCGTCCCAGGGGAATAAAACCCTGTGGTCGGTTCAAATTCCTGTCTTTGTCTCCTTGCATGAGGGTGGAGCCATCCAGCCCAAAGGCCCTAGACATCTAAGCCCATAGAGATACCTGGTTACCCTAGTCAGGAAGATCTATAAGGAGAAGTCTAGCAGCATTTAAAACAGCAGTAGCTGCTTAAGCTCTGTGCTGTGACTGGAACAGTGGGAACAGGAAACCTGTTGCACCAACTCTATAGGACAAAAGGGCAAAGGAAAAGGTGGGCATAGTTGTATATTTCCAACAGGGCACCCAGGGCCTGGAACAGCTCTAGAGGCCAAAGACATACGAACTACTTAAAGCAACAAGACCACTGGGGATCATCAAACCTCCAACCAGGTCTATGTCACCAAAAACACTGCTCAACAAACTTAGAATCCCTGAGTCTCTCAGCATCTCAACAACAAACACTAAGTGACTTTTGATACTTGTCTATATTACTTGTTATACTGTTCATAAGTTAGAGAGAGATTTATGTATTCCAAATAGAAGGATACAAGGGAGATAAAAAGATGTTGTAAATAATGTTTGCCTACTGCATCTGCTAAGGTGACTGACTTTGATGTTGTTATTATCCCAATTATTTGACTAAACAGACTTTTCAGTAAATTACTACATGCACACACCTTGGTTTAGAATGCCAGTACTGGAGTGCTCTGGCCTATTGATTGGGCAGAGGGTTCGGTGTGTGTGGACTGTGATATCTCCCATTGGGGCTCCTCCTTCTGGTCCTAGGGATAAGGCTTTTACCCTCTGCTCTGGGACACCTCCCCCCACCTTTTTGGGCTACCCATAATAAGACACAAATTAAAGTCCATTCAGTAAGATGCAGGTTCTTTAATATGTCTAAACTAAACCGCATATAACAGAAACTGAGTCATCAAAATACATTCATTATATTTCTGCAATTCCTTATTTAAAGCTCCTGCCTGACCTTGCTCACCTCACACATTTCAGACCAGGTTTTCTTATTGGTATTATACAGCATAGCTCTAGGCACAGCTCAATTTATAAACAAGCAATCAAGGGACCTTTTCCCCATATCATTTACAATAAGGATTAAATTACATTCCTTTTCAACCATTCAAGTAGCTAAGGGGTATTTCTTAATAACTGACTCAGGATTTAATACCATTTCTTTTTCCCCTTTAAGTTAGCTATAGGGTTTGGCTTTTCCACCAGTGGTGTAGCTATGGGGGGGGGGGGGGGGCCACGGGGGCCTGGGCCCCCCAAATTGGCTCTGGTGCCCCCAGTTTGGCTGGCAGGGGTCCCCTACCCAACTCCTGCCATCTGAAGCGTTTATCTGTCCCACACTGGTCTCACACTTGCTTCCTCTCCTGTTTCCAGTCGTGCCGTGCATGCTCTCGTTTTAATGAAACTGAGCATGCTCGCACATGCTCAGTTTCATTAAAACAAGCAAGCAGTGCATGGCGCGCTGAAAACAGGAGAGGAAGCAAGTACGAGACCAGCATGGGACAGATAAAAGATAAATGCTTCAGCTAGCGGGGGTTGGGGACCCCCACCAGCAAAGGTACCTTGGGTGGTGGCAGCAGGGAGGCGGTGGTGGCGGGGGGATCATCAGTGGCGGCAGGGGAGTTGGAAGCAGTGGAGGAGGCGGGTTAAAATGTGTCCCCCCACTTTGGGTTCTGGACCCCCCTCCTGCCGAGGTCTGGCTACGCCCCTGTTTTCCACTAGTCCTTCCCCCACTGCGTTACCATGTAACCAGTACAAACACCATTCTTTCATCACTTGAAATAGCTATGGGGTTTCTGCTTTTTCCAATAGGCCTTCCCCCACTATGCTATCATAACCAGAGTATTCTCTGTGCCCTTGTTCCCACAAATTTCCATACAACATCAGACCACTCTCCATTTACCACCACTCAGGAGAGTAAACACAATGAACTGTCTGGAAACTTATCCTAACTTATGGAGCTCCTCTGGGTTGTGTGGTACTTCAGCCCCCAACCCTTAGCTCATTTTTCCTGTTATAGCTAGAACCCTACTGTCTCAGCCATTGGCCTAATTCCTAGCCTCAAGGAATCCTGCTCCCTCATCCCAAGCACTGAATCTTCACTTCAGTCACCCGCAGGACACTGCCCCCTCTTTGCTTCTCTCCAGGTTGGGGCTCCTTTGGCAATAGAGCATTATCAACCCAGTTTACACCCCTTACTGTTATCAATAGAAATCAAACAAAATAAAACATGGAAAAGAAAATAAGATGATACCTTTTTTATTGGACATAACTTAATACACTTCTTGATTAGCTTTCGAAGGTTGCCCTTCTTCCTCAGATCGGAAATAAACAAATGTGCTAGCTGACAGTGTATATAAGTGAAAACATTCAAGCATTACTATGACAGTCTGAGAGGAGGGGGGTGGGTAGGAAGTATGCATGGGGACATCAAAGCATATCATTGATATTCTAACAGGATGGGTGTGGATAGGTGAGGGGAGGAAAGAGTTTCCCCTTCTCATTCCAGGCATGACTGTGACCTGACAGGGTTGAGCCTTGCCCTCTCCTCTAACCTTTAGAGTGCCCTCTCCCAGAGCATCTCTAGGACCTTGGAGTGTTGCCCTTCTCCAAACTAAAACCTTCCTTTTATAATTCCCTCTCATGTTCCAGGAAGGCACTTCTAATTAGCCCAGCTGGAAGACTTGAGTCAGCTCCACCCCCCCCTCCTCCGCACACACACCTGTGTCTCTGAGCACAGCCCTCCTGGCTTCACAATGCACAGCCTTCTGGGAATTGTAGTCAAATCCCTTTTAAAGGCCCCAAGCCTAAAAATTCCTAAACTTGAACAGAGGATCTTCCCTGTTTTGTCCACTTTTGTGACTGCCAGCGCAGAGACCCCCAGGCCACATACCACAGGACTTACTACCTATGGCCTCCTGGCATTTGTCAGTCTCGGTTCTGGTCCTCACCAAATGAATTCTTCATGTGAGAGGTTCCACTTTAATACTTTCTGGACATACAATGGGATTCCCCTTACAATTATAAAATTGCCATTATTATTATTAGCATTTGTATAGCGCTACCAGATGCACGCAGCGCTGAACACCTGATACAAAGAGACAGTCCCTGCTCAAAAGTGCTTACAATCTAAATAATACAGACAGACAAGATATTTACGGGTGAGGGAGTAATGGGAGCTAAAAAGCAGCAGTGAAAAGGTGGGTTTTCAGCATAGATTTGAAAACAGGTAGAGATGGAGCTAGACGTATAGGTCCAGGAAGTCTATTCCAGGCATAAGGTGCCACGAGAGAAAAGGCGCGAAGCCTGGAGTTAGCAATGGAGGAGAAGAGGAACGACAAGAGAGATTTGTCCAGTGAGCGGAGTTCACGGGGAGGAATGTAGGGAGAGATAAGAGTGGAGAGGTAGTGGGGGGCTGCAGAGTGGATGCATTTAAAGGTCAGTATGAGAAGTTTAAATTGAATGCGGAAGCGGACAAGGAGCCAGTGAAGTGACTTGTGGAGTCGGCTAGTGTGGGTATAACGATTCTGGCGGAAAATAAGTCGTGCTGCAGAATTTTGGACAGATTGAAGAGGAGAGAGAAGGCTGAGCGGAAGACTATTTACAAGACTATAATTTACAAGACTATTTGCAAACTGGAAGCACCCTCATTTATACCAGCTCTAGGGCTGATGTGATTGTACCTTAAATTAAGGCGTGTTTTTGTCTATTTATGCAAGTATTTTATAAAGAAAAGTAAGTATTTCCTTTTCTTTACAAAATAGCCTTAAAATAGAAACATTTTTGGTTGCTCTTACACCAGATACCTGATTATAAAATTATTCTTTTAGAGGATAATTTTATAAAACATTTTCTGTGTGAAGCATGGTCTCCATGTGAAAAATGTCTATTATGAAATTGTGTGGCGGTATGATTGGGCACTGTCGTGGACAGGATGCTGGGCTCGATGGACCCTTGGTCTTTTCCCAGTATGGCATTACTTAAGTACATGTCAACAAGAGCACATATACTTTCATATGATCTGCCTGTAGGCATTTTGGGCAGAGTTGGAATCTATGTATGTATTTTATGAAATATCTGTGTGCATACATAAAGGACATGCATTACAACCAAAATGACCAGCTATATGTATATAGTATTTTAACGGAATATTTTACTTAGGGGTCCTTTTACTAAGGTGCACTGAAAAATGGCCTGCAGTAGTGTAGATGCGTATTTTGGGCATGTGCAGTATCATTTTTTAGCGCACCTGTAAAAAATGCCTTTTTTAAATTTTTACCAAAAATGGACGTGTGGCAAAATGAAAATTGCCACACGTGCATTTTCAGTCTGAGACCTTACCACCAACCATTGACCTAGTGGTAAAGTCTCACTTGGTAACTGGGCGGCAATGACCTACACGTGTCAAATGCCACTTGACACATGATGTACATGCGTGTCAGAAAAAAATATTTCGGACACACGTAGCGGACGCATGCCAAAAATGAAATTACTGTAAGGGCCACATGGTAGCAGGGTGGTAACTCAGAACTGGCATGCGCTGGGCACGCGTAGGTGCTTATGTAGCTTAGTAAAAGGGCCCCTTAGTTTTCATACTTTCAAAAACATGTGGAGGAAAAGATGTCAGTATATTATCAGTACCTTTTTAGTCATAGGTTAGAGCACTGGTCTTGCAATCCAGAGGTGGCCGGTTCAAATCCCGCTGCTGCTCCTTGTGATCTTGGGCAAGTCACTTAACTCTCCATTGCCTCAGGTAAAAACTTAGATTGTGAGCCCTCCTGGGACAGAGAAATATCCAGAGTACCTGAATGTAACTCACCTTGAGCTACCACTGAAAAAAGGTGTGAGCAAAATCTAAATAAATATGACAAATTAAAGGATTACTGATTCATTCCCATCACGAGTCTTAAATCCTCCATCTCCTTCATTTTACTAGAGATTTCATTTTTTTCTTCTTTCTAAGTTTCTTATTTATAATGTTCCAACTTCTCCAAAATTTAATACGATATATAGGGCCCTGATTACTAAGCAGCGTTATAGGCGCGTTAACATTTTTAACATACGTTAACCATGTACATGCCTACATGGTTAGCGCATGCGCTACGTGTGGGTAAGCTAAAAACACTAACGCACCTTAGTAAACAGGGCCCATAATGTCCTTGCAATACACTTTAAATGTAGCAATAACTTATCTTTTTTATTAGCATGCATGGGTCACAAAAACTTATTTATAAGTTACAGTTATCCTAATCAAGTTTAATTGGGGTTATAATGAGTCAGTCAGACAATTCAGTGCTCATCTAATACAGCACCATCAAGTGGAGAGGTATGAGCACAACAACCAGAGTATATCTGATTGAATATTTGAAAGAAGGGCTAAGACATGTCTTCTTTCTGTACAGTACAATTTATCCATGCAAATTGAATGCAGTCAAGAGAAATAAAAGCCATTTTAATTCTTTGTGGAGTTCCAATGAATGAATTTCAGAGTAATATGTTTTCAGCATTCTGAAAAGTCATAAAACTGCTGCCTGAAAGATGATGACAGATCAGCAATATTATTTGTGTTATGTGTAGTTGATGAGTTTGTTTTCAACCAGGTACAGCACCAGTTGCCAAACAACTAAATTCTGTGGAAATATGAGTGACACTGATTTGATATAACACCTCTTTTTCTTGTAGATTTTTTTTTTTTTTTAAGCAACAGAAATTGTGGCTTTATGGAGTAATTTTGTAAGGGGCTGCTTAGTTTTAGGGCCCCTTTTATAAAGCGGCAATAAGCCCAACACGACCTTACTGCTCGCTAAAAAGGAAGTACCTTCGGCCTACCACAGCAGCCTGGCGGTAGTTCCCACCCCCAGCATGCGCCATATCCAGCACTACAAAAATATTTTATTTTTGTAGCACTGGTGTGTATCTGGCAGTAATCACTGCTCCGTTACCACCTGGCTAGCACTGGAGCCCTTACAACTACCTCAATGGGTGGCGGTAAGGCCCCCCCCCCCCACCTGAAATGGCCACATGGCAAGTGCACAGTCATTTCCTGAAAGAAAAGACCTACCTTTTATCCGTTACGGTAAAAGTGGGCCTCAGCACACGTCAAAAACACGTGCCAATGCCAGCTCAGGCCCCCTTTTGCTGCAGCTTGGTAAAAGGGGCCCTTAGTCATTTACATGTGTAAATAGTCACCTGTGCATGTAAATGACCTCTTATAACTACTATGAAAGTGCTCCTTTGTCATGGTGCATACTTTGTGGGCAAGCAAAGGGGTGAAGTTTAGGCAGAGTTCACCCTTATCCACATGGGGCCCTTTTACTAAGCTGAGTAGGTGCCTTCGCACATCCATCATGCTCTAAATTAGAGATATCGCCCTGTTACCATGTGGCCTTTGCGGTAATTTCAATTTTGGCACACATCCGCTATGCCCATCTGAAAAATATTTTTTATTTTCTGACACATGGCGGCTACGCACGTCAAGTGGAATTTGATGCGCATAGACCATTACCGCCCAGTTACCGCGTGAGACCTTACAGCTAGGTAAATGGCTTGCGGTAAGATCTGAAACCCAAAATAGACACGCAGGAAGTTTCATTTTGCCGCACATCCATTTTCAGCCAAAAAACCCCTCAACATTTTTTGTAGGTATGCTAAAAATAATTTTGCATGCACCAAAAACACATGTCTACACTACCTCAAGCCATTTTTCAGTGCACCTTAGTAAAAGGATCCCACAGATGATAAAATTCCTTAATTTATGTACTATGGACTAGATTCTATAAATGACGTCTAAAAATAGCACTTAGTGCTATTATATAAACCACACTTAAAGTTAGGCATGGTATATAGAATAGCGCCTAGCGCTGGGAACCACAACTATATTTAGGCATGATTACATTTATGTGTGACTGTTTACACTGTGTAAATTAGGTGCGGATCTTGCTAATTCTATATCAACGCACAGAAATTTTAGGAACATCCCCAGCCCGCTCATGGCCCTCTCATGGCCACGCCCCCTTTCAGATCCATGCACTAGAATTTACGTGCACCACTTTATAGAATACACCTAAAAAGATACACATGTAAATTCTAATTATTGCCAATTAGTGCTGATAATTGCCTGCTATTGCCCAATTATCAGTGCTGATTGGCTCATTAATCAGTTAAGGTGCACACACAAATTGGACATGTGTCCAAATTTATGCGTGCAGCTCAAAGTGACATGTATAGAATCCAGGGGATTGGGGACAATTCATTAAAGGGTGCTTAAGTTAGCCCCCCCCCCCCAAATCTAGGCACAAAGTTAGTATTCTATAACAGCAAATTTGTGCACCATGGACCTTTTTTACCAAGCTGTGGCAAAAGGGGGCATGTGTTGGCATCGGCGTGTGTTTTTCACACACTCCGAGGCCCCATTTTACCGCAGTGGGTAACAGAGAAGTCTCTCTTTCCTGCAGGAAATGGACGTGCAGCAAGTAATGCACTTGCCACGCAGCCATTTTGGGGGGAGAGCCTTTACTGCCTCCCATTGAGATGGCGATAAGTGCTCCTGCGCTAACCCGGTGGTAACCAGGCAGCATGTGGCACTTCCCGATTACTGCCAGGTACACTCTGGCACTACAAAAGTAAATATATTTTTGTAGTGCCAGAGTGTACCTGGATATAACGGCGTGCTAGGGGTGGGAAGTACCGCTGGGCTGCTGTGGTAGCCCAGTGGTACTTCCTGTAGCGAGCGGTAAGCCCATGTTGAGCTTAACGCCAATTAGGAAAATGGTCCCCTAATGTGTTATAGAATGCAGTGTAAGTCAGCAATTAGGCTCCACAATTTAAGCGCTACCACTTAAGCCAGCTGTACGGCAGGTGTAAATGTGAGCACTTTTAGGTGCCTAACTGACAGTATTCAATAAAGTATTCGCTGAAATAGTTGGAATGTCCATGACCTGCTCGTGCCCCTCCCATGTGAACTCCCCCTTTGCTGTTACACACTAGTACACTTAGACACCAAGTTATAGAATAACTTAGGGCCTCTTTTGCAAAGCCGCATTACCGATTCTCGGTTCGGCAAATGAGAGGAAGCCCATTCAATTCTTGTGGGCTTCCTCCATTTCCCACGTGGGAATCACTAGCACGGCTTTGTAAAAGATGCCCTTAGACACCTAACTGCTGTTTCCCCCCATTTTGACACTTTATTACCACTAACTTCTGTTTCTGCATCATTAACTAGGGGTGTCTTCATAAAATTACCTTCCATGACTGGGAAGTTTCAGATACCATCTACTAAATGCTAGAGTCCTATGTTCAAAAATGAGTGATAAAATAAATAGTCAGTAAATCTTATTTCCTTTGGTTAAGGCTGCCAACTGGATCCAGATTCACAGGACAGGGTTAATCCAGTCCTGGGTTTACTATTATATGCAGGGACTTGAGGTTCTAATTTCCCTATTGCATTTCCTAAGGGGCCATTTTTACAGAGTGGCAGTAAGCCCAATGCGGGCTTACCGCTCTTCCGGGACTACCGCTGGCCCAACATGGCCGCCGGCAGCTGTCCCGCCCCGAGCGCGCACCATTTCCAGCGGAAAAAGAAAATCTTGGGAAATGGTTTGCATGGCAGTAATATGGCGGTAATCAGTCATCACCCTGTGGTTAGCACGGGAGCCCTTATTGCCACCTCAGTGGGTGGTAGTAAGGGATCCCCATCGCATGGGCACAGGGCTGTCTTACCGCATGACCATATGTACCTGGGATCTTTTTATCCGCTGCGCTAAAAAGGGCCCTAGCGCATGGAAAAAATGACCCCCGCTGCTAGTGCAGGGCCCTTTTTCCTGCAGCTTGGTAAAAGAACCCCTTAGAAAAGTAAGACTACAATTCTCAGCATGCACTGGGGTAAACCCAGGACTGGATCAATCCTGACCTTAAATCTGGATCCAGTTGGCAGCCTTACCTTTGGTCTTCTTTTTTTAGTTTGCAGACACTTGTCTCTAGGGCTTAGAAAAGGTTTCCTCAGAGCCTTTCCTTAGAAGAAACCACCCATCATGCCAAACTATACCAAATTATCTGCACTGTTTCAAAGAAAATATTAAAATATTAGGTGTTACTATCTCGGGCACTCTGTCTTTGGATTTTCAGGTAAATATGCTTATTAAGAAATTGTTCTTATTAATGAGAAAGCTCAGAAGACTATGTAATTGTTTTGATGTTCACACTTTTAGATTGATCATACAAAGCTTGCTGTTATCCAGCTTGGATTATTGAATGTTATTTATGCATCATGTCTTTTGAGGAAGATTCAGACAATTCAAAAAACGGCCACACATTTGATTTTTTCTGCCCACAAATATGACAGAGTTTCTCCACTATTGAGGGAGCTCCAATGATTACTAGTGGAGGTCCAAATTCAATTTAAATTCTGTATTATAGTACACAAAATTCTTTATGGACAGTCTCCTGAATATATGCTTGGTTGGGTTCAAAAGTTCACTTGCACTAAAGATCTTTGAGATAACTTTTTACTCCATTATCCTTGTCCTGCCAAACTGAAATGTAAAACCATTTATTTGGCAAGTCTTATGTTTCAAGCTCCACAAATATGGAATTCTCTTCCTGTACCATTAAGAAAAATGCAAAATTTTGCTATTTTTCAAAAAGCTTTGTTATTTTAAGAAGTTTATATGTTAGACTATGTTGCTTTTAAAAAAATGTAATTATTTGACTATTTGTGATTTCTCAGGATTTGCCTGTTTCTTCTTCTTGTGATCTGCACAGAACTCTTATGAGTGTTTGCAGCATATAAGAAGTAAAGTTAAAGTAAAGTAAATTTGGTGACAACTGCCTGTTCACTTGGAATTAAGATGAAACACATGAAGATATATTTGGCCACTTAAAGCATTGTCTGGTGTATTAGAAATGTCTCCTCCTTAAGTCTCGCAATATAAACAGCTTACTTCAATATGTGAATGGCTTTAATTTGCAAGTCCTTTACAAGCTCATATGCCTCTTCTTGCAATAAACACCATTGTAAGTTGTAGATAAAAAGAAAGTGGAGCATAAGAAAAATACAAAGATCAATAGTCCTAAAACTGGACTGAGATAAACAGTCCTGCTGTTCTAGAGACTACTTTTTCCATAGATGAGTAATACTAATAAAATAGATCTATACGCACTCCCCATGTTACAGGCTGTAAATTACTGCCTTGAAGGTCCAGACACTTAGCACTCTATTGTAAATTGAGAGACCTTGGGTTGGTTTCCTGGTTGGGAATATTTAATTCTGTTGAAAAAAAATTCAACAAATGCTGCTCAATATATGTTACAAAGAGCCTTCAATGGCAATTTAAAGATATCTTTAAAAATAACTGTCCAGGGAGCTGCAACCTCTTCCCATGCAGAATAGTCTAATGGTTAGTGCAGTGGGTTAATTCCCACTGCCGTTCCTTGTAATTTATAAACCACTTTGATTGTAACCACAGAAAGGTGGTGTATCAAATCTCATCCCCTTTCACTTGGGCATTGCAGTTATCTATGAGAGTTTGTTCCTTGTTTCTCTCCTTTGGGGGGGGGGGGGGGAGTTATAGATTATTTCACCCTTCTACTAATGGGAACAGGAAAATGAACTGTCATACTCGTAAGGGCCTAGGAAACAATATTTAGTATGTATACGGGGTTCTGTAAAAACAGAGACCTGTGTAGGGAGATTGCATCATGCATGTTAAAGGGGTCCAAAAAGGTGTTACCATGAGTATGCCAAAATTGCAATCCAGGTCATGCAAATGAAGGAATGTCATATGCAAATGAGGGGTTAACAAGCTCATACTAAATAACATATGCTCACTAATGATACGAAATACCTGTTAGGACCTCATGCTAATTTAATAGTGCGTGCATCTTACTTTAGTTAGGGCAAATTAAATAGCATGAAAATGCACAAGAAGGCTTATCTAAAACAGAGGGACTGAGGAAAAAAGGCCATGAACTGCAGAGGAGCCTGTACTAATTATTAATACATTCAACCATATTTAATCAACATATTAATGGGTTCCCATGCTGAAGAACAGTGTGTCCACACTATTTCTGACATTTCAATTTTTTTTACTGTGAGCATGCTAAATCTTTTTTACATTACACATTAAGTGGCTTTTTAATGAGCCTTTTGAGGTTTTGTGACCCCCATGCTAAAATTGATTTTGGCTGGACTTAATTCAACAGGCCCTTAGTAAGCAATGTCAGAAATATTCTTGTACAACAATGCCCTTACAGACTGATTTGCTCCTTTGTTTGCTGTAAGTAGTGATAATAGCGGGGCTTCAAGAAAAATCAATTAACTTATTTATAATAGTTCAAACTCAAATTTATAGTACGTTAGTGCTGACTCCATTCTTTGGCTTTTATAAAACGTAGGATTTGATTTTAGATTCTGAATTATCAGCCTTAAAAAAAAATGAGTGCCCTATTGTGGTTCCTCCTCCCCTACACATATATATCACTGGAGGGAGATGATGCATTGATGCTGTTGGTAATGAGATGCCCCTGTTCCCTGACTCTTCTCTCAGGCAGGAGCTTTAGGCTTACCAGGTCTTATAGTTCCCACTTCAGTGTATTTTCAAGAATCCTGGTGTACAGCTAGCTTGGCTTACCAGAGTGGAGGAAAAGTAGGGTCCTGGAGCAAGATTTTCATAGAGTTGTTCCCAATATGATAACATTCCATATTGAGGAAACCAACTGGGCAGCTAGAAGATGGTGTTCTGGTGTAATAAGTTGGCCGTGATTTACCAAATGTCCTCCAGCGTCCAAATTCATGAGATAATTTGTGCTAACGTGGTTCCAGTGGAATGTTGCTGCTGTATCAATGATTTATTTATTTATTTTATTTATTTGTTGAATTTGTATCCCACATTTTCCCACCTATTTGCAGGCTTAATGTGGCTTACATAGTATCGTGTCGGCATTCGCCAGTTCCGGTATGAACAAATACAAGGTGATATTATGGTCGAATAAGGATCGTATATGATATACACATTGGTGATCTTAGATGGGAAGAGTTAAGTATGTCCGTTACATGCTTTGATGTCATTGTGTTGCAGGTGTTCAGTCTTTATGTTGGGTCAGTGGGATATGCCTTTTTGAACAGGTTTGTTTTTAGTGATTTCTGGAAGTTTAGGTGGTCATACGTTGTTTTTATGACTTTTGGCAGTGCGTTCCCTAGTTGTGCGCTTATGTAAGAGAAGCTGGATGCATACGTTGATTTGTATTTGAGTCCTTTGCAGCTTCGGTAGTGGAGATTTAGATATGTTCGTGATGAGACTGTTGTGTTTCTGGTTGGTAGGTCTATGAGGTCTATCATGTATCCCGGGGCTTCACCGTATATAATTTTATGAACCATGGTGCAGATTTTGAAAGCAATACGTTCTTTGATTTGGAGCCAGTGCAGTTTTTCTTGGAGGGGTTTGGCGCTGTCAAAACGCTTTTTCCCCAAATATAAGTCTGGCTGCTGTGTATTGAGCGGTCTGAAGTTTCTTTATAATTTGTTCTTTGCATTCCGCGTAAATACCATTGCAGTAGTCTGCCTGGCTTAGTACCATTGATTGTATCAGGTTGCGGAATGTTTCCCTTGGGAAAAATGGTTTCACTCATTTGAGTTTCCACATTGAGTGAAACATTTTCTTTATTGTAGATTTCGCTTGGTTCTCTAGTGATAGGTTCCGGTCGATTGTAACACCGAGAATTTTCAGGTTCTCTGATATAGAAAGGGAGTAACCTGGGATGTTAATGTTTGTGGGTTTATATGTATTGTATTGGGATGAGATGATGAGACAATGTGTTTTTTCTGTGTTGAGTTTTAACTGGAATGCATTTGCCCATGTGTCCATGATGTTCAAGCTGAGTTTGATTTTATTGGTAATTTCTGCTAGATCGTGTTTGTAAGGGATGTATATTGTGATGTCGTCCACATAGATGAATGGGCTGAGGCCTTGGCTGGATAAGGACTTGGCTAGTGGAGTCATCATAAGGTTGAAAAGGATCGGTGATAATTGTGATCCTTGAGGTACTCCACAGTCAGCTTTCCACGGTGATGATATATTTGAGCCTGATTTCACTTGGTATGTTCTAGTGGTTAGGAAGCCCTTAATCCATTCGAGTGTGTTTCCGCCAATCCCGAAGTAATCTAGGAGTCTTAATAGTATTTTATGGTTAACCATGTCAAACGCACTAGACATGTCAGATTGGAGGAGGAGTACGCTTTTACCTGTTGCTATTTCCTGCTTGAATTTAGTTAGGAGAGTAAGTAGTACTGTTTTGGTGCTTTATAGGGGGCGGAAACCTGATTGTGATTCATGTAGTATCGTGAATTTGTTTATGTAAGCATTAAGTTGTTTGGTTACCATACTTTCCATTAGTTTGACTATCAGTGTGATGGATGCTACTGGGCGGTAGTTGGTGATGTCGTCTTTTTTTTTGTGTGTATTTGGTTTTGGTGTGAGTAGGATGTTACCTATTTCCTTAAGGAAGAGACCTTGTTGAAGCATGTAGTTTAAGTGGGATGTAAGGTCTACTATGAAGCGGCGGGGAGGGGGGTGGATTTTATTAGGTAGCTTGGGCAGGTATCCAGTTGACAGTGGGTATTGGAGAACCTCTTAATCGCCTGGGTTATTGTCTCGGCGATGAGAACAAAATTTGACCAGATTCAGTCCGCTGGGTATTCACCATGGGTTGGGCCCAAGCCATTGATGAAGTTTTCAATATCCGTGCTGTCCCGAGGTAAAGTTTTGCGTAGGTTTGAGATTTTTTTCAATGAAGTAGTTGGCAAGATTGTCTACAGATGGGATGTCGGTATTGGGTGTGGTGATCGGAGTTGTGTCTAACAGTTTGTTCACAAGTTGGTATAATTTCTTCATGTCTTTGTAGTCCGGTCCTATTGTGGTTTGATAGTATGCCCTTTTGGTCTGTCTTATTGCGTATTTATATTTTCTTTGTATTTGTTTCCATGCGTTAAGTGTATGTTCGTCTTTTATTTTTTTCCATGCGTGTTCGAGTTTCCTGGATTGTGTTTTTAATTTTTTCAGTTCTTCATTGAACCATGATATCGAGTTGTGTCTATGTGAAGTTCTTATTCGTAAGGGTGCTATTTCGTCTACTATGGTTCTACATCTTTTATCCCATTCTGTGAAGTAGTGTATGGAGTCCGTTTGTGTTGACCAATCATTATTGAACATCTGTTGACTTAGACTCATGCCAACCATAGAATACCACTATTGTACATCTGTTGCCAGAATGTTTTCAAATCTAAGGATGTTATTTTTCATGTAGAATCCACCTGCACAAAAAGCTGGTGCAAAAGATACATGCATTCCTTGGACCCACTGCAGCTTTTGAAGGAAAAGGAGGTCATATTTATTTTGGAAATTTGGTACAAAGTCTGAGACTCAAAATATCCATGGACTTTGCAGTAAAGCAGGCAGTTTGAAAATCAGCCCTTTCTTTACCCTAAAGACATCTCTGAAAATGTTTTTTTTTTTAGGAAACATAAAAGAAGTTTCAAGTCTAAAACATGTTTAAATGAGATTTCAATCATTGCAGTTTATAAATTGTGAAAGAGCCAGCATTCAGATTAACAAAGTACTAGCATATTCTGCCAAATTCTATTTATCGCACCTTAATTTCTGCACGGAAATCGAAGCATATTGTATAACAATGGGTGTAACTTAATTATTTAACTAGTTAACTGGTGCTGTCAATTGGATGTTAAGCAATTATCAGCATTAATTAGGATTGCTTGCTAAGCATATTCTGTAACATGATGTGCATAAACTGTGAGTCGCATAGCTCAAAAAGGGGGTATGGCCATGGGAGGGGCCTGGGTATTTCTGAAATCTATGCGCTTTGTTATAGAATACACCTACTTTGTGCCTAATTTAGGTGTCAGGATTTATGCCAAGTAAAACATGGTGTAAATGCTAAATGATGTCACTTGGAGAGGTGCTCGATATATTCTATATACCATATGGAAATTTAAGCCTTCTATAAAATTTAGGTGTACGTCAGAGAATATGTCTAGGCATATTCTTTTTTCACATGGAATTTTCAGGCACCATATATAGAATCTAGCCCATTGTTTGATAATTAAATTTAGTCCCATCAATATTCAGCCAGCAGCAGTAAGTGCTGACAATTGAAGCTGAATTTAAATTTGAATTTATGGGATATATTGCCCAACATCATAGATACCTACAGTTTATAGACATTTATTCAAAGTCCATTGTGTAAAATAAAAATTAAAAAAGAATAATAAACTACAATGTAAAATCAGAGAAGGAAAAAAGAATATTTAATTGTAATATATCAGTTTCTACTTGTTGACTTAGACTCATGTCAACCATAGAATACAATTATAGTAGATCAAATGTTTTGACAAAGAAATACATTTTGGGGGTCTTTTACTAAAGATTAGTTTGAGTTATCTGCAGCAGGACCCATTTTATTCCCATGGTCCCTGCTGCAGATAACTCAAGCTAATCTTTAATAAAAGACCCCCTAAGTGTCAGTGAAAATCTGTGGATAGCCTGCTCACCACAATTTAACCAGGCAGGAGCCGGTCTGCCCACTTAAATCTTTTGGAATATCTACTCCAGTTTTTTTAAACATCAGTGAAAGGAAACAACTCTCACGCTAGTATTTTTTCACGGAGAGAGTGGTGGATGCTTGGAATGCCCTCCCGCGGGAGGTGGTGGAGAGGAAAACGGTAACGGAATTCAAACATGCGTGGGATAAACATAAAGGAATCCTGCTCAGAAGGAAAGGATCACCAGAAGCTTAGCCAGTGGTGGGAGGCAAGGCTGGTGGTTAGGAGGTAGGGATAGTGCTGGGCAGACTTATACGGTCTGTGCCAGAGCCGGTGGTGGGAGGCGGGGCTGGTGGTTGGGAGGCGGGGATAGTGCTGGGCAGACTTATACGGTCTGTGCCAGAGCCGGTGGTGGGAGGCGGGGTGGTGGTTGGGAGGCGGGGATAGTGCTGGGTAGACTTTAACGGTCTGTGCCCTGAAAAAGACAGGTACAAATCAAGGTAAGGTATACACAAAAAATGACACATGAGAGTTTATCTTATTGGGCAGACTGGGTGGATCGTGCAGGTCGGTTTCTGCTGTCATCTACTATGTTACTATCTAGCTTATAATCAAAAGTGATCGCCGGCCATCTTCCGACACAAATCAGGAGATGGCCGGCGATTTCTTAAAAGCGGCAAAATCGGTATAATCGAAAGAGGCATTTTTGACAGCATCGCCGCTTTCCCGTCGCTTTGCCGGCGAAAGTTCAAGGGGGCGTGTCGGTAGATTAGCGAAGGCGGGACATGGGCGGGCATGGGCGTGGCTACCAGATGGCCTGCTTTCGCCGATAATGGAAAAAAAAAGCGGCTTTAAGCAGTATTTTGCCGGCTTTACTTGGTCCTTTTATTTTCACGACCAAGCCTCAAAAAGGTGCCCCAACTGACCAGATGACCACTGAAGGGAATGGGGGATGACCTCCCCATACTCCCCCAGTGGTCACCAATCCCCTTCCAAACTAAAAAAATAAAACTAAAAACCTTTTTTGCCAGCCTGTATGCCAGCCTCAAATGCCGTACCCACCTCCATGACAGCAGAATGTGTTGTATCCTCCGACAGCCTTTCCCTGGTTGCGATGTGGTTCTAGAGTGAGTGTGACATCTTTTTTGTTAGGTGCCCTGCAGAGTCACATTAGCAATGCATTGTGGTGGGTGTAGGGTACTGGGCTCTACTCCCATGGTGCTTTTCCCCCCTGCTAACTGGGTCAGAGTGTGCCCTGTTTTGTTTCCTGTTGTAGTCCATGCAGTAGTGGCCATTTTTGTAAGCCAGTTTTAGTTCCCTTTCCTGTGTTACCCACGTTAGAGAATGTTGTTCTTACCTTGAATGGTGCTGAAAGAGGGCATTGTACAGCATTCTGCCAGCTCTGACCTATTTGGTCGGGGATCTATTTGGCCAGCGACGTTCGATTATGCCCCTTTATGTTATGTTAGTTGTGTATAGGATTACCAATTGGCTTCATTTATTCAAGATAAATTGAACCAGACCTGTTTTTTCCTCCAGTGCATGCATAGACTTATAGCTCCACTTTCCCTAACAGAAGCAGGAAGACAACTTCATGCCTACAGGGGAGTAAAACCAGGCTAAGACTAAATTACCCTGAAAAAATGGATCCTATTGGCAGACTTAGTTGTGGAGTTTTTTTTTTAATAATGTAGAATGATAAAATTGAGAACAGTTATTCTGTGGAACCAGGTGTAATGCTGGAGTCCCCCTAGGGCAGGTTCTGTCGGTCCCTTATGCTTCTGGCACCTAGTTCCTCCACCTGGGGAAGAAAAGTATTGGCTGGTGGATTTACCTTCTCTTCTCCCAGGAAAAATCCAAAAAGACTGCTATGAACAAAGCATAAGCATAATCAAAAGATTCAACAATTTTATTGAACCATGTACAAGTATTGCTATTCAGTTATATAAAGGCATTGAAAGATTAGCAATGTTTAAAGCTCTGTTCTGAGATAACCTCTTATAGCCAGTACTCATTCTTTTTACCAATTAGGTCAACATTCTGAATCCCTTAGTCCTTTTAAGAACATAAAAGCATAAGAATTGCCACACTGGAACAGACCGAAGGTCCATCAAGCACAGCATTCTGTTTCCAACACTGGCCAGTCCAGGTTACAAGTCCCTGGAAAGATCCCAAAACAGTACAATACATTTTATGCTGCTTATCCTAGAAATAAGCAGTGGATTTTCCCAAAGTCCATTTTGATAATGACTTATGGACTTTTCTTTTAGGAAGCTAGTCAACCCTTTTTAAAACCCTGCTAAGCTAACTGCTTTAACTACATTCGCTGAATGCGAATTCCAAAGTTTAATTACATGTTGAGTGATATTTTCTCCAATTCATTTTAAATTTACTATTTTGTAGCTTCGTTGCATGCCCCCTAGTCCTACTATTTTTGGAAAGAGTGAACAAGCAATTCATGTCTACCCGTTCCAATCCACTCAGTATTTCATAGACATATATCATATCTCCCATCAGCAGTCTTTTCTTCTAACTGAAGAGTCCTAGCCTCTTTAGTCTTTCCTACTACTACTACTACTACTACTACTTATCACTTCTATAGCGCTACAAGGCATACGCAGCGTTGTACACCATACACAAAAAGACACTCCCTGCTCAAAGAGCTTGCAATCTAAATAAGACAGGTAAACAGACAGAACAACTAAGAGGTAAGGGAATAAAGAGGTGGGGCTAAAAGGACAGGGTTAGGAGTCAAAAGCAGTGACAAAGAGGTGGGCCTTTAGTCTGGACTTGAAAACTGCCAAAGACGGGGCTAGACGTACAGGCTCTGGAAGTCTATTCCAGGCGTGAGGTGCAGCAAGATAAAAGGAACAGAGTCTGGAATTAGCAGTAGTGGAGAAGGGGACAGATAAGAGAGATTTATCAACAGAATGGAGTACCCGAGGCAGTGGCATACCAAGGGGGGGGGGGGGGGCGGTGGGGGCGGTCCGCCATGGGTGCACGCCACTGGGGGGGTTCCGCGCGCCGGTCAGCGTAGTTGGTTTCTATGCTCCCTCTGCCCTGGAACTTCCTGTTCCGGGGCAGAGGGAGCATGGAAACCAACAACGCTGACCGGCGCGCGGCACCCCCCCCAGCGGCGTGCACCCGGGGGGGTGTCCCTTCGCTGGGGGAGGGTCACGCTGCAAGGGGGGGGCGGGATGCATCAGCGATCTGCCCCGGGTGTCAGCGCCCCTCGGAACGCCACTGACCTGAGGAGGGGCATAGGGAGAGACAAGAGTGGAGAGGTACTGGGGAGCTGCAGAGTGAATGCACTTATAGGTCAATAAAAGAAGTTTGAATTGAATGCGGAAATGGATAGGGAGCCAGTGAAATGACTTAAGGAGAGGGCTAATGTGAGCATAGCGACTTTGGCGGAAAATGAGTCGCGCAGCAGAGTTTTGGACTGATTGAAGAGGAGAGAGATGGCTAAGTGGGAGGCCGGTGAGAAGCAGGTTGCAATAATCAAGGTGAGAGGTGATGAGAGTGTGGATAAGGGTTCTAGTTGAGTGTTCAGAGATGAAGGGATGGATTTTGCTGATATTATAGAGAAAGAAACGACAGGTTTTGGCAATCTGCTGAATGTGAGCAGAGAAGGAGAGAGAGGAGTTGAAGATGACTCCAAGGTTGCGAACTGATGAGACAGGGAGAATGAGAGTGCCATCCACAGAAATAGAGAAAGGAGGGAGAGGAGAGGTAGGTTTAGGGGGAAAGATGAGAAGCTCGGTTTTGGCCATGTTAAGTTTCAAATGATGTTGAGACGTCCAGGCAGCAATATCAGGTAGGCAGGCTGAAACATTAGTCTGGATGCTGGTTGAGATTTCGGGGGTAGAGAGGTAGATCTGGGAGTCGTCAGCATAGGGAAGTCGTCTCATCCCCTTTATCATTTTGTTACCCTTCTCTGTATCTTTTCTAATTCCACTATATCTTTTTTGAAATGTGGCGACCAGAATTGCAAACAGTATTCGAGGTGCGGTCGTACCATGGAATGATACAAAGGCATTATAATGTCCTCATTTTTGTTTTCCATTCCTTTCTTAATAATACCTAAAATTCTATTTGCTTTCTTAGCCGCCACCACACACTGAGCAGAGGGTTTCAAGGTATCATCAATGATGACACCTAGATTCCTTTCCTGGTTGGTGACATCTAATGTGGAACCTTGCATCACTTAGCTATAGTTCGGGTTCCTCTTTCCCACATACATCACTTTGCACTTGCTGATAGTGAAGGTCATCTGCCATTTGGACGCCCAGTCTCCCAGTTTCGTAAGGTCCTCTTGTAATTTTTCACAATCCTCTTGCATTTTAACAATTTTGAATAACTTTGTGTCATCAAATTTAATTACCTCACTAGTTACTCCCATCTTTAGATCATTTATAAATATGTTAAAAAGCAGCAGTCCCAGCACAGACCCCTGCAGAACCCCACTATCTACCCTTCTCCATTGAGAAAACTGACCATTTAACCCTACTCTCTATTTTCTATCTTTTAACCAGTTTTTAATCAACAATAGAACACTATCTCCTATCCTATGACTCTCCAATTTCCTCTGGAGTCTTTTGTGTGGGGTGCTTTGTCAAATGTATTCTGAAAATACAGATACACGAAATCGACCGGTTCACCTTTTTCCACATGTTTCTTCACCCCTTCAAATAATCTGTGGAATTGTTAGATCAGGAAGGAGCACTCGGAGGACTAGGCCCATAGCAGAGAGATTAAATGAATTTTTTCCTTCGGTCTTTAGAGAAGAACATTTAAGAGCTCTACCAATACCAGAAATGTTCTTTTAGTGGTGATGATGCAGAGGAACTTAAAGAAATCTCGGTGAACTTGGAAGATGTACTAAGTCAAATTGACAAGTTAAAGTGTGATAAATTACCTGGACCAGATGGTATAAACCCCAGGGTACTGAAAGAGCTCAAACATAAAATTGCTGATTTGCTGTTAGTGATCTGTAACTTGTCTTTAAAATCATCCATAGTACCTGAAGACTGCAGGGTGTTCAATGTGACGCTGATTTTTATAAAGGGTTCCAGGGTGATCTGGCAAAAAAAACAGACTGGCAAGCATGAATTCAGTGCCGGGCAAAATAATGCAAACTAAAGAAAAAATTTATGAAACACGTGAGACAAACAAGGTTTAATGGGAGAGAGTCAACATGAGTTCAGCCAAGGGAGGTCTTGCCTCACCAATTTGCATCATTTCTTTGAAGGCGTGAATAAACGTGGATAAAGGTGAGACGTTTGATGTAGTGTATCTAGATTTTCAGAAAGCTTTTGACAAAAGAGACTCCTGAGAAAATGAAGGAGTTATGGGCTAGGAGGCAATGTCTTTGTGTGGTTAAGGAATTGGTTAATGGACAGAAAACAAAGGGTAGGGTTAAATGACCATTTTTCTCAGTGGAGGAGGGTGAATAGTGGAGTGTTGGAAATGATCTGGAAATCAGAACGATGAGTGAGGTGATTAAATTTGCAGATGACACAAAACTATTCAAAGTTGTCAAAATGCATGTGGATTGTGATAAATTGTAGGAAGACCTTAGGAAACTGGAAGACTGGGCATCCAAATGGCAGATGAAATTTAATGTAGACAAATTTAATGTAGACAAATGCAACATGATAATTATCTGATGCTAGGGTCCACTTTAGGAGTCACCACTTAAGAAAAAGATCTAGGCATCATTGTGGACAATGCGTTGAAATCTTCTGTCCAGTGTATGTCGGTGGCCAAAAAAGCAAACAGGATGCTAGGAATTATTAGGAGAGGGATTGTGAAATAAGACCAAAAATATTATAATGCCTCAAGTATCGCTTCATGGAGTGACCTCACCTTGAGTACTGTATTTAGTTCTGGTTGCTCTATCTCAAAAAAGAAATAGCAGAATTAGAAAAGATTCAAAGGAGAGTGACCAAAATGATAGATGAAATGGAACTGCTCCCATATGAGAAAAGGCTAAAGAGGTTAGGGCTCTTCAGCTTGGAAAAGAGACAGCTGAGAGGGGATATGATTGAGGTCTACAAAATCCTAAGTGGTGTGGAACGTGTGGAGGTGAATTGTGTTTTTCACTCATTCAAAAAGTAGAAAGACCAGGGGACACTCAAAATTGTATGGAAATGTTTTTACAACAAATAGGAGGAAATATAAAGTACAGTTAAGCTCTGGAACTCATTGCCGGAGGATGCGGTAACAGTGGTTAGCATATCTGGGTTTAAAAAAAGTTTAGTCAAGTTTCTGGAGGAAAAAGCCATAATCTGCTATTGAGATAGACATGGTGGAAGCCATTGTCTACCCTGGGATTGGTAGCATGGAATGTTGCTACTAATTGGATTTCTACCAGGTATTTGTGACCTGGATTGACCACTGCTGAAGGCAGGATACTGGACTAGATGGACCATTGGTCTGACACAGTATAGCTATTCTTATGTTCTTATGACTTCTATAAATAGCACTTAAAAATGGGTGCCATAAAAAAATTGTTGCTAAGTGCTATTCTATAAAGGGCATGTGCGTAAATGTGGGAGCTGCCCTACCCCTGTGCCTGTCCCTGTGAACACCCTTTATATTTACACACTAATGGTTGGATTCAGTAAATGGCGCTCAAACTTTTGTGCCAAAAAAATCGGCGCTGAGCATGTAGCACCAGGATCCACACTCAACTTTGGGCATGGGAGGATACACCAACTGCAATCAGTTAAAATCCCAACGTGCAAGTTGGGCATAGGTTTGCACTATTCTATAACACTGCACGCATTTTAAGAGAATGCCCCTGATCACCACGGCCACACCCCTTTGCGGATCCATACAGAAACACATAGGTGCTATTCTATAAATTGGTGCCTAAGTGTGTTTTGGTGTGGATCTGCCATGTCTGCCTTGCATCCATTAGAACAGATTTCCATGCTGAAAATTCAGCATGAAAGTAGGACATTCAGCACCATATATAGAATTCCCCTATAAATGGGCTGCAGGCTTAGCATTCAACTGGCACTTACATTCTGCCCGGTTACCACTGGGTTAATGCTGGAGCCCTTACTGCCACCTCAATGGGTGGTGGTAAGAGTTCCCCCTCGAAATGGCCATGAGGAAAGTGCTTTACTTGCTGCATGGCCATTTCCTGCAGGAAAGTGAGAGTTCCCTTTTACCAGTCGCAGTAAAAGGGGGCCTCGGCACGTGTGTAAAACACACACCAACGCCTGCGCTGGCCCCTTTTTGCCGCAGCTTGGTAAAAGGGACCCTTAATTGGTTAACTAGGTAATCAGCACTGTCAATTGGATGTTAACAAGCAATTATCAGCACTAATTGGAATTAATTAAGATTTACGTGCACTATTTGTTGTGTATTCTGTAGCATGGTGCACTTAAATAAGATGCATAGTTGAAAAGGGGGCATGGCCATGGATGGGGTGTGGGCATTTCTAAAATCTATGCACTTTGTTATAGACCCCACTCTGCAGTTAATTGAGGTGTTGGAATTTATGCCAAGTAAAACATGGTGTAAATGGCCTTGACTAAATTTGATTATATGGAGAGGCACTTGGCATATTCTATATACCACATGGAAATTTAAGTCTATTCTATAAAATATAAGCGTGCATTAGAGAATATGCCTAGGTATACCTTTTTCAATTTGAAATTTTCAGGCGCCATATATAGAATCTAGCCCAAAATGATTATAAATAGGAAAATTGAGTGAATAGAGAATTTTAAGAGATGATTGAATCTTCATATGCTAAATTTTCCTAAGACCGCTGGGATATTGCCTTTGGATATGTTTAAGAATTATCTTACAGAAGTCTTAATGTTTTCCTCAGAACTTATTCCCCCATTGAATAAAGTATTTTACATCAATATTTCCTCATGAAATTCCCAGGGAGAGGTTTCATCTGAGCATGGTCCAGATAAATAGTTGGATTTAAACAATATCTCAATGATTTTGGAGAAATCTATAAGTGAGTCAACATAGAGATGTACTTTGGTAGCTTCATTTATTTGAACAGGATTTGAACAATGCTATGAAGTTTTATTCCCATAATTCTCAAGTTCCATTTTATGGACAAAAAGTGTGGATTTATCCCAATGTTATTAAAGTTACACAAGATCATAGGAGGCCCTACTAGCATTAAGACAAGAGACACTTCTCCCCAGATTTTATGTAGTGTGACTTAAGATGCATGCACAAATACACTCATATTCTGTATTTGTGCATGCAACTTAATTAGTTAACAAGCCAATCAGTGCTGATAATTGCCAATTAACAAGCAATTGATATTAATTGGCAATAATTAGAATTTGTGCGCACAACTAAGCGTATTCTATAATGTGATGTGCGCAAATTCTATGTCAGTGATTCCCAAACCTGATCCTGGAGGCACCCCTGCAGGTCGGATTTTCAGGATATTTACAATGAATATTCATGAGAGAGGTTATAGGTACATGAGTATTGCCACACTGGGACAGACCGAAGGTCCATCAAGCACAGCATCCTGTTTCCAACAGTGGCCAATCCAGGTCACAAATACCTGGCAAGATCCCCAAAAAGTACAAAACATTTTATGCTGCTTATCCCAGAAATAAGCAGTGATTTTCCCCAAGTCCATTTTAATAATTGTCTATGGACTTTTCCTTCAGGAAGCCGTCCAAACCTTTTTTAAACCTCACTAAGCTAACCGCCTTTACCACATTCTCTGGCAATGAATTCCAGAGTTTAATACTTGTTGAGTGAAGAAATATTTTCTCCAATTCGTTTTAAATTTACTACTTTGTAGCTTCATTGAATGCCCCCTAGTCCTAGTATTTTTGGAAAGAGTAAACAGACACTTCACATCTAACCTTTCCACTCCACTCATTATTTTATAGACCTCTATCATATCTCCCCTCAGCCGTCTTTTCTCCAAGCTGAAGAGCCCTAGCTGCTTTAGCCTTTCCTCATAGGCAAGATGTCCCATCCCGTTTATCATTTTTGTCGCCCTTCTCTGCACCTTTTCTAATTCCATCTGCACCTTTTGAATGCAGTGGAGGCAGTGAATGCAAATATCTCTCATGAATATTCATTATGGGTATCCTGAAAATCTGACTGGCTGGGTGCCTCCAAGATCAGGTTTGGGAACCATTGTTCTATGTCGCATAGGTGAAAAGGGGGCATGGACATGGGTGGATCACGGGCATTTCTAAAATCTATGCATGTTATAGAATATACCCGGACTGTGCATAATTTAGGCATCTGCATTTACACCAAGTAAAATGTGGAATAAATGGCCATGACTAAGCATGATATTGCATGTTAATGGTCTTCCTTTTGAAATCTTTAAGAATATTTTTCTTCTTTTTGGGTCTTCTAACTTTAGTGGTGCCACTTCCCCAGGATTGTTGTCTAAGGAAGAAGGGAAGCTGTTTCCTGCTTGTAATTTCTTTCTATTCCTTACTAGTAAAACATGCCCGTTTCTGGAGCAAATGAAATGGGCGCTAGCAAGGTTTTCCTCCCGAACCCCCCCTCCCTACCCACCCCTTCGGCGTTGTGAAGCCACTGACCGCCATTGCTCCACACCTCGTCAACGGACGCCACCTTCATCTCCTGAGTCGTGAAGCCACTGACGCCATTGCTCCGCCCTCACTCTGTGATGCCATTGCTCCGCCCTCGACGTCATCACGTTTGACGCGAGGGCGGGGCCCAGAGACAGTGATTTCGGTGGCTTCACCACCATTAACCCTTCGAACCCGAAGGAAGTGACACTGACGTCAGTGTCCTCAGAACGTTGAGGGTGAGTTTTATTATATAGGATATTTTTTCTTAAGATTCTCTTCTGTATTTCTGAGAGAGAGGAGGCGACTGTAGGACTTAGTAGTTGGTGTGGATGGGCAGACTGGGTAGGCTGCATGGTCTGTTTCTGATGATGCCCATAATTTTCAATGTTTCTATGTTTTTACCCATATGGAAAAAGGGATTTAGTTATAAATGTGAGCTATAATTAAGATAGGCTACTTTACCACTAACTCCTGCTATTTTAGCACAGATCACAATTTATGCAATGAGACCCTATGCCAAAATAACCCAACAATACGACTTAACTGCACCCTTGTTGAAAATTTCCCCCTTCCCTCCCCTTACTTACTAATAACTTGGTTTAACAGTAAAACAACCCATGTTAACAGTAGCCCACATTGATAACTTTCCGTCTTACTTAGGGGGAAAATGCTGTATCTGAAAATCGCCCTCTTCCGTTCAGTAAAAACTATGCATGGGCTTCCACAATGTGCACCTTGGGAGGGGGGGGGGGGGGGGGGGGAGGGTGAAAACCAGGCAATCCTGAAGTATGTTTAGGCCAGGTGAGGAATGCATCATATTTGCTTTTGACTGGCAGGTGCATATATGCTGTTTTACCCCCATTTGACTGCCTGCATGAATAGCATACTTTATTCAAGCTAATTTTCAAACAGCAGTTAGTTTGCTAGAAAGTTACCTATAAAGTCTGAGTGTAAAAGTGTAATAGATTGGCAAGCAGAGATTAGTAATGTAGCAACAGTATCTATTTGTATCTAAGCAGATGTGGTCAGCCCTGAGAGATGTGGACATTCGGACCTAGATCTCATGTGTCTCATCATTGCAGTTTGATCCATAGGTCTGGTTAATTCTAACTTCCATTATAACAAACCTAACATTGACATTCGTACTTCAGGCAATCTTTAACACATTCTCCTATATCTAAAATTAACACACAAACCACACTTCCTTTTGGAATAAAATTTGGCTGCAGCTTTATTTCCAAACATTACTAAATAACTCATTTCACTTAACATCCACGTAATAACATAACAATCCTTTTCTCAGGTTACTTCACAGAGCGGTTCATAAATGCTGAGCCATTCGGTAACGAAACTGGCTCTCCTTCTCCACCTTACCCCACTCCACCCATGTGACTTACGGTGTCGTCAAGCCACATCTTACTCATGGCGGTTCCGCCCATGAGTTCTTTTCCATTTTATATATTTCACCATATTCATTTAACCGCTTCTGGTGCCTCTTAAACCATCCAGGCACTCACTTCTTTTACAAGCTGCTACCATCCTTCCCCAATCACCTCTCCCACCCTCCCAAAACTCCAACACCACGGGCGGGCTGGGTAGGGTCCTTAAACTCTTCTCTATCCACCCTTACCCTCCCCTACCTAACTAACTAATGACTCTTAACCGCCAAAACCTCCTCCAATCCTCTCTCTTTCCTTCCCACCAATCCCCTTGCTTTCTTTACCAATCCCTATCCTCCTTCTGTTGCTACCCACTGACCTACCACTAATCTTACCCACTAACTCCCCCTCTCCCTCTCATCCTATCTTATCTGCCTTCACCTCAGTCAATGTTATTACCCCCACAGCTTAACTGTGGGGGCTTCCTAACATTGACATTCGTACTTCAGGCAATCTTTAACACATTCTCCTATATCTAAAATTAACACACAAACCACACTTCCTTTTGGAATAACATTTGGCTGCAGCTTTATTTCCAAACATTACTAAATAACCCATTTCACTTAACATCCACGTAATAACATAACAATCCTTTTCTCAGGTTACTTCACAGAGCGGTTCATAAATGCTGAGCCATTCGGTAACAAAACTGGCTCTCCTTCTCCACCTTACCCCACTCCACCCATGTGACTTACGGTGTCGTCAAGCCACATCTTACTCATGGCGGTTCCGCCCATGAGTTCTTTTCCATTTTATATATTTCACCATATTCATTTAACCGCTTCTGGTGCCTCTTAAACCATCCAGGCCACAAGCGGTGACAGACTATATCTTGTCACCACTCCCCCATAAGCAAAGCTGCCGCCAAATCCTGTTTTAAACAGTCCTCCAACAGATCTTGGATTGTACTCAAAAATATATCAATCCCGATCACAGAAAGATGAACTCCATCCTTCCTAAACAAACCAGCACAATCCGAAGGTATTAAATCATGCGCTAACACCAACCCCCCCCATTCTCCCCATAAATTTAGAAACTTCTCCATTCACCCTCCTCCGTAACCGCTCAATACCCTTTGGGTTAATTGCCCCCTTCCACACTCTTCTTGGAATAATATGCGACCATACAATCAGTGACTCTGGAAAATAACCCATTACCTGCAATAACTCTGTTTTCATTAAACGAATTAAATCAACCCCTTTTATATGACATAAATCATTTCCCCCCAAATGAATACAGATTAACACTGGGGATGAAAATCTCCGAGCTTGCAGTAATGCTGGTAAAAGCTGCTTCCATGTCATTCCTCATATGGCCAACCATCTGATGCGAATACCGTATTCCACCAAACCAAGGTTAGGTCCCCACTTGGATTCACGAGCATGCTTGTGTGCCCAAAAGACATATGAATGTCCACAGATCCGCACACATATATCCGGAGGCAACATATCTGTAAAAGAAACTACAACAATTAGCATTACTTCGTACACTTCTTTTCGCGAATATATCCTTTATATCTATCAGAACGCCATCTCCCAACACGCTGAATCAATGCCACCGAACCCCCTTCTTGAGCTGCATTTGAAGCCGCACCAATTCTAAACGAATGTATCCCATAATCCTTAGGCTCCAAACCTATATATTTCAAACCTTTTTTAAGTACTGCTGCAAATTGATACCTAGTCAAAGGTATACCATTTTTATGCACCAACCAAACCTCCCCACCCGCTGGCCTTACTCCATTATAATCCATTGCACATTGCACTGGACAAAATTCCAAACATTTTGCAGCTCGCAGAGTAATCCACATGCCTTTTTCCCTCTTGGTCCATTTTTGATTTGCGTAAATATAAACGCAACACTCCCTTTTCGACAATCACATCCCTTCTCTTCAAACCCTCCTCATCCGTTGCTCTCTTTGAGGAAACTACCAATTCCCCAACCCTACAAGCTGCAAAGAAGGCCACTACAAAAGCCACCTGAAATAGCAATGTTTCATATTCTGTAAAACACACCTGCGGTAATGCCTTACACAACCGCACCACCTCTGCATAAAACAGTGGCCGTCTCACCCTCGGTATCCGTGACTGTCCTGTTTTCCTGGAAAAACCGCACAGTAACTTACGAATCAAATATGTTCCAACTGGATCCACACAACCCAGCAATTTGGAAACAAATGCTATCGCAGCCATCGTCTGAGAAACCATCCCAAACGACCATTCACTGTCCAATGCAAAAGCAATGAATCGGACCACTCTCTCTTCACCAATCGGAAAGACCAAATCCCAATCTCTATCCTCCAAGAATGCTAGGAATCTCCGCCATCCAACTCCATAAGCCTTCCAAGTATTCTGAGCTAATGCTCTCATCAACAGCTCATCACAACCTCTTGAAAATTGAGCCACAAATCTTCGGACATCCTTTTAGGCTCCCAATCTGCTGATGGAGCCAAAGCTCTGAACCGATGCAACTGAAAACGAGATAAAGCATCAGCAATCTCATTACAAACCCCAGGCACATGTCTAGCTGTTAACCATAGATTTAACTGTAAACATTTTAGCACTATTAATCTCAACAGCTCTACTAACAATGGACAGCGCGAATACTGCTTATTGATTGCCCATACCACTGACATATTATCTGAATGAAAGGCAATCCTCTTGTTACACAACCTCTTCTCCCATACACACAAAGCCACCCATATTGGAAATAATTCCAACAAAGCAATGTTCTCACACAAACCCAATGCCTTCCACCATGACGGCCATCGTTCAGCACACCATGCACCTCCAAAATAGATCCCAAATCCAATCTCTCCTGAAGCATCTGTAAATAATTGCAAATCCACATTGGACACCAAAATATCCTGCCACAAACATATGCCATTGAACACAGACAAAAATGTTTTCCAAATCTGCAAATCCGCTCGTACTGCCCGCGTTAAGCGCACTCTAAAATGTGATTTCCGCAAACCAGCTGACAACAAAGCTAAGCGTCTCGAAAACACTCACCCCATTGGAATCACACGTGTTGCAAAATTAAAATGCCCAAGCAAAGACTGAATCTCCTTCAACGTCAACTTACTCTTGTTGCACACCCTATCAATCTCTGCCCGCAAAGCCACAATCTTTTCTCTCGGCAACCGCGACTCCATTCGAATAGAATCTAACTCTATTCCCAAAAAAACCAACTTAGTGACAGGGCCTTCACTTTTTTCTTCAGCCAAAGGAACACCCAACTCCTTTGCAACAGTACGAAACGCTGACATCAACCGAGCGCATTGATCCGAATTCTCTGGACCTCCAAATAGAAAATCATCCAGATAATGAACTATAGCATCACAACCACTAACCTGTTCCACTACCCAATGTACAAATGTCGCAAATGCTTCAAAATAATTACAAGAAATCGAACACCCCATCGGCATACATTTGTCAAAATAATATTGACCTTCAAATTTGAATCCCAACAACCTAAATGCCGTAGGGTGCACCGGCAGTAAACAAAAGGCTGCTTCAATATCCGCCTTTCCCATCAATGCACCTTTTCCTAACTTCCTCAACAAATCCACCGCTTCCTCAAAACTCGCATATTGCACTGTGCAGAATTCAGAATCTATAAAACTATTCACACCCGCACCCTCAGGATATGACAAATTATGAATCAACCTATAGGTACCCGGGTCTTTTTTCGGAATCACCCCCAATGGAGATACAACCAAATCTGGAAATGGTGGGTCAACAAACGGACCTGCTATCCGACCCAGACTTAACTCCTTCGACAACTTCTTCCTGACCACCTCCGCATGCTGGAACACAGATAATGCATTTGAACACTTATGATCCAACAACGGTCCTTCAAACGGGATCGGAAAGCCTTCTGAAAATCCAACCCACAATAAATATGCATCTCCACCAAACGGATACCCCACCAACCAGTTTGTTAAGGCCAATACATTAATAGGAGAAGGGGCGTGCCAGCCCAAACCGGGACCTCCCGGAGCTCCCCCTCGCCCAGACCTCCCCCGACCCACAAACCCTCCTCTTGAGCATTTAAATACGGGGTGAAGTCCTTGACAGACACTGCAACAATGCCTGAATCTGCAGGCTGGCTTACTACATCTTCCTGCGTTAAATTGGAAACAAGCATTACCGGGAATACCCCCTTTATTCCCCAATCCGCTTGTCCCAACACCTCCCCCTCCTGACATTCCGAATCCACCTGCTCGGAACATCCCAACTCCCCCGGTACTTCCCATTGAGCCACTACCATACCCGGGAAATCCGTCAGAGGCTCCCAAACGAAATGGGGGAGTAACAGCCGGAGTAAAATTGGCAATCCATAAATCAACATCTCGCACCCCCCCAATTTTCCGATTTATCCTTTGCCAAACTCCGTCTAAACTGTTCATCATAATTTACCCAACTCCAACCTCCATACTGTTTATATGCTCTCAAAATTAGATCACAATAACTCCATAACCCCGGATATAGAGCAGGTTTCTGAGCCCCAAGCACACTCGCAAATACATGAAAACTCAACAGCCAATTCATAATCGTCTTCGGGACTCTCCCTTTTTTCTTCTTGCCCTCCTCTTTCCCCCCATCCTTCCCTGCATTCCCATCCCGATCCTGTGCTAACAGGGCAAATAAATCTATATATTTTCCTTTCAAAATTCTCTGCCGCCACTTCACTGATATATAACAATCCAAAGGTGCAATATTACATAATGTATGACCCATCCTTGAAGCAGCAAACACACCCGCCCTTTGATTATCTACCATAATCCCAACATCCCCTTCAACTTCCTCCGAAGAAGAGGAAGAAGACCCAGATGAATCCCAAGAATCCGAAGACTCCCATACCTCCATCGGGTCTCCTGCCCTTCCCCTTCTCTGTCTTTTTTCCCTATCCAACCTCTTTACCACATGACACAAATTCCGCAAAAATTTTTTATTATGCAACTTCTTCCTTAAACTTGTGCCCATCACCCCTTTTGCATGACTCCTCCTTTCCCTAGCACCCCCTCGCAACTCCCCTCCCTCCCACCCTCTACTGCATCTCGCAGCACATATGTCCTCCAACTCACCAATTGCTCTCCCAGATGAAGTCCCCTCCAATGGATCCTCACCCGCAGCTTCTCGCACTGGAACCTCACCGCTCCTCTGCATATCAGCTCCCAGATCACGCACTGTAGTAGCAACGTCCACCCTTGGACCTCTCTCCTGCTCCATATGCCATCCCAACTGACACCCCATGTCAACACTCTGTCCACCACTTTCCACCACTGTCCCAACAACAACTCTCTCCATACTCCCCCCATCCCCTTCATGACTTACCCCTTCCGACACCCTTGCCCTATTTTTTCCTTTTCCACTCACTTTACCCCCACTTTTTAATATTTTCTTCGGACCCATTCTCCAATTCCCATAAACTCCTTCCAGTACCCAAATCCCCTAACTCACTAACCCCACCAATAACCCTAGACAAGTTCCCCCCCCCTATAAATCACTTAAAAACGCAAACTTCCCTCACAACACAATAACAGCTCACCGATCCACCCCCCACCCATTTATAACTCACATTCAACACCCCTCCCCTCACTGCACAACTGACAATCACCAAATTGCTCCGTATTACCTTTACACCCCCCAGAATCACGCTCACACACCTCCTCCCCTACCCAAATTAAAAACCACACACTGTCCCTTATCCTTATAACATACCTCCCTCAAAACCCAAAACCATCCGTTCGCTCCGTTTTCCACTCCCACACTGCCCCGCTCTCACACACAACTCAATCTCACTCCCCCCCCATCCACCAATTAACCGTCACCGCTCCACTTCAGAGCACCTCAACTCACAATCCCAACCAAATTCTCCTTTCCTGGTCTGCTCCGTTGTCCGTCTTTTCACCTCCGCGAAACCGGAAGTGAAATTATCCACCCCTCTCCGTCGCACTGCACAGCCCACCTCTCCACACTTCAAAAACAACGAAGTTTTGCACTCCTCCGCTCCGTTTCGCGTCTCCTCCACACACCCCGAAAACAGAAGTGTCCACAAGCCGCTCCTCGCCACTACTGCCCTGCAACAATTTGCCTCACTTCAAGTAAGCCATTCTTTTCCGTTGTTGTTTTTTTTAAACTTTTTTCCAAACCCCCCAAATTCCTTAAACTCTTCTCTATCCACCCTTACCCTCCCCTACCTAACTAACTAATGACTCTTAACCGCCAAAAGCTCCTCCAATCCTCTCTCTTTCCTTCCCACCAATCCCCTTGCTTTCTTTACCAATCCCTATCCTCCTTCTGTTGCTACCCACTGACCTACCACTAATCTTACCCACTAACTCCCCCTCCCCCTCTCATCCTATCTTATCTGCCTTCACCTCAGTCAATGTTATTACCCCCACAGCTTAACTGTGGGGGCTTCCTTATTCTAGCACCTCTGTTTCTATGTGCAGGGGGCAGCAGCACTTTAGTGCAACTCTCAGTACAGTTTGGCCCTCTGGCACAGGCCTGTGCTCAAGTGCTGCCACATCCTACATCCTACATCCCCAACAGGAAGTCTTCATGGGGGGGGGGGGGCAAGACTTGGCAGTGCTTAAGCATAGGCCTGTGCTGAAAGGCCCCCACTGATGCTTCTTTTGGCTCTGACAAAAGTAAGGGGCTGTGGAGATGGCAAACAGTAAGAGGAATGAAAGAGGGAGAAGTTGCTAGACATTGGAGGGGGAAAGCGGGAGAAGAGATGAGATGTTGGACACAAGGGGCAGGGATAAAAAGAGAAGAGATGCTGGACATGAGGGGCAGGGGTAAGAAGAGATGAGATGTTGGATGTCTGGAGGGTGTAGGAAAGGGAAGATCAGATGCTGGACACTTGGAATGGGGTTTGTTCAATGACATCTGGGGGGGGGGGTGTTAGGAAGGGGAAAAGAGATGCTAACCACCTTGGATGGGGTAGGATGGAGAAAGGGAAATGATGAATACCCTGTTTTTTTTTGGGGGGGGAGGGGTTGGGATGGGAAGCAGTCAACCTGAGGGAGTAGGGAAGGGAAAGGGATATTTTATTCTTCTGGGATGGAGTGATAGGGAAGGGAAAGGGAGTTGCTGGACATGGGGGATGTGTAAGGGTAGGAAGGAGAAGGGAAGAAGTTGGAATATTGAAAGAAGCAAAGGAAAGGGGAGACGTCTGACTAAGGGGAGGGGGTGTAGGGCCTTGATCCATTTAGGGCATCAGATACCTTTGAGCTAGTCCTGGGTATGTGGGCTTAGTTTATGTAACCCGGGTCTCATTCCCAGCAGTGTCCTGGGGCAATGACTAGCTCTGAGGGTCAGGCAGTTCAAATCATCTTTGAAACAAACAGTCAATTTCTAAGTCAACTTATATCAGTTGCAGACTATAAATCCAGAGCCAACCTTAGGGATATGGTGTATCGTCTCAAGTACAATTTACAGTCCTACAATATGTACATATTTACAGCTCCTCCTGTCCATTTACCTATTCCTTCTGGGTGCAACAATCCAAGGCTGTGCCTACAGCACTTGTGCAGCAAGCAGATCTTCTTCTGGATCAGACCTCCCTGTCTGTCCACACTCTCTTCTCCCAAAGGAGTACCTCTCTGGGCTACCACCTTTGGCTCCAGATCTTTCCTGTTCCTGCTACCAGGCTGGGATCCCCTACTTCCCACCTAGAACACTCCTTCATGACTCTGTTAATGCTTTACTGCAGAAACCTCCCTCTTTCGTCAGCCTTAGTTTCTTGAAACCCATCCAGGACACCCCCCTCTCCACAAGGGTCCCGGCAGGGGTAGAGGCAACCAAAGACCTCGTGCAAACCCCAACAGCATTATTTATTAACTCCTAATGCCTCTCCTACTGTCATTGAACAACCAAAAGCATTTTCCTCTACAACTTACCCAGGAACCCACCCCCTTGGACTGGATCCTTTACCACCCACAACCTCAGAGACCTCCCCTCAGGAACTCTGGAGAGTTCTCCCATGATCTTTAGTAATCCCCATTATAATATGGGATTACACTTTTATTAAACATTCCATTCAGATCATAGTCAAGTTACAACAGTCTTTCAACAGCTAAATTTATAAAATTGCTTTGGAGAACAGATCAGCAGATTGATTTGCAAATTATTATCCACAATTTGGCATGTAGTAATTTGTCACAATTTTTAGGAAGGATTGGCCTGATATTGAGCAACCATGGTTGGTGTTTTTTTAAGTAGCTGGGATGGTTAATAAAAAAAACAATGACCATTCAGCACTGGTATCCAGGTAATGGCCAGCTCTGAACATCTGGATAGAGTGACCAATGGCATTTTCCAGATAAAGGCAATATTCAGTCCACTATCCAGATAAAGTTAACTGGACAATTTAGGACAGCTTTTGCTATCTTAAATTATCTGGATATCTTATCCAGATAGTGGATTGAATATTGCTGCTATCTGGATAACTCCAAGGACAGCCCATGCTCCATTCAGGCACTATCCAAATAGTGCTTGAACAGTCACTAACAATTTTCAGTGGCCCAAGGTCCAGCCAGCTGCACTTATCTGCACTGCAGCTATTACCCCAGTAAGTGCTTTTAAATACTGATCTAGAAGTTTTTACATTAATCTGAACTTTCTTCCTTCTTTGTTCAGTCTAATAAAAAAAAAAAAATTTAAACCTTCCATCCCGAAACTGTGCTTTTATTTTCCAACTCCAATTAGGAATTGTGGTCTACCAAACCCATTGGACTGTGAATAGTGATTTGCAAATCATTCTATCCATCTATATATATATATACCTTGAAAACTGTAATAACATCTCAAATTCTACCACATCTTCCTGATTGAATTAAATTATATTGTATTGAACAGGATTATTTTCAAGTCTTAAAAAAGAACCTCTTTCAGATGATAGAGTTAATGTCACTCAATCATCCTTACCTGCTAGACAGATCATCTAGAGGAAACAGAAGCATTCTCTACCGCTGATCAAATTGTTCTTTCCAGAAAAATATGTGGCTGGATAAGCCATCATGGAGCAATGCATGCTTTCTCTTTAATTTGACATGTGCCCTATTGAAAGATGGATGTTGTCTCTTGAGATCAACAAAATATTACAAATAGCCTCTCTCTGGCTGCTGCATGATTCAAAGACTCAGACAAGATTGTGAATCCAGATGATTAGTGTTTTCAGCCTCTTTGGTTTTTCAAATGCCAGGTCTAGAGGAGACCGAGGTCTGCTGAGTTCAATGGAAACAATCATTACACTTAATTTGATCACCAACCATATTTCTATGGAAATTACTTGAACTTTTTTTTTTAATCTATAGAAAAGAAAAATTCTTTATATTTCATTTTAAAGGGAAGAGGCAAATTTTCTTCAAGCATATCACTGCTTATATTGGTATTTCTTCATTTTTCTTTAGATATGCTGGTGTTTACAATGGAATATCATTCTAAGCCATGGGTTCCTGGAGTCTTGAATGGTGTCCAGCTGTGAAAAACTTTCAACATCTGCAATTCTCCCTGTTGTCAGTAGCATCTTGCAATTCTTGGCAATCTGCCAGGTACTTGTGACCTGGATTGGCAACTGTTGGAGACAGTGTTGTAGACAGGATGCTGGGCTAAATGGACTACTGGTCTGACCCAGAGTGGCAATTCTTATTTTGGTTGAAAATAGGGCACAAATTCAGAAGCCTAAATTTGCAGCGTACATTTAGGAGCTCAGCAGTTTTTTTTCACTATCGGGCCCAAAAAACTTAACTTTAAGAAATCATGGAAAATGTCAGTTTTCCTCATGGAAAATGTCAGTTTTCCTCAATGAAACTAATAAAATGTTACCTTGATTAAACTAATTTTTATAGTAAGAAGAAGATGCAAAGATCCAGGGTCTCTGGCCTTTTTCACACATTATCTGGAAGTGCAACAATTCTCCAGATATACTTCAAATTAAGGGTTACATTTACAAGGGGCTCATTTTCAAAGCACTTAGACTTACAAAGCTTCATAGGTTACTATAGTACTTTGTAAGTCTAAGTGCTTCAAAAACACACCTCCATATGAATTAATGTACACTAATGTGATTTAACACACATGAAGCCATATTTTACATTGAATATATATAGAGAGAGTTTGGAATGACCAGGTTGAGTTCTGTTCTGCTCTGGTGGTATTTTTCAAAAGTATCAGCCAATGTAGAGTCTTTTCTAAGCTACTAGAGAACATGTATTTTGCCTGCATGTGCAACGGAGCAACCATTTTACAAATATATGTTGAAAAAAAAAATGAATAGCACCAATTTGGCAGCTTCCACATGGAGGTACTGGCTCTTGAGCATGACAGTGGGGATTTTCTCAATATTTTCTCATGTAGTTGCCCCATTTTTCCAACCTATATGTGTAACTGCCACCAATTAGGTAATTAGGATGCAATTGTAGCATGGTTTCACTTTGAAGGTGAGGAAAGGTTGCAAGGAATTAAGAAGAATGACTCCCTTGATACCTCAAGCAATATCATGTCCTAAATAAGCACTTTCCCCCTATATTCAGCCAATGACAGGCAGCACGGTTAGCTGCTGCCACCAGTGCTAACCCTGGATAATCAAGGCTGTTTCCGGTGACCAGCATAGAATATCTGGAGTTTTTTTGGTCATCTCTCAACCAGCTTTGCGGATATTCAGTGCTGGCTGGTTAATAGTGGCAAAGATAGGACTGCTATTTATGCAGTTTGATTTGCCTGCTAAGCTTAGCCAGCCAGCCAGTATTTGAATATTCACGTATAGCCGGCTATATCAAGCAAAATAGCTGGATAGCCGCTAATGCTGGCATCGGCATTTATAAAGGAGATAGAGCAGCTTTTAAACTAGAAATGGGGGGAAGGCCGACAGTCACTCAAAAGCGCATGGTTCGGGATAAGGTATCTTTCAAAGATATCATCAAAACAGGGAAGATAGGGTATCCTGATAGTGAGGTTGCAAAAGAGACCACAGTAGATCAGGTGTCCTTAAATAAAAATAAAAATCAGACAAAAGATTGCAAATTAATACTGTCAAGTACTAAGCATCATGTAAATAGGAACAACAAACATACTTTGAAATGTCTATATGCAAATGCCTGGAGCCTAAGAAATAAAATGGGAGAGTTAGAATATATTGCACTAAATGAAAAATTAGACATAATAGGCATCTCTGAGACCTGGTGAAAGGAGGATGACCAGTGGGACACTGTCATACCGGGATACAAATTATATCTTAGTGATAGGGTGGATCGAATCGTTAGAGGGGTAGCATTGTATATTAACGAGAGCCTTGAATCAAATAGATTGAAAATTCTGCAGGAAACAAAACACTTCTTGGAATCACTGTGGATTGAAATTCCATGGGTAAAGCGGAAAAGGATAGTGATAGGAGTGTACTGTCGTCTGCCTGGCCAGGATGAACAGACAGATGCAGAAATGTTAAAGGAAATTAGGGACGCAAACAAACTGGGCAACACAATAATAATGGGTGATTTCAATTACCCCGATATTGGCTGGGTAAATGAAACATCGGGGCATGCTAGGGAGGTAAAATTCCTTGATGAAATCAAGGACAGGTTCATGGAGCAGCTGGTACAGGAGCCGACGAGAGAAGAAAAAATTCTAGACCTAGTCCTTAGTGGAGCGCATGATCTGGTGCAGGAGGTAATGATGCTGGGGCTGCTTGATACCAGTGATCATAATATGATCAGATTTGATATTAGCTTTGAAGTAAGTATACGTGGAGGGGCATAAATGAATGCGAACGCCCATCTCCATGGGCGTCTATGTCCGAGAACGGGTAATTGAAGGGGCGGGACAGACCGTATTTTCGAAAAAAATGGGTGGTCATCTTTTTTTTTTATAATACGGTTTGTGCCGGGCAAATACATTAGATGTGTGCGGATTTGAGCTTGGCGGTTTCGTTTTTAGCAATAATGGAAACCGAAGGCGCCCAGCTCAAAAACGAACAAATCCAAGGCATTGGGTCATGGGAAGGGCCAGGATTCGTAGTGCAGTGGTCCCCCTCACATGCCAGGACATCAACCGGGCACCCTAGGGGGCACTTGTGGATTAAAAACTGGTTAAAAGTTAGAAAACAGAGAGTAGGGTTAAATGGTCAGTATTCTCAATGGAGAAGGGTAGTTAGTGGGGTTCCCCAGGAGTCTCTGCTCGGACTGCTGCTTTTTAGCATATTTATAAATGACCTAGAGATGGGAGTAACTAGTGAGGTAATTAAATTTGCTGATGACACAAAGTTATTCAAAGTCGTTAAATTGAGGGAGGATTGTGAAAAATTACAAGAGGACTTTACGAGACTGGGAGACTGGGCGTCTAAATGGCAGATGACGTTTAATGTGAGCAAGTGCAAAGTGATGCATGTGGGAAAGAGGAACCTGAATTATAGCTACGTCATGCAAGGTTCCACGTTAGGAGTCACTGATCAAGAAAGGGATCTAGGTGTCGTCGTTGATGATACGTTGCAACCTTCTGCTCAGTGTGCTGCTGCAGCTAAGAAAGCAAATAGAATATTAGGTATTAGGAAAGGAATGGAAAACAAAAATGAGGATGTCATAATGCCTTTGTATCGCTCCATGCTGCGACCGCAACTCGAATATTGTGTTCAATTCTGGTCGCCGCATCTCAAAAAAGATGTGGAGGGGCATAATCAAACGCGAACGCCTATTCCCATGGGCGTCTATGTCCGAAAACGGGTACGTGAAGAGGCGGGACAGACCGTATTTTTGAAAAAATGGACGCTTTTCAGCTGGGCATTTGTTTTTTTTAGTGATAATGGAAACTAAAAACGCCCAGCTCAAAAATGTCCTAATCTGAGCCATTTGGTCATGGGAGGGGCCACGATTTGTAGTACACTGGCCCCTCTGATATGCCAGGACACCAACTGGGCACCCTAGAGGTCAGTGCGGTGGACTTCAGAAACAGCTCCCACATGCATAGCTCCCTTACCACGGGTGCTGAGCACCCAACCCCCCTCCCCCAAAACCCACTACCCACAAATGTACAACACTACCATAGCTCTTAGGGGTGAAGGGGGCACCTTTCCAAAATACTAGGACTAGGGGGCATGCGATGAAGCTACAATGTAGTAAATTTTAAATGAATCGGAGAAAATGTTTCTTCACTCAACGTGTATTTAAACTCTGGAATTCGTTGCCAGAGAATGTGGTAAAGGCGGTTAGCTTAGCAGAGTTTTAAAAAGGTTTGGACGGCTTCCTAAAGGAAAAGTCCATAAACCATTATTAAATGAACTTGGGGAAAATCCACTATTTCTGGGATAAGCAGTATAAAATGTTTTGTACTTTTTTGGGATCTTGCTAGTTATTTGTGACCTGGATTGGCCACTGTTGGAAACAGGATGCTGGGCTTGATGGACCTTTGGTCTTTCCCAGTATGGCAATACTTATATACTTATAAGTTTAATACCCAATATTTCAATCCTTTGATCTGCCATTGGAATGGAAATGCGGACACTAGATCTCTCGTAAAATATATATGAGGAATTAATTCTGACTTGAACAAATTGATCTCTTATTCAGATGGAGTCCCAAAATTGTTAGTACATAAGTACATAAGTAGTGCCATACTGGGAAAGACCAAAGGTCCATCTAGCCCAGCATCCTGTCACCGACAGTGGCCAATCCAGGTCAAGGGCACCTGGCACGCTCCCCAAACGTAAAAACATTCCAGACAAGTTATACCTAAAAATGCGGAATTTTTCCAAGTCCATTTAATAGCGGTCTATGGACTTGTCCTTTAGGAATCTATCTAACCCCTTTTTAAACTCCGTCAAGCTAACCGCCCGTACCACGTTCTCCGGAAACGAATTCCAGAGTCTAATTACACGTTGGGTGAAGAAAAAGTTTCTCCGATTCGTTTTAAATTTACCACACTGTAGCTTCAACTCATGCCCTCTAGTCCTAGTATTTTTGGATAGCGTGAACAGTCGCTTCACATCCACCCGATCCATTCCACTCATTATTTTATACACTTCTATCATATCTCCCCTCAGCCGTCTCTTCTCCAAGCTGAAAAGCCCTAGCCTTCTCAGCCTCTCTTCATAGGAAAGTCGTCCCATCCCCACTATCATTTTCGTCGCCCTTCGCTGTACCTTTTCCAATTCTACTATATCTTTTTTGAGATACGGAGACCAGTACTGAACACAATACTCCAGGTGTTAATCAATGTAAGTAAATGTGGAAGCGTGGACTCTGGATTAGTGAGGTAGAATAGGACATCATCTGCATATGCAGAAAGTTTAAACGTTTCTTGTCCTAGAAGAGGTAATAAGGTGCACCCTTGATGGAATCTATTTGTGGTCTGATTTATTCACCATGTGAATAAATCTCTGTCCAAAGCCAAACCACTTTCGAGTGTAAAACATATAGCCCCATTCAACCCTGTCAAAGGCCTTCTCAGCATCTAAAGATACCAAGAAGGCTGGTTCACTCAGATTTTATGCCATTTGGAAAATATGAAGACACGAATGGGTATTATTAGACAATACTCTCCCTGTAATAAAACCTGACTGATCAGAGTGGATGAGTGTTTGTAACGGAGTATGAGATAACTAGCCATTACCTTTTCATACAGCTTGGCATTCAGAATAGTGAGGGAGATTGGTCTGTAGTTTGCTATATCCAAGGGGTCACGGCCCGGTTTAGGTAACACTACTGTAAGGGCCTATGTGATTGAGCCTTCCATGTGTCTCAACCCTATTTAAAATTTGGATTTTGGAAACCTTAAGTGAATGGTGTCCTTATTATTTAACAAATATTAGTTCTTATTATCATTATTAAATGAAGCATGTAATCTAGGAATTGAGGGCACATGAAAGGAACGAGAAAATTCTGCAGTGAAACTATCCATGCAGGGGTTTTATTGAGCTTTTATAGGAGCATGCAAACACAGTGTTGTACCAAGGGGGGGGGGGGGGGCGGTGGGGGCGGTCCGCCCCGGGTGCACGCCGCTGGGGGGTGCCGCGGCGCGCGCTTCCTCTGAGTTCGCTGACTTCGCGCGTTCACTGCAGCTCCCTCTGCCCTGGAACAGGTTACTTCCTGTTCCGGGTCAGAGGGAGCTGCAGCGAACGCGCAAAGTCAGGGAACTCTGAGCAGGCACGCTCTGCAGCACCCCCCCCCCAGCGGCATGCACCCGGGGGGGGTTCCGCACTGCATGGGGGGGGGGTGCTGCACCCGGGGGGGGGGGGGTCCGCGCTGCATCGGGGGGGGGGGGGGGGTGCTGCACCTGGGGGGCGGGGCGCCGCCCCGGGTGTCCGCCCCCCTAGGAACGCCACTGTGCTGGGGCCGATTCTGTTCAATATATTTGTGAGTGACATTGCTGAAGGGTTAGAAGGTAAAGTTTGCCTATTTGAGGATGATACTAAGATTTGCAACAGAGTGGACACCCGGGAGGGAGTGAAAAGCATGAAAAAGAATCTGAGGAAGCTAGAAGAATGGTCTAAGGTTTGGCAATTAAAATTCAATGCAAAGAAATGCAAAGTGATGCACTTATGGAGTAGAAACCTACGAGAGACTTATGTGTTAGGCAGTGAGAGTCTGCTAGGTACTGAGGGGGAGAGGGATCTTGGGGTGATAGTATCCGAGGATCTGAAGGCGACGAAACAGTGTGATAAGGCGGTGGCCATAGCGAGAAGGTTGCTAGGCTGTATAGAGAGAGGTGTGATCAGCAGAAGAAAGGAAGTGTTGATGCCCCTGTACAAGTCATTGGTGAGGCCCCACCTGGAGTATTGTGTTCAGTTTTGGAGGCCGTACCTTGCGAAGGATGTTAAAAAAAATAGAAGCGGTGCAAAGAAAAGCTACGAGAATGGTATGGCATTTGCGTTCCAAGATGTATGAAGAGAGACTTGCTGACCTGAACATGTATACCCTGGAGGAAAGGAGGAACAGGGGTGATATGATACAGACGTTCAAATATTTGAAAGGTATTAATCCGCAAACAAATCTTTTCCGGAGATGGGTAGGCGGTAGAACGAGAGGACATGAAATGAGATTGAAGGGGGGGGGGGGCAGACTCAGAAAACATGTCAGGAAGTATTTTTTCACAGAGAGGGTGGTGGATGCTTGGAATGCCGTCCCGCGGGAGGTGGTGGAGATAAAAACGGTAACGGAATTCAAACATGCGTGGGATATACATAAAGGAATCCTGTGCAGAAGGAATGGATCCTCAGAAGCTTAGCCGAAATTGGGTGGCGGAGCAGGTGGGGGGAAGAGGGGTTGGTGGTTGGGAGGCGAAGATAGTGGAGGGCAGACTTATACGGTCTGTGCCAGGGCCAGTGATGGGAGGCGGGACTGGTGGTTGGGAGGCGGGGAATCCTGCTCGGCAGACTTATACAGTCTGTGCCCTGAAAAAGACAGGTACAAATCAAGGTAAGGTATACACATATGAATTTATCTTGTTGGGCAGACTGGATGAACCATGCAGGTCTTTTTCTGCCGTCATCTACTATGTTATGTTACTATGCTGTGAAAGAGTAGGACCTGAAATAGAGGCAAAAAAAAAACCATCACGGACTACTTGTGGGCAGACACATTCGGACTGATATAGATAAAACTCAAAAACAATTTAAGAGTCTGTTGTGTCAGCACATCCCCAGTGGAACTACTTTCTTCCCAGGTAAGAGGCAAACACTTTCCTTGCTTTATTATTGTGGGCATAGTAAGACTCTTGTGTATATATATGAAAAAAGGGAAGAACATGAATAAACCTTCCTGCCAGAGAAGGAACTATAAGCTCTCAATGTAGATGATAAGGCTATACAATTAGATTGCAAATGGTGCAAGACACATATTAAAGTATATATCTGAACTAAGTCATGAGAAAAATCTGAAGTCCTTGAAAAGTCCCGGTTGAGATGTGGCCCTCAAACGTTGCAATAAATGTGTGCAAACATTCCATTTTGGGCTCCAATTAGTGGTGTGCTGGTAAATGGTGTGCTCTCTCTTTAACCCCTCCCCCCCCCCCAAAAAAAACCTTGTAAATATGTACATAACTGTATTATACATTCGATTGGTACAAAGGATATGTGCAGGCAGCACCAATTTACAAATAATATTAAAACATACACAATTCAATCTTATGAACTATACCAGTATTATAGTTATATGTTTGATATCTTATGGTTCTTCTTATGGAATGAAGGCAAAAAAGGAGGTAAAAAATCCTCACGACACCGTGAAGATGAAACAAAAAAGTGAGGAGAATGGATGAGGATACCAACTGTTTTATATTTATTCACTTAAAAAATTCACTTAAAAAATTACATGTTTATGCACATGTAATTTTTTAAGTGAATTTTTTAAGTGAATAAATATAAAACAGTTGGTATCCTCATCCATTCTCCTCACTTTTTTGTTTCATCTTCTTATGGAATGGCAGTTATTTAGTACTTTGTAATGCATTTGGATGGATGTTACACTTAAAACTAATAAAACTAATAAAAATAGAAAAAAAACAACAAAAACCATACAATATTCTTTACTGTAAATTCCATAGGGCCAATTGATTTTCTTAGAATGCTTGGTTGATTTTTGCTGCGCTGTTGTATGTGTAGCCAACCTATGGGGGTCTTTTACTAAGGCACGCTAGCATTTTTAGAACACGCTAAAAATAGAATAGATTCACGCTAAACATTAAAGACACCAATGTATTCCTATGGGCATCTCTCGTGTTTAGCATACACCTATTTTTAGCGCGCACTAAAAATGCTAGTGCGCCTTAGTAAAAGATCACCTATGTGTTTGCTAGTCATCCAAGATTTAACAAATGAGGTTGCACCCTAATCTGCTTTTTCCCCAATAAATGTATTGACATTAAATCTGACATATGATCTACTGTCAGACTATTTCTCACCCTATATATCAGTATACCCACTACTGGGAAACTGGAACAAGCTGGACTATTACAGATTCCTACACAGACACTACATCCTAGCAGAATCTTTCACCACAGTCACACATGCAGAACATGGACAGACCCTCAACTGATAAAAAATAGGGGGACACAAAAAACCTGCAGACAAAAACTGGAGACCCCCTCCCCCACAAAAAGCCATCTTCTATAAGTAGTGGATGACAGAAAGATCTGTAACAGAGTGAACACTCCAGTGTATTTGGGCAAAATGAAAAATGATCTGCAAAAACTATAAATTTGGTTGAATGCTTGGCAGTTAGCCTTTATTACAAAGAAGTACAAAGTAATGCATTAGGGGTGCAAAATCCCAAAAGAATTGTATGCGATAAGGAGGTAGAGGCTGATGAGCATGGACCAGGAGAGAGACAACAGGGTGTCAGTGTCCGAGGATCTCAAGTCGGTGAAATGATGGCACAAGACAGCAGTCAAAGCTAGAAAGATGCTAGGATGCATAGCAAAGGGCATAATGAGCAGAAAGGATGAAGTTATAATACCCCTAGACAAGATATAAAGAGATCAGAGACCATACTGAGGAAAGCAACCAACATGGTAAGTGGAAAGGTGCGTGCCGCATTTTGGTGCGGTATACTTTGCTGATGAGCCTCCACGTTGATAGAGTCTGGACAGAGCATAGGTGGAGCACACAAATACACACATATATTATAGTATTGTAAGCAATTTGATACCTTTCTTTCTGCTTCTTTCCAGGCAAGAATGGAGCAACACACATTTGTCAGAAGAGAGCTTTTTAACTCACTTGCTCTTATCACTCAGGACTCCTCTATTGCTGCACCTTACTCGACCACATCCAGCAGGTTTGCCATTTTTATAGTTTGATGATGCTAAGCAAGGAGAGTAAAAAATTCATTGAAAGATAATGAAAAGGTTCTGTTCTCCAGTACTTTTCTTGTCTTTTAAATAGCCGTTTTCCAGTGGTAAAGAACAAGAAACACACCACACAGCAGACATGACAAACAAATAAAGCACCAAGGATTTGATCCACTGAAATGTGTTTTTTCTGTTTCATCTTAAACATATGTTTTGCTAATGAGAAAACATGTTAGTGAAAATCGCAAATAGTTGGAAAAGAAGGTTTGAGAAAGCATTGCCCTTTCAGCTGTCTGGATAAGCTTAATTGAGGAAACCTATAAACATGTGGGGTAAAGCGTTCATTTGTTTATTTAAACATTTATAGCCCTCCTATTAACTAGGAGGGTTACAAAATAAACACAATAATTTAAACAAAACACATACAGACATAAAAATCAATGTATATAATATAAATATTTCTTCTTCATCTTCATCTACAAGTCATTGCACCAGTCTGGCCCTTTGTATCTATGAAAGGCAATAAAGTTTCACAGATTATCAAGAAAATTGAGATCTGAAGGAGCCGGATATCTTTCAGTTCCGTCACTGACCGATATTCATTATGTTGAAACTATGACAACTCCCTTTTCTGTAGCGGGGCCGCTATTGTGGAATAAACTCCCTGGAGATTTGTGGTTGTGTTTAACTTTGCAGCAATTCAAACAGGCATTAAAAACTCATTTATTTTTGAAAGGCTTTGAGGCAGTACGATGATGCGATTACTTAGTCTGTATTAATTGTGAACAGTTATGTGTTGGATTTTATGTATGTTTTATTTGTAAATCACTTAGCTGTAAGTGCAGTATACATTTTATAAATAAATAAATAAAAATAAAATATTTGGAACATGACCCCCCCCCCCCCCCCCCCCAAAAAAAAAGTTCATATTTAGATTTTCTGAAGTTTTCTCTATATTGGGTGTTTTTATAGGTTTATTTCACATCTTTATTTTTAATGTGTACATTGTAGGTGTACCAGAACATTCTTAGGAGTGCAAATTAGTTCTATGCAATGTAATTGATACAAATTGCATGCACTATAATTTAGTAGGCTCCCAAATGAACTGAATGTATGCATATGAATGCACATCTACAAACAATATTCTTTAACATTGCAAAATGTTAATGCTTGTGAAGTTTATGTCCCCTTACTACAGCACTATTGAAGCATGCATGGATCATTAATATACATGTACGTATAAGCCACTTCTGTCTATCATCCCTTGTTAGCACACATGGAGGGGCATAATCAAATGGCACCGGCCAAATAGATGGCCGGCCATCTTCGGGGCCGGTTCTGCAAACTGTATTTTTGAAAAAGATGACCGGCCATCTTTTCTTTCAACAATACGGTTGGTGCCGGCTAAATCTCAACATTTAGGTCAAATGTTGAGATCGCCGGGTTTAGAGATGGCCGGGTTTGGTTTATGGCCATAATGGAAACAGGTCCAGGCCATTTCAAACCCTGTGAAATGCAAGGTATTTGGTCATGGGAGGAGCCAGCATTTATAGTGCACTGGTCCCCCTGACATGCCAGGACACCAACCGGGTACCCTAGGGGTACTTCTAAAAATTAAAAAAAAATTAAAATAGCTCCCAGGTGCATAGCTCTCTTACCTTGGGTGCTGAGCCCCCCATATCCCCCCCAAAACCCACTCCCCACAACTCTACACCACTACCATAGCCTTAAGGAGTGAAGGGGGGCTCCTACATGTGGGTACAGTGGGTTTTGGAGGGGGGGTTGGAGGGCTCCCATTTACCACCACAAGTGTAACAGGTAGGGGGGGATGGGCCTGGGTCCACCTACCTGAGGTGCACTGCACCCACAAAAAACTGCTCCAGGTACCTGCATACTGCTGTCAGGGAGCTGGGTATGACATTTCAGGCTGGCATAGAGGCTGGCAAAAAAATGTTTAAATTTTTTTTGGGGTGGAAGGGGGTTGGTGACCACTGGGGGAGTAAGGGGAGGTGATCCCCGATTCTCTCCAGTGGTCATCTGGTCAATTGGGGCACATTTTTGAGGCTTGGTCGTAAAAATAAATGGACCAAGTGAAGCCGGCTAATTGCTCTTCAGATCTAGCCATCTTTTTTCCATTATCGGGCAAAGCCGGCCATCTCGTAACCATGCACCCATCCCGCCCCTGTCCTGCCTTCTGTACCCTGCTGACATGCCCCCTTGAAGTTTCGCCGGCTCCGCAACAGAAAGCAGTTGGTGCAGGCCAAAATCGGCTTTCGATTATACCGATTTGGCCGGGTTCAGGAGATGGCCGGCCATCTCCCGATTTGTGTCAGAAGATGGCCGGCGATCTCTTTCTAAAATAAGCTGGATAGTTATACATGTGTATACCCTTTTCAGATCTAAAATTGGAGAACTTTCTGTTGTGTGCCTTGACATTAATTTTTCAGGCTGGCGGTATAGTGCAGAAGAGAGCTTCTAATGTAAGCCTGATATCCTTCGGAAGCAGCAGGTTCCAAGCGTGAAATTTTATTTATTTATTTGTTTGTTTGTTTATTAGGATTTATTTACCGCCTTGTTGAAGAAATTTACTCAAGGCAGTGCACAGCAACAACAACTCAAACATAAGCTATAGACAATCACAGCAGTAAAAATATTCAAGCAACAATACAAAGTATGGCGTGAGCTACATTACAATGTCAACACAATACATAATAAAACATTTTAATAGACAGCATAGGGTGTAAGCAAAGATGTAACATATAGATCAATAAGACAGATTAAGAGGAGTAAGAAAATAAGGGACTAATTTAAAGAAAGTTGCAAATGAGGTCAGAAAGGTGCTTGAACATTATCTTAGCTAGAGTGGAATGGGTAAACATGTCCTGCTATAGTGTCGGCAACCAGTGTCATTCCGCATGTGTGTGTGTGTGTGTGTGACTAGTAAGTTAGTTACTTCTTCCATTAAAGGCCTGGTTGAAGAGCCAAGCTTTCATCTACTTCCTGAAGTAGAGATAGTCTTGTGTTAAGTGGAGTCTTTCAGGAAGTGCATTCCACAGAGTGGGGGCTACTCCAGAGAAGGTTCGCTTGCTGGTATCACATCGCATGGTGTCTTATGGTGTGGTTAGGGATACTCCTTGGGAAGACCTTAGTGAACTTGTAGGTGTATAGATGGAGATCCTGTTTTTCAAGTACTTTGGTCCATTTCCTTTAAGGGCCTTGAAGGTCAAACATAGTTTTAAATTTGGCCCTGTATTGTACTGCTGGCCAGTGAAGCTTTTTCAAAAATGGGGTGATGTGGTCACGTTGCTTACAACTTTCTATTTATTTATTTATTTGTTACATTTGTATCCCACATTTTCCCACCTATTTGCAGGCTCAATGTGGCTTACACCAACTCTGGTTTGAACAAATACGAAGTTGTGTTTTGGTAGGATGAGGTTCATGTGAAAAGACATGTTAGGGAATTGCAGAGCGGAAGAGTTATGTTGTGTCCATTACGTGCTTTAGTTTCATTGTGTTGCATGGTTCAGGCATTTAGGTTGGATCGGTTTGGTATGCCTGTTTGAACAGATTGGTTTTTAGTGATTTCCGGAAGTTTAGGTGGTCACATATTGTTTTCATGGCTTTTGGTAAAGCGTTTCACAATTCTGTGCTTATGTAGGAAAAACTGGATGTAAAAGTTGATTTGTATGTGAATCCTTTACAGCTTGGGTAGTGGAGATTTAGATATGATCGTGATGATCTGGATGTGTTTCTGGTTGGTAGGTCTATGAGGTCTGTCATGTATCCCGGGGCTTCGCCGTAGATGATTTTGTGAACCATGGTGCAGATTTTGAAAGCAATATGTTCTATTAGTCTAGCTGCAGCATTCTGAATCAATTGAAGCTGGTGCAAACCCTTTGTAGTTAGACCAGTGTAGTGTGCATTACAATAATCCAGTCTTGATGTTATCATGGCATGCACAACTGAGACAAGACTTGACTTCTCAATGTAAGGAGACGGGCAGCATAGTTGTTACAAGTGGTAGAAGCTGCTCTTGAAGGTTGCTTGGATATGGCGGATCAGAGTAAGTGTGAATTGAGCTGTATTCCAAGGTTCCTGACTTGTGATTTGAGAGGGAGTTCATATTTCCCAGAAGAGATTTTGATGTCAGGTGTGTGAAGCTCGGTTTTACTTGGGTTCAGGATATGGAGACGATGGGCCAGATCCAGAAAATGGTGTCCACAGTGAAGCACCAGGAAGAATTCATTCTAAACACTATAAAGAGTGCTCTGGGCTGAGTGCCCTTTATAGAATAGCACTTAGTGTGAATTCCCGCACCCAACTTTGGGTGCAAGGACTTACACTTGCTGAATCTACTACTACTACTACTACTATTTAGCATTTCTATAGCGCTACAAGGCGTACGCAGCGCTGCACAAACATAGAAGAAAGACAGTCCCTGCTCAAAGAGCTTACAATCTAATAGACAAAAAATAAATAAAGTAAGCAAATCAAATCAATTAATGTGAACGGGAAGGAAGAGAGGAGGGTAGGTGGAGGCGAGTGGTTACAAGTGGTTACGAGTCAAAAGCAATGTTAAAGAGGTGGGCTTTCAGTCTAGATTTAAAGGTGGCCAAGGATGGGGCAAGACGTAGGGGCTCAGGAAGTTTATTCCAGGCGTAGGGTGCAGCGAGACAGAAGGCGTGAAGTCTGGAGTTGGCAGTAGTGGAGAAGGGAACAGATAAGAAGGATTTATCCATGGAGCGGAGTGCACGGGAAGGGGTGTAGGGAAGGACGAGTGTGGAGAGATACTGGGGAGCAGCAGAGTGAGTACATTTATAGGTTAGTAGAAGAAGTTTGAACAGGATGCAAAAACGGATAGGGAGCCAGTGAAGGGTCTTGAGGAGAGGGATAGTATGAGTATAGCGACCCTGGCGGAAGACGAGACGGGCAGCAGAGTTTTGAACCGACTGGAGGGGGTAGAGGTGACTAAGTGGGAGGCCAGCAAGAAGCAGATTGCAGTAGTCTAAACGAGAGGTGACAAGGGTGTGGATGAGGGTTTTGGTAGAGTGCTCGGAAAGAAAGGGGCGGATTTTACGGATGTTGTAAAGAAAGAAACGACAGGTCTTGGCAATCTGCTGGATATGAGCAGAGAAGGAGAGAGAAGAGTCAAAGATGACCCCAAGGTTTCGAGCTGAGGAGACAGGGAGAATGAGAGAGCCATCAACAGAAATAGAAAACAGGGGGAGCGGGGAGGTGGGTTTGTAAATCCTGTAAATCCTGTTGCACAAGCTGGGCACATAACCCTGGTATTCTATAAATCTGCACCTAAAATTTGGGAACACCCCTGACCTGCCCATGACCCTTCAATAGCCATTCATTTTGAGTTGCACACAAGAGAAGCTAGGTGCACAGTGTTATAGAGTAGCGCATACGTTGATCCACGTGCAAATCCTAATTAGTGCCAATTAACATCTACAATTGATTGTTAATGGCTCATTAACTAATTAGCTTGTGTGTAGATCTGCAATCCACACACAAGTTTGAGTGCCCTTTAAGGAATCTTTGGGTATATGCTTATGTGTTAAGGGGAAGACAAATAATTGTAGCTGCCAGGGCGAACCTTTTAAAATTATCATCAGTTTTTGGTTTCCTGATGTGTTTATTTTCCTATATGATATGCAAGAAATATATTGAGCATCAATGTATGTTCCCATCCATACCACTAATTATAAATAAATATAGATTTAAAGGAAAATAACCATACCAAGGTGCCACACAACAAACATTTAAAAGTGGAATTTGCAAGGTTTTCTAAAATCATTTATGGTATGTTCATATATCTGGGGTTCTGGAAATGTCCAGTTGTGTTTTAGGGGAAGTTGGCAGGTCCATCAAATGACAAATCAAAGGCCTAAATTACAGTTGATGTTTTCTAAACTTTATACTTGTCCTAAATGTTCAGTTACTTAAAGCTGTTGACAGCAGCAAGTGTCAGTCAGGTCCTTGTTCTGTTTCTGTTAGGAAAACAAGTTTGAAAGTATTTGTCCTTCAGGCATAAATCCAAGGATTCTGTGCTTCAAACTCACTGAATTCACGACTTTGTTCTATTTTTGAGGATTTGCTTACATTGCTTTTTCCTTTTTGGGAATGCTGCCTGGCATTTATTGAAGATTAATATTAGTCATTGATGCAAGAATATGTATAAAATTAACATCAAACTGTATGTTCTTGTCTGCCAATATTCAAAAAGGAAATCACACTTATACACATTTTCTTGAGTTTCTGCTGTTTAACATAAAAATTATCCTACATTAACATGCATGTGAATTAAATATTTTTTTCCTGGTTCAGATTTTATCTTCTGTCTTTCAATTTCATATTTTGCTGGAAGACTTGCAAAAGAAAAATACTGTCACCATAAAGGATTTCGTTTTAATTGCTTATGTTTTCAAAATCTTTCTAAAATGTAAATGTCAAGTTTCACTTCTCATCTCTTATGTGGGAAGAGGGTTTGAATAAAGAAATCCAGAGATGTGTACCTGCATAACTGGAGACCATCTTCCTAGTGCATGACAATCTAATCAGGGTAGATTGAAAATTTGGGCAACTGGGCAGTGCACAAAGGCCCAGAGCATTTGTGGGGCCCAATATCTCCTCCCCACATGACCAAAGTCTTTCCCCCCTTTTATCCCTGTGTCTGGCACTCCCCTTCTCTCTTGCCCCCTCCCCCACAATGGCATTTCCCCATCCTCTGACACCGCCCCCCCCCCCCTCGTGGGTTCCTTTCTTAGTACAGGGTCCTGGTATAGCCTGTCTACTGCTGACTGAAACCTGAAGATTGGAGGGTGGCCAATGTACCACCAATTTTTTTAAAAGGGTTCCAGAGGTGATCTGGGAAATTACAGACTGGTAAGCCTGAAATAATGCAGGGCAAAATACTGGAAACTATTATAAAGAATAAAATTATAGAATACATAGACAAACATGGTTTAACAGGATAGAGTCAGCATGGGTTCAGCCTCACCAATTTGTTTCATTTCTTTGAGCCAGTTGATGTAGTGTATCTAGATTTTCAGAAAGCTTTTGACAAAGTTCTACATGACAGACTCATGAGAAAATTAAAAAGTAATGGGATAGGAAGGAATGTCCTTCTGTGGATTAGGAATTGGTTATTGGCAGAAAACAGAGGGTAGGGTTAAATGGCCTTTTTTCTCAGTGGAGGAGGATGAATAGTAGAGTGCCACAGGGATCTGTACTGGGACCAGTGCTATTTAACATATTCATAAATTATCTGACAATTGGAACGACATGTGAGGTGATTAAAATTTGTAGACGAGACAAAATTATTCAAAGTTTTCAAAACACATTATGAAAAATTGTAGGAAGACCTTAGGAAACTAGAAGACTGGGCATCCAAATGGGAGATGAGATTTAATGTGGAGAAATGCAAAGTGATGCACATTGGGAATAATAATCCAAATTATAGTTACCTGATGCTGGGATCCACCTTAGGAGTCAGCGCTCAATAAAAAAATCTAGGTGTCAATCTAGACAATATGTTGAAATCTTCTGCCCAGTTTGTGGAGGCAGCCAAAAAAGTAAACATGATGCTAGGAATCATTAGGAAAGGGATGCAATATATGACCAAGAATATTATAATGCCTCTGTATCGCTTCATGGTGCGACCTCACTTTGAGTACTGCATTCAGTTCTGGTCGTTGTATTAAAAGAAACATGTAGTGAAATCAGAAAAGGTTCAAAGAAGAGCGACCAAAATGATGAAGTTGATGGAACGTCTCCCATATGAGGAAAGGCTAAAGAGGTTAGGCCCCTTCAGCTTGGAAAAGAGATGGCTGAGGGGGATATGATTGAAGTTTACAAAATCCTGAGTGGAGTAGATTGGGTAAAAGTGAATTGTGTTTTCACTCTTTCAAAAAGTACAAAGACCAGAAGACACTCAATGAAATTATATAGAATTTTTTTGAAAAAAATAGGAAGAAATATTTTTTCACTCAAAGAATACTTAAACTCTGGAATTCATTGCTGGAGGATGTGGTAACAGCAGTTAACATATCTAAGTTTAAAAAAGGTTTGAACAATTTCCTGGAGGAAAAGTCCATAGTCTATTATTGAGACAGACATGGGGAAACTACTGCTTGCCCTGGGATTGGTAGCGTGGAATGTTGCTAATAATTGGGTTTCTTCCAGGTACTTTTGACCTGGCTTGGCCACTGTTGGAAGCAGGATACTGGGCTAGATGAGCCATTGTTCTGACCCAATATGGATATTCTTACATTTTTTCTGCCATGGCCTACCCCTTTCTGATATAAATTCTTACTTCTGCAAGAGTGGGTCATGGTAGAGGGAAGGTTCCAGTCAACGGCAGACAGTCTATGCTGGGGCCCTGTATGAAGAAAAGAACTTTTGAGGTGTACACCGAGGGGGGTAGGACTTGGAGGAGAGAGGAGGAGATGCTTGACCTGAGAAGGGAGTGAGGGCAGCAGAGATGATGGAGCTATAGAGGAAGGGGGCAGAGATAGTGGAGCTGTAGAGAAAGGAGAAAGAATGAAAGTGATAGATGTTGCATCTTGGGTGGGGGGGGGGGAGTGGAAGAAAGAAGTTGGACCTTGAGAGGAGGAGGGGAAGAAAGATCTGGGGAGGGGAGTGTGATGTTGAATCCAGGCAGATGGAGTGAGAGAGGCAGAGATGTGGGACTCGCAGGGGGATAGGGGACATTACCCTTATTGCCCAGGAGCCCAGATCCCTGAAAGTCTTCCCCTGAATCTTAAATATCCAAAGACATAAGACACAACAAATTTGGGCCACTAGGTCATAATAGCCATGAAAGTTGGCCACCTTTAAATCTAGACTGAAAGCCCACCTCTTTAACATTGCTTTTGACTCGTAACCACTCGCCTCCACCTACCCTCCTCTCCTCCTTCCTGTACACATTAATTGATTTGATTTGCTTACTTTATTTTTTGTCTATTAGATTGTAAGCTCTTTGAGCAGGGACTGTCTTTCTTCTATGTTTGTGCAGCGCTGCGTACGCCTTGTAGCGCTATAGAAACGCTAAATGGTAGTAGTAGTAGTAGAAAGTTCAAACGATTACAAACTTGCAAACTTTCCTGAAAGTCTCATCCCAAAGCCCTTAAAAACAGGAGTAATAATTTTAAAATGAACACATAACTCTACGGGCAACCAATGGAAACACTGTAAAAGAGAAATGACTGAATAATTTTTCTTGTGCCAACAATCAATTTCCCTTCAGTACTCTGCAGTAACTGAAGACACTTCAGATAAACCTGAGGGGTACCTCAGTATGTTGCATTGCAAGAATCAAATTTTGTAAAGGCTAAATCCTGAACAATCACCTGAAGAGTCCCCTCAGAGAAATAAGTATTTTACCATTTACCCTTTCCAAAAGCTGCACATTGTCCTCATACAGCTGGCCAATCAGTCCATACTATGTAAGCCACATTGAGCCTGCAAATAGGTGGGAAAATGTGGGATACAAATGTAACAAATAAATAAATACTGATGAATTTTATCAACCAAAGGTAACAAAGATTGAACAATAACAGAGATACGATGAGGCCTTGGGGGGGTGGGGGATGCACCCTTCACCGGTAGATAGACATCTGAATGAATCCATCTTTATGTCAAATAATACTCCATTTCCATTCCAAAACATTCCCCCTCAAACCAACCTCACACAATCTATGCAAAATCTGAGCATAGTGTATGGTGTCAAATGTGAAAGGCAGATCCAAAAATATCAGCAATGAATCCTCCTTCTTACCTGCCATCA